>NC_041053.1:17952298-18689798 GCF_900634775.1 Gouania willdenowi
TACAGTTTTTTGCAAAATAAAAGTGATACTAAAATTTCATATTATTGCACATTTCATAATGGTTAATAGAAACAAAGCTAGTGTGTGCTTGATCATTGTCCTGTTTAGGTGTTGAACAGTCTCTATGTCTGTATGTATGTATGAAGGACCATCCAAATCACTCTTTCCTTCATCCTAAATGTGACTGTCAGTCACTGAAGCAGCTGCTTAGAGCTCCCACAATGTGATGCAGGGCTAAGAGACATGCTGCCCAAAATGGATGTTGACTTACCCAACAATGTTCTCAGTTTTCTGTTCCTCAAAATGTGATGTTTTTATCTTTTGACACCATCACATTTCGTCTCTCGATTGACAGATATCAATGAGTCGTTCCTCTTTAACATAGGCCAGAATAAACAGAAATGTGTTATCAGTCTTTAGCAGTGTCACAGCAAATTTGCGGTTGATCTCATTTGGAAACATGATTAATTGCTCTGGTTGAATGATGGAGTCCAGGCGAGGCATTGATGATTTTATAAAAAAGGTTTATTATAAAACTAAATAAAAAAAGAGTACAAAGATGGACAAAAATTAGTGACCGCCCAGGCGGAAGTCCGATGAATGAGTGGCACAGTTCTAACTCATCACGTATATTCCCCCTCAGTCCCCCTCCCTCCTCCCCCCAGGAGATAAAGAGGACAGAGAGGAGGAGGTGAGGGAAGAGAGTGAAAAGAGACAGTTTCTTCTTTAGGTCAAAACAACCAGTTCTCTGGTATCTCCTGATTGTCGTGAGTGTTGGAGGTGTGTGCGTGTATGGTGTTTGTGTGTATGAATGGATGCGTATTGGGTGTGTGTGTGAGTGTGTGATGCCTCTGTGTCTGAGGGATAAGATGTGTTTTGGGAAGCTGACCTCGAGAAGAGAGCAGAAAACATGAGACAGCAGAAATGAAAAGTCTCAATTTAAAGCCTTAAAAAGAATAAGGTCTATGAGTAAATATATGAGTAAATATGTTAATAAACATAACTAACAATTTTTTCCCTGACAGCAGCAACTTTAACACCTCAAGCTTTGAGTCATCCTCAAAGTTAATGACAGCATGACAGTCAAATGTGTTGAGGTTAGTTTGTCTGTTGTGCTCTTGAGCAGAGTTTTGCAGTCATTCTATCAGGATCAAGGTGTTATGTTCAAAACAGCCCATTTTAAGATACAAACATGGGCAGACATGAAAATGACCAAATCTGCTATTTATAATAATGTGAATAATATTTAAAATAAATGTCAGAAAAATATCAACCCTTGTTAAAGGAAACAACTCAAATTCACTAATTTCTAGGAACACCCATCAAGCTCCAGATTAGACCATAATTTGTCCTTAGTACACCTTTAATTCTTGGTGAGAAACAATCAATATTGTGTCGGCGTTGGACTTTTTTATTTGGGGTTAATATTAAAAAATGGACAAAGTCTTTGACACGAGCTGGGGGATTCGACCGCCAGTCAGGCGTATTCCAGACCGAGACAGTTGGAGCAGACCGTGTATCTGACAAAAGCGAGCCTGAGAGCATCCCGTTCCCTCCTTGGGAGGAGCCTCCGCCTCCATGGCCATGCTTGACACAGGCAGGACGGCAGGTGGAATTAGCCTTGGCTACCACATGGCGGCTAGCAGGTGCTAGCAGGGATGGAGGCCTACGCATGCTGGAGGACAGCGCATTGGTCCGAAACAGCAGCTGGCTTTCTGGTGTCTGGAGGCTCAGATACCGGTGGTATGGAGCTTTTGGCCGGGCCGTTCACTGTCGTGAGTGCTCGGGAGGATGGCCAACATGCCGAGGAGCCCGGAGGCGTCAAAGGCAGAGCAGCCTGGGGCGACAGGTAGTGTGCTGAGGCCTTGGGGTTCTGGACCTGGGCAGAGTTCGAAGCAGGGCGGTCACCGTAGTGAAAGCACCGTGAAGAAGGCCAATGTGCCCAGGAGCCCGGAGGCGTCGAAGGCAAGGCTGGGCCAATGCTGTTGACTACAGCTGTTGCGTTGATGTCTGGGAACTCTGGACATGAGTTGATGCAGAGACATGTTGTGCTGATGTCTGGAGCTCTGGACATGACTCGATGCAGAACTCAGAGCGGGGTGGTCACCGGAGTGAGAGAGCCGGTCGAGGACCAATGTGCGCCGAAGCAACAGCGTTGAAGGAGAGCCGACAGCCGGAGCTCTGAGATTCACTTAAAGTGAATGGAGCAGCCCTTAACCGAGCAGAGCAAAGTAAGCACTGGCTGCTTCTCAACCTGTTGTGGTCCACGCAATGCATCTATAATTACCAGCGTCCGTCGACTGGAAACTAAAGATCCGCCTGTAGAAAGTTAAGCTGGTAAAAACACGAGATGTGCATGAGAGAGTAGACGTGCTTGAATGAGGAACTGCACCTCTGCCCTCTCTCTTATAGTGGGTAGTAGTGTCCCTGGAAGATGGACAGTTCTTCCAGCCAAATCAGGGCTTGGGGGATTGAAAAAAGTGCTTCTGAGGGCTGCAGGGAGTGTGCATCCCATAGTGAGACATTTCACTAATTATTGTGAAATACAACTGTACTTTCTACTCCTTACATTTTAAATGAGCTCATTACTTTTAAGACCTTTGAAGATGACATCAGGACGTAAAAAGACGCAAACAAACAACCAAGAAGCTGGGACTAATTTTCAGACCAAAAAGGGCACGTCTCCATTCCAGAAACCTGGAGAACATGATTCTCTTGAGGCTAAAATGTAAAATGTTGGTAGTTTGAGTTTTTTCTGTTAGTTTTATAACATTTTCACATTTTTTAAAATGGTAAACTCAAAGCTGCTCTGGGTTTAATTGAGCATTTGCATTTTTCTTTTCTTGAAACATTTTATTTACAAAGTGTATCTATGAGTGCTAAATTTTCCAGGTGTTCATAAACTGTAACAGATTTTATTTATTTCCATGTATCAGTTTTCTACAAGTTCTTAACAATTTTATACTTAAAGCTGCTTTGGCTTAGTAGACTCAGGGACGCTAGCCTGGAAGCTAGTAGACTCAGGGATGCTAGTCTGGAAACTAGCAGACACAAGAACTCTAAGCTGACAGTTAGGAGGCTCAGAAAATCTAGCCTGGAAGCTAGGAAACACTGACTGGGAACTGGACTGTAACTAAGGACTGGATAAAGGCTGGATACTGGACTCCAACTGAGTGTTGTGTGCTGAGGAGGGACTTAACTTTTGATGGTGCTTAGATTCTGGTGACGAGGAGGACCTGGGGGCTGAAGACGTCTCCGGAAGTGGAGTACAGGGAGAACCTAGCAACCTCCTGATCTGCTTCTTTGCTTTCTCCAATGTCTCCGCTACGGCAGGGACTCTTTCTAGAGCAGGCCAGAGATGAATGACCACACAAACTCCCATCAGTGTCCACTCTCTCCTAGGGATAGATGGTCTCCATCAGTTTGGAGAGCAGGGGGTCCAGCTCGGCAAGAAGCTCCTTCATCTTGCTGCAAGATGAAAAATCCCACTGGGTCTGCTGGTGGCTGGGACATTCTGTCTCGTGCAGGTGTAGGTGCAGACCCAAATGCAGGGATGGAGGCAGAGCTCAGGTGCATTAAACCAATAATTATTGTTCGCTTAGGCATGGTCAGGCTAGCAGGGATTCGGCACACAGGTGGTCATTCCAGGGAGGCAGAGGTATCCAAAAACACAAAAGGGCACAACCAAGAACAATGGAGCGAGGGTAAACAAGAAGAATGCTCAAAAGCAAAAACACTTGTTGTTGATCCTAGCATGGAACCAAGCCCAGAGGGGTATTCCATAAAGCAGGTTATGTTCAAACTCTGAGTATGTTCGGGCTCAAATGAGGGAAACTCTGAGTATCCCATTCCTAAACGCGAGGTATGTTCTTCTTTGAGTAGGTTACCCTGGCAACATTGTCCGTGAACTAAACCTGGTCGCTGGCAGGTTTTATCAAAGAAACCCTGGGTTTCTACCTGGCTCCGCCCACCTGAACACCGTTTCTGAACACTTAAATGAACCTTAACACTCTTCTCTGAAACACATTAGTAACATCACACACCACAGACGTGTTCACATCATTACTAATGTGTTGCTTTATGTTTTTTTTTTTTTGTGCTAACGGTAGTTTTCTTTCTAACATTGTGGATACAGAGCATTAAGTGAAACACATTGAGAGGTTGATCTGCATTAAAACATCTACTGATGTCTGTAGTAAAGTTCCCTGGGATACCTGTGGATAATGTAAAGGAGGAGATAATTTGAATGAATCCACTTTTAAGGCTCGATTGTTGTTTTATATTGTTATACAGTTAAATCTGTAGATCATGCATCTTTGAAGTTATGATGGCGCAGTGAATTGTGATGCTGTGCTTGGAAGCGATGGGTCACGGGTTCGCGTCCCGCTTCAGTGTTTTTTGTGACATTTTTTTAATGACATTACATTAAAAATCAATATAAATGATGCAATATCAAGCGGCAGTCACTGTCTTTATATCCAGTGTAACAGGAGGGCTCTCTATGCAGACATCCTATGCTGCTGCCACGTCTCAGACACATTTTATTCATATTGTTCCCCACTCGTCACGTCACTGAAGAGATAAAGTGATGAAGCGACCAAAAAGTGTGACTAAATACGGGTGATTTAAAGGGGACATATCATGCTAAATCCACTTTTTTAGCCCTTAAATGCATTTTGTTGTATATTTAGAGTGTTTAGAAGTACACAAAAGTTGAAATTAGTCTCTTCAGGTGCTCCGTTGATATCTTTATATTCTGTTTTGGTCATATTTTTCAATCTGTTTCGATTTTTCTATTCTCTATTACGTTTTTTGAACAATAACAGTCACAGTATTTGCAGCGGAACTGCCAAATTAGGACATCGACTCCAGGCCCAACACTTTGAGCAATCCGCCATTTTTATTTCTCGCTTTTATTTTGTAGTCCAAGCTCCAGGATGCCGAAGTTACGAGAGGAGAAATCAAAATGTTTGGTTGTTGGATGTAGTAACTCACACGCTTCATTACACCGTCTCCCAGCATCAGAATCAGAACCTTTTCAGAGTGCCTGGTTGTTATGTTTGTCACTTACATAACCTTGTAAAATAATAGATGAAAACTCCGGTAACGTTTTAAACATCTTTTACTCCACAGGTGCCTTATCACAACTCACACATTAGTGCGCTGACACTTTATACATAACGTATGCGCCTGTACACATGCGCAACATAAAGTAGTGCCTCTTACACAGTACTAACCATAGCTGCTTATGTCAATACATAACAATTCCTCCCTTCCAGCTTTTATGCACTTATGAAATTCAAATAAAAATACCAAGTAGGAGTTATGGCAAATAACTTCAAAAATAGAACTTACCTTTATAACAAATGCACAAGTATACAGTAGCATGTATTAACAATTCAATAAAACTTTTTTTTTTTTTTTTTTTAACAGTTACAACACTTGTTTAATTTTCTTTTTACAAATCAAGTCTCTCAGGTGGTTTACGGTTCCTTCCGGGGTATCTACGTCCCGGAGGGTCAGGCAGGTTTGTGATTGGTCTGGGACTGTTCACAGTCTCTGGTGTGGAGTTTATTTCCACTTCAGTCAAGTCGGGTGTTGAGATACTGTCTTCTTTATTTGCAGTACCAGTTGGTGTCACAGATCGGTTAGTGACATTTCCATGTGAGGCATCCAAAAGCTGATCGACATGTCTGCGCCAGACGACATCAGGTTGTAGGCCCACAGTATAAGAGAGTGGTCCTGATTGTGACAGAATCTCAGCTTGCTGCCACTTGTCACTTTGGTTGCGATAGTCTCGAGCCAGAACTTTTTGTCCAATATCGAATGATCTTAGTTTCCTTTGTTGTTGAGTGGGAGAACATTGTTTGTTAGTGACATGTTGACGGATGTCAGGTTTCAGAAGATCCAAACGACACCTTAAGTTTCTTCCCATGAACAACATTGCCGGTGATTGTCCTGTCGTTGAGTGTGGTGTGTTTCGGTATGCTAGTAGAAAGTTAGTTATCTTCTGTTGCAGAGGCACTCCTTCCTTCCTACTTGCTTTCATGGACTGTTTAAAAGTCTGCACGAAACGTTCAGCCAGCCCATTGGTAGCCGGATGATGAGGAGCAGAGGTGACGTGTTTTATTCCATTGCTTTTCAGGAAAACCTGAAATTCCTCACTGGTGAACTGCGTTCCGTTGTCGCTGACAAGCTGAAGCGGATATCCAGTGCGAGCAAAAAGCATCTGGAGTTGAGTCACCGTCTGCGCCGTAGTTGCTTTATTCACTCTGAAAACCTCAGGCCATTTCGAGTGTGCATCGACCACAATAAGGAACATGTGGTCCATAAAAGGTCCAGCATAGTCCACATGTATGCGTTGCCATGGAGTCGTCGGCCATTCCCAAGTGTGGACAGGAGCAAGCTGGGGTTGGCGCTGGGTTTGTTGACAACCTGTGCATGTTTTGACAAGAGCTTCTATGTGGTTATCAAGGCCAGGCCACCACACATAACTTCTCGCAAGGCTTTTCATTTTCACAACCCCCATGTGTCCATCATGCAGTGCGTTAAGCACTTTATCACGTAGTTTGGGTGGTACAATAACACGTGAACCCCACATGACACAACCGTGGCACACAGTAAGTTGATCCTTCCTTGTGAAATAGTCCGATAGTTCAGTTTCTCTCTGGGAAGGCCAACCGGTCATAGTTAAGTCATACACCTTAGATAGTAGAGGGTCATTTCTCGTTTCTTTGCTTATCTGTGCACTTGTCACAGGGAGAGGTTCCATTTGAAGCATGTGCAGGGGTAAAGCGGGGTCAGAGCCTTTACCTGTGCATGTCTGAGGAAGGCGAGACAGTCCATCCGCATTTCCATGTAGCTTTGTCCCCCTGTATTCAATGGTGTACGTGTGTGCTCCCAGGAACAGAGCCCAACGTTGTAGACGAGCTGCTGCCATCGCTGGAACACCTTTCTGTGGACTGAAGATGGAGATTAATGGCTGGTGATCTGTAATGAGAGTGAAATGCTTGCCATACAGATATTGGTTAAACTTTTTCACTCCCCACACTAAGCTTAAAGCCTCTCTGTCTATTTGTGCATAGTTACGCTCTGCAGGTGCCAAAGAGCGTGATGCAAAAGCAATGGGGCGTTCTGAGCCATCTGTCATTTTGTGTGACAAAACAGCACCAATGCCGTATGGTGAAGCGTCACAAGCGAGTCGCAGGGGCAACTTCGGGTCAAAGTGTGTCAAAACTTTTTCCGACACAATGAGTCTCTTTGCCTTTTTAAAGGCTTGTTCACAGTCATCAGTCCAGCTCCATTTTGTGTTTTGATGAAGAAGACCATTGAGTGGGTGCAACAAAGATGACAGATTTGGCAAAAACTTGTGATAGTAATTAATGAGGCCAAGAAATGAGCGTAATTGACTTACGTTTTCAGGTTGAGGAGAATTCACTATGGCCTCGATTTTATCTTGCGTTTTGTGTAGTCCATTTTTGTCTATCTTGTGCCCACAGTACTCAATGCATTCCTTGAAAAACTCACATTTCTTTTTGTTAGCTTTCAGTCCATAGTCCTCGAGTTTTGTGAGAACTGCATCCAAGTTTGCTAAGTGTGAGTCTTTGTCTGATCCAGTAACAATGATGTCATCCAAATAACATTGTGTACTTGGGATCCCTTGGAGCACCTGGTCCATTGCGCGTTGCCAGATTGCCGGGGCACTTGTGATGCCAAACACAAGTCTGTTGTATTGGTACAGTCCTTTGTGAGTGTTTATGGTGAGATACTTGCGTGAATTTTCATCCATCTCCATTTGTAGATAGGCCTGAGCAAGGTCTATTTTTGTAAAGTGCTCACCATTTGCCAAAGATGCAAAAATGTCATCAATGCGAGGAAGTGGATACTGGACTGCGTGCAGTACAGGGTTAACTGTTCCTTTGAAGTCACCACAAATACGCACTCGTTCTGAAGACTTCTTAGCCACTGGTACGATTGGCGTTGCCCATTCAGACCAATCCACTTTGGACAAGATCCCTTGATCCATTAGTTGTTGTAGCTCAGCTTCAACCTTTGGGCGTAGAGCATACGGTACCGGGCGTGCTTTGTGAAACTTTGGCTTTGCATCATTTTGAAGCTCTAGACACGCTTTAATGTTTTTCATGGTTCCTATGCCCTCGCTGAACACTGCTGCATGTTTCTCTAATATTTCTGACAGCCTTTGGCCTGTGAGCTGTTTAGAAGCAATGTTCATAGTCTTTATTTGTTGCCAGTTTAGTTTGATTTGTCTTAGCCATTGCCGTCCAAACAGCGGCGCACCTCCTTCTTTGAGAACAAACAGTTCCAGATTACATGTTTGATTTTTATATTTCACCTTTACTTTCAACTTTCCCAGAGGAGCTACTCTTTGACCTGTATATGTTTTCAGTTTCACACTTGTGCGAGACAACTTCATGTCTGGAAAGTTTTTCATGTAATCTTTGTTGGATATAAGTGACAGTGCAGATCCTGTGTCCAGTTCCATCTTTAATGGCACTCTATTGACTTTTGGTGTCACCCATATTACATCACTATCATCCTCATCAGTTGCATATAGTCCAACACAAGACAGTTCCTCCTCACTTGAGCTGTCGAACTCCGTTTCTGTGACTTTATGCAGCTTTTTCCCCCATTTTGCATTTGATTTCTCTTTATTGTATTTAGCTTTACACATCTTCTGTATGTGCCCCCTTTTTCTGCATTGCCTACAATCCTTATCTTTAAACCAACAGTCAGCTGGGTCATGTGATTGTTTACCGCATCTGAAACACGGCTTCGATTTGAAACTACGTTGCTTGGTTTGTAATTCATACACAGCGCATGCAGCGGCCTGTTTACCTTGAAGTTCAGTGGCGTCTCTCGCTGCTGTTTCCACCGACACAGCGACATCCACCGCACGTTGCAAGGTGAGCCTATCCTCCGTTAGAAGGCGTTTTTGAGTGCTCTCATTGTGTAGACCACAGACGAACCGGTCTCTCAGTGCGTCAGATAGTCCCACTCCAAACTGGCAATGCTCCGCCAGCCTCCTCAGTTCAGCTATGTACTCCGACACAGTCTCAGTCTTTGCTTGGTTTCTCCTATGGAATCTGAAGTGCTCCGCGATCACCAACGGGGCTGGATTCAGGTGATTTTTGAGAGTTTCCGTAATCTCACTGATCGTTTTGTCTGCCGGTTTATCCGGTGCAGTGAGGCTGCGGAGGAGATTATAGGTTTTTGCACCCATGAGGCTCAAAAGAACAGCCACTTTTCTCTCATCCCTGATGTCATTAGCTAAGCAATACTGTTCAAATCTTTCCACATAGATTGTCCAGTCCTCCACTCTACTGTCAAAAGTGTCCATATGACCCACAAACGCCGACATTGTGCCTCTTTATCGCGTCCAATCACGTTCTTTAGTCTCGTGTTATAATCGTCCCCAGCTCCGGCAATCCTATTTCCGGGTCGAGCAAACGAAAAACAGCTCGCAAAACCAAGTCCGTTTGTACCTTTTACTTGTCTTCGAGCATCCGCAGAAATTGCCCGGGTTCATGTGAATCCTCGTCGCCAGTTTTGTTATGTTTGTCACTTACATAACCTTGTAAAATAATAGATGAAAACTCCGGTAACGTTTTAAACATCTTTTACTCCACAGGTGCCTTATCACAACTCACACATTAGTGCGCTGACACTTTATACATAACGTATGCGCCTGTACACATGCGCAACATAAAGTAGTGCCTCTTACACAGTACTAACCATAGCTGCTTATGTCAATACATAACACTGGTTGAGTTTTATTTTTCAAGGAAATGTACCCACATCTGTGGGTAAGGTCATTTTTGTGTGCGTGAAGCACTTCAAGGATGACTGCTTCAGCAACCTCCGCCAGTATAAAGAAGGATTTGCCGAAAGACTTTGTCTGATTGAGGGTTCAATTCCTTCTATCTTTGGAGACGACGAACAGAGCACTTTGGTAAGCTGTAAATAACGCTAAAAAGTGTGATGATAAGACGTCCCTGTCAATGTTTTGTTAGCATAAGCAGTTACACCGTCTTCATATGTTAGCACTGTGTGCTCATTTTAGATCCTTGATGATATGGCCGACGTGATTTAATTTAAGTCTAAAGTTTTCATTAGTCATTTCATTTTGCCGTTTTAGTCTCCGAAAAGACTGTATTAAAATGCATTTTGTGACGTTAGCTTGGTGCTAGCGTTAGCTCAGTGCTAGCGTTTGCTCGGCGCTTGTGTTAGCTCACTTGTTAACATCCATATGAAGACGTTGTTCTGCAGGTTCATCATCTTCATTTTCATCTCGCTCCGCCGGGTCTGACTCTGGCTCGAACATGTAAGGCTGGATGGACAAGTATTCCGTTGTTGACAATTTGTAAATAACGTGAATAAAAAGTTTCTGCCCCACTAGATAATCGTATCTCTTCTATCAAACTACAAAAATGGCCGAACAGGGTGGAGTTGAACCGAGTGTCACCTCTACAACCTGGAGAGGGGCGGGGTATGGAGTGTCTCATTTGCATTTAAAGAGACCAAAACAAGTTGCTCTCAGAAGCACATCAGAAAAGGGGTAGAAAAGGGGCCCGTGGAGCTATAATAATGAGGAATTCAGACCCAAGCATTGCAGTTCCGCTTTATATAGACCACAACTGTATGATTTATATGTAAAAAGGAAGGATTTAAAAGCATGATTTGTCTCCTTTAAGCCACTATAGTCACTGAAGACTGAACGCACCTTTAGAACAGGCTCATATTCCTCAAACACCGGCTTATTTCACCCATAAGGGTGAATAAATCACTCTCTTCCGTTTGGTTGTCATGCCATTTGAGTAAATCTCTGATCCATTGATGATGGCTTTTTATCCCGCGCGTGCACATAAGTAACCAAAGGTTTACATACTCAGGGTTGATTGACCCACTTCATACCAGCTGTAATTGACCCAGAGTTTATGGATAGACTCAGAGTTTGTTAACCCTCCTTTATGGAATACCCCTCAGGTCACAAGTGATAACGTAGTAAATGACCCAGCACTGAACTGAGGCAAAGCCTCTCCATTTAAACACAGAGCAGTTAATTGCAGCTGGTGAACAATCACCAGCAGCTGGTGCCTTGCAGGAGAAAGCTGCTGGGAGGGAGGCCAAGAGTTCCTGCCTTCCCTACAAAATAAAACCCCATCCTGACAACTTGAGTATTGAAAACTAGTACTTTTGCCACCCCTGGTTGTCTGCATGTATGCTGTAATACCAGTGATCACTGGCTGTTAAATTGTAAAATATACCATTCTTCAATGGTTTAAATTTCAGTGTTCAATGTTTTACTTGATGAACACCTTTGTTTTAGTTTGTAGATTTGCTGTCGCCCCCTGGTGGCCCAGAGAGGCCCTACAATTGTTTTCATGAGTAATGTTTGGAGCAAAAACCAACAAAAGATCTTGGAGAACATGCAAAGTTCACTGAAAGCCTTTTGTCGGGGAAGTTACGACATAGCTAAACTGTATCAAAAAATTTAAAAAATGAAATTAAAATTAAAAGTTTAAATAAAAAATTCCAAACAAAATCAGTAAAAACGTGCTGCGACTGCATTAAAGATCACATTCTTAACACAGACTAAATATCACTAATATGACACTATTAAACAGAGACATCACTAATATCAACTCTTTCACAATGGAATATTTAACAATGAAACCAACCAATGATATTTCTGCAACTAATTATGTCAGAAATCTGAAATTTTAGGTTTCCTTCTGTACTTGCTTGGTTACTAATTAATAGAGACAATTCTGTAGTGGTTAAAATATCTGCCTCAAAGCAAAAGTGCCTTGGTTTGATTTCAGGTTATTTGGGGTCTTTATGTGTAGAGTTTGCAGGTTCTCATTGCTTTGTTTAGGTTTTCTCCAGGTTCTCCTGTTTTGAAGGAGTGACAGCGACAGAACAACCATAATAAACTTAAAGTGGAATCAAGTGTTTACAAGATCTGAGAATTATTGTATGCAAAATTAAAATTGCAATAAACCAGCCACCGTTTCAGATTTAAGTTTAATTCTGAATTAAATTTGTATTCGGAATTAAGTTTAGGAGGTCAGTTTAAGAGGAATTCTAAATTAAAGGGGAATTGAAGCTCCCATGTACACATGGCCATTTTTCTTGTTCGTCCCACCTGATATCAAACTGGGATGTAAATGGCCCCTGATGTGGAGTGCAGTTTGACACCCCTGCTCTAAAATGTCATTGAGAAGACAGATAAGGCTGTAACCTAATGATCTTCAGCTCACGGTTAACACGGAGCCGTATAGAGAGAAAGTTGCAACAAAAGTTGACTATTACAACACAATTTGTGATGAGTTTTGAACGGTAAGAGACGTTGAAATAATTCCATTGGATATTATTATTATCATTATCAGAGTATCTAAACCCATTAACGTGTGCATTAAAGCATGTTAGTGGATTTTCCTCCCCTAAACTAGTAGATTAAGGGATCATTAGCAGATAACAGATGAGGCTAGGATATGCTAACGTTACTGGATAAAGTTAGCAACACACAGCCTTAACTACAAGGTTCAATTTTATTAATGCTGCAGCCATTTCATCCAACAATGAAAATTAGAGAAAATACTTTTAAACGTGATTTATTTTTGCTGTAGTAAATTAAATACATGAGTGGATGAATTAATTAATTAATCATCATAAAAATAATTAATTAATTAATGCCTGAAAATGTGCCTGCAGAGTTTACTTCACGCACAAAACTCAGTTTTATCTACCCACATAGGCTACATACAGTATCTTCATTTTTTTAAAATGTATTTTTATCAAACAGTAAGCTTTTTAATTGTGTTATTTGTGAAAAATGCAAATGAAGTGTTTGAATATGATTACTTCACAGATTTTTTTATAGTTATACATTTATTTTGAGATCACTCCTGCTGCCTTTGGCAAACCATTTCTTTCTCCTCTCTGGTTCGGTTGGGAAGCCATACATTTTCACTCCTTTTTCTGAGCAATTGGAGCATCCCCATGCAGCACAGCATACCATGGTGGCGACTACATGCAAGGACACCACGTATGAAAGGCACAGACAAACTGAAAGACAAGTTATTAATGTCTCTGACTTTGTTAGACATTTATTTAATGAAGTCATCTTGGTACATAAGAGCATAGTCAAAATATAATGTCTTATTTTATATATGTATAACATAATAACTATGTTTTCAATGTGTCCTGTCTTGATTTGGAGTGTTTTTTTAATGATATCTGAGAGTCAAAGATTACATTAAATCAATAAGATTACATAGAAGAATACGTAGCCGCATCGACTGCTGCCGCCCACTAGAGCTGTGCGTCAACAGGGCGGCCATCTTGGACTGGTGGCAATCACTCCTACAGTGTATTACATCTATAGAGGAATGATGTGCTTACACTATTAAAGTTGTCATAAATCGCTCTATTCTCAAGCAATTTTCACGAGGTTTGTCTGACAAACGTCAGACATGATAGATACTGTAGATGGATAGATAGATAGATAGATAGATAGATAGATAGATAGATAGATAGAATTATTGTTATTGTTATTGTTATTGCTATTGCTATTATTATTATTATTATAACCATTACTATTATTACTATCACTATTACTATTATATCATGATCATTTTTTATTTTAGCCAAAGAACTGAAATATTGAAGGATGTGGGTGTGAAGTTTAAAGGTAGGGTAGGCGAATTTCAAAAGCTAGCATGATTTTGAATATAGCCTCCCTGATGGCTCCGCCTTTACCCCCCTCGCCCCTCCCCTCTGTGCTCTGTCTCACTCACATGCACGCACACAGCTGCTGCTGAAGCAGACCTCAGCTCATCACTTGTATTGTGTAGAAACTTTGTTGTCTCATGTCTCATTCAGAAGTGAGTAAACAATAAACTTTACCATCATATATGTTAAAAAACATGACCAAAAAACTGTGTTTTAACTCTAGCAGATGTGACGCGCTTTCAGTGAGAGCTCGTGCATGTGAGTGATCGAGAATGAGCAGGGAGACAGGGAGACGTGATTGGTTAAAAAAAAACGGCTAGTTTTTTTCCATTGGTTGAAGTTATTACAGATTTACAGCTGCTACAGATGATGGATTTTCTTCATTCCTTTTTCAGAGCACATAAGTTCTTAATTTCTGTCAGGACATAAAGACAATTTCAATCAAAAACTTAAAAAGGGTATCTGGAGGAAACCGCCTACCCGAGCTTTAAGTGTTGAGTGGTAAAACCAGCATTTGAAATATATCCAAGCACCTTGTGTCACAGCTACATGTGTGATGTTTTTAAAAAATTAAACAGTTTGGAAATCGGTTCAAAATGCAACGAATAATTCTACTTAGAGATTGAGAAACAGCTCTTTCTGTCATTATGTCCATGTACTGCTGCCTCCACCACCACCGGTCCATGATGGCGGTGCTGTTGACGTGTCCCTCCACAGTTGATGCGGCGTCTACGTATATGATGTCTATGCACGTGACGACCAAGGCATTTTGAACTTCCGTTGTTGCAACTCTCTCTCTATACGGCTCTGAGCCCTCCTAGTGGCAGGCTCTGGGCTCTGGGTTAACATCGTCAACCCTTAGACTGGCCACACCTTTGTGTGGTATACATCAGTTTCTAATTGTGACTGTTCTATTAATTGTCACACACACACACACACACACACACACACACACACACACGCACACACACACACACACACACACACACACACACACACACACACACACACACACACACACACACACACACACACACACACACACACACACACACGCACAGCTAGTGTTGAAAGAGGAAGTGTGACAGATATCCCTTCCTCTTCTCCTCCTCACACTAAATATGTTCACATTTAAACTAGTTCTGCTGACAGGCTTCACACACTCCTCTCAGAGGTTGGATGATAACAGCTCACACTGCAACGTGCACAAGTTTTGCTTGGATTAAAAACAAAAAACAATCCTGAGAGGTGCTGACTGTGTCCACTCACACACATGGAAGCTGTGATAGGACTTCTGCTTGTGTTGCTCCAAGTGTCGTTTGGTGAGTTTTTAAAAAAGATGTAATTTGTGATCCATGACAAGTTTTGCAGGAGTGTTATTATTGAGTAAGATATTGTAATGGAAGTTCATGAGGCCAGAATTCACAGAGGGACAACACCAACACTGACTACCGACCCAATAATAAACAGAAAAACAATAACAGCCGACTGGAGTTCCAACTCATGACCCTGGGTCTGCAAACCCTACACAATACTTGTACACTCAAATTGTTACAGACGTAGGTGAAGGTGATGTATTTATAATAAATGATAGTCTTTAAGCAGAATCCAACATTATTTCTATGAAGAACAATACCTACAAAATAAAAGATTGCATCAAATTGTTGATTAACTTATACTTGTGCCACCATTTATGTTAAATAATTCGAGGAGTAAAACTAAGGGGCCATAGACCATATGATGTCCACCTGACTCTAATTATTGAGTGGGTCATGTATTGATGTAACATCAGAGTTTCTGAACAAAAATCATATAAAAATTGGACAGGCAAACAAAACTTGATGTCAGTTTTGTTTATTGTTGCACTGTTATATCAGTCATTATACAAAAAACACCAAACCTGTGAATTGCATTGTTTTGTCAAATTGAAAATTAATTTACCAAGTGAGTTATGATCAAGAGATGATGGTTAGTTGCAAAAATTCTATGTTAAACACAATTTCAAGGTTATAAACAATAGATTAAAGATCATATAATGCTGTAATGAAATTTAAAAAACAAATGTATACTAACACAATGGGCAACCCTGGCCTGTACTGCCAGGAGGTTTAATATTGACAATTTGTTGAGAACCATTTGTAAACAACTTAAATGGCAAATATATTTGATGTAATAAAGTTTTATCTTATAGTTATATGTGCTCAAATGGGCTCAAACTCTAGATAAATTAAATATACAAACATGTTAATATTATTGTAAAATGACACATTGACTGTTAATTTACACTCTTTTAAAACCACAGTCTAAATTTGATTTATATTATACCGTGAAGAAAAAGTATCCTCAGTGTTTAGCTTGTTTGATGTTGAAATGATTTAAATGAAAATGAATCTATAACTAACTTTCAAATCATAGAGAACACTTGTTTGAAACAATTCACAATGAGAACCTTTTTAAGAAAAACACATTTGTAAGGTGCAGTTTCAGAAAGACATGCAAAGTAACAGATCAGACTGTAATTCTTTTGTGTTGCAGGTGTGGAAAATCACTGTGATGGCAGACAGAATAACACTCAGTGTTATGCAGCTTTGGATGGATCTATATTCATCAGGCTGATGGACAGCGCTGTAGAAAATCACATATACAACTGGTTTAAAGATACAAGTAAATTATTGGTAGTGAATAATAAACATGTTATAACAAATACTTTAGAGAAGAGAGCAGCTTTTACTACACAAAATAGTACTTATAGAATAAATCAACTAAATTCGAGTGACAGTGGCCAGTATCGACTTGAAGTTTTTGCACAAGGGGTAAAAAAAGAAGAACGGATACTAAATTTGTCTTTTCAAGGTCAGTTGTTTCTTTTTGGTTTGTCCATATAGAGTAAAGTTTACACTCAGATTATATATAATCTGTAAACAATCTCTTACACAGCTCCAGTATCTTCTGTCCAGCTCGTCCCTACATGTCTTTCTATGGGGGAGAAGAAAGTTTCCTGCTCCTCTAAAGGGGACAGTCTTCTCTACAGCTGGACTCTGGATGGACGCCCTCTAACAGACTCTGACCTCGTCCCAAAGGGCAACAACACCAACAATGTCCACCTGAAACTACAAACTATAGGAAAACTGGTCTGTCATGTCCAAAACAAAGTCAGCAAAAGCTCTGGTGAAGTGACGTTAACCACTTGTGGTGAGTTAAAAAAAAGATGAATGTAGAACAGGAATAATCAAAGCATGCCTGATAAAGTGCACGTCTTTGTTTCCAGGTTACATCTTCATAAACTGCACTTTGTCCAATGGGACAGACATATTGCAGTGGGTGGTTGAGGACACTAACACGTTGTGTGTTGACCCAACAACAGCCCCTATGGGTAAGGAGCCTCCCATTGATTCAGGTACTGTCACTTCTACCAATGTGACAAGCAGCAGTCATGACCTGGACTTTTGTAAGTCTAGACTTGCTGCTGCTGCTGACCATTGAGGACTCATTCTATACCTGTTTTTATGGGACTGTTTTTTTCCAACCAGGGACTGTGGCTCTGATTGGGATTTCACTCTCTGCTCTGGTCTGTATCCTCCTTTTGGCTTTAGTCGTGATCTGTGTTCAGAAGAAAAAGCCAAACAAACCAAAAGGTATGAAAATGTGATGTGGTGCTGATTTCTCCCAAACATTATTGCCCCATGTACCCCTTAGCTCATGTTATACATTATTTATTTGTGTCTGCAGGCTCGTCTAAACTCTTTCCTGTGTCTCGTCCAACATTACCTTGAATTTAGGCCTTTTTATTCATTTATTTCTAATCTTTTGCTCGTTTTAGAATTTGATTTTCACCTTTTGGTGTATTTTCAAAAGTTGTGCCACAAATTATGTTTGATGGATGAAAGAAAAAGCCTGTGCACATTTAAAAAAAATCTATAATGTTAAAAAATAAGCTTGAATGTTTCTATGTACCTCCTGAAAGGTGTTCAAGTACCCCTAGGGGTACATGTACCCCAGTTTGGGAACCACTAGAATATACAGAAATCACTACAAACACCTAGGGAGTATATATAATATAAAATAAAATATTAATGTATTTATTGATTTAATGTTAACCTATAAGTATGATTTGTTTGTTAAAAGGCCATACATATAATGCATATTTATATTGTCTAATACTACTGTAATAATAAGTAAATAATTTTTCATTTGATTTTAAAACCTTCACATACTAAACATTAAATCAAATCCTAGTAGTCTATTAAATCAATCTAATCTTAAAAGCTTACATTCCAACCATGATGTGCCTCACTGTATCAGCCTCAGGAGATGATGGATGTATGAAGAACTTCTCAGATTGTTCATATCTAAAGTGTTGTTCTCCTGAGGCTGTTTAATGTCAGACAGTCAACCATGTGACACTGAAAACTCTCTAAGTTGGACATGTTTAGGGTTTGTGCAGTGCCGGTGTGTGTCGTCTCTCTCCAACAGTCTGTGAAAGCACCACACACACATCCAGGTACACAGGACCCACCACAGAGAGCAGGGGTCCTACGTAGATCCCGCCACAATGATGTTGCTGGCCTTGGCATTTTCTGCATTTTATTTTGTGTGTGACAATCTGACGGACATGTCTAGTGTTTTGGTCATTTATGCAAGTACGGAACAAACAGTGTTCCGTTTGTTCAGATTAGGAGAACCCCCTTCGTCACTCCAATTTAGTAACCTTTCTTGTTTTATTCACATGTTGTTAACATGTTGGCCTCTGAAATTTCCTACAGCTTCCTACACACACATGTCGTTGCAGAGCTGAGTATGAGGGTTGCGCCCATTAAATATTTGCCAAATCTTCCCCGCCAATGTGACACATTTCATGAAAACACTTATCAAGCATTTTCTATGATTATTCTCAGTTTTAATCTTATCATCATTACTGTTTTTACTGTCTCTCTCCCCAACAGAACCACAGGATGACCAGGAATTAACCTACGCGGCTGTCAAAGTGGTTCAGAGGCCAGGGACGCTAGAGGTGCACAGGTCAGAGGTGGAGGTGGAGTACGGCGAAGTCAAGTTTTCACAGCAACCTCGACAGATTCAAGTACCGCCAGATGACTGTGTGTATGCCAGAGTCTATAAATGAAAACAGGGCGTGGCTCTTTTTATCACAGACAGAGGGCACGACATGATCTCAGGTTGCTTGAAGGGCTTCCCTGTTTAATGATGAAAAATCTGGGTGTCACCGTTGAGAGGACTCCAAACCCACATCAATAATACTTTTTACCCCCTCTACCACTGCCATTCTTGTACATACTCTTGTCAATCACTGAAACTCCTGAAACGCCAATGTCCAGAATTAGAGTTACCTGCTCCACTGATGTTCTTTAAAAATTTGCATCAACTACAAAATCCTCCTTCTGACATTTAAGGTCATCTTAAGGTCATCTTCAATGTCACCCCTCTATATCAGTCCAGACTGACCCACACCATCAGCTCACTAATGTTATTCAAAATGAAGCTAAAAACCCATCTGTTCAGGATGGCCTTTCTCTCTGGGATCACAACTGCTGTATCTAATCTTGATATGTTGAATGTAATGTTCTTGCACTGCCTTTTCACAATAATTTTATTGTAAACATTCCATGTATAGTGACCCTAAGTGCTAGAAAGAAGCCTTTTATGAAAATAATGACAATAATAATGTAATGAAAAGGATGTGAATATTGTTTTTGTTTGTATTCCTTAATAATTGTTTTTGGTTTAATTTAAACCACACCCATGGGAGGGGCTAACCTGTTAAAAGCAGTGTAGGAAACTGCATAGAGGGCAGTCTTTCTCTGGAGGTGCATGTGGGAGCAATGTACCTGAGCATTTCTGAAAGCCTCTCAGCTGAAAGTAGAGCTGGGACCAGGTTGTGTTTTTTTTTTTTTTCTCTTGATGTAAATATTTGTGTTCCACTGTAAATATTGAGCACCGGCACCATTTTTGGAAAAATAAATGAAAGTCGACTTGCCATATGGATGGTCGTGGTTCTTCTTTTTGAACGAAAATCGAACCCCGCCACAGATCACAACTGCTGTATCTAATCTTGATATGTTGAATGTAATGTTCTTGCACTGCCTTTTCTCAATAATTGTATTGTAAATATTCCATGTATAGTGATCCTAAGTGCTAGAAAAAAGCCTTTTATGAAAATAATGACAATAATAATGTATTGAATTTGTATATTTACTGTATATAGTGTCTTTCATAGACACTCAAAGGGCTTTACATTGCATTATTCATTCACTCCACACAAATGGGGGGTAAGCTACTATTGTAGCCACAGCTGCCCAGGGGCAGACTGACTGAAGCAAGGCTGCCATAGTGTGCCATTGGCCCCTTCATCCACCATCAATGTATCTTCTCCTGAAAATCCCTGCTGAAATTTCACTGTAAGGTTTCATGAACTATTAGGCTGAAATAATTAGTTGTTATTTATCATTTAATGTATATAAGAATGTAGTTTATAATTGTTATCCATTTACTATTTAATTTCACTACTTAATCTGTACAACCTATAACGTTTCTTCCATTTAGAATTTTAAGCATTAAAGTTTTTCTTTCCCTCATTAAACTGCATTTATTACCAGATATTTGCTGGATGTGTTCAGTAAACTTTGACTCAGAGTTTCATTGTGTTCACGGAAAATTTCTATTTGTGACTCAATGACCCACAGAGTGATTTGCTGAGAAATGTCTTGTCTTTTGAGAAGTCGCACATAAGCAGATATTTTTTTTTTTCCGTGATGTAAGGACTTCTGCTTTCCTTGCTGGAGTTTCTTATTCTTACAAAACTACCTAAAATAAATATAGCAATAGGCACTACTACTGTGGCTTTCCTGTAAAGATCCAGCTGGAGATGCTTTTTGTAGAAGTACTTTTTTCTTTTCTTTTTATTCTTTTTCTTAACAGTAAACTGCCATCCATCTTAGTTTCACTGTTTAAAAAAGGTTTGTGTAGACTGCAGACTGGAGTGCAAAAGGTAAGTTGACGTGACAATGAAGGACATCACCACTACATCACTGCACTGGCTTCCATCATATCATCAATACATCTTTTCTTTCCCTGCTTCTGCCTGCAATCAGAGTTACACAGGTCTGCTGGTGCCTTATATCTCCAGCTCACATTTTAGTGTCTACAGTTTTTTGCAAAATAAAAGTGATACTAAAATTTCATATTATTGCACTTTGAACGTGTTTGCACATTTCCTAATGGTTAATAGAAACACAGCTAGTGTGTGCTTGATCATTGTCCTGTTTAGGTGTTGAACAGTCTCTATGTCTGTATGTATGAAGGACCAGCCAAATCACTCTTTCCTTCATCCTAAATGTGACTGTCAGTCACTGAAGCAGCTGCTTAGAGCTCCCACAATGTGATGCAGGGCTAAGAGACATGCTGCCCAAGATGGATGTTGACTTACCCAACAATGTTCTCAGTTTTCTGTTCCTCAAAATGTGATGTTTTTATCTTTTGACACCATCACATTTCCTCTCTCGACTGACAGATATCAATGAGTCGTTTCTCGAAATTTGTTATCAGTGGCAATTTCCATATTTCCACAGCTGGTTTAGAGCCGAGAGTTAACGCTTGAGAAGAAGTGCGTTAAAATAGGACATTTGCCTTATATTAAATTCTGCAATGGGAGCATTTTCTAATAATTTAATATTTTGTCATTTTTGCCCAAAATTCACGGCTCTGCCCTGCAAACACCATAAAAGTTATCAAAAATCCATGAATAGCTTTCGGTGTCCCTCTTCTCTAGATGATTTTCTGTGATTTTGAACCACGTCCATGAAACGCCCTAGGAGAAATGCGTTAAAATACCACGTGAGCGAAAATAGCAATTTTGCAATTTTCAATTTAAGATTCTTGACTTCCTGTGTGTTTTTTTGGCGTGGTCTGTATAATATTTTTTTATTTGTCTTGTCATGGTCTACTTTTGTGTCAATTTTCATGATTCTTTGGGCATTTCCTATCTGGTAATGCATTTTTGGCATACTTGGGGGCGCTGGCACGTCAGATTTTTGCATTTTTCAGGCTGAAATTTGGTAGGTATAATCTATGGATGTGTACGCACATACACTAGGAGCCCGATTTTTTATTTGAGGCCCCAAAAGAAAAAAAATCAATTTCTTATTTATTTACGAATCAAATATTACGACGGTTAGTGGTACCAAATCATTGGCACATACAATATAGAAATGGGGCCCACTACCCTGTATGTGTCACAGGGGTGCCAGGGGGCCCCTATTTTTCAAATGACTACTCCTCCGTTAGTTCTTGTTAGATCGGAATGCAGTTTGGTATGATTACTTTATGGATGAATATGATGAAACGCTCTGATCCCATTTTTGACCCCATTTCTGGTAATTTCCATTAAAGTAGTTTTCTCATTTATTTGTGAGTCAAATATTGTGACAGTTGGTGATCCCAAATCATTGACACATACCAATATATGAATGGGGCCATTACTCCGTATGTGTCACGGGGGCATCAGGGGGCCCCCAGGTGGCATATTTTTCAAATGACTACTCTGTTAATGCTCATTGAATCGGGCTGTAATTTGACATGAATATTCTATGAGCGGATGTCAAGAGCCTCTCGGAGACCTTTTTTACCCGGTGCAACCGAGTCATTTCACTGAATTGTTGAGAACGTGGTACGGGCCCGGCCGTAGTTCATCCAACCTTGTTAAAGTAATCTGCCTAACTGTGACAATCCCTCTCTCCACTCTTAATAGAAGGTGCATTTTGGTTTTAAACTTAATTAAACTTAAAGCTGCCAGCAATGATCCATATTGTCACAGATTGGCTTAGGACCATGACAAGAATAAAACAACAAGAGGTCGATAAATGTCTGCACTTGCGTTTATTCCCCAAGACATTGAGGCAACAAAAAATAATCCTGCCACAAGAGCAGCCACCATCAGTCAGAACCAGGCCAAGTAGGGAGCTAGAGAGAGCTGGAGGGTGAGTCCTCAGGTGATTTTAATGGTTAGGCCACGCCTTCCAAGCAGCCACACACACCTGAGTTTAATACTGTCATTAGCTCTGCGAAAACAAGAAGACAGATAACACAGAGACAAACACACCTGCAACCCCACCCACTTGTGGTTGTCACATCCCCCACCTTAAGATGGGATCCCAATGGGTGACTGTCCCCTAATAAACGAAGACCTGGATAACAAACTAAAATGCTGATAATTAACAGCCGCATATGTCAACCCATTTAGTATATATCAAAATTAGTTGACCCAGGGCGCTAAATTTCTTAGTCCACAGACAGCGGTGCTCGGGACGGGGCATCTGCAAGAATTTTATCACTTCCCTTAATGTGATGCACTTCCAAATCATAAGCCTGCAAGAACAATGACCATCTAACCAACCTCTGGCTTGGAGATTTGAGTGAACCTAAAAACGTCAGTGGGTTGTGGGCTGTATAAACAATAAGAAGTGCCGCCCCTCCTATATACACCTCAAAATGCTGCAAGGCCATGATAAGTGCTAATGACTCCTTCTCAATAACTGAAAAGTTAACATGGTGCTGATTAAACTTCCTAGAGAAAAATCAAACAGGCCTCAACATCTCTCCATCTTCCCCTTGGAGCAGGACAGCTCCAGCCCCAACCTGATATGGCATTCACCTGTAGCACAAATGGTCTGTCAAATCTGGGGGTAGCCAGCACTGGGGAAGACAGAGCAAAGATTTAACATTGTCAAAAGCCTGTTGGCATTCACTAGACCACACAAATTTTACTTTAGCTTTTAAGAGCTCAGTCAGTGGAAACACAACAGTGGAATAGTTTCTACAAAAACCTCTATAAAATCCTACCAAACCCAGAAATCTTTGCAGTTCCTTTTTAGTAGTAGGTTGGGGGAACTCTAATACGGCCTGAACTTTGGCCTGCAGTGGTACCATATTACCCTGACCAACCACACGCCCCAGGTAAGTCACTGTTGCCCTTGCAAAGTCATATTTAGCCAGGTTTACAGTTAACTGTGCTTCCACCAACCTCTCAAACCGTGCTCTAATTCTTCTCAGATAAGCATACCATGTATCACTATAGACCACCAAGTCATCCAAATACACAGTTCATTAGCCGCTGAAAAGTGGCTGGAGCATTCTTCAAACCAAAGGTCATAACTGTGTACGAGTAGAGGCCAGAAGGAGTGATAAACGCAGAGATTTATTTTTGCCCGTTGTGACAAAGAGACCTGCCAATACCTTTTAAGAAGATCAAATTTAGACACAAATTTAGCAGATCCAACCTGGTCTATACAATCATCCATATGTGGCAATGGAAATGAACCAGACTTAGTCACAGCGTTGACCTTCCTCATGTCTGTGCAAAACCACCAGGTGTTATCTGGTTTTGGTACGAGCACACAGGGAGAAGCCCAACTGGATGCAGATGGTACTGCAATACAAATTTTCAACATGTAAACAACATGTGTCAATGTCTAGATGTTTACGCTTTTCAGGTCCTATGCCACAAAATTGCTGTTTGATGGGTTGCACGTCCCCCACATTGACATCGTGCTCAATCCAGGGGGCGCGGGATGGAACATCACCAAAAAGCTCAGGGAAGTTTCTGTTCAGCTCTGTTAACTGTAAACGCTGCATCTCTGGCAAATGTGCTAATGCAGACTGAAGAGTATTCAAAGACTCTTTAACCGACCACTGAGTAAACAATCATCTGGTTTAGGAACGCCGTGTGACTCTGAGGTCCCTGTGCATGTGTCTACAGCCAGCACAGGAAACACATCCGCCCGGATGTCCCTCTTCCCAATCTCTATCCAATTGAACACAATGAGCACGTAGCAACGACTTTAGTGTTTGATGGAATCGCTCTAATGCACGTTGGCTTTGTGCATGGTATGCAGTGGACTGGTTGTGTTTCACTCCAAACATTTTTAATACCTGGGCAAATATATGCGAGGTGAAATTACACCCTCTATCGCTCTGTATAACCCTGTGTATACCAAACATTGAAATGAATTGTGACAGCTCCTTAACCACAGCTTTGGAGGATCGAAGCAGATAAGCTGCAGGGTACCGGGTGCTTTGACGCATTACAGTCGGAAGGTATTTACACCCTGATTTTGCACTAGGCAGTGGCCCCACGCTTGCGCAACCAACACTAGCTGCTTTCCCACAACACTACAAAAATAACAATTCGGCACAATCCCAAAGGAGAAAGTGCCCTACAGCCTCACAGCAACCTCTGGAAAAAAATGTGCCCAGTCAGAGCCAGGCTGCATTGAACACATTGAAAATGTTCAATGTGTACGATTATTTCACACAAATTCGATTAATTTCACATAGCTGTCTTTAATTTCATTCTTCTCCTGTTGGCATCGGAGTTTCCCGTTTCTCATGATTTTGTGCGTACGGCAGGGTCAGAGCTGCCGTGGAGGTGAGCGCATTATCTCGCCAGGTTTTTTAATAAATGTAAAAAACTTTGCTTATATGTGGCGTAT
Organism: Gouania willdenowi; assembly: GCF_900634775.1. Taxonomy (NCBI): domain Eukaryota; kingdom Metazoa; phylum Chordata; class Actinopteri; order Blenniiformes; family Gobiesocidae; genus Gouania; species Gouania willdenowi. Next base: position 17,977,555 of record NC_041053.1, read on the forward strand.
GCTTTCTTTTTTACGTACGCGGCATTTATAAATGAGGCCCCTGGACTTAAGTGCTTTTTTATTTTTGATTGAAAATGTGTTTTGATTGAAAATGTGTTTTTTGATTGAATAATAAAGACACAAATCTACTTCCATAATGAACACGGAAGACCAAAGCGTCTCAATCTAGTAGAGTTTCACGTTCAACGTGCGACCACAGTGGTGTCAAGCAGCTCAGTGATCAGAAAATCTGCGCACCGGAAATACCGTTTGCGTATTTCTTTTGTCATTTTCATGCCAACATTTTTACTCAGTAACGAATGCAAATTTAAATAACACTTAAAAAAAAAATACTCAAATAAAAGTCCTGATTTGGAAAAAATACATGAGAAATTTACTCAATTACAGTAATGTGAGTAAATGTAATCCATTGCTTTCCACCTCTGACATTCAACTGTCTAAATCTGCACCTCTGACTTGTATAGTAGATCTATGCAGTGACTAGGCTACAACATTCCCAGTAACTAACGTTGCAAGGTTGTACTTTTTGTTTGCCGAACTCACTCACAAAAACACTTATCAGACAGAAGCAAATCTGTTGTCAGCTCGAAGCTTAATTTGATGACCTGGCAGTTAGTGTCTTGGCATGGACATTTCAAACCTTTGATCTTTTGACTGAACTTGAACTTTCATTTCTTTAAATAATCACATTTACCACATTGTCAGACAAATGTCAGTTTGATCGACTGAGGACAATTAGATGGGCTTTCTTCTGCATGTTGGTTACCTAAAGATGCTCTTCTCTTGTCTAACTAACAATAATAATTAAAAAAAAAAAAAAAGTCCAACAAGGCATGTGGTCCTCAGCAAAGTTTACCAGAACATGATCAGGAGGGATGGGAACCTTCTGAATGGGAAATTCAGTTTATTATTTACTATTATAAATTTATTTCTTCTTTTCAGGTTTCATTTTCCTTGTCTTTCTGAGAACTAGTTTATCTTTACATGATATTTATACGATGTTTCCAATACTCTGACTTCTTTATTTTAAATGAAAACAACTGGAAGCCCTTTGTTCTGCTTGGATTGTTTAAATATTCACCTGCTGTGTGGTTAATCGAAGACAGGAGGAGTTTGATTTGTTTGATGGTTGGAGTTCGAAGGTCGACCACTGATCATTTGATTCCTTGAACCATAAAGCTGCTGTTTATTATCCAGATTACCATGCAACAATCACGAGATATCTTTTTTTTTTATCATATGACCAGTCGCCCACAGTTCCTTAGTGTTTAATCACTACAAAAACGCTGTGTCTAGTGTTAGCTAAAGAAAACCCACATACGTGAAACAGATGAAACATTTATTTGTAATTCTTCAAGCTTTAAAACCAAGACCATTACTCAGTTCTTTGTGCACCACTTTCACATTTGTTCCCAATTCACAATTCAGTTGTCACAATCCTAAGTATTATTGTCATTAGACTTTAACCAAACATTATGAATCAGGTGGAGCTGAATAAACTTGTGGCATTAGTTCATACATGTGAATTTAGGTAAATACAGTGTAGGCAGGTACAGTAAGTGCCCTGCAGCCAACAGTCCATGCAACACATACACAAACTATGAACTTATCATTGAAACTACTGTGTTTGGTTAGGATTTTATACACAATGTGAAGGAGAGTGTAATTTACAAACAGCAAAACCAAATATTAATATGATTAAAAGACATTATGAGACAGAATAGGAAAATTATTTAACTCGCACAAAAATGAAAAGTCCTTAAAAGACTGGAGCTCTACATCTATTAACCTTTGCTCTTTAATATATAGTATATATAGCTAAGCTTGGAAACAGAAGGCATGTCCAAGCATGTTTAATTTACTTTTAGTGCATGGGGTTAAAAGCAAGTCCAATGTCTACATTTTGTAAAACAGTGATGGAATATCACATGTTTATTTGTCCTCTGGTGGTTTTTAAAGTGTTATTTTGATGTATTTATTTGTGCAACAAGCCAAAAAAAAGCTTCTATCTCCGACTAATAATTATTTCATTTCTCCATTTTATTAATGCTCACTACCTCTTTTCTCTGAAGTTACCAAACAGGCACAGTTTCTAAGCTATTTTGGTCAAACTCAAAACGGAAATCACACTGTTGCAAATTTTTGTCCTCTGTTGGCCTTTCTCATGACTGTAGCAGCACAATGTGAAAAATCAATATGTCATATACATTATTTCAATAGAATAAAAGTTATGTACGGTATAGACAATTCATTAACACAACATGTCTCCTTAACAACTAAAAAGCCACCACCAATGTGGCCCTGAACTTAACATTGTAAGTTCAAAAAACAAAACCTGGCACTCCAGGATTAAAACACAACTTTACGACATTTATTATATACTTGTGAAGAACAACTAACCAAAAATTTAATGAAATCAAATACTTGGCATCCGCGATGAACACCATAGTGTGAAAATGTGCACCATAAGTGAAGTTTTGGGTCTGAATTTTAACAAGCTAGAACCACCAACTTAGGAAATATTATCCAACATTCAAACACATGTATGTGTGGTTTCCTGTTTCATGAAAACTGTTCCATTGCAGACACATGTTTGAGAAATGTCGTCGGTGTATTTTGAAGCTGATAATGATCTGTTAGTGCAGAAAAAAATAGCGTGTAGTTACATGGTGATGTAAAAAAGGAGAAGTGTGGCTCAAAAACGTCACTTAAATCATCTTCATTATTTTCTGTTGTTCACGTACTAAAACTAAAAACTATTTACACACAAAGACCTGCACAGTTCATCCTCATTGCATGCATTAGCTCAGTACTCCTCAGAGACTGTGTCTGACAAAATGTTGCTGCCTGGGCTGTGGGTGACCTGGGTGTCAGTAGGCCCCCCCCGGGCAGGTGGGGTAGGGGTGGTTGTGGAAGCCTGCTGGGAATGCTGCAGCTTCTTTCTGGTGATCTTCCTCTCTTTGGCACGTCTGTTTTGGAACCAAATTTTCACCTGGAAAAGCACAAACATGAATTGTGTATGAGAAGCCTATTGCTTTAACACTACACATTACAATACAGTATTTTTCATACAATTATTAGCAAAGTATGCAGAAATCAGCAAACACTCTTTAAGCTACTGGAGATAACTAACATGTTTTATAACACAGATAAAGACATAAAAGCCTCATAGATCAATAAATTGAAGGTATTTCTTCTGAAAACGGGAGAATTTACTTAACTGATGCTTGCAAGTTTGTTTTTGACTTCATCACAAACAATGGGTTTGTTGACAAATGGCCATGTGACTTGAAATGCGGAAAAGTTTCGTATATCGCAATGTGGGATTTGGAATCTCGTAGACTCTTTTACGTTGCTATTCTGGTATTTAAAGCTGATATCCGGAGTTTCTGAGAAATCTATGTTCATGTATGATTTTTTTAAAATGCAAAAAAAATACCTTTTCTAGCCTTTTCCTATGGTTTACTGTCAGTGGTCATTCATATACATGAATGTATATGAAGTCCCTCCTTCGTCCTATAGACCCCTATACAAATGGAAATGATCGCGCACTGCGCCCAGCCAATAGACTTTGACTTCCTGTTTTTGAGTCTGTCAATTAAAGTGAATGTGGAACTGTGCACGGAAACAAGGCCACGCGTCACAACATTAAACAGGTAAATATGATTTTTGCTCTCACCTGACCCATAGACCTATATCAATGTGACCCAATGCGACCTTGTTTTGTTCCGCGATGCGCATGCAGAAAAGTAGAGGCGTGGCTTCTGGTAGATTGGCAGACGCAGTGGCAGGAAGTGAGGCTGTTTAGGGCGGGACATCGAGACGTTTCTCAGAAATTCCGGATAGCAGCTTTAAGAAGTGTTTTTATTACATTCTTACTTTGTTTCTTGGCCAGACAAGAAAGATTAGCTTGATGACGTGATATGAAGTCACTCAACGGGACATTCAATTTCGGCAGTACTCGGAGGATATGAGGAAATACGCGATAGCAACATCTGCCATTATTTTTGGCACAACTTTCAATCTGTGAAAACACTAAAAATGTCTGGCATCAGTAGAGGATGAGAATGAAACACTGTTTAAACAATGTTAGGGATGGTATCCAGCAGCTTAAATAACATTTAAAGTGTAGTAGCTCTCAACACACTGTCATCCAAAAATTAGGCCATTCTCAGAAAAAAGCATGCAGGTTAAATCTGTTTTGTTTTTCTGTGAACTTCTTTCACTGTGCAAACTACAGATGTAACACCATAATAAGAGATCATCACCACTAATATCAGTCAATGATACAGTAATAGATGCATAAAAATCAATGTAAATGTTGCTTTCTAAAACCAACAAGGATTTTGGGGATGTTTTCTTGTGTTTTTTTTTAAACTTTTTTAGTCTTCTTTTGAGGCCTATTTTATGCTGACTGGTGCATTTCATTGGCTCCTGTGGTTTCACCTGTCTCTCAGAGAGGCTGAGGGACACCGAAAGCTCCGACTTCCTCCTCATGGTGATGTAGCGGTTAAACTGAAACTCTTTCTCCAGCTCCAGCCGCTGGTGGTCCGAGTACACCACTCTGTACTTGTCTTTGGTGCGAGTCTTTCCACCTGAATCACAAAAAAAAGCCATCATGTGTCAGCAGAAGAAATATCCCAAACAACGATCTATAGCTGACAGCGTGATAGTAAGGTGGGTGCGTTCTGCTTCTTTTCTGTTGGACTGACATGTATTGGTTTGTCAGTGAGTCACATGTCGTTGCCAAACATGTCTGGTGCCATGTTCAAGTTCAGGCGCCACTTAAAGCCTCATCAGTTCTATTAATCACACTAACTATAACGAATGTAAAGAGAGCCCACAGCATTGCATCACTGGGACCCCTTATCGTCACGAGGTGTTTTAAAAAGGTGTTTACACAGCCAGCTATTCATTGACACGCATGTTTACACACACGCACGCACACACACACACACACTTGAGAAGCTGTGGTTGCTATCTATTGATTTAAAGTGACGGTATCGACTGGGGCAGACCCAGCGTCGAGCACACATGCAGAGTGAGGAACGTCAGGTTGGGTTGGACTTGTGCAGACTTCCTGTCCTCCCACTGTTATCTTTCCAGTTTGTCACCATTTCGCACCCACCCAGTGGACAGAAGGTGGGGATAACGCTGCAAAGTCTCCACTTTAAGCTTAACACTGACATTTCCCATCAAGCTGGTGGGAGGGAGAGGGTCATGATTGCACATGTGAGCACATTTTGAAACACTTCCTCTCAGACAAAATGTCCTGCTCTATGTTTTGTTGACCGACGATTGAGGTTTAGTTAGTCATGGCGCTTCTTTCTAAATGACCTCAGCTTCTCTGAACATTTTGATTTGTGGTAAGTCTTATCAGAACAAAGCTTTTTTTCCTCCGTTGGTTGTTGATATGCAAGATATCGGAGGAGTTACGATAAAGCAACAACTCCAGATAACAGCTTTGTGCACATTAGTCCAGACAGATGGGAATTATGTTTAATCTTCATTCTAATTTTCACTTACCATTATAATTCTGCTTATAGTATGTGTAACATAGTGTCAAACTATGTTATTTTAGTTCAGGGGCCAAATACGCACCAGTTTGATCTCAAGTGGGCCACAGATTACAGATGGGAAAACAAGACATTTCAACAATAATCTGCCCTAGTATGCATTTCCACATTTAAATGATATGTAAAGTAAATAAGGCATCGACAAAAGATGTTTTTTTTAACAATTTGCTTTTAAAAATGACTGCCATCATGTGATATAAGCACGGGAACACTCTGAGCACTGGCAAATATTGTAAAGTTTCATTGAATTTGTGTATTTGGAGGGACTGCAATATATACAACTGAGTTACAGTAGTTAGTCATTTACACATGTTTCGTTTCATGTTTTCTCATTTTTTAAGCCCCCGCATCCTTGAGTTTATCACGTGTGTATTACAGTTTTATATGGGATGGACTAGGAAAAGGAAACCAAAACCAAAAAAAATACTACATTTACCAAAACTACAAAGATAAATAATTGTAAATATAAATACATTCTATATATATATATATATATATATATATATATATATATATATATATATATATATATATATATATATATATATATATATATATATAATATTTAACACAAATATATATATTGTGTTTTTGTTGTTTATTTTGCATTAACAATATTGAAGCTTTTGTTTTATTTAAGGGGCAGGAAAAACAAATAACCTAATTGAATTATTTTTTATTTTTTTCAACTAAAAGTTTATATTAAAATAAATAAAACTTATGAATAAATAACAAATCTCAGAAAACATTTACCAAATAGCCTCTATATATCTTGGATTTTCAGAATATTTATTTGTTTGTATTTTGAGGCTTTTTCTTTTAGCCATCTCTGAATTATTAATAGTGTAAATATAAGACAAATATTATAATTATAATTGATTAATTAATGTTTGATTATGTAACATTAAAACATGAACTACGATGTAACCAGCTCATGGTCCATTGTGTGGCCCCCAGGATGCTGTAGGTGAGGTCCCACCTGAGATGGTTTGCCTGGTGGTCTCATGAGACCTCCTCCTGGGGATGAAGGACTCCGGTCCAGGGACGATGTTGTATTGGGAGAAGGAGCCTCCGGGAGTCCCACTCAGGTCCGGGGCGGAGAAGCTGAACTGCCCTGCCCCGGGGCTTGACCCTGGGAAGCTGTACGGAAACTCTTCACGGGCCGCGTAGACCGGGTTCCAGGAACCGGACGTGGAGTCACTGAGTCCGGGGACGTGATGGTGGTACCCGGGAAAGTCATACGAAGGCGGAATGTACTGACTGCTGAGTGACAGCGTCTGTGCCGGTGGTGCGTTGCTGTACATACCGCAGTCCAGGTAGGACAGGTGGGCTGAACAGGTAGACCTGGTACTTCAAACCTCCTGGTGCATATTAGGCCTCCGGGTTTCACCCAGCGGGCTCCTTAGCGCCGTGCTCTCCTTAGTCTAAGGTCCAGACTGATTAGTGACTACCTGAGCGGCTACCTGACACACACACACACACACACACACACACACACACACACACACACACACACACACACACACACACACACCTTCATATTTACTGCCAGGGTTCAAAAGTGCCAACATGACGTCACGGTTTACCTGAGCCCTACCTGCCTGCTGCTCGCAGTGGTAACGACAGGGAGTTTCACCACCTGACCCGGTGTGACCTGTGTGTCTGTGTGATGGCTCTCATAAACACAATGAAGGAAACTGTAACACTGATATCACAATTTATATGAATCATGGTTTCTGATGATTTCTAGAGCTTCATTAAACAGATGTTTTAACTTGGTCCTCAATCTGACCTAACCTCAGACTTTAGTCTGGGTGAACTTTACTAAACCAAACATGATAAACACATGTCTGCTATAAAATCAAGGTCCAGATTATTGCCCAAATTATTTTAACCAGTGGAAATATCCAATAAGGCCATAAATTGGCAACATTTATCACCGTGGGGGCCACAAAAGTGTTATTGTCCAATCCAAAGGGCCACATTATCAACATCGAGCAGTTAGAATAGCGATCACATAACATTAATAAAGGAGAGAAAGGGTTTAGTGGGTGCACGGTGGATTAGAGGTTAACTTGTCTGCCTCACACAGCAAAAAGGTCCTGGGTTCAAGCCCTGGAGTGGACACTCGGTTCCCTTCTGTGTGGAGTTTGCATGTTCTCCCCATGCTGCGTGAGTTCCTCCCACAATCCAAAAACATGACTGTGTGGTTGATTGGACTCTCTAGATTGCCTGTAGGAGTGAATGTGAGTGTGAGCTGTTGCTTGTCTGTGTGTTGCCCTGCGATGGACTGGCGCCCTGTCCAAAGTGTACCCCCGCCTATAGAGAGCTGGTGTTAGGGTTACCCCTGTGACCCTGAAAAAAGGAGGAAGCGGGTCAGAAAATGGATGGATGGATAGATGGGCGACCGTGGCTCAGGTGGTATGTATGGTGGAGGGTGCTGCATGATGGGGTCTATCTCTGTTTGTGTAGGGGTGCATGGCAGGGTTCACCAGTTAATCTTAAATATAACATGGTGGTAGAGGGGTCATCTTCTGATCGGGAGGTTGGGGGTTCAATCCCAGTCTATACCTGTCCATGCGTTGAAGTGTCCTTGGGCAAGACCTGGCGCCCCCGTGACACGTATGGGGTATTGGACCCCATTTACTGTATATATTGGTATGTGCCAATGATTCGGTACCACCAACCGTCGTAATATTTGACTCGCAAATAAATGAGAAATTGACCCTGGGTCATAAATTGAGAATCGTGCTCCGGTAGCCCAGCCTAAAAACTAAATACACCAACCTAACGTCCCATTTGTCAAAAATACAATGTGATGGTCAAATGCTAAATAAGTAAGTTTAAATCTAAAAGGTAGCACCACATCTTTTTCAGAACCTATTAAGTGACCCGTTGAAAACAAGTTTGTGACCCACTTTTTTATTTCGACCCACTAGTTGAAAACCCCAGAAATGACAGTAGTATTCCTTTAATCACCTAATTAGCAAATTGTTTTAATTTCTTTCAATAATTTGATTTAAACCGAACAGAATAAGTAAATCAGTCATGTTGGCAATCAAAAAATGTAGTGGGGAGGGACAAAGTCCTTTCAAATCTATAATTTATAGATCATTATGTTGTCTAAAAAAATCCCCTCATGTGAAAGTATTAGTTGGATTCAGTGGGTTTGGTATAATAACACAGATATGTTATACTTCCATTATTTTTCTAATACCGTTTCTGTTTCTACTTCACGATTGGACACGAACACACACTGAGTGTGAGTTTGTAAAATGAACGCAAACACAAAATGAAAGTGAATTCTTTTCCATTTTATCATGATTTCCTAAAGCATCCACACGAGGGCAGCAAACATATAACTATTTCCAGAGACTTAATTCCTGTGTGAGCATAATGGAGATTTGAGATTAGGGCTGAACGATCTTGGAAAATAATCTAATTGTGATTTTTTTTTCCCTCAATATTGCGATTGCAATTTAATATCCATTTTTTTCCCCTTGTCATGTGTTTTTCAATGAACACAAGCAATAAATCAATCTGTTTCATAATAAACAATTTGAGATTTATTTAAACTTTAAATAAATAAGAAATATACATTTTAAAGCACAGATTGCAACAATAAAACAAACAAATCTGTGGCTTTACCTCTTCCACATTAGGGATGGGTATACTACTGTACTACTACTCTTATCGATCCGGTACTTTATCAATACCCTTATGGATACCTTTTTTTTTTAAATCAATGGAAAAACACAAAATAACAAAAAAAGAAAAATAATAATGAACATCAATCTGTTTATTTTTCAACATTTTGAACAATATGGCACACAAAATAAATGAAAAATACAAAATAAATAGTTCTAAATAAAACTCTATAAATTTTTAAATATTTTTTTTATTTATTAACAAAACACAAATCCAACTATCTCAACAATACAAATATTCAAATCAAGCATATCAAACAACTTAACAATTAGAAATTGTGCAAATGGTGAATTAGTGAGCTGTGCCTCTGATGGATGCTGCTGCACTGGCTCGTGACAACAAGGCGAACTATGTTGATTTACCCCTGTTTTGCCATATTAACTTGTAACGTTTTAGCTGTAAGATAATATATGATCGCAAGTCACTACTCAAAATAAACGTTGCCGGCAGCCGAGGCATGGTAGTGACCGATGTGTAGGACTGCTACGCCGAGACGACCTAGCGGCCCACAAAGCAGAGGCCCTGTCTGCCAGCACTCACTGCCCCTGGAGCAGACGGAGGCGGCGTGACAGACGGCAGAGGCGTGGCTGCTGTGGTGGACCATCGGCTAGGCTAAAGGCTAACAACAACTCATCTGCGTCTGCTGTTCTCATTCTGCAGCGACACACACTTTTCTGACTCAAAATCACAATAGCCGCTTAAATAGCCATGTGTTTAATGTAATGTGCAGCTTTTTGGCTGAAAACATTAATAAATGAGTAGATAGCGTCTACAGACACGTCTACTCATGAAGCGAGGCGAAGAGGCGAGCACTGTCTACAGTAGCCCCTCCCATCAGTCAGCTCCATATGTGGTTTCTTTAGGAGGACTGACAGGCAGCACGGCAGTATCAATGCTTGTCTGAGGCTTGAGGATTAACGCAACCTTAAAAATACCGATACTGTAACAAGACCGATAAGGACGAAGCTTGTCGGTCCCAAAAAAAAAAAAAAAAATGCAGTCATGGCGATTAGAAAATTGTGTTTTATGATATTGCGAGAAAATCGCTAATGCGATTAATTGTTCAGCCTTATTTGAGATGTAATGTATGTATGCATGTACGTATGTATGTTGAAGGGTGCTGCATGATGGGGTCTATCTCTGTTTGTGCAGGGGTGCATGGCAGGGTTCACCATAAATTACCAGTTAATCTTAAATATAACATTATTCCAGGCATGCATTCAAATGCATTTAAATAATTTGTTTAAGCAACCATTTGCTATGTGTTTGTGTGAATTCGTTTTGAACACAACCTAACTTGTAATAATCAACATGTATGAAGGGCTGTGGTCCTACACGTGATGTTGCCCTCCTTCAACACATTAGAATAAGATGAAAGTGTCCCGCACAAAGCCTATTAAGCCCTAAATCAGATGTGTTGGAGCAAGGAAACATCAGACACTTACTCACATGTGAATATTTACTAATGTGTGTAAAAGATTCAAATTTGGCTGAGTTGCATTTAAATGTCAATGATGGAGAACAAATATTAAATGTATTTTCAGTAAAAGTTTACACATGTTGAGGATTTGTCATGGCAAATTTGCGGTTGACCTCATTTGGAGACATGATTAATTGCTCTGGTTGAATGATGGAGTCCAGGCGAGGCATTGATGATTTTATAAAAAAGGTTTATTATAAAACTAAATAAAAAGGAGTACAAAGATGGACAAAAATAGTGACCGCCTCGGGCGGACGTCCGATGACAGAGTGGCACAGTTCTAACTCATCACGTATATTCCCCCTCAGTCCCCCTTTCTCCTCCCCCCAGGAGATAAAGAGGACAGGGTGGAGGTGAAAGAAGAGGGTGAAAAGAGACAGTTTCTTCTTTAGGTCAAAACAACCAGTTCTCTGGTATCTCCTGATTGTCGTGAGTGTTGGATGTGTGTGCGTGTATGGTGTTTGTGTGTATGAATGGATGTGTATTGGGTGTGTATGTGTGACTATGTGAGTGTGTGTAGGCATGTGAGTGTGTGATGCCTCTGTGTCTGAGGGATAAGATGTGTTTTGGGAAGCTGACCTCGAGAAAAGAGCAGAAATGAAAAGTCTCAACTTAAAGCCTTAAAAAGAATAAGGTCTATGAGTAAATATGTTAATAAACATAACTAACAATTTTACCCTGACAGGGTCATTTATTCACCTGACCTTTATTCTACCACAGAGTCCCTTAAAATAAAATTGCTTTTTCATGGGAGACCAGGCCGAGAGGCCCAGTGGAATTACACAAAACAATAATTCAAATAAAATAGAAAGGAAGTTATAAACAAAATCATTATAACAACATTAATCTTTCATTTTAAGTCATGGAACAATTTAGCAAAATTACACTTCAGGATGGGAGTACACAGAAGTGAAGGAGGTCATCTAATGCTGGATTCAAACCAGGAACTCTACCAGATCATCTTTTCTATTTCCCCATTTTTCCCCAGTTCAAGCTTTCAATCTTATCTTCAATCTTTTTTTTTAACGTTTGGGGAGCACCAACAACCAAAAGCCACATACTAAATAAAATATCAATAGTGACAGAATGAATATCACATTCCTACATATACTTTCTCCTAGGGCTGGGCGATATGGCCTTTTATAAATACCGCGATATTTTTAGGCCATGTCACGATACACGATATATATCTCGATATTTTGCATTACCCTTGAATTAACACTTTGATGCACAAAATCACACCAGTATGATGATTCTATATGTCTACATTAAAACATTCTTGATCATACTGCATTAATATATGCCAATTTTAAACTTTCATGCAAAAAAGGGGATATCACAACTAAGTCAAAGTTGACATAACTGTATTTATTAAACAGTGAGTGGCTCAAACATAAAATTGTCAACAGAAAGTGCACGTTCTGTGCAAAATTGTCACAGAGACATTTCAAAACAAGACATTAGTGCAGGATGCAACTCACATGGCATTTCAAAACACAAAATTAAAGTGCACTTTTTGTACATAATGCCACTACAATATTTTAAAAACAAATAGTGCCCTTTTGTGAATGTTGTCATTAAGATGACATTTCAAAACAACACTAAATTTAAGTGCACCTTTTGTGCATAATGCCACTAAGATATTTAAAAAAAAAAAAAAAATCAAAAAAAAAAAAAAAAAAGTCCGCGAGTTTAACGGTATGGTCATTTTCAACACCGCACAGACTACAAGCTGCGATATATCGAGTATATTCGATATATCGCCCAGCCCTACTTTCTCCTTTGAAAAATATAATATTTGTTGTCTTCAATGGTCATAAGTGTGATTAAACGGCCTTTACAGAATAAATTAATTCTGTTTCAATACATTTCAAGAAAAGACATTATTCCCAAATGTTCCTATTATTTTGAAACATATTGAAAAATGTTTGCGAGTACCCCTTGGCGTATGTGTATGTGCTAATGCAGCAAGGGATGGTTTAGTAATAAAGGCTACAGTATATATAAATATCTGAAAAATATGTCTTTTTCATCTCCTGTAAAAATAACACCTGATAATGTAGCTTGGTTAGCTTTGAAAAACAGTTTCTGCTAAATGAAAAGTTAGCTGAACCTTATCGTAGCAACAAGTTTAACTGCACTGTTTCTGCAAAGAGGGCATAACAACAATAGTTGCTGTTGTTGTTTTGTGCCTTTCGTTATTTTAGTGTCAAGTGACGTCTTTCTCTCCTGTGACTCACCTTTTCCTATTATATATAGCATATGTGTACCTTAAATGGATGTGAGGGGAGCTCAGTGGCTTCATCCATCTTCATCTTTCAGAGGTTCATTAGGTTCAGATTCATGCCTCTGCTCTGCTGTTTCCTGCCTCTGACTCCATGATCCCACCCCCACCCCCACCCCCTCACCGAGGAGACCTTCTTAGGCCACAACCTTTCAATCAGTCAATCTGACATAAGTTAAGGCTTTATCTGAAACGTACTCCAACCATAACCTATAGCTGTACTCCCTAGGCACGAATTCATCCCATTATTGAGAAACGATTCCTGTATATGTGTAGAAAGGCTGAACAGTATAATTTGTAGGGAACTTGGTGAATTGTAGTTCAAACCCAGCTCATATTGGGCCCACTGTGGGTAAATCACCTTTCATCTGGTCTACTACACCTGTTTTCTTTCCCGTACAGGGTCACGGCCTCGCCTGTGCCTGCAGATATAGGGTGTGCCCATGGATAGGATGCCAGTCTATCACAGGGATTGACAAAGACAAGTTGGGGACCACCAGCAGTACTTGAACCCATAACCCCTGCACTGAGAGGCAAGGATGCTCACTAGTGTGCCACAGAGTGACCCCTGAGAATGAATATTTGTTTTAAATTAAAATCAGAAAAAAAAACTTAGTTTATCAAGTGAAACACCATAATTTAATCTCTTTGCAGACCAGACACTATATAGAAGAGTACAACACAAAATACAACAACTTAATCACTTTCAAACCATATTCTAACTACTTACCTTAACTAGTTTATTTTCTTTTAGTCAAGGCCTTTTGTTGTGTACTTCACTCAAAACGGGGGGGGGGTTTAAAAGTTACATGTGGAAGTGTTAAAACACGGGCACAACTATGTTAAAATCGCACTTTTATCCTTACAAAAAATGCCTACAGGGTCCAAACTACTTGAGATCAAACCACCTGGATGTATGTGGTGCCTGACATGAAATGAGTTTGACACCCTGAAATAGAGGAAACAACGAGGCCTGCTGCCAAATATAAACCGACACACACCTCCCTGTGGTTTCTCTACAGTGTAACAAGATGTATAGCAGGGATGGGCCACTTTATCACAGTTTGAGCCACAAAAATGTGATTGTATCTGATCTGAGGGCCACATTATTGACATGTTCGTCAGCATTTAGAATTTGTTGTTATTTTTTTGTGATCTTGTTGTAATTTTATGCATTGTTCTGTAGGTTTATGCATTTATGTTGTTGATTTCTGCATGTTTGTGGTCACTTTTATGTTTTTTTGTTGTTGTTGCTTTCTGTATTTTCCTGTCATTTTGTATAATTTTGTCAACAGTTTGTGTGTCTTTGGAGCTATTCTGTAATGTGTTGTTTTTTATGTGTTTTCGTCATTTTGTTTGTTTAAATGGTTGTTGTGTCTGTCTTTGTTGTCATTCTGTGTATTTTTTGATGCGTTATTGTGTATACTTTGTGCATTTTTCTGTCGATTTGTGCGCTTTGGGAGTTATTGTCTGTATTATGTTGGGCTTTATATTCCTTCCAACTTCTTGAAATACAATTTGGGGATTTGTTTTGGGGGCTGCACAAAATTAGACCAGTTGCCTATGTCTGATGTGTAGAATACAAACTCACACCAGTCCCAAGTGCTTCCACCTTTTCTTCAGGATGTGTCCCAGCTGAGGCCAAATTTATTTACATGATATATTTGTTGTTATTCACAAACTCAATACAGTCCATATGAAGTGTTGATGATTACACAAGTTAGTAAGGTCCTGTGTGGCTTTGCCTCCCCCTGACCACTAACTGGGGCTTCACTGGCTTTCTAATTACTGCTGGCAAGGCTTTTAGATTTACCCTCACAATTACAGGAGAGCATGTAAGGGTCCAATTTAGCCCCTGCCCCCACCCCTCTCCTCCCCTCTGACTGTCCTGGCCCCATGTTAGAGGTAGAAAGGCCCTCGTCAGCTGCTCGGCGACATTATTAACCCTCATGAGACAAACTCCAATACGCTGGGAAACTATGAGAATAGGACCAGCAGCAATACACACAGAGCAGATAAACATTGTGTGGATAGACGAAAGGAGGACAGGGAGGGAGGAGACGGGAAGTTTTAATAGAATAAATAGGAGCAAATAATTTAAAATGCAGTCAGTGTAGGTTTTTTAATGCGTTTGGTGGTTTTTGTACTTAAATATAGTGGCGGGATTATGTATGCATCTGTTTCCATTAGAAAAAGATCTCAGCGTTTGTTTTCAAAGCTGGCTGCTGTACGGCTGCCAAACCTCTCTCTCTCTCTTCCTTGATCCCTCACTCATTCTCTCACTCTTTCTCTTCCTTTTATTGTGTTTGTTGTTTTATGGAGGGGTTAGATGTGGTCCAGATTGCTGTTGCCATTAGAGACAGTCTCCATTCACCTCCACTCCATTCATAAACAAATCGCTCCTCTGAACCGCCACCCCAACAACAACAAGCAGAACTTGATCCGTATTTTGACGCTTCCCCCCCCCCCGTTTGTCCTCTTTGCTCACTCTTTTTGGAAACCAGCCTCTCTTTTGCTTTCTGCTGAACTCCGTTTGACTATTCCCTCCTCTCCTCTCCTCTCCTCTCCTCTCCTCTCTGTTCCCACTCAGCCTCTGCAGGGCCGGACCACTGACACTGTTCTGTGTGAATCTGTCAGAGAAGGTGTGTCTGTGTGTGTGTGTGTGTGTGTGTGTGTGTGTGTTTGTGTGCATGCCTCCAATGGGAAAACCTTTTTTCAAAACTTACAGCACTCTTTCTGAGTGCTGGTCGGGCTTTTTTCATAGTGTGAGAGAGGAGCGGGACCCCCTCACTGTGCTGTAATTTGACTAAACAAACAGCCGGCTCAGACGAAGACCTCCTCCATCAGACTCCTGGGACAGCTGAGATTAACCTTTGCCTCTGAACATCTGAGGGATCTATACATTGTAGAGAACTCCATCTCTGTGGTTTCATCGTGGTGGTTGGAGGCAGAGGGTGAGGACACATCCACACCTCTGGGATCAGTCTGAAGGTAGGAAACGTTACTTTTCTGTCACTTCAAGGATAAGGATGTTAGTCACAGCTGCAGCTGGAGTGTAGAAGTGAACGCTCACTTTACTACAATGGGGGTAAACTTCATCACACACAGAGATATCACTCCTTTATCTCTGGACCTCACATCATCCCCGACATCTTCTCGGGAACAAGAGAAGCATGGGAACAATTCTCAGTCCTGTTTTGTTGCTAGCTGACAGTTATGTCTCCCTGTTGGAGGTATGCGTTACTCACACACTTAATTGTGTACACCCATTGGCCGTAACAATGTGTGTGAGTGTGAGAAACCTGTTCAAACATCAACACAGTGAGGCGTTGCATCTCTGTACATAGACACCATCTCAGTCTTCACACAGGACAACTTTAACACTGTTTGTTTTCTCATTCCGAGAATACGTTTGACAAGCTATCCCAGGGTCTGATACACATAGAGACACACACACACAGTGAGCTTTATAGTGCAACCTGTTTGTATGCGCTCCACTTGGTGCTTTGCTGCTAAAGGGTTTGTTTATAGAGCCCTCTTCAGTCACCCTGAGTGAACCGACCGTGCTCACAGCTCAACCATCCATCTCCTCACTGAATGGCCCTAATGCTCTTTATCCTGGAGTTTATTGAAAAGCCATGTCTGTGTATTTGAAACAGACCTCATCCACTGACACAAGCTTCCTCTTTAGCTCTGGGTTCATGCTCAGTCATACCTCACAAGCATTTCAACCCGTTCTCCTATCTTTTCATACTAAACCAATGACCTTTTACCATGTAAGGACCGCAGACCCAAGCAGACATAAACAGTCCGGTGTATCATTGCATCCCATTCATTAAAGAAGGAGGGTTTACGGCTCAGAATGAGTTACATGACGGGCACGGCTGAGACACATGTGGCATGCCCGTCTGAAAGTCTGCCATATGTTTTGCACCTGAAAGCCTTCCCACTTCCCCTTTGCGCTCGGCTGCTGTGGTACTTAACTTGTTGGGTTGGTTACCTACAGATGTTCTGTGTTCACATTTTCTGACATGAAGGAAGTAACACTGGGAGGGATGTAACCAAAGTTGTCAACAGTTTTGCGTAGCTCTGAAGAACTTTTTGATCTTCTCTGGCTCTGTGGCTGTTTTGGTCTGAGCATTGTCTTTGTCTTGTACTTTTGTTACAAATGAGGCGCTGAAAAGCTGCATACACATCATGCTTCTGTCATCAGCGGTGTTAGACTGTGCGCTGCATACATTTCATAGTTGTACCACCAGCTGAAAGTCTCCCCCAGATGGTTTTACAACACCAGCTCCAGAGAACAAGCTTTGTTTAATGTTCCTTGAAAATACTAAGAGGTTTCATTTCTCTTCTGTCCTGTGGGGATTTTCTTCCTGGTGCGTCAGGCTGCTGGTATGTAACTGCAGCAGAGATCTTCTCCTCAGACCTGACTCTCTGCAGTCCAGCCGGGTCCAATCCCTGGGCACAGGCCTAATCCTTTGTCGTCAGCTGTTTCCTGACTTTTTAGACTCTCCGCATGCCAGTCGCTATGAGAAAATGTGCTTCACATTATGACCATGCAGAAAACATGCCAGAAGTCTGATTCAGCTCACACATGCTCGTGTAACAGTTTGAGCTCGGCCGCAAGTTTTGAAACAGCCTAATCTCATTCAGTCATCTCTAATATTACCATGAAATAAGCATTTAGAGACTGAATGATCACAAACCTAATCAAATTGTCTAACTTAAGAGTCTTATTGGACTTCTAAAACATGAATATGAAGTGTGTCTCTTCCTGAATAAATTATCCAAGCTTCTTGACTCAACCCAGTGATAGTCAATTTTCTGATTCATGATTTTTCATTAATACTTTTCATATGAGCTGTTGTCTTCCATTTTGTGCCTCACATCCCTGCTCTGAGTTATAGTTGAGTCATTGATGATGAGCACCATGTGGTGCTAGAGCACAACATCTCCTTCATCTGGCCTTCCCCTCGTTCCCTTATCACTCCTTACCGCCCACTCACACAGAGCAGACAGGCAGCTGCATCTCATCTTCAGGAGGAAGCACCAGCCCTCCTGCACCAGGAGAGGAGATTTGATTTGATTTTTTTTTGGCTTTTACAACAAATTGATTCCTGTATGGGGCACACGGTGGCTTAGTGGTTAGCACGTCCGCCTCACAGCAAGAACGTTTGCATGTTCTCCCCGTGCTGCGGGGGTTTCCTCCGGGTACTCCGGTTTCCTCCCATAGGAGTGAATGAGAGTGAGTGGTTGTTTGTCTGTGTTGCCCTGCGATGGACTGGTGGCCTGTCCAGGGTGTACCGCCGCCCAGCGCCCAATGACAGCCGGATATTGGCACCGGCAGACCCCCACGACCCTGTAAAACAGGAGAGGGTGGGTTTGAAAATGGATGGATGGATGATTCCTGTATCAAAGTAGTAACAAACTACATACAACTCACCAATAGATCTCTTATTATTACAACCCCTGTACAGAAGCTACCAGAAAATGCAGTTTTTCTGATATTACATAATTTCTTATTGAATTCATAGATTTGATCTCATTCTCATTTACACTAAGTGCAAACTTTTGCATGAGCAAAAAATAAATACTGGCTAATGAAAATGCAATCAACTTGAAAATATTTTCACATGGGTATTCATCAAAGATATTGAATAAATAATTATTTAAAGTAAAGTAAATTTAGATTCTCCTTGATACGTTATTTACAATGTAGTTGAGTTTAGGTGATTTACAAATCTCATTTACAGTAATTTGATCCAAAGGCTTGACATCAGTTTTATAGTGTAGCTGTGAATATTTTTTCAATGACATTTCAGAAGTTTTTTTTGTTTTGCTTTTTCACATCACTAACTGCCACAAGTAGTTTGGAAAACAACAGATGAAATCATTGTAACATTTGAAAACCCAGTAACATTTGCAGTGAAACAAGCGAGCCTCAACACTTGAGAAATGTCCATGATGGAAGTATGTACAGCTGTACAGTGGACTGTGAGAAAGTCATAGAGCATTAAAGAAAAGGGAAAAATACAACAGTGCAAATTCACCATCCTTGACAATCACATGTACATTTAGTCCTACAGTTTCACTGGACTCAACACACAGTGGGAGAAAACCAGAGTCCCCCCAATAAACACATGCTCCATGACCTGGTGCACTGCCCAGTCCTGTTCTGGGGAGCTCCCATCCATCATGTTTTAAATGCAAACTCAGCACAGAGAGACCTGGATCACTAATGCTCCACCTTTTCTGAGATAACTCATTGCCATTAATTACTCTCTAAACTCTCTAAAGTAACTGCTGAGGGACAGTACTGGTTTCCAACAGGAAGTTATGGTCTCCATTACACTGGGATTTCTAACTGGAGTTACTGTCCAATGTCCAACATAAACATGCTGGAATTAGTGATATAGTGCAGTGGGAATGGACAACAAAGAAAAACACTCTGCTGCTTGTATAAGATAAGGATATTCTGCAATGTTGAGGAAAAACATTATTTTCTAAAATGTCAACCTTTTGTTATTGAAATGCACCTGTTTGTTTCACACGTACTTGTTTTATAGAGGTGTGCCAAATCCCCATTCAGTGTTGTTGCATAAATCAGTGTTTCTCAAATGGGGGTTTGTGTACCCCTAGGGGTATGCAATTGTACTACGGAGGGTACTTGAGAGAGAGAGAGAGAGAGAGAGAGAGAGAGAGAGAGAGAGAGAGAGAGAGAGAGGGGAAAATTAACAAATGAAAACATTAAAATATAAGCAGTGGCTATCCGTACGGTTGCCATATCAATATACCAACATTCTATTTGTACGCAACTCCCCTCATTGGCCAGTTTTGGTCACGTGACTAAGACCAAACCTAACCCTAACCCTAAAAACAGTTGCCATATAGGCTTATAATCTAACCCTAACCCTAAGACGCTATGTACGTGTACTTCCGTGGGGCGACCGTGGCTCAGGTGGTAGTCTTCTGATCGAGAGGTTGGGGGTTCGATCCCAGTACCTGACTATGTGTCGAAGTGTCCTTGGGCAAGACACTGAACCCTAAGTTGCTCCCAGTGGTCGACTAGCGCCTTACATGGCAGTCCTGTCCCACTGGTGTGTGAATGTGAGAGTGATTGGGTGAATGAGCTGATGTGTAAAGCGCTTTGAGACTGCTTCAGTGTGGTGATAAAGCGCTATATAAAATCAAGTCCATTTACCATTTTACTTCGGTCAACGCACCAAAAGCACCGGGGCTTGTCCGTACGACAACCGCACGAATAGACACTTTCTAAAATATATGGGGTTTCATTTTTAGTTAAAAATGATAATCATAATAATGAATGTGGATTGGATAATAATTAGAACATGAACTGCAAATACAAGGTCAGTCTAGGTCTCACACCCGGCGGGAGTGACTGGAAATGATAAAAAACTATTCTTTATAACATGTTTTATCAGTTGTTTATTCCATCATTATGCTCCATAGTTGTTTTTTCATAGCATTCTGAGCAAATGTTGTAGTCAGACAAAGGGGGCATTTGAATTCAGAAAAAAGAGAAAAGGGGTACTTGGGTCAAAAAAGTTTGAGCGCCACTGTCATAGATGATCTTCTTCAACTGCAAATTGCACTTGTATGAAACTTTTATTAGAAAATACTTGCTTCTTATACTTTTTTGTTTAATATAATTAAATATGCATAGATGATTTCAAGCTACATTACAGAGTAGCCACATCCAGGACTGTCAGAAGTTTTATATTTGTCCCAGGAGCTCCAAACATCCCCCACTGTCACTTACACAAACAGTATTTACAGCTCAGCATGGTTGACAGTAAAGTAAAATCAGCAGTTCTCCACACGCACTGCCACAATATTGGAGCAAAGTTACCTTAGAAGTGAAAGAGGAAGTGTTTCAAGTGCTGATAATGCAAACTGGAGGTATCTTCTGTGTAGCCTGAGCCCCTTAAATTACAGTGCAAACAATTTTTGTCCAGAACAGGATTTTTAGAAGTTTAACCTCCTGCTGTGCCACAGTGACATCCAGTCTGGGTCAGTGCAAGCGAGACAAAATATTTGACTAAAAACTGCTGTGACTCAGATATTGCCTCAACACATTAACAACTCATTGCAGCCATAAAAGGCATGGCAAAAATATTTTAAATAAGCCGAAAACATGACACTTAACATTCACATCGATATAAATTAGTGTAAAATGTCCCAAATATTTGAACTCACTTAATAAAAACTTCTGAATAAATTCACCTGGCTCAGATTCCTGATTATGTTATATGATTATGGCTTTGATTAGTGTTGTTTAAGATCTCCGGACATGGCAGTTTGCACCATGAGTGAGAAAATCAATGTTCTAACTTTACAATAGAACAAAACAAGTGACCACCACATAATGGTGCCATAATCCTAGGGGCCAAACTTCCCCCTGAGGTGACGGTAGAGTAAAAAAAATAGTGCTAAGAGAGAACTAGTACCAGACTAACCAACACAGAGTGGACAGAACCAAAATTTTAGATGAATTTTGCAATAAAGTAAACATGTTTTGAAAGTAATTGTGGTGTATTGGTTAGCAGTCCTTCCAGCAGTGGAACTAAGGCAACTTCTCTGTGTTTTTGCATGTTGTCCATCCCAGCTCCCATTGGGTGCAAAACAGAGGTGGACTGGGACAAACATTCTGGCATTTTCCGTCCACACCACTCCACTACATTATCAGAGGACACCATGTAGAAGCCGTTATTAAGTCAGTGAACTCAACATATGGCTATGTCTTAATTTTAACCTTAAAAGGGGGAAACTTTTTAAGATAATTTTTTGGCCATTTTGCAACTTCCTTTGTCCCATTTTGCCCCTTTTTTCAGACTTTATTTACGTTTTGCCCATAAATATCTCTTTTTTCCTATTTCCAATTTTCCAAGTTATTTTTGACACTTTTATCTAATTTTTGCCCTTTCTTTTATTTCTTTTGGTCACTTTTCATCCAAATACGCTAACTTTTGCCTAAGAAATACCACTTGTTTCCTTTTTACCCTATATTTAGCCTCTTTTTGTTGCACATATTTGCCCTTTGTCACTAGTGTTTGCCACATTTTCATTTTTCACTATTGTTTGCTCATTTAAGCTACCTTTTGCCATTCCATAACACTGTTTTTGGCCCATTTTAGTCACTTTTCACTCTTGTTTTGCGACATTTTTGCCTCTTTTGGACCTTTTTTGGCCACCTGTTGCCATGTCTGCCTCCACTCGCTCATCAAAAAAACTAAAACGTAGCGGACCGGACCTGCCCACTTTGGGTCAACGGCCCATCAGGACAATGTCCGGTATGCCAGATGGCCAGTCCACCCCTGGGTGCAAAGCAGGGAGACACCCTAGTATTCACCTCTATCCACAGTTTGGACCCTCTAATCTAACTAGCAAACCACTGCATTGCCCCGAAACAGATAAGATAAATAACAACTATCCAAAAAAAAAAGTAAACTCTAACCCTAGTTTTATCAAATCAATAGCTTTATAGGACGGGCACTTTAGTGTCAAAGGTTGCTACCAAAACAATGGCAGAGGTTGATATTGCAGCTTCCACGGAAACACCCAAATACGGCCCAAATTGAATGTCTTGCGTAGTGACATCATATTACGGGGATCACCATTAACAAACAAGGACAAAAATTACGTCAAGCGAATCACTTTCATCCTTGTCTGGTAAAGAAACACAAGAAATCACAGTAAGAATGAAGTAAAAACACATCCTAAATCTATTTATTCTTCTACAGGATTTCCAATCCACCAATGCAACATACCCATTGTTTGTGATGGAGTCAAAACCAGTCTTGCTTATACAGTATTTGGCGCAGCAGATGGAGATGTAAATTTAACCATCCCCCAAGCAAATTTTGCGGCATTTGTCTCACTTCAGGCTCGGAGGCTTATTCTACGTAACTGGAAATTGGACAAGCCCCCATCATTCATATCTTGGGCAAAAGAAATGTTGTCTCTAATTCCACTGGAAAAGCTTAGATACAATAAATCCAAATCGAGACAAACATGTATTGATACATGGTCACCATTTCTAGAATTCACCATCACTTTTTCTTTTCCTCCAGTTGTATGAATATAATTTCCTCCTTTTGCAATTTCGATGTTATATCAAGATCCGTGGGGACTTATGTATGAACCTGTGCACAATCCGTAGTCAATGTATGTTTTCATATCAGTGTGTCAAATGCAAACAATTGCCACTCCTTTTGTTTGGAATATATTCATGTTTTTTTTGGGGCGGTTTTCTTTTTTTTTCTTTCTATTTTTCTCCTCTCTTTTTCTTTCTGTCTTTTGTTTGTCCCAGGTGTCGGGGTGAAGGGTGGGCTTTGTGTTGTATATATATATATATATATATATATATATATGTTTCTACACACTGTTGCTCTGTAAAATGTGAAAAACTACAAAAAAGTTGGAAAACAAATAAATACAAAAAATCTTGATTTAGCCGTCAATTTTATTAAATCATTTTAATTAAATCGTCTCATTTTGCAGGTGCAGGCACAAGTTTCAACCTTAGTAAATGTTCCTGTTTTTTTTTAAGAAATACTGTAACTTTGATGCACTGATCCATGAGGCCTACATACACCGTTTTTATCTGTGTTGTAATAAAATGTCAGCTATCATCCCTTGCAGCTTTAAAAATGACTAAATGGTGCCAGCAGACTGTGTTCAAAGTTAAAGTGGATATAAAATATAAATGAATGAAAAACATTTCAACTTTTTGCTTACTAGGCATGATAATTAATGAGAGAATCACCCTTTGATGTTCCCATCTTATGAGAGGTGAACAAAGTGAGCTTATGTTTCTGTAATTTAAACCAGTCAAACAGACTGCTTCGTAATTAGCTGGATCCTTCAGTAAATCTTGATTTCTGACTGTTTCGTTACACAAATGTGGCCATAGCTCTATTTAATTACCGCACACAATCAGTATTATTACAGCACTGTCATTTCTTACTAGTGCATTAATAAAGCGCTACTAGACGTTCCCGGGATGAAAACAGTGTATCATGATTTTACTGCTGAGGGACTACAAGGTTTTCCTCAGGGACGGGGGGTGGGGGGGTCAACCCAAGACGAGTGATAAAAATGGAAGTTTGTTTTCACAGTGACACCCTGGGTCATTTATTTCCCACAGTGCGTGCCAAAAGCCCTGCTGTTCAAGAACCCCTTCAAATAAAAATTAAATAAAGAGCAAAATGTGCTAAAAAAAGATTTGGTAATGTGACTGTTAAGAATGGTGCATGTCATGAAAAAGCATTTAATGTCAGATATAAATCAGAATGTCTCTAAATGTGTCATACATGAGCTATAATGGTTTGTATTGGAAACTAGTGCGCACTACCAGGATGTTTGTTTTGAAGATTACAGTTTCCTGGATTTTTTTGCCAAATAAATATTTTCACTGTGATGGAAGAGCGTGTGTGTGTGTGTGTGTGTGTGTCCATATGTTCTTTGATGTGGCCAAATTCCCACATTTTCTCAGCCTCTGTGCTCCTTGTGCTCTTTTTCCATGTCACTGCTGTGCAGCACTGTTGAGATGTGTTGATGGTTCATCACTGATCAAAGTGGTTTATTTGTTTCTTTTTTGGGGGGGTTTGTTTTTGTTTTTTGTTTTTGTCCTCATCTTTTGTATTTTGGACTGTGAGTTTAAAGATTTAAAAAAAAAAAAAAAAAGAAATTTGGTAGCATTGACTTGTCTCATTGTGGCATTTATTGCTGTGTGTATTGGTTAGTGGTCATGATGGTCTGCAGCATCACATCTTTACACCCACACTAGGCCTGGAACATTCCCTGTACAGGAAATCTAGCTGCACTTTGGGAGGTTTTTTGGAAATCATTCCCTCTTTTGTTCGAGATTACACTTTCCTCCCTTTCCACCCCCGATGAGATGCACTCACACAAACAGTAAATGTGGTTCTGACGGTGTTTGCCGCTTCATCCAACACCAATATATCACAGCCAGATGTTTAAGAGAAACATGCAGCTACAGTATATATGGATAATCCCAGGAGTATGGCTACAGGCCTCTGAAGGGATAGCGTTTACATATGGTTGTATCCTGAGGCTGAGCGTGGGCTGCATGCAACCCGCTGAGGTCAACTATTGCATTCTTCTTCATTATCTGGTGACACTTTGAGTGTAGCTGAGTTGTTTATGAAAACCGGGAGGGGTCAATCAGCCACCAACTTCCCAGCATCGATGGGAAAACTCATACTGGGTGATAGCCCTGGTGGTGATTGCAACAGTGCCATTGCAACATAAACACAGTTTGTTTTCGTCAGACCTCCAACGTTACAGTGAGACTGCAGAGCCATTTTCAAAAGCTTTGGCGCTAAGAAAACAAGTGCTCTTTATTTAGACACATTGTGCATTCTTCTGACTGTAAATGTCATTATCTCATGGGTTCAAAGAGCCGCTCATAGTGATCCAACTGTCATGAGAAGTTTTTATTCGTTTTTCCCTTCATGTTCCCACTATGTTATTTTTACAAGCAACCCAAAAAATATCCTTACAATGCAATTGACAAACTCTTGTCATAAACTTTGAAGATTCACATCTGTAATCTCTTATTGAAGACTGAAGGTTAGAAATTCACAAGGTCTGCAACCTTCTACTGGCTACCCCTACATTGTTCAGGGTTTGATTCTCTCCCAAAGGCCTCTGTTCACTATCTCCTGCTGTGCGCCGCTGAACATACAAGCTTATCAGATTGCATTAGCCAAACATTATTTTCCGTCTCTTTCAAACTCCTAAAAACAGCAAAAAATGTTGTTGAACAGAGCACATTTTTAGATGTTTGGTCTCACATGTAAATGAACATCCTGCAGAAGCCCTAACTCTGCAGTTTGGCTTGGAGCAGCAGACATACTTTCAGCAGCCAGTCATCAAGTATGATTTGTTAGAAGACCTAAAAACACCAGTCACTGGGTTTGGTTTTTGTCTCTGAAAGTCCTCCTCACTGTCACAGAGGACAGGAGGTACTTTGGAACACTGATGTTTTGCTTCCTGAATGGATGGACCCTCATGTTGGTGGGGTCTCAGGGGGACGAGGTGACCCCGACTCCGCTCATAATGTCATCGTCAGTGAGGTCCCGCGAGTATCAGCGGTCCTGGGAAAGTTCCAGAGTGATACTGTGGGAACGGGAACTGTACACAGATACCAGTAATGGGGGTCTGTTTTCCTGTGTGTGTCAGAGTGTGCTTGATTGGGGGCATGGGCACGTGTCTATGTTGAGTGCATGTGCTTGTAAGATGAATGCAAGAACTACCCAAAGTGTCTTCCCTCTCTGCTTTCTGCCTGTCTCTCTCTCTCTCTCTCTCTCTCTCTCTCTCTCGACTCTTTTTTATTAGAACCAGGAAGCGGGGGAGGAAACGGACAAGTCATGTTTGTGGACGCAAGAGCTTTGAGTTTTTCTTTCAGGGAGCGGAAGTGCCAGATGGAATTAATTTAGACAGACAACGCATAACTGGGTTTAAGAACTTGATTTGTGTTTTTAGCAGGTCTTTGTCATTACAGGTGAATAAGGGCAGGTCCAGCAAAATGCTCAACCAACATACAATAGAAATAAAAGTAAATAGGTAGTTAGTAAAGTGGTAGATAGGTAGGAGTGTGAGTAGATACGTGGATAGGTAGTTGGTTGTAAAGGTTGGTAGGTAGGTGGCAGTAACGTGCCATGAGCACTAGGGTTGGGTAGGTAGGACGTTCCAAATCTAGACCACCATTGTCAACACCAATGACAATTTCATATGTTTCTGCTGGTAAGTGTTAATTCAATTCAATTCAATTCAACTTTATTTGTATAGCGCAATTTACAACAATGTCATCTCAATGCGCTTATCAAAATATAAAATTCATAATAAGAAAGAAAAAACCCAAGATCCACATGAACAAGCATTTAGCCATCTAACAAAATCAACGCTGTAAAACACTATTAAAGAAACATTTATTTAATACAGCCTCCATACTCTCCCAACAAGATATATCTCATGACACGGCAGCACATCCGTTGTTTGTGTTGGAAACACAGAAACGCGGCGAAAATGACAACAACAACAACTCAGAACAGCCTCAGTGAGGAGCATCCACAAAGCCAATCCTTCCTTTTGTTCCATTCACTGTAGAAAATACAAACAATTTTCTGACCTTACCTTTGCTGAAGGTCTGGTAGCTCAGGTGTTGGTCTTCCATCTTTTAAAAGCTGTCGTTTTTCCTAAAAAAAAAAAAAGTGTCTTTATCGTCTCTATCGCTGTCATCCTTCCTGTAGGATTATTCCGCCCACTAGCTAGAGAACATAGCAGCAGCGGTCACGTGATATCAATTCACTAATGCACTGTGAACTTAGAGAAGCTTAGAGAGCTGCCTTTGGACGTAAATGGTTGTCATCTTGGGAAACTGACTGCGCATGCGCAAACACATAGAAACATGCTATGGGAAGAGAGGCAGAGCAGCAATGTAGTTTTGAGAAGAGGTGTGCCTTACAGCGGTTAGGAAATAGCGATGTTTAGCAATTTCGGTTATGAAAAGCGCAAAATGCTGACACTTTCAAACTTATAGGTATTGTAGGCTATTGGAAATTGAAAAATAAATCATTTATAATTATATTATAGTTAAAACAAATAATCAAAATATCAATTCACCCTTGGGTAGGCACTGCCTACCTTGCCTACCCTGACTGAATGTCACTGGTAGGTAGGTAAGTGTCTTAAATATGTTACAAGCTACTGTATATACAGTAGGTAGGTAATCTGGTAAAAAAAATAAATAAAATAAAAGTAGGTGGAATTTAGTGGAAAAACATGTTTGATAAAAGGGTGTGTAGTTGTCTAGGGGTGCAGGTGGATAGACAGGTAGTTATGTAGATGTTTTGTAGGTAGGTGTGTACATGGCATGTATAGGTTAATTAAATGAGCCCAAAGGAAGCTGAACCATGTCAAAACATTTCTGAATTTCTAAAAACAGAAGAACATATGCTCTCAAACTAATTACAGATGTTGTATTGTTCCATAGGAGACACCCATCAAGCCTATATGTTCTATATACTTTTTTCTTGCTCCCCATAAGTTTGATGACATTGAACCTTCATAAAACTGAAGCAGGCTATCACATAAAAATGTTGAATGGGACAAGATTTCCCAACATACGCACATTTCACAAGTTTTCTTCTGGCCCACACCCTCTCTTCCTCCTCCACCCTTGTTCTTCCCAAGAGTAGCTCTTTCGCCCACTCTCTCTTATTCCCACCCTTTAGTGCAAGGGCCTGTGATCCATCCTTAACTGTTTCCAGACATCTGCATGCTTCAGGCCTTTACCCCCATCCATAATAACAACAACAAACCAGCCCTCCCCTGTAACATTTTCATCTGGCCTGTACGTGGGCTGTAAAATTAGAGCGTCAAGGCCTCAGAAAACTGAGTAATGTGACTGTTTGGATAATGCGAATAAGTCCCTAGAATGTGCTGAATTAAAACTGGGCTTCTAATATCATATTCACGTACAACTTGATATCCTTTTGTTTTTTTCCAAAACATGGCAACCCTTAAAAAATCTCCTGCATCTCTTCTCGGTCAGCAGTTAATGTGATTCCTTTTCTTTTCACTTTTGTTCATACTGAAAACAATTAATGCCTCAGCATGGCCCCAGCATAACGTGAACACACAATTGTTCCCAAAGAGCGTGTTACAAAGTTTTGCACAGTGACCCGTTTGTTGGTGGGCAAGAGGCTGGTGAACTGTGAACATAAAGAGCAGCACATTGGTGCTCTGTCCTGGTGCAGCGAAGCATTAAATCCATCCCTAGTGAGTCACATGCACCTTGGATTCTGCTTGACAACTATCTGTTTTCTGTTTCATGTATAGCTCTGTGATTATCTGTCATTTGAAGTGGAGTCTATTCTTACACACACATCTCTGACCTGCTGAAGTTCATGCCAGATGAATTCAAGCCAGCCCAAAGAGTTCACTTTGGGGAAGATTCATTTATGTGAATGAAAATTAAATTTAAACAAATGTTTTAGGGACTGGAATACTGAATTGTGACAAAAGGCATTTCTGTGTGCAATATTGTTGCATTTGTGTGTGTCTGCAGAACAACGTGATTTGAAGACTGTCGCCATGGAGAGGGTGACGCTGTCAGCGCACCACCTGATGGTTACATTGGCCGGTAAGAACTCAGTTTGTATCGACAAAAAAAAAAAAAAAAGAAAGATAGAGGAACCAACATTTGTTTTTTAAGGAGTTTAATTTCAAAGTATGGATGAATTCATAGCAAATCAGAAGTATTTACCAAGAAAAGGGGAGTAGGTCTCAATATCAAAACATAGAAATGGTTTCTAATGTGAGATTAAACATATAGTTAAGTTTTAATTAGGTCCAAATTTACATTTTGTAATCATCCAACTTGTAAGATAATGTAACACTTGGTTTGCAGAAAAAAAACCGATGCTCTCATGTCAGCCCCAGTCCCTTCTGAGGCTGGTGTTAATAGACATGTCAAGAAAACCACTAAAAACCTATTACATTTGTCACTAACATGGCGTCATTATCCTCCCTCTGCTTCACCCTCACAACTCATATCTTTCAACGTTCAGAGATAACATAGGATCTGAGTTACATTGTTTATTTAACCTTTGACCTCATGCTGCCGTCTATTTGACCCCCTTCCTGACCTTTTTCCAGCTTTCCTGTATTTCTGCACTGAAGTACGCTGCCTGGAAATCAGCCCTAATAAGAAAGAGATCACTCTGACTCAGGGAGCCTCGCTCACCCTCACTTGTTCCGGCTCAGGGATGACAACCTGGGAGTTTAAGAGGGAGGACGTGCCTTATATTCAAATGGAGCAAAATGGTTGGCAGAGCTATGTAATCAAGCAGAAGGATGACGAGTCCAGTGCTTTGACCTTACTGAGCGTGAATTGGAAGCACACAGGCGTGTATCTGTGCACTGATCCATACACTGGAGAAACCAAGGAGGTGGCTGTGTTTGTCCCAGGTGAGGCTGACTTTGTTTTGATTTTTAGCAATTGTAGTAATTCCTCTCTTAAAGGTTTCCTCCCTGTATCGTACTAATAAATGGACATGTCACTACTGTTTGGCTCCACTGATTTAGTGGTATTTTCAATGAACTTCTGTTTGAATGCAACTAGAAACCCTGAATCCTTTGGCAAAAATGTGCTTCTTCTCAGTGGGAGTTCTCTTTGTCAATAAGAGTTATTTTGTTTAGACTGTTACTGTGTGATCCGTTGTGTCAACTCTAAACTGACTCGCGTATATCTTTGTCCAGACCCAGGAGTGTGGTTTATAGAGAGCTCCCATGGCATGGTAACAAAGACCAGCGATGAAAGCACCATCCCATGTGTGGTCACCAACCCCCTCATTAACGTCACACTCTATGAGAAGGACACCGATGTGCCCATCAAAGGCCTGTACTCTCCCAGTGAGGGGTACAAGGCCCCGCTGGAGGACAGGACATATGTGTGTCGCGGAGAGCTGAACGGGGAGGTGAAGGAGTCGCAGGCTTTCTACGTTTTCAGCATTGTCGGTAGGCGATGAGTTCAAGGACCTTTTTCGTTTAGTTTTTTCTTTTTTTGACCTTTAGTTAACTATGATAGTCTCAAAGAAATTAGGAACCTCTTCATCAAGAGAGTTCTATCAGCAGTTAGGTTTATGGGACTTGCTCTTGGTCCCACAGGTATGGCCTAAAGTGGAGTAAAACCGGCGATTTTATTAGTTAGTTAAAATTACCTACAGTTTATCGATCACATTTCAATACAGAACAAATCACCAAGTTTAGAAATCAAATGGATATGAGTTATTAAGAATTGAGGGTATTACATAATTACTCCAGACTTCCAACTCATCTGTTTCAGAACTAAAAAGCCTCTTAGATGAGAGGTGAAACATCTCATAGAAGCTAAACTTAAGCTCCAGCCTCAACTAAACCACTAGAATTAATCTAACCTGATTCTAAAGGAAGACTTTCTGAAAGGGCTGGACATCATATTACTTTGATGTCATGTCAAATCGAAAATGTCAAAAATAAGAGCCTTTTGTTGCTTCTTCCAAATATATTCAGTGTTAAAGAGATGGCTTTAGTTGTAGATGCGAAAAGTTATTGAGTAATACTGTTTTTACATGCTGTTTAATTAATTCTCATCATTATTCTGTTTTACCCCACACACTCTCTTCATTACCAGTCCCAGAGGCTCTCGACGCCTACATCAATGCTTCAAAGTCTGTGCTAAAGCAGGGAGAACCGCTGACAGTCAACTGCACAGTACATGGAGTGGAGCTTGTGTTTTTTTCCTGGGATATCCCCAACAGAGAGGTGAGTGGGAGCGGAGCAGGACAGACAAGCGCTTTTGTTCAGCGTTCCCTTTGTGATCCCTATCATGGCCTCATGGCAAAGCTTAAATCATAACAAGATGTAGGAACACACCTCAGTTTGAAATATAACGCACAGCGAATGGTGATAGTCATAAATCACTGGATCCGCATGGATACTATTAAGTATTGGAAGTGGTAAAAAAGGACCATCTCTTTGGTATGAGGCTGGGATAAATGAAGTATATCTGATTCTGATTCTTCTTCTAAACAGCCACAAGGATGTTGAAGTTATCCCTGATATGGAGAATCATATTCTTTTTTTCTCCAAAGAACAAGTAGTTGCTTAAAGTCTTGTCCACACTTACGTTTTTTTTGTTTTGCACAACATAAATGTCACATCCTTTCCTTTTTTAAAATTTTTTTCAGCTTGTCGAGGTTGAGCCGCTGACAGACGTCCTGTCGGCCATGAACATGCGCTCCTGCCTGATCTTCCCTCGTACCACAGTGGCCCACAGCGGAAAATACGTCTGCCAAGTCCACGAGGGCGTCCAGGACCAGACGGCCTCTGCAAGCATCAACATCACTGTGCTTGGTTAGACAAATCCCATCATAATACACACAACTAAAACAAACTAATGCATGCAGAGATCATTATTGGGTTTCGCTGACAGAGAGAAGACTGCTTATTATGCCAACCTTTGTGAGTTCAGGTGGGAAAATTGCTACTTTTAGGGTAAATTAAGCTTTTTTGGATTTATTTCTGTTCAGAAAGTGTGAAATAAACCTTCAACATGGTCAGGATGCCCTCAGGGACACCTTGATAAAAACAACTCACCGGGGGCCGCAGTAACTTTATATTTTTACTAAAAATAGAGAAGCTCTCGTACCACTGAGGTTTGCTTTAATATACAGCAGGCCAGGATCTTTCCAACAAGCTTATTTTACAAGCAGCACATCATCCTGAACCTTTCCTCCATGCTCTACTGCTGGACCATCACTGAATGCGTTCAGGGTCTACGACTGCTTACTCTGTCTGCAGTGAGGTGTGTGATGTTTACAACAAAAAAGCCTTGAATAAGTCTGACGGGTCATGTCAGATGGAGTTAGAAGGCTAAAAGCCAGTCTGTTGGTGTATGCTGAATTACCACACACTGCCTGAGTTCAAGCTGTGCCAATACTATTCATTAACTTTTACAAAACTTCCATTATTACAGCATCAATGAGGCCTTTAAAGAAATTGGCCTGTTTTGCTTCTGCTAAATGTAGTCCAGGAGCATGGACCCAGAATTGTATTTTTGTTCAGCACTCACTAGATCTATGACTTGCAGGTGGTTGACTAGACCCCCTAGAACACCACCAGGTAGTATGTAGTCTCAAATTGTGGTATCAGTTTTGTGCTAGAAGCCATTCTATAGTCCAGAGGTTCTCAACCTTTTCAAAATAAAGGTGCATTCAGTTACAATTCTATCTGTATGCCTTGTCAGGAAATGGAATAGTGAATGAATTATGCACCATCAAAGTGTACGGGTGCAGTAAAATAGGGTTCACAATATTTTACCCATTTCAAAGTCTTTTGGTATCAGGATGAACAGTTAATAGTGCTGGATTTCCTCAATAAACCCCCTAGTGTAAAACAAACATTTAAGCAGTTTTACTTTGGCAGTCATTATCATGTTTTCTTCATTTTGAGGAAAAACAAATCAATCCCATTACCTTTTGACCTGGAATAACCTCGTAGGTAGGTCAATATAATAAAAATAAAATGAAAATTATGCTAGCACAGTTTAAGGTGGTACGATTGATAACAACGTTGGTTAAAATTGACCAAGAAATGCAGAGTTATGTTTCCCCTACCCCACATTTTGAGTGGCTGTCCGTGTGACCGTTGTCTATAGCAGTGTTTCCCAACCTTTTCTGTCTCATGTACCCCCCGAGGCCTCTCTTCAGATTAGGAGAACCCCTTTGTCATTCCAATTTAGTAACCTTTGTTTTATTTACACGTTGTCAACATGTTGGCCTCTGAAATCTCCTACAGCTTGAGAATGTCAACCTGTACTGTTAATGCACACTAAATATAAATATTGTGCATTACAATTATTGTATATCAGAGAATATATTTACCTCAATTGTTAGTAATTTGCATAACATATTAGTAACAATTTAGTAGGATATTAATGCCACAATATCATTTATTCCATTAATGCCATTTATTGTCAACAGGTGGAATAGATGTTGGAAGATCATGTACAGTGTCTGAAATAGGCTTAAAAATGACTCAGCATATTGGAAATAGATTCATCAATGTTTCCAAGGACCCCATGCAATGTGCTCAAGTACCCATAGGGGTACATGTACCCCTGGTTGGAAACCACTGGTCTATACAATGGCTTCAATTGAGACTACATACTACCTGGGGGTGTTCTAGGAAGTCTAGTCAACCACCCTGGCAAGTCAAACCTTAGATGTAGTGAGTATTGAACCAATTCCATTTTTAGAGGTCATACAGGAGTTAGCTCCTGGACTAATACACCTTTTAGTGAATTTGGGGCAGAAAGCAGAGCAAGTTTATCATATTTTAGCACAGTACATCAGAAATGTTTACAGTTTATATATATATACATTTGGTTTAACACAATTTTGCTGATGAAACATTTTACTCTTTTGAATTAGAACATGGATTTGTGAAGCTGAAACCTCCTCTGGCACAAAATCTCTCAGCCCTGCTCCAGGAGAACGTGGAGCTGAGGGTGGAGATCGAGGCTTACCCTCCTCCTCAGGTTCACTGGATGAAAGACGGCCACCCCATAAAGACAGACAGAACCATCGTGATGAGACAAGAGCATGAGATAAGGTAGAGCCTTCCATTGTTATCCACACACCACAAAGTAAATGCACACGTCTGATTGATTCGGGGTGGTGACCTGAGCAGCCATAGCGCTCTCGTCGTTCATCACCGCATATGGCCTCCTCAGAGAGAAACACTATACTCTCTCAAGGGAACAACTCCATCTTTCATCACACAGCAACCATAAACACCAAATACCCGTCACAACTCATTTCAGGCAAACACCAATGGAAAGGCTGAGCGACAACACAACATTTTTCAGTGAGGAAACAAACATTATTCACGGACAACAATTAGAAAGACACTGGTGCTTTGTTTCATAGAGGAGTCTTTACAACATACGTTTAAAAAAAACACATGACTAAATGTGTTATATTGTTTGTCTTAGTGATTTAAAGATAGTTTTGTGTTCATCTGTTAAATATTTTCATGTTTTTAACAAAAATCTAAAAAATGCAGGGTTTATTACGGTGGTTGAAACATAATTTTTTTTTCCATATATAGTGTAGTTGTTTGTCTGTTTAAAAATTTGTTTTGAGACAAAATGTGCTGGAAACTCCTGTTTAACATGATACGTAGCTATAGATTAATACACTATGTAATACTAAAGAATAAATGATGGTAAAAATGTGCCACCACTTCCTGTTATCCACTGAGGATGAGGGTTTTTTTTGTAAGTGTTGACTGTCTAGAAATGATGCTGCTAAATGTCACTAATTAAAAGCAGTCAAATAATTCATCTCTAAGGTGGGGTTTGGGGATTTGGGGCAAAGCATCAATTATTCCAAATGAACTCGGCCAAACATGATCACAATACCACCCCTGCTTTACTTGTAAAGCACATCCCTCACACTTTGGTCCAAAAATATTCAGATTTTTTTTTTTTTTACCAATTGTTCCTTAATAATTCAATTGGCACACTGTACATTTTTAGTTTGAACGGATGAATACTTTTTGAAATATATACAACTTAGTGAGGGGGGTATGTGTCGATTTTCGTGCATCCTTAGTTTTCTTCCATTTTCAGCTTCCAATATCTCAAAAGTTACACCACAAAGGAAACTGAAATTTGGTATGGTAATACAGCTCCACATTCTCTCTCGGAATGAAGCGAGAAATTATGCTGCAAAATATTACTATTTAAATGTAACCAAATATTAAATCTCAAAAGTGGAATTCTGGATTTTGAGCAAAGCGTGAATTATTACAAATAAACTCAGCCAAAACCACCCCTGCTTCACTTACAAGCACACTAACGTGCAGAATACATTTCAATTCAATAGTGTGTCATTTTGACAACATTTTGAATAGAAATACCCTGTCGCAAGATGGTAGGTGCCAGTGTAGGTTGTAGGTGGAGAGTGATTGGACCCATGAGCAGAGACAAAGGACAGGCAGGAGGATTGTCCAAACCAAAACTATGAGGAACAAAAGCACTTACTGTTGAAAAGAAACAAACCACTTCTGAATAAATATTCTCAGTTCAAGCTCACGACTGTAGAGAGGCAATCAAGGTGACTCAAAACTACACATAGTGACAATAGCATAGAGACACAGAGAAAACACTGACCCATAAACAGTAACAGAACTAAAGACAAGCCAAACCAAAATCAAGAAATAAATCAAAACACAGGAACAGATGCAACATGAACCACAACTGCAGTTTAACAGAAAGCCTCCACTCATGGTGGCACACAACCCAACTCAGTGCACCACCAAGCAATAAACTCTACTCAAATACAGACCAACAAGACCCACCCCTCCCGAACACAAGAACCTGAGGGCCCCCTCCAAATCACAACCCATGAACTGATAAATGCTCAGAATGAAACCAAAAGACAGAGTTGAATATTTTAAACACATAAATAACACTTAAAAACCCCAAGTTATGACAAAATACTGAGATTTGTTAAAATGTTTGAATGTTTAAATGTATGTGAACATTTAGCAAAAGGTGGTCTTGCTTTACCTTCACAGTAAATGTAAATAAAACAAAAGCACAGTGCAAACCTCCGCCAAGTGCCAAATATCCTCTTTGCCAGATATTGGCAGGTTCCTGGTTCTTCAGTGATCTAAAGTAGGTCCGAATGTATGAGCACCACCATTATTTGGAAAAATTACAATGAAATGCGCATTGTCAATCAGATTTGGATAAATTGAATATGAATTCGTGAAACTTTGCCACTAATGAGAAATTGATCAAGAATCAGTATATCAATCCAGATCCCCTCCAAAATGTATTGTAATCTTTAATGGAGTAAGATCTATCTTTTGTTAAAAAATGTGTCTAAATGTGTTAAGTACTTTGAGGTAATCCTGCTAATAGACAAACAAACAAATGCATAAACACAGATGAAAATATTACCTCCTTGACCGAGCTAATCAATTTCAAACCTGCAGTTGGTATATGTTTTACTATATCGGATTAGTTTCACAGATAAAGATGTGATTCTTCCTCAGATACGTCACTATTCTCACCTTGGTGAGGGTGAGGACAGAGCAAAGAGGCCGCTATTCTGTCCTTGTTACCAACGGAGATGATGCCAAGCAGGTGACCTTTGACCTGGAAGTCCAAGGTGAGAGATTGTTTAAAAAAAACCTATATTTATTCAAGAACAGCAGAGAGATGTTTCATTAGGATGTGTGTGGCTCTCTCTATTTCTAAGCAACGTTTGTGGGTAAAAAAAGTTTGGACAGGTTTTGTTTCCTGTCTTTCTTTGTGATGATTAATGGCTGCTGCCCCCTGTGTGTAGTTCCTGCTCAGATTAAAGACCTGACTGACCACCACCTCCCCGGGAAGAGACACTTGGTGACCTGTGTGTCTGAAGGGGTCCCAACCCCAACAATAGAGTGGTACAGCTGTGACAGCATGCTGAAGTGAGTCCCAATAACACGTCTCACGGCCAACATTAGGGACTCAACAGTCAGCTTTGAAACCATTCTCTTACTTGTTTCTCCAGATGTAGCAATCACACTTCACTGTGGCAGCTTCTGACACCGGACCCAGAAGTGCTGAACATCCACACCAACGTGAGCTACAATCAGACACGTAAAACCAGCTGGGTGAGGAGCCAGGTAACTTTCCAGAAGCCTCAGCAGGTCACTGTCCGCTGTGAGACCCGCAACCAAGCTGGACTCATCGACAGGAGGGACGTCAAACTGGTTTCCAGTAGTAAGTATTAATAAATGTATACATTGTGACCAGTTTAGGTCAAAAGGTGCTGAAAGCTATAACCCAATGCAGGGGCCACCAACCTTTCTGAAACTGTGAGCTACTTCATAGGTACTGTATAGTCTGAAGGGCTACCAGTTTGAAAATAAGTTCTAAAATGCTACATTTTCAATATTTCACTTTATTTAGAGGGTTAGATAATAAGGAAGGCTAGCAGGCACCTAAAAAGGTCAGAAATACTTAAATTTAACACTTTATTTCTCCTAATTTATTCAATAGTTTTATTTTCTACATTAAATAGAAAATCTCCATGTTGCTATTTTACTAGATAATAACAAACAACTTTGAACTAAATGTTGCAACCTGAATATATATTTCTATTTTATTTTATTTATTACTTATTATATTTTCATTAATCCTGTAGTTTAAATGTCAGTGAGGTCATTCCCATTCTATTTTGATTTTTATTAACGAAATATTATTTATTTTCTGACTGGCCGTTAAGGAGAAGTGACGTCATTGTAGACGGTGCTATTCTTGTATTGTGAACTCCAGAATAATATAAATAAATAAGGCTGCCGAACCAATGATCAGGAGTGGTCATTCCAAGGGGGTAACATAAATGTAAAACATGTCAAATTTGTAAAATCTAAATTTCATTTAATTCATTTTATTTTATTTATATCATATTATTGTATATAGCGTACCACAACCCATACACCAAATCTGCAGCATGTTAAAACATTTGTCACAATGTGTCAGTGAAAATCAAAATGTTAAAGATGGTTAATGTAAAACTAAAACTTTGTCAGATGCAGCAGTATTTAACTACATCTGCCTTCTGTTTATATCTTATATCTATATCAGATTTTAGATGAAGCTCATTGGTGAGTAGAGCTCCTGAGGGCACCGCACATGGTCCATGTGGGCTTCCTGATGCCCACGGGCACCATGTTGGTGACCTCAGCTCTAATGGATGAATAATGCTATTTAACCTAGTATACGTGATTTTGGATTAGGATGACACCAAGACACAATCAACGGAGAGCGAGCAAACTCTACTCTTGTCCTTTTTGAATCAACAAGGACATTAGATATATGTTTCGTATGTATGTTTATTACAACTCAGTAAAAGAAGAAGGAAAAATAGGAAAGTTCAGACATGATGAAGAATGAGAGAGTGGATGAATGTTGAGTTTGTTTCTTGCTGGTATTTCATGTGTCTGTGTGTGTTGCAGCTCTGTACTCCCAGGTGGCAGTGTTGGCTGCCGTTCTGGCTTTAGTGGTCATCATTATCATGTCTGTCATCATCCTCGTTGCTGTCTGGAGGAAGGTAAGGAGAACTTATTTATGAATCTTAATGTGATCTTTTTATTCACTGGTAGAGTTTGGATGTGAACTCCTCAGCTTTAATGTGATTTGTCTCTTTTAAAATGTCTTTCTTCAGAAACCTCGTTATGAGATCAGATGGAAGGTGATTGAATCTGTCAGCCAGGATGGACATGAGTACATCTATGTGGACCCCATCCACCTGCCCTATGACCTGGCCTGGGAAATGCCTCGAGACAACCTGGTTTTGGGTGAGTGCTTGAGCAAAAAAGAAGATAGACGATCGTGTGGAGCCAGAAATTCAACACTTAGAGCAAATGAACTTACAAAAAGCTGGATAGCATACTCAAGGATTACAGATAGAAATGAGCTTTTTGCTAAATATGGTACAGCTTTGTTGTATTTGAAAATACATGTTTATGACAGTGCAAACTGGTTCACATCTAATAGATATGAAAGAGGATTCAGGCCAAAGAAAAATCCCCCAATAAACCACTAGTGGGCCTTTGTTTGTCATTTATATTTTATTTATATTTTTTGTCTTGTTTTTTGTGAGGGTATTTTTGTTTTTTCTTTGTTTTTGTCTTAATTTTTTGAGCATTTTAATGTTTTTTTCTTCTTTATTTGTAAAATCGTTATAATTCTTAGATGTCATTTCAACGAACTCATTTTCAGTAGCCAGCGTGTTCCTCCATGGACAACAACTCATTTAAAGGGAAACCATCAGTGAGTGGTGCTAGTGTGGGGTGGTTTGGATCATCAAGGAGAAGGTTTGTTAAACCTTTTTCTCTGATCCAACTTTATTTCTAAAGATCCATTTGAAACGTTTTGTCAGAGGATTTACTGTCATCAGAATCTCCGTGTGAAATGAAGCATTGGTGCGCTCACGGAGATAAACGATCCTTTGCATAGTGAGATAAAAAAGAGGCTTCTTACTACAAATAAGAAATATAGGAGAAATAAAATAGTCTTTGACTCTTTTGAGGAAAAGAGGCTTTGTCAATGGTTGCTCTATTCAGACTCCTGCACACTGAGCACTGCTTTGTGTTTCAGGTCGCACTCTTGGATCAGGAGCGTTTGGCAGAGTGGTCGAGGCAACTGCATACGGACTCACACATTCCCAGTCCAGCACAAAGGTGGCAGTAAAGATGCTGAAATGTAAGACATACCATTTGAGTTTGTGATAGAATGCCATGTGCGCACTTGGTGTAAACAATAAAGAGACCCCTGCGTAGCCGTCAAATTTTGACACATTCTTATGAGCTTAGACAGAGCACTGACCAGCTGAGCTTTAGTTAGCTTGCCAGCTCTTCAACCATTGAGCAGGTTGGCAACGTCACAGTGGGTCCTGCTTTCAAAACCACCTCACACTATCCCACTTTTATACTAATTTCTCTTCTTTTGTGTATTCCATCCTTCCAGCTACAGCTAGGAGGAGTGAGACTCAGGCCCTCATGTCAGAACTGAAGATTATGAGTCACCTGGGGCCACACTTAAACATTGTGAACCTGCTAGGAGCTTGCACCAAGCATGGTGAGTTATCTATCTATCTATCTATCTATCTATCTATCTATCTATCTATCTATCTATCTATCTATCTATCTATCTATCTATCTATCTAGCTAGCTATCTATCTATCTATCTATCTATCTATCTATCTATCTATCTATCAGATGTGAAAATAACGGATTACAAGCACTCACATTGCCATAATTAATTTGCTTTTATGGGTTCTTGTACTTTTTTGAGTATATTTCTAAATTAGTAATTTTACCTGTACTTAAGTATGTTTTAAAAGAAGTAAAGCAATGTGTTATTTTTCTACACCCAATCGTTACTGAGTGAATTATAATTTTTTTGTTTTAAAATGATCGACAAACATTGTGACACTGCAAAAAATAAAATGACCAGACAACAATCGAATGCATCGTCATAGCCGACCAACCGAGATAAACGTAACGCACGCCGCCAAAACGGCATTGAATGCCGATTGTTTTCTAAGTTTTAGAGTTAATAAATATATCTATATTTACAGCCTGAGAATTTTTTTTCTTTTGAATGTAATTAGTTGC
This sequence comes from Gouania willdenowi, assembly GCF_900634775.1. Taxonomy (NCBI): domain Eukaryota; kingdom Metazoa; phylum Chordata; class Actinopteri; order Blenniiformes; family Gobiesocidae; genus Gouania; species Gouania willdenowi. The sequence continues at coordinate 18,018,377 of NC_041053.1, forward strand.
CGTTATTTTATTTAAAAAATAATTATACATTTCGACAAACCTTTTATTTAGTACAGATGCCTTTGTGGAAAATAAATTAAGTTCCAACTGATTTGGTCTTTTCCTTTTAAAGTTTATATATGAGATGTTTACTGTATGCAAGGAACCATGACAAGATTTATTACCAAAAATAAATGTGGCGGGTGAAAGTAACTCGTAACTTTTACTTTGAGTACTACTTAACTGAGCTATATTTTACTTGTACTTGAGTATTTTATGTATGACTTACTTGTACTTGTACTTGTACTATTTCAATCAAGTAACAGTACTAAGGCTAATGCAGTAGCTAAATGAACATAGAAAAAACATCAGAACTACTGGTTTAGAGTATTACATAGTAAATCTATGATGTGAACAACAAAACTTTTAGCTGTTTTGCTCGAGCTTGAGATTTACATAAACATAGGTGTGATTTACGTAAAATGTTGAAAAAAATAAGTAAAAAGTAGCTATATATTACTCACAATTACTTTCTTTCTTACGTTGGTTCTACATTTTACAAGGTCACTATTGAATTCATGTATCTATTAAATACTCATTGTTTTCTGATATTTGCAAATTATTATTGGTGCTCAACATATTTCTCTGCACATGGCAAACTGCCTTGCATTTAGCAATATCTCATTAGCTAGTGCGGTGAACAGTGGACCACTTCAGAGTTTAAAAGTATACATTTGTCTCTTTGTATGACTTACAGTAACAACAGACATGTCCTGTTATCCCCTGTGAGTGGATGGTAGCGTTAAGTAAGCATTTCACACTGACAGATTAAAAAACATTGTAGTTACAGAGGAGCGTTGCACCACAGAGCTAAACAAACTTCATTTTACAAAGACTGTTTGTTCCTTGAGATTTATCAAAGGATCATGTGTTCCCGCTGAAACTGTACAGATATGACATATTGGATTCACTTGACTAAAATTCAATAACAATGAGAATAACAAATACTTCATTTATCCCAGGGGGAAATTACTTAAGATACAGAGGCTCAAGAAATATTACAAATAAAAAGAATAAACACTAATAAAAGAAAGACAAAGAAAAATGTACACAATTAAGTAAAATACTTTTAATTAAATAAGGATTAAATACAAGTGCATACATTACAGTAGAAAAAAAAGACAAAATAATAATAACAAATAATAACAATAAATAATAATAACAACCTTCTAAATTAGCACATCCTCACTAAGGTTATCCTTCGCGTGGAACTGTGGTATGTGTTGTTGTAAGTAAGGCAGATGCAAAAACAGCAAGTAGTAAAATGTGTCCAGTGATTAAAGTATAATTCAGTCATTTAATACAAACATTAAAGTCTTTAGTTTTTTATCTCCCATCTCAGGTCCCCTGTACCTGGTGACTGAGTACTGTCGCTATGGCGACTTAGTGGACTACCTGCACAGGAACAAGCACACCTTTCTTCAGTACTACGCTCAGAAAAACCAAGACGACTACAGCCTCATCTCCAGAGGAAGTACTCCTCTTAGTCAGAGGAAAGGGTGAGAAAATCATCAGATGCCCAGGGTTCTACTTTAATAAAAGCTGTGAATGTTTTGTATATATGGAGGAACCACAAGCAGATCAAATATGGTTGAACTCGCGGTGTCTTATTCCACTATAATGTGTTCCTCCAGCTATGTGTCATTTGGAAGTGAGAGCGATGGTGGCTACATGGACATGAGCAAAGACGAGCCCACACTCTATGTGCCCATGCAGGAACAAATGGACACCATCAAGTATGCAGACATCCAGCCTTCCCCCTATGAGTCCCCTTATCAACAGGATCTCTACCAGGAGCAAGGTTTGATCACCTCTGTCATCATTAAGGCTGTTCATTACATCTGCATTGATCACAATGTCACATGGTTCCAGTGTCAGTAAAGATGATAGGTGTGAAGAAGTTAGCGTAAGGAAGAAACACAAAAGTAATAGTCATGAACGTGTTTGCATGCAGAGTGTAAGATGAGGTCAACCACAAACCATGTGCACTTCATTCATTCAGAATGAATATAAAGCATAGCTATTCAAATAACAGATGGATACAGTTCCATATACCAGGACAGTTTGCCATACACAGCAGGAAATGTTCAGACACATAAAGAGCATGAGCTTCATCTTAGCCCGTGCAGTCACAGGGCCAGAGTAGTTTCCCCATCAGCGCACCACAATGCCTTCTTTGATGAGATGCTCATCATCTTCTTTCACAGGCGGTAACAAACTGGACCTGATGATCAGCAGCTGTCCGAGTCTTACCTACGATGACCTGTTGGGTTTTAGCTACCAAGTAGCAAAGGGGATGGAGTTCCTGGCCTCCAAGAATGTAAGATATAAAGGTTCAACTCTGGGTCACTTCATCAACACTTAAAGCACTTTCTTTATCAACTCCAGTAGAACAAGTTTGTACAATATATGGTAGCTACAGCTACATATCATTCAAATTCAATTTCACACTGAAATTAGTAACTAAATCAGTAACTAAACCCTGAAACCACTTATTTCTATGTATTTGGGTATGAAATAGTGCTGTTAATTGATCCTGGTCCAACTTTCAACATTTTAGTCAAAGTATTTCAATTTGTCATATTTAGTTGTAAAATGTCAGTGACTGTCTATGGGTTGAAACCAGGCTATTACAATTGATTTTTGCTGTTGGCTGAGAACAAGATCATGTGATTTTTTGTGACCATCATAAACATGCACTGTTAGCCCCGCCCCTTTTATTAAAACTAACATCTGTGGGCTCTTCAATCTGTGGTGAGTAGGTTGGATTGAGAGGAGAGTGAATAGAGAGGTATGATGAGTTATGAGTAGCTAGTTAGCATAGCATAGTTTGTTCAATGGAGATTTTATAGTATACTCGGCGTGTCTCCAGTAGCCCCGCCCATAATTAAGGCATAGGAAAAGACATTCTATTAATTTGTTATTACAGTAATTTTGAGTCAGTTTGGATCCCCCTTAAAATTGGTCTTAAAAAACCTTAGTATTTAGTAAGTTTAATAAACAGTTTGATAAACAATGTATTGCATTTATTTGTACTTTTTCACTTAATGAGGAACAAATCAGTCGTCAGTGTCACTATAATTAGAAAAGGCATTTTGTTTCTTAACTTAATGAGCATTTTATCATATAAATCTAGCAGTAATTAATTTAGTCCTTGCTCAGCAGAAAGTCTGCAAACAGGAGGAAACAACCAGGCTCTGTTTAAAAATCACATCAGATCTGGTTTATTCACTGACCTACGCAATAAAATTGAGCCTTGTGGTTCCACGATCACTTTCGTGTTTTTTTTGTAATCTTATTTTGACAGCTTTGCATGTTTTATTATTCCAATGAAACAAATACATGTATTCTATTGCATAACTGTGACCATCACCAGCCCTCCCGAAGGAAGGGTTAGCTAAACTTTATTAGAGGGAAATATTAAAAATGTAGTGTTACACTTTGGTGAGGGGGAAATGAACAGGTAAGATAGAGTTAGGGTGGGACACTTGAAATAGTGATTGACAGTAAGCTATTTTGCTTGCACTGAAAGTATAATGTGATGCTACTATTGTGCAAATTGTGTTTTGGTTTGTAATTTACTGAACTAGTCTGATGGAGAGATTAAAGAGGGTGACACAACACCCTGCTTAAGTATAATGATGTGAACAGAGGGAGAGGGTAGGTACTTACACCTAGAACTGATAGTTGGGGTCAACATGTCCAAAGTTAGGCCCAATACGAGCTAAGGACCCCGATTGCTTCCCTGATCCCCCTCCTTGAGCCCAAGACCTCTTCAGCCCAGACCCCAGCCCCAACCGAGCCAACCCAGCTGACACAGCACCACCAGCCTCTCAGGCAAAGGCCGAGGTATATCACCCCCCTCCACACCCCCCCAACTACCACCACCAGGGTGATAGGTTAGAGTTGATAGGCTAATTTGGGTTTTTTTTTATTCTGAGCATAGAATTTTGTAATTGTGTAATCTAATCTCTGGAACCACTGTGTTGGTGTTTCAGTAATAGAGAATAGAAACTGTTTATTTTGGATAAGATTTTAATTTTAATTAAAGCTATTCGACAAAGGAGTGAGATGGGGAGATTGTTCCATCTCCAATAGATGTTCTTTGATTTCATTCAGAAGTGTATCTAGATTTAATTTAATTAGTTTGATGATATATTTATGCCTAGATATTTAATTGTATCTGGGGGGGGAGGGGTATCGTGGGATTTGACCTGCAGGATTCCATAAATCTTTTGTCAAGGGAAGGATTGAAGATTTTGACCAGTTGACGAGTTGATAGTCTGAGAGTTTATGAGATTAAATACTTCTTCTGATAAGGATTGGCATTCTTCTAAATTAAGTAAAATATAATCTGCATAAAGATTAATTTTGTTTTCTGCTATGAATGAGTGGATTCTGACATACAGCTGTCGCCAGAGGTTGAACAAATATTGCAAAAAGTAAAGGTAATAGTGGGCATCCTCGTCTGGTTCCCCTCTGCAGTTTGAAGCTTTCAGATGATATTTTGTCTGTGGTTATTATAGCTTTAGGTTTATTGTACAGGGTGGAGACCCATTGGATAAATGATTCTCCTGATCCACATTTTCCAAGAACAGCGATGTGAAATGATCAGTTGACTCTGTCAAATGCTTCTTCTGCATCAAGTGACAGAAATGTTTTGTTTTTTTCCTTTTAGAGTTCTGTGCCATGTTAATCAAATTAAAAAGTCTTCTGACATTGTGTGTGGGGTGTCTATTTTTAATAAATAGTCTTAGTATTTAATTGATTGAACTACTGGCACTTTCTCTTACCTGGAAGTGAGTGCTTTGGAGATAAATTTATGTGTGTGTTGATAGGTAACATGGGGTTTTTGTCTGGTTTAAGTAATGATTTCATGTGCTTTATAAAGTTGAACCAAAACTAAGCTTTTTGCTACAAAACAACCTTTCACATAGGGTGAATGACTTACTGAATGACTTTTCTTTCACCACAGTGCGTTCATCGTGACTTGGCTGCCAGAAACGTGTTGATCTGCGAGGGCAAGCTGGTGAAGATATGCGACTTTGGTCTTGCCAGAGATATCATGCATGACTCCAATTATATATCAAAAGGCAGCGTAAGTACCACGGCATCGCCGAAAGCAAAAACAAAAAAAGCAATGAATTTGCTGCTGTGACCATAACAGCTTTGAAACAAATATATGACATGCAGTGTGATGTATTTCTGTGTTTTAGACCTTTTTGCCCCTGAAGTGGATGGCACCCGAAAGCATTTTCCACAACTTGTACACCACTCTGAGTGATGTATGGTCCTTTGGCATTCTACTTTGGGAGATTTTTACACTAGGTAAGTGTAAACACATCAATGTCCTCCATAAAAAAGGGGGGAAAAAAAGAAAATCCCACGCAATCTATATGTACTTCCTGTAGGATGGATTTTTTTAAATATGCTGTAGCTGATTATATTGGTCACGTTATACTGAATGAGTTACACACATTTAGGTTTTTGTCAACCGTTGAAGTCATACAAAACACTTTAGCGATTCTGTTGTGAGTTTTTGTGAGCTGCTTAATGATCAAAATGAAGTGTTTATGACGTGAGGCTTTGGCGGGGAATATCCAGAACCATAAATCCAGTTATGTCTGCAGATCCCAATGAGGTCAAACTCTCATTATCTACAGTCAAGCTTCCAATTCAGCATTACCCTGCTCAACTTATTGTGAGTTTTTTCTCTCCCTGAAAACACTCTTCCCATGACTTTTTGAGACTGCCATGAAAACAAAAGAGACAGTTTATTGCATATGAAGCATTAGGCCCGCTAAACGAGGCGTTACTGCTTAAAGACATGTACAATTCAGCCGCTGTCAGCAAAATCAAAGGTTCTCTGTGCTTTCATAACTTCTGCACAGACTGACTATATTAGAGAAGTTGGTTTTACACATCTGTGTCAGGACAAACATATTAATGTACAGCAGAGTACAGATTATGTATCTCACTGCTTCCTCCTTGTGTCTGTCTGAATACAAAAAACACTGTAGTGTGCACGCTTAAGGCTGGACACTATTCAGCTCATTTTAAATTATAGCTGCAGCGCTAGCAATAGCCAGGACCAGACAAAACTGTTATGAAGACAAAAATTCAAAAATACACAAACAAACATTTTTTCTTTTCTTTTCTTTGCTCTATAAGCGAAAAAGTGAGGTTTTAAAATGTCATTTTTGCATTGACTCCAGTTGTCCACATGAGGGTGAATTTCAAAATGCTGTATTTTCTAAACGCCATCTACCGTGATTTAAAAATGTTGTCATTTTGTATGAACAGTGAACATGTATTTAGCAAGAATTCTCAAGTATATGCTTACATTGCTGTTTGCGGTCAAACATTTTTATGTCGGCTCAAATTTTGATGAATCAAATATCATTGGGGATTGTTTGTGTAGGACAGTCTGAAGATGGTCTGTAGCAAGTTTAGTGTCAGTTAGGCTATAATTGTGGGAGGCGATTTATGAATTATACAGATTACAGTGTATGTTGCAAATTTGTAGCACATAGGGTTTATTTGTTTTGAATGTTTCAAATTTTGAACTTTAGAGGATTGTTTTTGCACCACCTTCAGGACGATTGACTGGTTTTTGCAGCGATTGCAGTCATTTTTTGTGCAGTGCAAGAAGAAAAAGAGGGAAAGAAGATTATGATGATGATGATGCAGGATAACAATAGGTTCCCGCAGTTTAGGGTACCTGGCCTCTAGTTTTTAACTTATGTTATGTAAAATTATACATTAAATTAACAAGTTGATCATCTGTTGAGTGATTTTGCATCAAATTAGATTAAATACAGATTATTTGCACATATTCTGTATGTTATAAGTATATGTTTGTAGTTTCTGTCTGTAATGATTTGAATTGCTTTCCACAGGCGGGACCCCCTACCCTGATTTACCCATGAACGAGTTATTCTACAGTGCATTGAAACGAGGATACCGAATGGCCAAACCCGCTCACGCCTCGGATGAAATGTGAATCTCACTGAAACGTCCTCCTCTGGATCATTTTCTCTTTGTTTTGAACCTTTTTAACTAACTTGCGTCTCCTATGTCGCAGTTATGAAATCATGAAGAAGTGTTGGGAGGAAAAGTATGAGAAAAGGCCTGAGTTCTGCTCGCTGGTCCACAGTGTGGGGAACCTGCTGGAGGAGAGCTTTAAAAAGGTATCTGCCATAGACCTGAGCGTTTCCAATTTGATATGCGATATTCTACTTCCTAATTTACAGCAACGGTTCACAATCATTTCTGTTTGCAACTTATTTTACACAACATAAAATACACTGCACCAAAATGCTGTGTGTGTAAAAAAATACTACTATGTTATAAGTGCAACAAAGCATGACTGAGTGGTTAGACTTAGCCTGATAGGGAACACAGCATTATAAATTCAATCTGGAATCCAAAAAAATGATTTTACTATTTTTAATAGTTAGTATCAATTGTTTAATAAATTAGTGCCAGGAATAAATCATAATCAAAACCTTTTCAAGTAAAAATAAAAAGGGAAATTCATTTTGGGATAGATAAACACACTTCTATACAGCTTTAACTGTTTATAATCATGGAAATGATTGTTGTTTACTGCCCTGAATGCAGCCCAGTACAATATAACATAACTTTGTAATTCCGTGTCATAACTATTAAAAATAAGTACTGTTTAAGCACCAGAACCGTTTAAAAAATACCGAGTAGGCACCGGTATCGGATAAAACCCAACCCGAGTCCCACACAACTCCACCTCTCGACTGCAAATGAATTGTGATGTGGATTTGCTTCTCTTTACACACAATTTATTCAATCTGTTATCACTCTCCCATCAGGGTCGAGACAATTTATATGCATAATATATATGTTCAACAGCTTATATAAAGGATCAGTGGTTCATGAATAATCAACCAAATGCACATACACACATATGTCAACATTCATCTACAGTAGTTTTAGAAGGGACAGAATGAAGCAAAGCTTATCTCGTTCTGCCTCTTTGCCACCATAGTGTCCAATATATATATATATATATATATATATATTGCTGAGGTAAACCACAATTCACAACTCAATTTTCATCTTTATGTCTGAAATCAGCTCCTTTTCTCTGCACTAAAGGATAATTTGTTCAAGTGAACCAGTCAGCCTGTATATATTGTATATGTGTAACTTTATCTGTAATGTCATTTGATGCTTAATTACCCTTTAAAACCTATAAAAACAGTTTAATCCGTCCCCACTGATTCTATGTTCATATCAATATCTCCTCACAACAGAGATACAACCAAGTCAGAGACAACTTCCAGAAGAGTGAGCACCCTGCAGTGGCTCGTACCAAACCCAGACTCACCTCACCCTTTCCCGTCACCACCAACTCTACCTTTGGCTCTCGTCCCACTTCCACTCCCTCCTTTCCTCCGGATCCCTATGAGCAGAGCCCGAGAGTCTTCAGGCACGAGGAAGACGATGTCGTAATTACGTACAATGACTACATCATTCCCATCCCTGACCCCAAACCAGAGGAAGATTTCACTGAGGTGCCGTCAGAGAGTCCTGTGAGGTGAGCCTAAGGCACAGTGTGGGACATCTATCTGTTTTAGGAGATGAACACACACACACACACACACACACACACACACACACACACACACACACACACACACACAAGTGGAGCTCAAACACGAGCTGTATCATTCAGACATTCATGTCTCACACTCTGTCAATGAACACTTAGGAATGATACACAATAGATTAGAAAAAAAACCTCCTTTATTTAAACGTGGTTTTAAATTAACATTACGTTGAACCTTAGTAGACGAGCTATAGTGAGTTCACTTTTTAGTATTTGATCGTTGACCCAAAACCAACAACTAATGATGCACTTAAAAAGAGATGTTTGTGTTCCTTTCAGCGACTTCCTTATAATAAAGTTCTGTTTTAATTTCTATATCTGTTACAAGAAAATGGGTTTATCAGATTATTTAACTAAATACAATTAAAGTAGTTTCATAAGGTGAGAATTTATTTTTTAGAGGACAAGATTGTTTAGGTTTTACATTAATTATTTTATGAATTAGTGTTGGCAACAATAACCAATCTTTTTAAATTAAATATCAGTGACTTTATGTGATTTCCTCACATGTTCTGATGCTGTATGTATTCTAAGGTTATGTTTGGACCTTCTTTAATAACTTATGTTCACAGTTCCCTCAAAGTTTAGAAACTTAAAAAAGAAAAAAAACAAACAAATGATCAGTAACAATAAAATAGAAAAAACGTGCTCATACCTTGCATACATGATATAAAACACAAACACATCAGTGTTAGATTTCATTTCTCAACATTCTCATTTCACAGGGATCATTTATTTTTCAAAACACTATTTTTATGACACTTTTAATATGTCAATGTTATGTTGCGGATTGTCCAGGTGATGCTGCTGTATTGTATTGTTTCTATTTTAATTACACACACTTCAACTGCATCCTCTGTTAACTTATAGCTTAACGCTGCAATTATATAAATGTCACAATATTCATTGTGACATTTTTATGTGTTATATTTCCTAAGCGTCCTGTTGTAATAGTTTAGCTGCAAACTAAGATACCATCAGGAATGTCAGGACAATATGGGTCAAAGTCCTATTTTTTTATATAAATATGTTTTTAAATGGCGCAATTAACTTTCAATTCAGTGTTAGACTAATGGTAATGTTTTTTCTTCGCGTTAGGTGTTTGATGCGGTTGAGGCGTTGAAACAGTTCCCATGTGTTGGCATATGATCACAAAGAAAATGAAAATTGTGATTTTGTCCACTGGGATTGTGACAGTTGGGATTTTGTCATGGATTCCCCTTCATGCTATGCCTGTTTAATAAAGAGGGAACAATTTTAAACTTCCTTCTTTAGTAAGTGGGATTTTAATCTTTTTTTAAATTAATTTATTTTGTCAACTGTATCTTTCATGGCTAAGAAAGGACCTACATGATCTTTTTCCTTGGTAGCAAAAACTTCCTCTCATGGCAAGATTTGCATTAGTTTTTTGCTAAATTTTGACTCTCATATAAAAAAAGAAGAAGAAAAAAACAGTTCCTGAACGAATTCCCTTTCAGCCACTAAATATTTGACAGTTTTAAAAATGTTCTATTTTTATGACATATCGGATTTTTGTTTGAGGATGTTTTTTGTTTTTTTTTGTTTTTTTTAAACAAAAATAGAATAGGCATGTGATAGGCCTTCATACGTCTTTCTCTTCCCCCACCATTAGCTCTTTGGCTCTGGAGGAGGAGATGGACACCTTGTCCCAGGACACTGCCGACACCCTCCCAGAGGAGGAGCGACTAGAGGAGACCAGTGAGAGCGACGCCCTGCTGGGCTCCCCTGGAACGCCCGAGGTAGAAGACAGCTTCCTGTAGCCATGCGTACACACACTGAGGAAACGGAGCAGAGCCTGAGGAAAAACATGACTGACAGACAATGTAGCAAAACTGAGACTTTTGATCCCTCAGCTCAGTGAGGTTTTTTTTTTATTTTTATTTTTATAAACACCGTCTTCCAGACAATATTAGTAAGTAGCCACAAGGTACTCACACTTTTATACAATCTAACACGTTAGCTACAACGTGTACTCACATTTCTATGTTAGAAACTTACAAGGCCTTTAAAAAAACATGTTTTTATTAAAATACATTGAACTGTTTACCTGCCTTCACGTATAATGTTTGGTTAAAAAAAAAGGGTCATTTTGGAAGATAAATGTAACAACATAACAAGACTAATTTCTAGCACAGGTGCAGATATTACTATATGTTATTATTTACCTTCAGTACAATCAACCGTGTTATAAATGCTCTGTTTTATGTGCCACAGTGTGTACATTTGTGTAATTCTACTATCTCTGTGAACTATTTTTGTTGTTTTGTGCTAAGATTGCACTTTATTTAGGACCATAAAGGTATTTACAATAATAGACGTGAGGAGTATCCAAGATGGAACTGAAACACCAGTGATAATTATAATTCTGAGGGTGTAAAATATACCAGTGTTACTGTGTACGTTACTACCCAGGCTTGGGGTCAAACACATTTTCCTATAACAGTCATGTTTTCAATTATTCATGTTTAACCACCATTCGGTTAAAATCTCAATTAATGACATTAATTAGCATTATTAAAATATATATTTTTAATAAAATATTGCACTTTATTTAGGACCATAAAGATATTTACAGTAATAAATGTGAGGAATATCCAAGATGGGACTGAAAAAAAAAAGAAATAATTTGTTTGACAGCTAAATCACCAATGTGAATTATAATTCTGATAGTGTAAAATATCAGCGTTATACCAGTGTTACTGTGTACATTACTACCCAGGCTTGGGGTCAAATACATTTTCCAAAAACAGTCACGTTTCCAATTTTTCATGTTCAACCACCATTCAGTGAAAATACAATCAATTTAAAAAAATAAAAATAAATAGTATGAAAGTAAATTACAATGAGGTCATACCTCAATTGAGTTCATTATATTAATTAGCATTACATTACAATTACCAAGCTTGAAATACATTCAATTATATTCATTATTTCCTATAGTGAAACAAACGAACAGATGTAATCTGATAATCATCATAACATTTATGTTTTAAACTAATGGGAAATTGTAAAACTACTCAGATTTTTATCCATGGGATGATATTTTTTTCTCTCTCACAATTTTTCCGATTGCATGATTGTTGGGGCTCAAGCATTCCATTCTATAACCATAATAATGGATGAAAATCCCATCCGTTGGCATCATAGTCAAATACTAAAAAGGTAGAATTTATTCAACTTTGATGTAGCTTCACTCATCTTTATTTTTTCAAATTATTAAAAATGCGTACACATTTAAGATCTCTTTCCAGGCACATCCAAAACCATGAACTTATTAGATTCATGAAACTGTTTAACTTTATAACTGTATGAGACTTTCCCCAATTTCTGTGTCTAACTGACCATTTTAATAGCATTTTGATGTCAATTACAAAGTAAAATACCTGAATGCAATTGCAATTCAATTACAGTTAATATATTGCAAACATATTTTCAATTACAATCATATTTCCTCTGTAATTGTATGAAAATATCCCACCTCAAAGTCTGTTATTAACACCATAACCTCCATTTGTTTAAAGAGAGACAAACTGAGGCAAGCATTAAGATATGAAACCATCCACTCTAACAATAACCAATATAGCATATATATATATATATATATATACTGTATATAGAAAATGAGCCCTAAAACCAGCATGTAGAGCACATGTGTCAAACTCATGGCCCGGGGGCCAAATCTGGCCCTTCATAGCATTCGATTCAGCCCAGTGGAAAAAAGTGAAAGTGACAGAGAAAACATGAATCATTGTGTAAATTACTAAATCATACAGTTGTAAATTGTTGTTGAAAGAACTCTACATTTTTCCAAAATCCTGCAATTTTTCTGAAATTATTCCACAAAATCTCCTCAAGTAAATAACAATTGGTTTAAAAGAATAAATAAATCAAAGGACATTTAAGGATCTGTCACTTATTGCTTAGATATTGTTGATGCATTCCATACTTTGTGTTTAATTTATGACTGGAAGTGCAAACTTTGGCACCTTAATGTTGAAATTGTTCGTTTTCCCTAAAACCTGCGGCCCGCTTGTGATCGAACTGATCTGCATTTGGCTCTTAAAATAAAATGAGTTTGACACCCCTGATGTAGAGAGTAACACTGGCCGTTTAATCAACATCAAACCTAAACACCCTCTAACCCCTGATTTCAAACCAGTAAAGTGTTAATGTTTAATCGACACCAGCGCGTCACATTCTCACACTACAGCGTATCACTGCCTTAACAGAAGACGGACCGAGACGAGAGGCCGTTTTTTCTGCTATGACGACACTTCCAGTCGTCTAATGTATCCGATGCTGTCGTCGTCTAGCTTTTGTAACTCATTGTAAAAATGCACAATATCACTGTATCACATGCTATGGTACCAAAGCTCTTTTTAAGATTTGTATAATTTTTTTGTGTGTTTGTAAATAAATAAATAAATGTGTACTATCGTAGTACTATACTGCTGCTCTGGTGTGTTTTGATTATTCCAGTGAATAAACCATGACATCCTCTGTTTATCCCTTCACAAATGGTGGATGAGTTCTCTCGCCCTCCAGCCGTCGTGTTTAAAAGGCCCATGTTACGCTAAATCTACTTTTTTGTGCTTTAAACATAAAAGTGTTATTTGGGCTTCATACACATGCCCAAAGTGTTTTTTTCATTGATTCCCTCAGTCGTTAGTTAGAGGGTGATTTGATCCTTTCTTACTGCAGGGTGAGCCCAAACACCTCGTTCCAATTTGATGACGAATTTGACGTGGCACTGAGCTGGAGAAGCCACGCCTCCAGGAAGCTCTCTGCAGTGATTGACATGTAAACAGACACGCCCACGAAGGTGAGCATTTCAGCATCCTTCGTGCAGTGCTAAGTATGTATTTTCCCGCCCCCACGCTCTGTCTCGTGTTTATAAAGCAGCATGAGCTCGGCTACAGAGTGGGTGGGAGGAGGGCGGGCCGTCCTCTGACCCTATGTCACCGTGCGGGAAGGAGGAAGTCAGTGTCCCGTCTATAGACACGCCCATTCATGAATATGCATAAGTAGGCCACAAATCAGCCTGTTTGTGTAAAGTTGCTCAGAAAGTGACTTTTCAGAGGCTAAAACTCTGGAAAACAGACGAGTTTGGGAAAATAAACCTCAAATACTGTGTTTTTGGGGTTCTTAGAACAAATGGAGATGGATGAAAAATAGCATGACATGGAACCTTTAAGGACGGATGGAGGTGATTAGTCTCACCTCTGCATGGCTTCCACTTCTGCTCCTTTCTGAAACAAATAGGCCCTGACTCATTCATTTGCCGAGCCTGATCTAGGGACCCGCCTACCGCACGCAAACACAGAAGACTCCACCCTGTTCTGGGAGCTATCATGGATCTGCTGTGTGTCTTCTCTGGTGGAGAGAGAGAGTAAAAAACACAAATTAATAGAAGGATAGAGAGCAGAGCAGGAAAAAGGACACTACACTTTTGACCCGGGGTCGTTTTTTGTGTCCAACTGAAGACATCTGCAGGTAGGTGTAATGATTTAAAGAATAATAATAATATTAATATTATTAATAATAATAATAATAATACCAAAATAATCAACAGACATTTGCAGCTTTACTGCCTGTTGAAATATTTCAAAGTTATGATGAGTTTAGGGTCGATTCTGTTGCCAAATGTCAAGTTTTATTAAAAACAAATGTTCTGACTGCTAAACCTGCTGCTTTGGATATGCTGTTTATGTTGGTCAGAAAAGAGAAGTAAAGGAAGGCATTGACTGCTGTTCCCCTCTGTCTCACACACACACACACACACACACACACACACACACACACACACACACACACACACACACACACACACACACACACACACACACACACACACACACACACACACACACACACACACACACACACACACACACAGGTTGGGTATTGATTCAGGATGCAGTCCTTTCTCACGCTGCTGCTGGGGATTGTGGCTTCAACTGCTGCAGGTAAGTTGTGTCTGTACACAAAATGTGTCACAACCGTTCACATTTTGTTGTCTTTGTCCTTTTAATGAAATAAAACAAGCAGCAAAATGGACAAGTGCGCCAATTATCAAACTACAAAAACTGTGATAAATCATATTTTTTACCTGTTTAATCACTTACATTTTCTAAATGACACAATTTTATATTATATCTGTTTGAATGTTAACACTTTTTTAAGCCCCTTCTTTGAACACACTGATGGTTTGTGTGATCTGTTGTGCAACGCACTGTGTCTGATGAGCGGGACATTTGGGTTTTTTTTTCTTTCCTTAAAAATACCAGTTTTTTTTTCTATTTTTATGTATAATGCTACAAACATGTCAGATATAAAATACCTGTTTTAAATTGTAATTTCACATATTTGGTTAAAAGCGCATCAAATACTATTTTGTCCAATTCAGTGAATCTCTCAGCTTGGTTTTCTGGTAAGTTAGTGTTGAGGTATCATTGGGTCCATAGTGAAGGAGGATCCATGTAGGTCAGATAAACAAAGAATGTCAAGACAGCACATTACCATGAATTATTAGTTATAATCATTTTATCATATTATCTTAAAATAATTCTTCCAACTCTAGAAACAAAAAGGTAATGCCATGCATTCATGCTGCACTTTCATGGCCCAGCAGTTTAGTAATCAATGGTTTAAAGCAGACATAGGCAACTGGCGGCCCGGGGGCCACATGCGGCCCTGAGTCTAATTTTATGCAGCCCTCCAAAGTAAATGTACAAAATGACAGAAATTACAGTAAAAGACAAGAGAAAACAAATCCAAAAATACTCCAATAACACACAAAATTATTACAAAATTGACAACAAAAAAAAAATCACTCAAAAATATGACTCCGCAACAAGTAAGACAACAGATAAACACACAAAATTACTATAAAAATCTATTTGTTCTCTCCTTTATTAATGCTGAGATTGCACATTATTCTAAACGCTAACATGAATGTTGATCATGAGACCCTCCCTTTTTCTTTAGCCAGGCAAAGGCCAGAAGGGAGTAATTTATGCCCCTGAATAAGTAGACAAGAATCATCCGTATGAATAGACATTGCTTCCTTAATCACCTCTGTATTAAAATGGCCTCCATAGTGTTAAATTTAACTTCCGCCACTCTAGAGGCCACTAACAATTGACTCAAGGGAAATCTTGTCCTTGTTACTCAGGTTACCATATCAGTAAACAATGGAAAAGGAAGTGACTGACTAAATAAAAGTTTCATCACGGTGAAATCAACCTGAAATTTTACAAGCTTCTTCAAGCAAATCAATAGTTGCTGGCCTTTTTTTAACCACAGATACACAGTTTTGGTTGAATTTGAGCTTTTTGTTAGTAGCTGTGTTTCCATTACAGATTTTTGCAAAAAAAAAAAAAAAAAAAAAAGCGATATTTAAAAGTGTCGACAAAGTATAATTGCACTTTGAAAGTGTTTTCATTGAAGGTTGTTTTGGGCAGGCGCCTCATAACTCCTGTAAAATCTCATCCCGCGAGACTTTTCTGCAGGAAAATGGATTCTCCGTATTCCTTTGTTGTTTCACGTCTAATATGGCAGCAATCATTTCTAAGTCTTATGCTTACACGTGCCGTGTCATGTTTTCTCAGAGTGGTCATGGTCATGTGATCAGGTCCGTCACGTCATGTGACCATGTACGTCACGTTCTGTGACGTGTATTTGCGGAAATAGTCAACATCAAAACGACTGAAATTCATCCTCATGAAAGCGTAAAAACTTTTTAGCAATATTGCAGGTTTTTTTTTTTCAAAATTCAGGTGTTCCCATCACCAGTTTTTATTGCACTATTTAGATTTTGTGCATTTCCATGGGTCATGGGAATGACAGTGACTAAATATTTATAATCTGCTACAAGATGCTGCACTGAGGAGCTTTGTTCTATTGATAATAATCTGTAGGAAAGCTTCTCCACACCAAGTTATAAAATAATCAAGAAGCTGCCCATGTCCTACGAACTCCCCCCACCACGCTGACAGTGACAGAGTCGTCAGCATACTTTATGATAAAGCTGTCGTTTAGCGACTGAAACAATCATTTGCGTACAGAATCTATAAGACAGCTGATAACTCACAGCCTTGCCTCCGGTGGAGGAGGATAATCGACTAGACAAAGTTTTGTTCACCCTGACTTGCTGTGATCTATTTGTAAGACAATCTAGGACCAACTCACAAGCAGAGCTGTAAAGAGTACTGATATATTATACTGAAGTAGAAGTACTGATACTTGATTGATATTATACTCAAGTGCAAGTAAGTCACATAAAATACTCAAATACAAGTAAAAAGTAGCTCAGTTGAATAGTACTCAAAGTAAACGTTTCTAATTACTTTTGCCCTCAATGTTTATTTTTGGTAATAAACCTTGTCATGGTTCCCTTGCAAACAGTAAACATCTCATGTATAAACTTAAAAAAGAAGAGACCAAATCTTGCGCAATTGGAAGTTAATTTATTTTCCACAAAGGCATCTATATAAAATACAAGGTTTGTCAATATGTACATGTTTTTTAAAAATAAAATAACAGCTCAATTTAATTCAAAATAATAATAAAAAAATGTTTATGTTCTAAGTATAACTTAATTTATGAACTCCAGCATTTAATGCTGTTTTGGCGCTGTGCATTCCGTTAAATCTAACTGGTCGGCTATGATGTGATGCACTTGATTGTTGTTTGGTAATTATATTTTTGTAATTTCACAATGTCCGTTGATCATTTTAAAACAAAAAGTAATGGTTGAATGTAAAATTTTAAGAAATGACCGGTACTTTACTTCTTTTAAAATGTACTAACTAAGTACAAGTAGAATTACTGATTTAGAAATATACTCAAAAAAGTACACGTGCCCATAAAAGCAACTCAATAACAGGAACGTGAATACTTGTGAATCGTTACTTTCACCTCTGCTCTCAAGACATGCCTCGAGTCCAAAGAAATACATTTGTTTGTCTGCTATGACATGAGGCTGAGTCGTGTTAAGAAAAATCAACAAGAAGTCATCAGCAGACAAATACACACGTGGTTACATCCTTTCAAAGGCTTGCAAAACATATACAATAGCTTAATTTAAGTCTGAAATTTATAGATGAATTCTTGTTGAGGCTGTACCACACGTTGTGCTCAATGTCATCCAGAAAAGGCTGAATTGAAGTCAATTGAGCAACGAGAAGTTGAAATAAGAGACATTTTTAGGGCCAAGTCTTCCATCTGTTTCTTTCCTTATAAATGCCTCCAAACTGAATCAGATGCATAAAAATGAACTTAAAACGCCTTAGATTTAAATTAAAAAAAAAGAAATTTGCTGCAAGAAGTATTTTTCACAATTCCATTCACAGCACAATGGAAGCGTCCAGTGATCAAAGTCAACTCGAAGGTGATGCAGAGCTCAGAGGTGGTGGTGGCTGCTGGGACTGTTCTGGATCTGAGTTGTGAGGGTGAGAAGCCTGTGTACTGGCAGACCAGGCTGGCCAAGCACAAACGCTTCATCTCCAAGGGCAGCGGGAACATCCGGACCTTCAAGGTAGAACGTCCCTCTGCTGAGTTCACTGGAACGTACAGCTGTTTCTACGTAGCTGGACCACGATCTCAAGAACGTACCTCCTCTGTGCACGTGTATGTAAAAGGTCAGTTGGAAAAAGGGAAGTCAACTGCTTCTGGTATTTAACTTGATTACATGTGTTAGATATTACTGACAAAAAGCTCACCGTAGCCTACTTGTGTGTGAGTTTTCCTTTTTTTTCAAAAAACTATTCCTACATATGATCTCATTACAGATCCAAATCGTGTGTTCTGGACCAGTAGCACGTCCCTTCGCGTGGTGAGAAAAGAGAGTGAGGACTACCTTCTGCCCTGCCTGCTGACTGACCCATCAGCCACAAACCTGGGCCTGCGCATGGACAATGGCACAGCAGTGCCTCCGGGAATGAACTACACTGTTTACAGGCACCGTGGTATCCTGATCCGCAGCCTTCACCATAGCTTTAATGCCGACTACGTCTGCACAGCCACAGTCAGCGGTGTGGAGAGGACATCCAAGGCCTTCTCCATCAATGTCATTCAGAGTGAGGCCCAAGTCAGCCAAAATGATCCTTGGTTTTGCATTGACACATCAACGATTGACTTTTTGTGTCCCAGAGCTTCGCTTCCCACCTTACGTCTTCTTGGAGACAGACGAATATGTGCGCATCGTCGGGGAAGAACTCAAGATTCCCTGCACAACACACAATCCAAACTTCAACTACAACGTCACCTGGAAATACACCACCAAGTCGGTCCGTGCAAGTTAGTCGATGGATTCTGACTGTGGGGATATCTTCATGTTAATGCATTTTTGTCTTTTCTTCAGAGACCCACCATAGAGGAGAGGGTTCGCTCCAGTGGGGAGAATCGCCTGGACATTAACAGCATCCTGACCATCTCTGCTGTGGACCTCACCGACACAGGAAACCTCACCTGCATCGGTACTAATGAAGCCGGGAGCAACAGTTCAACCACTTACCTGCTAGTTGTGGGTAAGCTACAAATAACAGCCAAACCCAAAGACTATACATGAATAAAAAGAAGCATCATTCAAGTTTGCTTCTCTGCTGTTGCAGATAAGCCCTACATCCGGCTGTCACCCCAGCTATCACCTAAACTCACCTACAAAGGTCTCTCAGTGGAAGTAAATGAGGGAGAAGATCTGGAACTCACTGTGTTCATTGAGGCCTATCCTCAAATCAAAGAGCACAAATGGCACATGCCTATTTCTCCAAGGACATCCACGCAGGAGCAGAAGTTCATCCAATACAACAACAGGTACACAAACAATACCAAAATCCACTAATTTATGTGAGAAAACACTTTTACATTGCCCAAATTTTCCATAATGACTCGTGTACTAGAAGAAGAGGAAGTTACTCTGAAATCTAAACATGCTGTCAGTGCACTTTGTGTAAATTTTAACAGGGAACAACAAGGTCATGAGAGTTTCAATGTCGTGAAATGGCAAAAAGAAAGAGTTGGGTTGTCGTTTCACGATGTTGATCTACACAACCAGATGAAACATTGGAAATTTCTGAATTTAAATAACTCAATGAGTCACTGCTGAGTCTGCAGACATTCCTCTTTTTCTCTGAAGAAAAATCCCTTTTGGTTTGTTGTCAGATACCATGCCATCCTGCAGCTGAGGAGAATGAACGTGCAGGAACAGGGCCAGTACACATTCTATGCTAGAAGTGACTTGACCAATGCATCCATCACATTTCAAGTCCAAATGTATCGTGAGTGGCAGAATCATCAGAATTCAAAACGCTTTTTCAGGATAGTTAATAAAACCTTTAGGTCTATGTGATCTAGTGTGGATTTGTGGTAATCTCCTAAAGTAATGAGTTGTTTTTCACTCTTTGACTGGCAGAAAGACCTGTGGCTGTGGTGAGATGGGAAAATGTAACCACACTTACCTGCACCTCATTTGGTTATCCTGCTCCCAGAATCATCTGGTATCAGTGTCTAGGGATTCGACCCACGTACGTGTAATTCCACAGGGATGAAGCTGCAGTATTTTAAGCTACATTCCTAATGGCAGAACATGGGCCAGATGCTTATGTTTTGATGTGTCTTTGAATGTATCGCTAATTTCTCTTTCTGACTGTGTTCGAGGCAGGTGCAACGAAAACAACACAGGCCTACAGCTGGCCATCCCCCTCCAGGCTCCCACCGTGGAGGTGCAGAGGGAGGAGTATGGGGCGGTGGGAGTGGAGAGCGTGCTCACTGTGGGGCCGTCCAGTCGGAGGATGACGGTGGAGTGTGTGGCCTTCAATGTTGCAGGAGTCAGCAGTGACACGTTTGCCATGGAGGTTTCTGGTGAGGATTATGAATTCCACATGGGAAATAAGATAAGACAAAATGTGAATGTATGTAAGAATAATTATTCATAAATCAAATGTTAATCCATCATAGACACGCTCTTCACTTCCACTCTGACTGGAGCAGCAGGGATTCTGGCCATCCTACTGGTGCTGCTGGTTTTTCTGTTGTATAAATACAAACAGGTGAGATAAATGTGTAAGCATGGTGCAACATTTAGGAGCCCTGTCCTTACTTTCGTTTGCTTCCTTTAGAAACCTCGATATGAGATTCGCTGGAAGATCATTGAAGCTAGAGACGGGAACAACTACACCTTCATCGACCCCACACAGCTTCCCTACAGTGAGAAGTGGGAGTTCCCTCGTGACAAGCTCAAACTGGGTGTGCAACATATTTTTCCAAGTTAACACTGGGGTGGTGGATGTCTTCGTGATTGACTTCTAATTCATAGCATGTTCCCTATAATCATGGACTGTATGGTTTGTCCAACTAACAGGAAAGATCCTTGGAGCGGGTGCATTTGGAAAAGTTGTTGAAGCCACAGCCTACGGTCTGGATAAAGAAGATAACGCCCTGCGTGTGGCTGTGAAAATGTTAAAAGGTTAGTTTTTATAATTCCTTCCTTCATCCTCTATACCTACTTATCCTGGCATTTAGGGTGCTGTAGCCCATCCAAGCTTACAGTACCTACCATGTAATGTAAGGTACAGCCAGGGGTGGACTGGGACAAAAATTCAGCCCTGGCATTTTCGGTTCAGACCAGTCCACTACATTATCAGCGACACCATCTAGAAGCTGTTAAGTCAGTAATACTCAACACGCAGAATGCAGGCATAGCATTCTTGGAACTAGTCCTTGTTTATTGCTGCGTTTACACCAAACGCGGTTTCTGCGGGACCGTTCGCGTCTGCCGCGCGAAACCTTCCGCAGGATTCACAGGATCAAAAAATGTTTCCCTATTTGCTTCATATTCGCGTCTGAAGCGAAGCTCCGCCCACCAGACTCCCAAAAGGCGACAACCAGGCTCTGTTTGTTTCCACCATCAACTATGGAGGACCCCCGTCAATTCACTGCTCCTTACCCTCGGAAGGGGAAGAAACGTCGGCTTTCCTGGCTTCACCAGGTGAACCAGTGCCACATCCAACTCGGTGAGCTTCACTACCTGCTTCAGGAGCTACACCTGGATGATGAGTGCTTCCAGCGGTACCTGTGGATGACCAGCGCCCAATTCGATGACCTACTGGGTCGGATTGGCCCACGGATGTCCCGGCAGGATACCAACTACCGGAGCTCCATCTCTGCAGCCGAACGACTGTCTGTCTGTCTCCGGTAAGTTTCATAAGCAACTGAAGATGCCATGATTCATCAGACACATCTCTCAAATACACAATAAAGATAGATACTATATTAATCCCAAGGGAATTTAAAAAGCAGAATTATTAAAATTATTGTTTTCTTGAGATACCTATTCTGGGAGATGAGGCCTGCTTTATTATCGTCTTTATCATAAATATATTACTATTAAAATAAAAGTTAATTATAATAAATTATTTACTATTGTTATA
The DNA here is from genome assembly GCF_900634775.1 of Gouania willdenowi. Classification (NCBI taxonomy): domain Eukaryota; kingdom Metazoa; phylum Chordata; class Actinopteri; order Blenniiformes; family Gobiesocidae; genus Gouania; species Gouania willdenowi. The sequence continues at coordinate 18,040,514 of NC_041053.1, forward strand.
TTTGTCCTCTGGAAACCTATTCTGGAAGATGAGGCTTGTTTCATTAATATTTATTGTTTTTAACTCTTATTAATAAATCATTATTTATTTACTACTGTTAATTGTCATCTGGCAACACATTCTGGGAGATAAGGCCTGTTCTCTCTCTAATCTCTCCACCTTTTATGCACACGTACACACACCCATATTATATATATCTGATTATCAATGATCTGAGCTTTTCTATGTTGTTCACTGTGCAGGTATCTGGCCACAGGTGACTCCTTCAGGACCACAGCTAACAGCTATGGACGAGAGGTCTTCACATCGTACTTGTCTGCAGGAGCTGTTCCATGGCTAGACATATTGCACCAGCACACCCAAAACGACTATTTTAAGAGCCAACCACCTACCTCTATAGAGCAAACTTCCTACTGTATTAACATGTGTATAATAAATATGGAAGAATCGGGAGAGAAACGTCTGTCAGCTTCATTTTTAACCAGAAAGAAATAATCCAAGAAACCTCACCTCTGAAATTAATTTAAGGCATTAAAGGTCTCACAGAGAATCAACATGAGGAAACTATATATTCTTGTATGAACAAAATATGTAACCTTGACGTGGTGTACACATTGCTGTTAAGATGCATTTAAAAAGAAAGCAAAAGTACGCTTCAAAATGTGTTTTTAATCAACAATTCTGAAAGAACACCATGAACATTAACATAATACCTCAAATTTAAACAAACTATTTACTTCAATATTATAATACTTACATAATAAACAAACTAGTATAAACAACTATTCACAATGTGGTTCCTGCCATGCAAAGAGTGCCGCCCACCCCAGCCCAATCAAAAACCTCATTAAAATTTTCCAAATTTAACGTTCCCTAAATTCTGGTGGCACTCTTTGCAGGGTAGGAAGCAGGTCTCTCAAAAACATCTCATCCTCAGTCAGAGCTGGTGGTGAGGAGGAGGTCTCCTGAAGGTCTGTAGGATAAGCTGCTCCACCTCTCTTGGAGAGCCTTGGCTGGGCCTCTTCTTTGCTCTTTTTCCTTAAAAATAAACAAACACCACATTATATATATAAATAGCTTATCAAGTCACTGTTACTTAAGATCATAGATATATTTTAATTAAACATTAAATGACGTAATGATCAACATTGTCATCACTGATATACCAAGCATTTATAGATACATTTTATTTATAACAGAATGCAAAACAACTTCTGTCATGTTCATATCAGATGGTTTGGCTGCACTTGTTTCTGCAGGAGATGCTGCTGCAGCACCATCAGCATCTTCTCCTGCTCCCTGAGCACCATCTGTTCCCCCTCCCTGTCCTTCTCCATCACTCATCTGATTGTTTACCTCTGAGTGACAGCAAACAATATTTAACACATTACTACACATTTTAAATCATTATACTAGATTTAGATCCCCCACTAGAAGAAGCCCTGTGATGCATAAAGGCCTGAATATTAACCTGGTATAAATTTCTATATGTCTGCACTGATAAACAAACCTCCAGTCTCTGATGGTTGACCATACTTTGGAGTCCTGTCTTCCTCAACCCCCTGGGCCATGTTGCTGCTCGTCTCTCGCGGTGAAACAAAGGACATGACAATAGGGCATTTCCACCGTTTGGAAATAGCTGGTGTTAGCGGCTAATGTTATCATTAGCTAATGCTATCCTCGCTCACTGCCGACTTTCAAAGATGAAAACTACAGAGAGAACATTTACCTGCTGCTCCACCTCCTCGCTGATTCTCCTCCACGCCAAATCCTTCCTGGTCCTGGTTAAAATAACAGGCCGTGTCATACAGCTCCCGGTGGTCACACACCGCTACGATTAGCCTAAACAGTCCGCGCCGCCCCACCGGCTAATAATTCGCCTCCCAGCGCGTCTAAACCATTGACTTTGCATGTAATCTGTTCACTTGTGCCGCAGAAACCGCGTTTGGTGTAAACGCGGTGTAAACGCAGCATAACAACCAAAAAACCATAATCCAACAGGTTACAAGGAAGCAAGGAACAAATACAGCAGGACATGAGGAGGGTAGACATTACAATCAACCAGCAAACATTTAATGTTCAAGCACTAAATAGTGGAGGAGGCCTGATTGGGAACTGGCCACACCTGGGAGGAAACATGAGGGAGCTAATCAGTCACAAACCAAGCACACAGACATCACTGGGGGGTGGAGCCACAAGCAGGAATCCCTGGAAACACAGAGACAAGAGTTAACACAAGAAAACATACTCGGAAATAGAATAACCAAAGACTCACAGAAAAACTAAAAGACCACAAGGGTTAAACACAAACTAAACTAAACAGAACCTAACATGTTTGCCAATAAATATCCTTTTTTTCATATTTTTTGTCCATTTTTGCAAGTTCTTTTTAATACTTTTATCCATTTTTTGTCCTTTAATTTTTTGGCCACTTTTCATCCAAATAAGCTAACTTTTGCTTAATAACTTATTATTGCCTTTTTTTCAAGACATTTTGCCTCTTTTTTGTTCCACATTTTGCCCTTTTTCACTATTGTTTGCCACATTTTGTCCATTTAAGCTACCCTTTGCCATTATATAGCACCTGATTCCTCTTTATTTGCCCAGTTTTTGGCCACTCTTGACTGCTTTTCGCCCATTTTACTCACTTTTCAGTCATTTCTTGTTTCGTTTTTTTCCACTTTTGGACCATTTTTGGCTACCTGTTACCATGTCTGCTTACACTCGCTCATCAAAAAAAAAAAGTAGCGGACCGGACGTCCCACTTCCGGTCGACGGCCCACTGGGACGACGCCAGGTATGCCAGATGGCCAGTCCACCCCTGGTTACAGTCTAGAACCAACACCAGTCTATCAGAGGCAACACCCAGAAAGACAAGAGGCACACACCCCTTAGCTTTTATGATCATATTTATGGCAATTATTATATTAATCATCATATCATGAAATGTGTGTTCATGTGTACAATTTTGCATGTGTTTATACACAATGACTACATTATATCGTTGTACTTTTGAACAGGGACGTTGCTTTTTTGCTGAGTCATGTTAGATTAGATTACCCGCAGTACAGACAGATTGTGCTGTATTCACAGTGCCAGCAAAAAAACAGTTTCTGCTCAAGGTCTCATACCAAAGTTCTGATAAGCAGAGCTCTGTAACAGTGATTCACCATCTAACTCCTTCCTCCCTTCACACCCTCCTTCCCTCTCATCTTTGGGTGGGCTCTTCCTATCTGTAAAAGTTGGTGCTCAGAAAACTTTCTGTTAGTTACATGTCTCCTTCCCTGCAGGGAAGATGCCCTTTTTGTACTTCTTTTCATTTACTGTATAATAAATCCTTTTTTTTTATAAAAATCATTATGCTCTCGTCTGGACCCCATCATTCAACCAGAGCACAAATCATGTTTCCAAACGAGGACAATCGTAAATTTGCCATGACACCATTTAGTTAAAATACGTGTTTTTGGACTGTTTGGTGGAAACTTGATTAGCTGCTCCCATCTACACAGGCAAAAGTGTTTGTTTCTTATGGATAAAGCCTCTCTGATAATAGTTTGGTTTTGTAGCCAGTGCCCATTCAGATGAGAGGGAGGCTTTAATGTCTGAACTGAAGATCATGAGTCATCTGGGACACCACAAGAACATTGTCAACCTACTGGGAGCCTGCACTTATGGAGGTCAGACATCATGCTATTGTTTGATGATGATATTGATGACAATGAAGTTTGGAGTCTTTTGAATCACTTGTTTCTGTGTTTCCCCATCAGGACCAGTGCTTGTGATCACTGAATACTGCAGCCTCGGCGATCTCCTCAACTTCCTCCGTCACAAGGCCGAAACCTTTGAAAACTTTGTTATGAACATTCCTGAAATGACGGAGGTTCCCAGTGACTACAAGAACATTTTCTCTCAGAAGCAGTTCATTAGAAGGTACCTGATGACACACATAGAAACACATGTATTTCCTTTAGTGATTCTTCCAGTCCATGCTAATGCCTACCTTCATGCTTCTCCTCTCCTCATAGTGACAGTGGGATCTCCAGTTCATCTTCCAGCAGTTACTTAGAGATGAGACCCAGCCAGCTGCCTACCATGAAAACAATAGAGGGTGAATTTATCTGTGGACTCATTAAAGCAGTGTCTCTTGGTGAATAAGGACGAGTCTTGTCTTTTCCCCAACTTAAAATACAATTTTGATTTTTTGCCCAGACTGTGCATGTGAAGAGACAGGTGACTGGCCGCTGGACATGGATGACCTGCTTAAGTTTTCTTTTCAAGTAGCTCAAGGGCTAGACTTCTTGGCAACAAAAAACGTGAGTGATTTTATTAATTAAAGTGATCTAAGACTGAGATTGTACACAAAGACAACTGCTGTGTGTATCTTGGAAGCCAAACCCAGGGTAGAGTTTGATTGGTCTCACTGTGCTCCTCTCGAACATGATTCTACACCTAAGGCGCCGGTCTAGGCTGTTCGACTTAATGGTCTTATATCCTAATTAGAAATCATAGTCTAATCAGTTTAAAACCTAATATTCATCTCACATGTTCAACACAGTTATTCTTCTTTGTAAATACTTTAAAGAGTAACGAAACCCCTGCTTTCTCCTGACCTGCCACGTGGAGGGAAATTCAAAAAATGCCTTGATTATGGGCGTGGCTCCTGGAGCAGTGAAGACACGCCCAGTCTATACTATAAAATCTCCAATGAACAATCAATGCTATGCAAACTAGCTACTCATAACTCAATATACCTCTATTCATTCTTCTTTCAATTCAACCTACTCACCACAGATTGTAGAGCCCACGGGTGGTAGTTTTTATAAAAGGGGCGGGGCTAACAGTGCTTGGTTGTGATGCAAGATGGTCCCAAAAAATCACATGATCTTGTTCTCCGCCAATAGCAAAAATAATTGTAATAGCCAAGTTTCAACCCATAGAGGACAGTCACGCTGACATTTTACAATAAAATATGCCACTACTAACCCTAACACTACTACTTTTTGGGGTTTAGTTACTCTTTAATGATGAAATATGTGAAGTTTATGGAAAGCTAAAACCTACATTAGCTTGAAGCTTTAAAACATTAACAATGTCTTCATTAGCTTCTTATTTAGGGCAGTTTATTCAATGTTGTCGTGGAAATCTTCACAGTAAAAGAAAGACACAGAATTCCATTTTAGAATTGTGATGGTTTTGTTTGTGTTGATTTTGATTTATGCTACTCCTCATTGCTGTTTAACTTTCCAGATCTTTCATACCACAATGAGAAGAAAAGGACATCATTCACTAATCTGGTTTTGACAAGCGAAACATTGATAGGGTGTGTTTGTGTGTGCGTGTAGTGTATTCACAGAGACGTTGCTGCCAGGAACGTCCTCTTGACCAATCACAGAGAAGCAAAGATTTGTGACTTTGGCTTGGCGAGGGACATCATGAATGACTCCAACTATGTGGTGAAGGGCAATGTAAGCAGATGCCAATAAAAATGAGGTCACTGATCAATGTAAAGTCTGTAATTACTTCTACCCTTTGTGTTAAGGCCCGTCTGCCAGTGAAGTGGATGGCTCCAGAGAGCATCTTTGATTGTATCTACACAGTTCAGAGTGACGTTTGGTCCTACGGGATCCTCCTGTGGGAAATATTCTCTTTGGGTAGGATTTCTTTGGCATGATGTCTACATTTCGAGACACTTGTTCGAAAGTTTTTTTTTTTGTTTTTTTGGCAAACCATGCATTGTGTTGATCTCTATTAGGGAAAAGCCCCTACCCCAGCATGGCTGTTGACTCCAGGTTCTACAAGATGTTGAAACATGGCTACCAGATGGCACAACCAGACTTTGCTCCACCTAAGATGTAAGTACACTGTCTGCTAATCTGATAATTGTTTTTTGCACAAATATTCACCCTGCCACTTTTTTTTACTTTTGTATTTGGATCATTCGATTGTAATTCTTCATTTGATGTCATCTAATCATCAGCTGAGATTTACTAGGGCAGGGGTCTGCAACCTTTACTCTCCAAGGAGCCATTTTGCCTAATCTCGTCTGGATTAAAGTCCTTCTCAAAGACAATACAGCGTATACATTTCTATACAGTTAAAATAATATCAAATCATTTTACGAGTTAATGTTTTTGAAGGGCTACAAAAAATAACTTGAAATTGATAACACATGATCATGTTGGTCAACACATGCTAACTGCTAATTTCTTGCAATATATCAAGCATGCACATTAAGCCGGCATGTTGGCATTTAAATAAATCTTTCCCCACACAAATAAAATATCTGTTTTGTTCCAAAATACTCTTTGTAAACTTTGAAAGTTAATGGTCTGTAGAGGTTGCAGTACAATGTGATTTATTTTTAGGTTAACCAATTGTTTTCTCATAATCTTTTTTGAAGGTAATGCCATTAATCATCAATCCCCTTTGTATTGATGATTAATGGCATTTAAAGCTACAAGGAGCCACTGCAAAAGAGTCAAAGAGCCACATGAGGCTCCAGAGCCGCAGGTTGCAGACCCCTGTACTAGGGGATCAAGTGACTATCAGCAGTGTTTTTTGTTTTTTTTTATAGTGGTGCTAATCACAATAGCTTCAGTAAATATTTCATAGTAATTCAGTTTTACTGTGACTACAAACATTAGTAATGCAGTACTTATGCTCGTGATCTCTCCAACATTGTTACAAATCTAGTAATGGGATCATATTTTAGAAAATCTCTACATGACAACCTTTCACTCAGCTGAATAAATATCTAGATATCTTTTTTCAGTATGCAGCTCATTAAACAGCTGCTGTAATTGACTCATGAAGTTAACCAACACTGAAAAACTAAATATTTTGACCAATTAATTACATTTTTTCTATTCTTAACACCTACATGAGTTCAGTTGTTTGACATTAACTCAATAATTTACATAAACACAATTGATTTAATTGCCATGGACCTACCCTTAGCAAAAATTAGTAAACTTGAAGTTCATTTTATTAGCTATGCTTGAGTATAAGTATACCAAGTATATTATGGACCATGTACTTGTTGCGTACTAAAAAGTATAATTATAAATAAGTACTAATTTAATACTTCTTCGGACTAAATTGGAACCTTTTGAGTTTATAAAAGTATACTTTAAGTATACTTTATAAGGTCATTTTAAGTTTACAAAAGTACACTTTCAAGTATACAAGTATACTCATCTATATACTACTAGTGTACTAAGTCATACTTCTAGTCCACGTTTTAGTTTATTAAAGTATACTTAGAGTATACTTTTATGAACTAAGAATAAGTATGAGGTTTAGTATTAAAGTCTAAGTATTAATGTAGACTATTCTTTATGCTCTTCAGTATGATCTAAGTATACTTCACTATGCTGTTCTTAAGTATATAAAATATAGTATTTAAAAAGTAAACTTCAAGTATACTGCCTCAGTTTTAGTATAAAATAAGTATAATTGTAGTACACTTGAATAAACTACTTTTTATAAGGGTAATCATTGAATTGTTCTCAAATCAATGTTTCCCACTAATCCAATTTAAGATGAAGGCACGTCAACTTCAAGTTTTCAGTTTTTCAAACACAATAATATTTATAACCCCAAAAGTGAATTACTGCTATTTTCTAACCTGATAGCATAGTTCAATGAAAACGACTTAGAGTAGTAACATTAAAATACAATTTTAGTTTGTTTGATAACTAGCACAGCATCATGGGAAACCTAATAAATGCAGGTTCATTTAACTGAGAAAAGCAGGTTGTTTGCTGCCTTAGCTAAAGCAGAAATCTGAATGAAACAGAACTTTGAGTTTCTTCAACTACTGCTATAAATACAATTTTTAGAGTGCATAAAGCTACTCCTTGATTTCTATTTGCATATACTCCAAGCATCACTAACAAAACCCTAAATTAACAAGCCAAAATTTAAATTCAGTATCGCCAAACTTTTAATTTAACAGACCAAAGTCTAATAATCATCAAGCAAAAACCAAATTCAACAAGCCCAAACTTTAAATTCAACATATTCAATTCAATCCAATTCAACTTTATTTATATAGCGCAAAATACAACAAAGTTATCTCAAAGTGCTGAACAAAATATAAAGTCCATAGTAAGAAAGAAAGAACCCAACAAGATCCACATGAACAAGCATTTAGCGACAGTGGGAAGAAAACACTCCCTCTCCCTAAATCTAAACTATGAACTTAAATTGTCCAAACTCTAACTACAACAAGCCCAAACATTAAATTAACAATCCTAATAAAGCCAAAAATCAACAAACCCAACCTTTAAATTTAATAAGCCCTAACTCTGAAATCAAGTTCTCTAAACTAACTTTCAAAAGCCCAAAATCTAAAATCACAAGCCTAAACCCTAAATGAACAAAGGCCAAACTTTAAAATCCTAAAGGCCCATAGACTTATTTCAACCAGTCCACATTTTAATTTGAACAAGCTCAAACTCTAGATTTACTTCACCTAAAATCAAAATTCAACTAATCCCAACAATAAAATCTAAAACATTCCAAAATGGGAAAACAAAGCCTTTTTTCCTTAACATCTCAGATAGCGCTGACATCTGTGTTGGACTGATTAATCGTGGAAGTCACACCACAGAAAAACTGTGCTGGGGAAGGGACTGAATGTGAGTCAGGGTGCAATCATCAGTTGTTGTGAGTCAGGCCTCATTTCTGCCTGTTAGCCACATGATCTGAAAGTCAGGAAGCCATGGAACTGTTTTTTCACGGTGGCCAAATGGAACTGGAGGAACAGGGTCTGTTGATGAATGAGTCTCTCTGATCAAACTGCGTCACTGCCTCCGATGGACTTTTTTTTTTTGTAACACACAACAGCAAAACAAGACGTTTTGATGTAAAGTCTTTAAAAAGAAGCTTGTAAACTCATCATCTAAACAGATTTTAACTTCTGTTGTAGTTACATGATAATGAAGATGTGTTGGAACCTCGAACCCACCATGCGTCCAACATTTAGCGCTATCTGTGAGATGATAGAAAGGCTTATTGGAGAACAACCTGAAGAGAAACCGGTGAGTGTATGCAAAACCCAAATAAAGATCACCATATGTGATGCTGCATGTATGTATTTTTGCTGAAGGCCCAACCACAGGATTGGTAGATTAGCCATTGCATTGAGCTGTTATAACTCAGAGGTCGGCAATTTTTATCAGTCAAAGAGCCGTTTGGACCTGTTTCCACACAGAAACAAAAGCATTAGCAGCCATCAACCCTTTTGACTAATTGAAAATTAAAAATCAATTAAATTAATTGAATTTTAATTTTGAAAATTCATATATAAAACAAAGGTTACAGAAGGAAAACAATACAAAGTTGCCACTCAAAAGGAGAAGGTGGAAGTTCAAAGAACTTGTAAAAAATCCTACCCCTCTTTCTTCATTTTATAGTGCTGTATTTACACAATTCATATCCACAAAACAAAAACAAAAAACTCAAAAAACAAACAAACAAACAAAAATATTTAGAAGCACAACACATAAATATATTATTGTTTGTGGTCTTTACAAAATAAAATATATAAAAGGAAACTGGAGAACTAGAGTATAATGTATTGCCTTCATGTTGTACATCAACAAACTACAGTGTGTTGCATTAATGAAATGAGTTAACGGCTACAGAGAAAACAAATTTACATTTGTGCATGGAACAAAAATATTTTAAACTCCGAGAAGAAAGACGCTGGGTTGAAGGTTCATCTTTAATTAAAATTTGTCTTGTAATTAAGGACAAAAAGGACGGCGGGTGTCACACGTTGGCAATTGTGACGCACATGATGAGCGACAAAAATTCAACACATTATTGGATACTCTTACAATGTTCACATTACATTTTAAAAACAAATTCAATAAAATAAGATAAATTCGAACGCATTTATTTTTAAAAAAAATCAGTGGCTCAACTCTGTGCTTTCTAAATCGCTGAGCAAAAATTCATGGATTTGAACTTTTCTTCAAAAGTTTATGACAAAAAGCAGTCTAAGCTCTTTCATAGGGTATGACCAGGATAATCCAAAAAAGGTGGTTGAAAGAGGTTTTTGAAAGTGTTCAAATCCTACACAATATAGATTCCTTTTCATGTTAAAATCTGATTTCCCCTTGATGAATAAATACACACACTTGATTTTCTTTCCCACAAAGCCACAGGGAGCCAAAGAAGAGAGATAAAAGAGCCACATGTGGCTCCAGAGCCATGGGTTGCAGACCAATGATGTGTTCCAGTCAAATTGGATCAATTCAAAAGTTTTATCTCTATAAATTAATTTAACTTAGCCAGTGATAAGCAGTATACAACTACACGTTATTGTCAAAATAATGCAGAAATGCATATTTCTATTAGGCGTGCAGATACCAAAGAAAAGAGTGTGATGAGCATTCATGATACAGTCAACGTTTAACACAAAATGAGGGTTAAAAAGCTATGTTGCCAAATCATTGGAATAAACTAGATTGAACATGAGCAACTGGCAGCCACATGTGGTCCCCAGACTGATTTAATGAGTAAATGACTCCAAAAACATACAAATATACAGAAGAAAAAAAACCCACCATATGATAAGAAAAAAAACATTATACAATTAAAATATTGATAATATATCCAAAAACACACAAAGATGACAACAAAAATTACAGACAAATATGCAAAACAACAAAAATAAATTTAAAAAGTACAGAAATACACAAAATGACAACAAAATGCACAAAAGCCTTTGTTCTTTCCTGTAGTAATGCTCTGATTGGTTATTATTTCAAATGCTGACATGAATGTTGATCATGTGGCCCTCAGATCAGCCAATCACATTTACGTGGCCCCTGCTGTGAGTGATAAAAGTTGCGTACCTCTGAAGTAGATCATGTGTGATTTTTGTAAACCTGACTGACGAATGTTGGACACTTCTCACCCATAACCAGATTAAAAATGTGGTTTTCATGGCCTAAACGTCAGCACGTTAACGATGCTCCTCCACAGCTAATCTACCAGAACGTGCAGCAGCTGGTGGCAGAAGGTGAAGTGTGTGACGAGCCCAAATGCTGCACCGGCCCCTGTGATCAGTCTTGTGACCATGAGGAAGAGGAGCAGCCTCTGATGAAGACCAACAACTACCAGTTTTGTTAAATCTCCCCCTCCCACTAGACCCCAAACCAGTCCAGTAAAATTGAGCAATCAGCAGCAGCAGCAGCAGCCCGAGGGGCCACAGCTGCACAGCCTGGTCCAAGAGTTGCTTTCTCAGCTATTTCTGCTCCCCAGACAGACAGACAGACAGACAGACAGACAGACACACGCAGCTAGAGTGAACTTATGACTCGTCTCTTTGCAGACCATGACAAGAAATTGCCACGTCTGACTCTGCGTGCAGACATGAAAGGAGGAAACATGTAAAGGAACTACACAGAGCATCTAAACCTTACGTTAAGATCACATCCGCCTCATCTTTGCCATGGCGATTTACAAATTCCCTCATACATACTGTCTCGTGAGATTTTGTGATCAATTTTTTATTTGGCCTATTTTGTTTTATGTTACAAGGGCAGAGGAGAAAAATAAATAAAACATCCTGGTGAGTAGTATGGAAAGATATGACAAGTAATAAAAGAGAGAGAACGAAAGAGAAAAAATAATAACAATAAAATAATAAATAAATATACATATCTATATACAGTGTTGGCTTGTAAGTGAACACGTGTATTCAGAAAACGTATTTAGAACACTCATTCAGGGCAATTGCATTCAGGTAGAGTTACTCTTTCGTTTGAGTGCATTCAGAATACAGCCACTTTCTCGATATCAAAGGAACACATCAAAGCACTCAGTCATCAAATTTCAGTTTCAAAACCGTAACATCAAAAAAGAAAAAAAAAAAGCCCTGCCATTTTATGTCCAGACCAGCCCACTAAATTATCAGTGACACCATGTAGAAGCTGTTAAAAGTCAGTGATGCTCAACATGTGGCTCTTTATGTCTGAATTTGAATTATTTTTCCCCCTGAAAACCTTAAAAGGGGGAACTTTTTTAACCCCTTTTTACCATTTTTCTTTGGTCATTTTGTTACTTCTTTTGTCACATTTTTGCGCCTTTTCAAAACTTTATCTACCGTTTTCCACTAAATATCCTTTTTTTTTTCCTATTTGTTGTCTATTTTTGCAAGTTCTTTTAGACACTTTTATCCAATTTTGGTCATTTCTATAATTTTTTTGACTACTTTTTTTCCCAATAAGATAACTTCTGCCCAATAAATACAACTTCTTTTCTTTTTTTCTGACATTTTGCATCTTTTTGTTCCACATTTTTGCCATTTTTAACTATTGTTTGACACATTTTGCCCATTTAAGCTACCTTTTGCATTTACACACCACCTTGTTCCTCTTTAATTGTCCATTTTTTGGCTACTCTTGACTGCTTTTGTCCCACTTTGGCCAACTTTTTCTGCCACTTTTGGACCATTTTTGGCCACGTGTTAATATGTCTGCCTCCACATGCTCGTCAAAATAACCCAAAAGAAACACGTAGCGGACCGGCCCACTTTGGGTCAACGACCCACTGGGGCGATGGCCGTTATGCCAGATGGCCAGTCCACCTCTGGTCTCAGATCAAACTCCTTTCAGACTATGTGTTTTTGTAACTTCCTGATCGACCTAATTCCAGGCTTCAATTATAAATGTTTTTTTCTTTAAACAGGCCAGAGAAGTCAAAGAATGACTGCATTGTTGTCCTATTTTAGCTTCGGTCACAGCTTGAAGAAGCTGTCAGTCGGGAGCAACATGTGATTGTTCCACTTATGATTGAATTAAAGCCCCAGTGAGATTGGGAGCAGGGAAAATGTGTGTGGAACCATTTGGGCTCAGGTTTTGATAATGTGAAAGTCTGTGTTGAGTGTTTCGTTTCAATGTAAACTTCTGCATGGAGCCGTTATAGCTACACTGCCAACATTATGATGATTTTGAAATTCCATGTAAGCTGTAAATGTACAAAAAAAAAAAAAAAAAAAAAAAAAAAAAAATACACATTTAGTGAAATCTCATTTTGTACATATGGCATAAAAGAAGGGTTTTCTCTATTTTAGTAGATAGTTGTGCATCAGTGTGTGTTTAAGTTTGATTTTGTGTAAATGAGAAAATTGATGCAAAAGCGAACCCATGTAATTGTGTTAAATAAAGCTGGAAAAACCCTGTTTCACGCAAAAATGATGATTTGATTTCTTTTAATGGGAGACCTTTCTGTTCTCTTCACTTCCTGTTTTCTCTGAAGTTCATCCAGTCTGCATTTCCTTTGGAACACTTCCCAAACTATTTGTTTAAATCACGCAACTCCAAACTTTTGTTGGTGAAGTCCTGATCGAAGGCTAAACAAGCTGAGAACGCTTCTTCTGTTGCTCATTTTCAGCATCAGATTTCTGACATTAGGTGCAATCTCTTGTTTCTGATTCTTCTTGAACATAAATCCACCCGTCCTTTATTGAACCATTAATGGAAGCACCTTGTCCCGTATTTAATTGAAAATCTAAAGGCAGTGAAGTCTGTACGGATTACTATAAATTCATTGAAATCTGGATTCCTCACCAAAGTCACGTCAAACAGTCTGTGGTGTGTAGACTATGTATGTGTATAAGAATATGTCATGATCATATATTAGTTGTGGGGTTCTAGCAGTCTTATTTTCTTATATATGATATTCAGTTAGAAACATGTAAAGCTCAAAGTCAAACAAATTCTAGATTTAATAAATATAATATAATGTTTTGTTTTTCTCTTGTTTTTTGCGCGACTGCTGCATTTATTGAATGATGACGTATTTCAGCACAACTCAAATCAAATCAATTTCTAGTCATTTCCTGGTTTCTGCACACAGCTTTTTATTGATACATTCAAGACAGTCCTTTACAGCAAGTATAAATACTTGATAAATAATAATAAACCAAACATGTGTCTTTACCAAATGCTATTTCCTCACGTCCTCCTCTTCCTCGGTTTTGATCTGTGCCACTCCAAGTCTGTACAAAGCGTCCCTGATTACCACCTCACCCATCTGGCACGTGTCCACCAGCTGGCTGATCTGCTGGTTCACAATGTCTCTGCTTGTGAGAAAATCCACCAGGCGGTTGTACAGGTAGTAATACGCTGCATTGCTGAACACGGTCGGCTGATTCTGTGCATGGTCCTCACATTCTTCTCTGTGGCCATTGTGATCCACATGTTCTGTCCCCCAGCTGTTCTTCTCTCTCTGCAGCTGCTTCACCTGACTGACGTAGGGCTCCAGGTCTCTGCAGAGCAGCATGGAGTGGTGCTCTGCAGGCGGAGGCTGCTGGGCGGCTGATGGAGGACGAACCATCCAACAAGAAGAAGATTTGGTGATGGGATGAACCTGTTGGTTCTCTGTTACCAGTGACAGGTCAGCGCTGTACGGCTGCTCCCGCAGCTCAGCACATGAGACCACCTGAGGAGGAGGGATGGGCGTTAGAGTGCACACTGGTTAATAATAATAATCAATAATGAAACTTTTTCCACAGCGGTCTAAAACACGTGTCAAACTCACGGCCCAGGGGCCAAATCCGGCCCTTTAGGTCATTCCTTTCGGCCCGTAGGAGAAAGAAAAAAAAAAAACGACATGAAATATTGTGTAAAATACAAAATAATGCAGTAGTAGATCTCTCAGCCATTCTAAACACACAAATTCAATGAAACTCCACAATATTTGGAGGATCTCAATTTTCCCACACTTTTATCACGACTTCAGTCATTTCAATTCTCCAATTGCTCAATTCTCCTGAAATTGTTTCTCATAATTTTGTGAAAGTAAATAAAAGAATTGTCACAAAATCAATGAAATATAAAAGATAAAATCCTGCAGGGACTGATATCTGTCACTTATTGCTTGGATATTGTTGGCACCTTATATTCTTTATGTATCATTTATACGTCAAATTGCAAACTAGGGGAAATTGTTGTTGAAAGTGCTCATTTACCTGCCTAAAATCTGTGGCCCACTTAAGATCTAACTACTTCCTATTTGGCCCCTGAACTAGGATGAGTTTGACACCCTTGGTCTAAAAAGAGTCAGTGAATAAATGTGAATCACAGACCTTGGGCTTCTCCAAGGGGTCAGAGAAGCAGCCCTGGTTCCTGCCCCACATCTGGGTCGCAAGTTCAGGGTACTGCATGTCAGCACACAGCGCCACTTGGTGGGCGGAGTCACAAACATACACGGGAGGCCAATACCGAGAGGACAGCAGCAGGTCGACGTGGTCACGGGCAGTCTCTCCTCTGACCAAATACTTAGAGGCACAAACCACCTGAGGGAGGGTAAACAAGGAACGTTTATTTTGCTCTCAAATTATTAATTACCAATATTTTTCCTTCAGGCTTTAATCATCTTTTCTATTTAAGAAAAAAGTAAAATAAAAATAAAGGCAAATAAAATCAGATAAAGTAAAATCCCCACATGGAAAAGAGTGGAAATAAACAGGCTTCCTAATGGTCAAATGTACAGCATTTTTATAACTGAGGAAACAAAAGAGAACTACACTTTGTTCATAGAGCACTTTTTTCACATTCAATACATATATAGAATATATATATATATATATATATATAAGTAGCAAAGCAATCATCGAGAACATTGTTTCTCAAATGGTGGTGGGGACGTGATGGCACTACAGGGGGTACTTGAGAAACAGATTGTGTGGAAAATTAACTGTCAGCATGAAAAATGTGGGTTTTATAATGTTAATTGTTAGTGAAAAATGATAATCATAATAATGATGGTAAAAATGATCGTGATTACTACATAAAATGACAATTCAAAGGTCAGTCTTGGTCCCACACCAGGCGGGAGATCACCAAAAATGATAAAAACTATAGAAATAAATCTATTCTTGAGGCACTAAATAAGTGTTTTTTAGAATTGTCTGAAATTTAAACGGGGTCGCCTGAATTGTCTAGAATTGATAAAAAAATGTAAAAAAAATTATTGAAAAAATATATTTTTAAACCTAAAACAACACACAATCTTAACTGTATTCTGTACTTTCACTTTCTCAAATATATATCTATTTAAAATAAAATGCACTACAATTATGTCTCAGCTGGCGCAACTTTGGAGTAAAAAATAAGAAAAAGGGGGTACTTGAGCTAAAAACATTTGTGAACCAGTGATCCAGCAGATATAAAGACTCTAAATGAAACAATGTCAGTATCCAAACCAGAGGGGTACTCCATAAAGGAGGTTCAACAAACTCTGAGTGTATCCATAAACTCTGGGTCAACATACCCCCCAATGGGAAACTCTGGGTATCTGATTCCATTACAGCTGGTATGAAGTGAGTCAATCAACCCTGAGTATGTAAACCTTAGGTTACTTACGTGCACAAGTGCGATAAAAAGCCAACATAAATTGAGTAAAGAAAACACGAATTACCATGGCAACCACACGGAAGAGAGTGATTTATTCACCCCAATGGGTGAAATAAGTCGGCGTTTGTGGAATATGAGCCTGTTCTGAAGGTGCGTTCACACAGAATGCCGCTTCAGAGACAATAGTCACTTAAATCGCCCGTGATTAGCCACGCTTTTTGGTTGCTTCATCACTTCATTGTGCCAGTGGCATGACAACCGGGGAATTTTATGAATAAAATGTATCTGAGTAGCTGGGGCAGCATCGCTGGGAGGGCGTATCACTTCTTCTACAGCTGTACGTTTACAGCACTTTTTATACACAGCTCCACTTGTACTTACGGTTTAAATGCTCAACTTACGGAATTTCTAAAGGATGAGTTCACTCAAAATTTTATTATAATTAAAAAGGTGTATTCAAGGAGTATTCCACTTTCATTTGGCCCCAGTAAGTTGGGGAAGTGCACAGCCCTCCCACTGCAGTGCCACGAAGACAGTGACGGCCGCTTCATGTTTCATCATTTATATTGATTTTTTTTTTTTTTTTTTTTTTTTTTTTTTTTTTTTTTTTTTTTTTTTTTTTTTTCTTTTTACCTTGTCTGCACATGCTGTCGAAGGTTAACACTACAAGAAGTGCAATCTTTTAACAGCAATGCATATTTTATTATTGCAATTAAATAAATTTATTTATTTCATTGCATAATTGTGACCATCACCAGCCCTCCCTAGGGAAGGGTAAGAAATACTTTATTAAAGGGAGGATGTAAAAAAAGAGAGGGCAGTGTTTACACCAAGGTGAGGGGTTGGAGGGGGGTGGGGAAGTTAACAGGGAAGAGGGATACAAGATAGGATATGGAATGAGTGGGGAATAGTTGTTAGGTTCCAAGTGATGCGATGTGAAATTGTGGTTGTGTATATTGTGCAGTTTGGTGACCAGTGTGCGGTTTAGGAATAATAGTGGTGGCTGTGAACAGAGGAAGAGGTGAGTGGAAATTCCATAAAACAGGTATTTGGGAACAAGGTGTCTAAGGTTGAGCCCAGTATGAGTGTTATCCCACAGCCCAAGGCCAGTGCATACATGACAAATGTATTTCCAAGAACCGCCACTGCAAAACCCACGAGCCGCCCCCGGGCCCGAAGAAGCAGTCAGGCCAGCAGCGAGAGCGGGCAGCCTAAGGGCCCCCGGCGACCACCCCACGGCCAAGCAGCCCCCCCGCACGCCCCCAAGGTCCCAAGCCGAGAGGCAGCCATCGCCCCCCCCATACACACCCGAGAAAGCCCCAAGGAGCCAAGGACCCAGCGCACCACGCCACCGATCCCACCCCCAACCCCCAGACCCCCCACCCCACCGACCCCCCCCCCCCACACACACCCCCGCGCCCAACCCCCCGAGGGGAGGGCCCAGAGAACGCCCTGCCCGAGGCCCCAGCGGAGGAACCGAAGCCCACGCCCAGCAGACGACCAGAGCCGCGCCGAACGGGCAGCCGGCGGGCACCCGCCGGCGAGCCCAGAGCCAGCAGGGGCCCGACCCCAGGCCAGAAGGACCCGGAATGGATGCAGCACCAGGAGCAGCCCGCCCAGGGAGGACGACCACACCCCAAGCCGCATAAGGCACCAGGGGGCCGCTGGGAGTCCCCCCCCCGGCCCCCAGGCACCCCAACCTAGCCCCCCATGGCGCCCCAGATCACCCCCTGCTGATGCCGCCCGCGCCACGAGCTTCAGTTTTTTTTAAAGCCAGGGCCCCCCCCAAGGGCCAAGCCAGACCGCCCCGCCGGGATGTGGCCCCCTGTTCGGGCCCCGACACCCTGCCTCACGGGGCACTGCCCAAGCAGGGGCCGTACCAGTAGGTACGCAAGGGCGCGGCACGCGCCACCCGCCCCGAAAGACCCCCGCCACGACCGGCCAGGCCAGCAGGCCAAGCACCCCGGGCCCCAGGAGCACCCCCCGGGAACAGGACCCCCCAAGGGCAAGCCCCCGGGCCAAGCCCCCCGGGACGCGCCCCCCACCCCGGCCCAGGACCCGGCCACAGCCCAGCAGAACCGCACAGCCCCAGACGGCACAAGGCCAGCAGCCCAGGGCCCGCCGCCCCCCGGACGGCGCAAGCCACGGGGCAGCGCCCCCCGCCGGCCCGCGAGCAACCGGCGACCCCCACCGCGGGGACGGAGGCACCCCAACGGCACACATCAAGTAAGGGACAGCAGCCCCCAGCCAAAGATGCCCCGGACCCACCCACCAGTCCGCAGATGGCAGGACGTACCCACCAGGCGGCCGAAAGCAACCTCAACCACCGGAACAGCTAGCGCCGCCCCCCCAGTAAACAGCATCATCCCGAGGCGCCAAACAACCCCGCCCCAACCCCGGTGAGGACACCAGCACCCCCCCAGCACACCCACCCCCCAAACCGGCGAGGCAGGCCGCCCCGGGCCCGCACACCGCGGGGCCCGCCCCCAAGGCCACCAGGAGACGAAACAAGCACCAAGCCACACCCAAGGGGGAGAGGCACCCCCGCGCCCCACCAGGCCGACACCGCCCGGAAAGACCCCGCAAGGAGAGACCCCGGCAAAGCCCCTCCGAGACCCACCGCCACGCCCGACCGCACCATCGTGATGTATTTTTACTCTATGCAGTGGCCCAGCCACCAACAGAGGGGCCAGGCCCCCACCGGAGAGGCCCAAATGTGTGTACCAACCCACCACCCTGTTATGGTGCCTCTCCATTCCCCAATGGAGAGGCACTTCCCGATCCCCTGTGTGAATGTGTGTGTTTGGTGAATGTATGGGGTTGTGATTAAAAGAAGGGGGATGGAGGGGAGCGGTGCTCCCCATCCAGCCTCTGTGGATTTATGTGTATGTGGTGTAATAGGCCGGAGGGTGTAAGTGATAATACACCCTCCGGGGGGTGGCATGTTGAGATGTGATTAAAATTGGAGGGATTAGTAGGGCAACTAGGGTGGGAGTGCCGCCCCCACGCCACTACATAGTAACACAGGTGGCGGCCCCCTCCACCCCCAGCCCCACCATCCAGCCCCCCAAGGGTTGGGTATGGGTGTGTGGTGCATTTTGTGAGTGAGCCAGACCAGCTGGGAGTGTGGTGAAGTGAACATGTAGGAGGCCTGTCCGGTGTGAGCCGGGCCCGTCCGCATGGCGGGCCACGCGAGAGGGTAGATGGCGCAGACGGGCAAGTGGCACTGTGGGCCCCGGAGCAGCACAGCCAGAGACCCCCCCCCACGGCACCCCCCAGACCGCGCCGGCCCCGCGGAGCACGGCGACAACCCCCACCCCCGGGCACAGCCAGGCACCAACCCCATCCCCCGGCGCCCCAGGGGGCGACCCCCCCCCCCCGCCGGCCCGGAGCAACGCCCCCCCCGCCGCCAAGGGGAGCGGCCGAGCAGGGGGGAGGCCCGCGCCCGCACCAGGGCCAGCACAGGCCCACCCGGCGCCACGATACAACACTCTCCACCGGGAGGCGGCCCCGGCCCCCCCGACTAGAGAGGACGCCATCCACCGCCAAGCAGGGCCATCCCGCCAGCCACGGACCGGCAAGCCGGAGTACCGAAGCACCCCCAGCCCGGAACCGCCCCCCCACACCAACGGCGCCAATGGAGCCCCCCCCCCCCACGGAGGCGATCCCCGACGACCCACGCACCGGCACGAGACACCCCCCCGACGCCAGCCCACCCCGGACGACAGCGGGCCCGAGGCCACCAGCCCCGCCCCGCCCAAGGCTGCGCAGCGCCGCCACGAGCCGCGGCCGGTCCCCGGGCAGATGGCAGGAGAGCACTCCCCCGGAAACGTAGACCAAGGATCCGCCCCCGGGGCACCCCCGCCCCGGAATCGCGCCCACGGCGCCCGGTGCACCCAGCCAGCAGACCAGCCAATCCCGACAAGGATCCACCAGGCCAAGAACCACGCGCCGCGCCCCCCGCACACCCACCCAATACGACCCCGGGGAGACCCCATAGCACCCCCCCACCCCACCCCTCTAGCCGTAACAGCCACACCCCGGCCATTGCGGTCAAACAAAAAGCCCCGGAGGGGGCCCCGCCTGGCTCGCCGCGCAAGCGACATCCCTGGCAAAGGCGCGCCCCAGGGAGCCAAGCCTAGGACCCGCAAGGGCCGACGGAGCAACCCACAGCCACACCCCGCCACCCAGCGACCCAGGAGGCAATCGCCGACCCCGGGCAGCCGCCCCCCCCCAAACCCACCCCCACCCCGGATCCCCCCGGACCGGAGCCAAGGCCCCCACCACCCCAGGCCCCCTAACGAGACCACCCCCCAGCCAACCCACCCGGCACGGCACCGCCCGTCCCCCAGGCGGGAGCCACAGCCCCCCCACCAGCGCCCCAGGCCAACGGGAGCCCCCCAAACCCAACCCAACAGGATGGCGGGCGCAAGAGCAAAGGAGGAGGGGGGGGGGGAGGACGAGACAGGGGGACAGGGAGCAAGGGGAAGGAGCGGCAGGGGAGCACGCAGGGCCCCAGCCCCAGAGACCAACCAGATGTGCACGCGAGGGGCAAACAGCGCCAAATCAAACAGCCCCGGGACCTCGTGAACACCCAGAAGGAATGCACACCCGTGTCGAGGCAACAAGAGACCCCGGCAACCCACCCCAGCCACCCCGGCCAAGACCACCCCAGAGGCCCAAGGTGGCCCAAGCTTACAGTTGGGCTAGTGCGTTAGTAAAGAGTGGTGCTGGCAGTCGCTTGCAGGCTAGATCATCAGGGTTTTAAAAATTTAGATTTAATGCAATTAAAAAAGGAGTCCAACGCTCCTCAAAGCACGTTATTTTTTTTTGTTTTCTGAGAGCAGACATCTTTTCCATGGAAATAAATTCTGTGAGGAGATTTTGCCATTGGTTTATGTTTAAGGATTTTTTGTCTTTCCAATTTAGTAATATTGTTTTTTTTGCTATGGCTAGTGCCGCAAGGATTGATTGTGATTGGTTTGCTGGAAGTTGAAGCATTGTCAGGTCTCCAATCAAACAAAGATTTGGAGATAAAGGAATCCTGCAGTCCAAAATGGAGGACAGTTTTTCAGTGATTAGAATCCAAAAGTGTTGAACTGGGGAGCAAAGCCATAAGGCATGTAGATAGGAATCCGCTGTATTCTGGGTGCACTGAGAGCAGATGTCTGTTGCTAAGAAGCCCATTTTATGCATTTTCTGTTGGGTAGTGTGGATCTGTGGAGGACCTTGTATTGAATTAGCTGAAGGTTTGTGTTTTTTGTCATCTTAAAGTATTACAACAAATTTCTGTCCAGAAATCAGTGCTCGGGGTGATTGAGAGTTCGGCCTCCCACTTCGCGATTGGTAAGTAATTACAGTTAGTGTTCGAGAGCGCTCTGTATATTTTTGAGAGTTTTTTTGATTTTGTTGAGATTTTTTTCATATATATAGCCAGTTCTGGAGGTTGTAAAGTAGTTAAGTCTAGTGGAGTATTTTTCTTTATTGTCTCTGTTACTTGTAAGTACTGTAGAAAGTTACTTTTATTTATATCGAATGCTTGGGTTAGATTGTTATATGGCCTGATCTTGTCATTTTCAAAAAGGTCTTGGAGATGAGTGATTCCACTCTCTTCCCATGTTTTCAGATAGAGTGGTGTTTTTTTATTTTTAAAGTCAGGGTTGTGCCAGATTGGAGACAGTATACTAATTTTAATGGACATTTGTGATGTCCAGGGCTTTCCACCATGCAGTCAGTGTGGAGGCAATTAGTGGGTTTTTAAAGCAGTTGTGATGTTTGAGGGTCGCAGTGATAAAAGGGAGATCAGAGAGTTTAATGTGTTTGCAGTCTAACTGTTCTATTTCTAGCCAGGTGTTGTAGTATTCTTTTGGTTTTAGCCACTCTGTTAAATATAATATTTGGTTTGCTAAGTAATAATGCATGAAATTAGGGGCTTCTAAACCACCCTCGTCTTTGTTTTTTTGAAGGGTTGTGAAAGGCTTATTTTAGGTTTTTTATTTCTAGTATAGAATTTTGTAGTTGCAGAATCTAATCTTTGAAACCATTGTTTTGGTGGTTTCAGTGGTATCATTGAGAACAGGTAGTTTATTTTAGGTAAGATTTTCATTTTAACTGAAGCTATCCTGCCAAGTAGTGAGATGGGGAGATTGTTCCATCTCCGCAGATCTTCTGTGACTTGTCCAACATCGGATCATGATTTAGTTTAATTAATTCATTTAAGTTTGGTGATATATTTAAGCCTAGATATTTAATTGTATTTGTGGTGGAGGGGTGTTGTGGATTTTGGTTTGCAGGATTCCATGAGTTTTTTGTCAAAGGGAGGATTGATGATTTTGTCCAGTTAATGGAATAGTCTGATAATTTAGAGAAGCTGTTTATTAGATTAAATACTTCCTCTAAAGAGGATTGCGGTTCTTCCAAATAGAGTAAGATGTCATCCGCGTAAAGATTAATTTTGTGTTCTGAGATGGATGAGTGGATTCCTTTAATAACAGAGTTCTGACGTACAGCTGCTGCGAGAGGTTCAACGAATATTGCAAAAAGCAAAGGTGAGAGTGGGCAGCCTTGTCTGGTTCCCCTCTGCAGTGTGAAGCTTTGGGATGTTATTTGGTTTGTGGTTACTGAGGCCTTAGGTTTATTGTACAGGGTGGAGATCCATTGTATGAATGATTCTCCGAAGCCAAATTTGCCAAGGACAGTTAGGAGGAATGACCAGTTTACTCTATCAAATGCTTTTTCTGCATCGAGTGATAAGATTATTTTTTTCTTTTTAGAGTTCTGTGCCATGTTGATCACATTAAACAGTCTTCTCACATTGTCTGTGGAGTGTCTATTTTTAATAAATCCTGTCTGGTCTTGGTGTATAATTGACTGTACTACTTTCTCTAACCTGGATGTGAGTGCTTTGGAAATAATTTTTAAGTCTGTGTTAATAAGTGAGATGGGACGATAGCTTGAGGGTAACATGGGGTTCTTGTCTGGTTTAAGTAACAATTTAATGTTCGCTGTATTCATGTGACCTCCTACATAACCTTTATTTTTGATCTCTGATCTTGATTTTTAATGTAACGTAGTCGCCAGAGCTGTCTGGACGTCCAAAAAAGATGTCACAAAAAATATGACTGAGCTTGGATTCGAACCTCTGACCCTACGCTCCTACAGGTTTGTACCCAGGGAAATTTACAACAGACGTCAGTTGGCTTTGTTGTGTCTTGTACCTTGTGAGGACACAGCTTGGACAGCTTGCCAGCAGTACGGTGTGGGGGAGGTTGTGGGCCAGTGGGGAGACCACATTGAACGAGTGTGCAGAAGGAGAGCAGAGAGGCCAGCAAATCAGTCTGACGCACAGAGAGGGAGAGCAGCTTACTGAGTAACATCAACACACACTCAACAGAATTAACACAAACGGAATCTATATACAGACCTTTTTAGAGCCGGGGATGATGGTCATGCCGCAGTGGTTCAGCATTGTTGTTAATTCGTCCTCTGTGTGCTCTTCAATCTTACTAAGTCTTAGCTCACCGTCATGAATGAGACGAACTAACACTGACGGATCACCTGAAACACATGATGGAAGTTATCATGGTTCACACAGGCGACTCTGGGCCAATCACAGTGGAATCAGTCAAATTAAATTCAAGACTTTTTAAGACTTTTCAATGCCATTTGCCTGTTTGTCATTTTCCAGGGTCGAGTGCAAATGTGCAACTGGTAGCCCCCAAAGTGAACACAAAAATACACAAAATGTCAGTAGAATACACCAAAAAACCAGACTGCAATAAACAAAATCCCTCCAAAAACGTACAAGATGATTAAAAAACTAGCCAAAAATCTTTAAACAACAAAAAAAATTAAAATAAAAGCCATTAAGAAAAATCTTTATTTACATTTCCCCATGTTGTTGAAAGTTGCTGCAAGCATGACGCGCATCTGCATAAAGTCCCGCAGCAACCACCTCAGTGTTTTGTAGTTAGTTCCGCTGTCGTGATTTCACAATGTTACGGTAAATTACACATCTTAAAAAAACCTAATGTTACCTTTTATTTTGAAATATGAGACTAATTACAATCATAAAATCATACTCATTAGGTGTTAAAATTTAAGACTTTGAAAAATTGATTTTAAAGAGTAACGTAGGAGTGGGTATGACGTAGTGCTGTTAATTGATCCTGGTTCAACTCTCCACATTTTAGTCAAAGCATTTAAACTTGGCATATTTAGTTGAGATTTTATCTGTGAAAAGTGCAATAGAAATAAAATGTACCTACTTACTTAAAATGTAGTGACTGCCCTCTATGGGTTGAAACCTGGCTATTACAATTGATTTTTGGGACCATCTTGCATCACAAACAAGCACTGCTAGCCCCGCCCCTTTTATTAAAACTAGCACCTGTGGGCTCTACAATCTGTGGTGAGTAGGTTGGATTGAGAGAAGAGTGAATAGAGAGGTATACTGAGTAATGAGTAGCTAGTGTTATGGCAATTTTTATATTCATCATAATATCGTCAAATGTGTGTTCATGTGTACAATTTGTCATGTTTTAATACATGATGACTGCATTACTCTTCGCACTTTTGAACAGCTGAGTCATGTTAGATTAAACAGTACAGATCGTATTGTACTCAGTGCAACACAGAGTCTCTGCTGAAGGCCATACACACGAACACACACACTATCAAGGATAGATAAGAGTGGCGCCCAATCTTCCTCATAATATACACGTCTTCATCATCCTCAAATGTTTCCACTGTTGGGCATCTGACTCCCTCCTTCTCCTCACCTCAGGGTGGAACTTTTTCTGTTATCTGTATAAAAGCTTAAGCGGTGAACTGTTAGTTAGAGTGGGTCTTGCCTTTTTGCTCTGCCAGGAGCCTTTTGCCTTTCATTCTTTCAGGATGGAAGCTTCTTTTTTACTCCATTTTTATTTAATTTTATAATAAATCTTTTTTATAAAATCATCAATGCCTCGCCTGGACTCCATCACTCAACCAGAGCAATAAATCATGTCTCCAAATGAGGTCAACCGCAAATTTGCTGTGACACTAGTTAGCATAGCATAGCATAGCATAGCATAGCATAGCATAGCATAGCATAGCATCTTCATTGGAGATTTTATAGTATAGACTGGGCGTGTCTTAACTGCTCCGCCCATAATCAAGGTATTTTTTTAATTTCCCCCCTAGTGGCAGGTCAGGAGAAAGCAGGGGTTTAATTTCTTTTTTAAGACATTTTAATGACAATTAAGGCCTTATTTTTAGATTCATAAATTTAATGCCTTTTAAAAAAAAAAAAATCCAGGATTTGAGGGAACCCTGTTTTAGCTGCTGATACATATGAAGAACAAAACAAGTGTTTGTACCTGAAAGCTGCTCTGTATGAGACAGAACTTTATCCTTCTCCGTGTTGATGACCGTGCCACTCCTCATCAGAGGTGGTGTGAAAGGAGCGATGATGGATGCGTCCACCCGTGTGATGGGGATGTCTGTGGGGAAGGCTGCTTGTTCGATGGCCTCGTTCTCCATCGTCAGCCAGAAGTCGTCCACGTGCACCTCGTCTGACACCGGAACCTCAGGCCAGGTGAACTGCAGAGGTCACAGAGGTGTGTGTGGTGAGTGAATGACTGCTGCAAAACAGCTGAGAGCAATGCTGTATGCACGCCTGCTTGCCTCCACATTTTTCAGTTCCAGCACGTTGTCCGTATATCGCTGTCCAATCTCTATCTTTGGAGAAATGCCGCAAACGCCACAAATCATGTCGTTGTAATCTCGCACAGTCAGACTCTCAAAGGCCCAGTAGCCACTCAAGAGGAGATCTTGAATTTGAGAGGATTCAACCAGACTGAGCGCATGCACTGATGAAGAGACACAGGAATAGACAATATGAAAGAAATGAGGTAGAACAAGCCATGCAGAGTAAAGA
This sequence comes from Gouania willdenowi, assembly GCF_900634775.1. Lineage (NCBI taxonomy): Eukaryota > Metazoa > Chordata > Actinopteri > Blenniiformes > Gobiesocidae > Gouania > Gouania willdenowi. The sequence goes on from NC_041053.1 coordinate 18,066,809, forward strand.
ATAGACTATAATCCACTACTGTATCTACCAGGGTGGTTGGGGTTGTGGTCAAATAACGTCCTGGCTGCCTCAAAGGGAGACTGGCCCAGTTTGATGCTGGCCTGAATCTTCAGGAAAAGGTCCAACGTCACCAGCAGTTTGTTCCCAACATTGAACAACCCTGTCCAATCAGAAAGTGAAGAAGCTGTCAAGAAGAATCCAAGGCAAGGCAAGGCAAGACAAATGTATTTGTATAGCGCATTTCATACACAAGGCAACACAATGTGCTTTACATGATCAAAAAGTGCAACAGAAAGCATTCAACAGCTTAAAATCAATAAGAACATTAAAATCGGGAGCAAAAACATTTAAAATCATCAATAAAAACATTTAAAATCATCAACAGAGTTTAATCATACGCAGAGTTTGCAGGGGGAGAGTAGGGGATGCAGGGGGAGCATTGTTCCCCTACTAGTCAAAAGTTCAGTACAATTTTCCAATCATTAATTCAATGTACATAATATACAACTATTTTAAGTGCCATTAAACACGGTGACTGTACAAAATACATTGTTGTAGATGGTGTAATGTATTTGTTGTAGAATAAGTTTTCAGTTAAATAGTCCCAAACTTTAGAATTTAGGGGGCGGATTTACTAAGATCTGAAATAAAGGGTGGTAAACCAGTTGAACCAGCAAAAATCCTTTCCGGATGCAGTTTCCTCACCTGCAAGATTGCAGCAATGATTAGCGTACATGCAGAAGTGGTGGAGACCGCCCTTATTTAAATGAGTGTTTTGCACGTTCAATGTGGAGAGGTGAATGCACAGAAGCACACAATGATATTTGAGGAAGTTAAATTGGAGGCAGATGGACTTCTCTGTCTGCTGCACAAACATTTAAAACATTCAGTGCAAGCCTTTTCTTAAATTTCTACCCCCTCAATTACCCCCTGTAATCAGCAGTTGAATAGAAGCAAGTTTCACACAAATCGCCAGTTTGTGATAAAAAGCTGAGAAAAACGGCCGATTTTTCGGGCCGATATATGGACTTTTTTCAATATTGGCCATCGGCCGATTTTCTTTTTTTTTATTTAGCACTTTAGAGTAGCAATTAAAGGAAAAAAGAAAGAACATAAAAAAAAAAACATCCATTCAGATGTAAGAATATAAAACAACAAAAAAGTAATAATAATAATAGCATGTGCATGGGAGAGGTAGAAGCCAATAGGCTTACAAATAAAAAGCCGATATAAAAGGATAAGGATATAATATAATAAAGATATAACATAATAGTGCCTGATCAAATATCCTATCCTATTATATCCTTAATGGGACAAGGATTTTTGTTTTACTTGGTTGTCTACGGGTATATTTAAAGTTCAATAAATGTTAAGAGTTCTATTGGTGTATTTAATTTAATTTCTAATATATACATTTACATCACGAGTGTTTCAATTGTCTTTCATAATCAATGTGTTTTAAAAAAAAAAGTATATCGGCCTAAAAATATCGGCTTCCAAATTTGGCTTCAGATATCGGCCATCGGCTGAATTTTTTTTTTTAATTTTTAAAATCGGTATCTGCATCGACCTTTGAAAATCCCATATCGGCCAAACTCTACAATTTTGTTGTACTTTGTGCAATGACAATAAAATGATTCTATTCTATTCTCATTAGCCTTTCCTGAGTTCACCTGGGTGCAGGTCAGTGAAGCTGTGCAGGGCGAGACACTCAGCATTAAGGCACACTTTGAGCTGCAGAGAGACTCTTTGCATCAGTGTTTCAGTCAGAAGCTTGCAGTCCTCTAGTCCTGCAACAGTACTAAAAGGTAGAAAAACACACATTAGCAAAACAGCATGAGAGAGTCACAGCAAAAAAATAAATAAATAAGGGAGTCAAAGGTTCAATGGTGAAATGACAGCAGAATCCCTCACCTCTGACCTCCTTTGAACAGAGGGTAGTTACACAGGCCACAGTAAGTAGCTGCTGACTCATAAACCAGAGGCCAGCCGGACTCAGTGACAGTGTGAGTCGTGTTGTCGTCTCCTGCTTCAACCAGGACTATCTGCAGTTGGTTGACCTCGTGGATAAAGTTTAACATGTCCTGAAGCTCAGCCTCACTCTCAGGCATCTGCAGAGTGCTCCGCAGCAACTGCAGGGTGTTCTGCCTCTGGATGTCCTTCTGAGCAGGACTCAGAGCCTGGAGCGGATCCAATAAAGTCTCAGACTAATAAAAAAAGGAACAAACCAACATACAATGAGTTCAATCTGAGACATTTCTCCCTAGAATGACACAGGTGAAACTTTATAAACAAAGTCTGATGTTGAAATTTGATTAATATTTCGATTATTACACTGACGATCACAATAAGAACAATCGAGGAAAAAAACAATATATAAAACAAAATTGTAATAATTCTTTTTTACATTTATTTTTTCAATTACACATGTTATTATTAATTATTAATACTAACTTTGAGTTGTTTAATGCACCCGCCTCTCTCAAGCTAACGCTAAAGCTAGCCTAGCCTGCAGGCCAACATGAAATAAAAGTTGTGGTCTTACAACATGGCAGGAGAAACGCAGCAAAAACACTTGATAAACTAAACAAGCAAGGAAAGTCAAATTTTCTTATATGGAAACACTTTGGGTTTGATGATGAAATAGAGCAGACCTCGTCAACTGGCGGCACGGGGGCCACATGCGCCCCTCTGTCTAATTATAGGCGGCCCCCAAAGTAAACGCACAAAATTATATTCACAAAAACAACAGCAAGAATACTCTAAGAAATACATTATCAAAAATACAGTAAAAGTAAAGTAAAACATAGAAAATACTCCAAAAACACACAAAAATACTACAAAAATTCCCAAAATGACAACAGCAATACACAAATGACACAAAGAACATACTAAAGTACACAAAGAGAAGAAAAAAACAAAAAAATTACTGCGTAAACCCACAGTCCCACAAACAAACAAAAATGACAACCAAGATACACAATATGACTCCAAATGAGATACATTTTACATGAAAAATACACAAAACGACAACATAAATGCACATAATAAACAAATATACACAGTATGACGGAAAAACACACAAAATTACACATTGTTCTTTCCAGTGTTAATTCTCTGATTGGTCAATATTCTAAATGCTGACATGAATGTACATAACATGGCCCTTCAATCAGACACACATTTTTGTAGCCCCCGTTCTGATAAGAGTTGCCCACCTCGGACCTAGAGCAAAGACACATCACGTGCAAGATGTGTTTTTTTGTTTTGTGCAAAAGTCTTTGAAGGACTTTATTCATGTTTAAAGAATACATTTTACATCATTTTGTGCAAAAAATAAATCACTTTTTTCTATAATAGAGCAGCTCTACGCTGTTGTACGGTCATTTCAGAAGATCCTGAAGGATGGTGGGTGGTCTTTACCTTCCTGGCCTTGAAGTTCTTCAGAGTCAACCCACAGCCACATTTGGGACATACTGCAGGTTTGTGCCTGTTCTTATACATGTATTTACACGATGGGTTTTTACAGCAACCTCTGCCACGTGCAGTGGACAGTCCCAAGTCCTACAGTGAAGAGAAATGTGTTACCTAAAGTGGACTGACAGCAATGTGACAGAAAGAGAAATTAAGCAGTGTAAATAAAATAAACTCACAAATGTGGAAACGGTGTGTTGTTTGTAAGGCACGACGGGCAGAATATTCACACTCTTATCAGTCAGTGACAACACACGCTGGCTTCTGTCTGCAGATACGGATTCCTATGGAAAAGTCAGGAGATGTCAATAATTGTTTTATTTGAATCTTATTTCGACAGTCATCAAAAAAAAAAATATATATATATATATATATAATAATTAGGAAACTAATGTCATTAGTTTTACAATACATATTCTGCACAAAGTTATACATAGTTATGTATACAGTTTATACATGCACATTCAACATATATACATATATGTCCACACATTTACACACATACATACACACACTCATGCATGTACATAATGTGCTATTCAATATTCTGTGTGTATGTGTGTGTGTGTGTTAACCTGGGTGGCTGCGGTCGCTGGAACCGCCTGCCCGAGCTGCCTCAGAGTGCTGGGTTTAAGGCCGGGGAACTTCCCTTTCAGCGCTGTGGTTACAACAACAACAACAACCACATCAGCTGAGAGCACAAACCACAGGACGCTCACATTTACAAGTACAACTTTGTCTCTCCATAGTAACGATAAAAAATACAGAGAATAGGTTAAAAATAATCAGGTTGGAAAAAAAAAAAAAAAATGAAATTAAGAATACACTACCTGCAGATGGTTGATTGTTTGATTGGTGGAGTTTGCTTTTTTCTGGAGGGACAGTTATTATGTGAAAAACAGCAAGACCTAAAATACAAGCGTAGAAGAAGAGGAAGCTAATGAGTAATAGATCAACAGTAATGTATCCTCTGTGCTCGCTGTAACTAGCTTTAGTTCTCACCTGAGTTAGAGCACGCAGGGAGGATTGGTCTTACTGGGTTCCTGTGGACAGAGGTATGGTACACATGGTCTTTCCCGTGTCTAAAACGGTCATTCAAAACAACAAATCACAAAATAAAAAAAAAACTTATTGGACACCTTGTCGCTGCGTGTGTTTTTAATCTTCTAGTTCAGTGAAAAAATAAATAAAAAATGGGAGTCTTTATTGTCTTTATTGACGGTTTGTCCTAAACAAACATGTCATACATGGATGCTAGCAATGCCATTCTACGATGAGGTGTGAATGTATAAAGAAAGATGAAGTTCTCTGACAACTTGCTCAGGACTCACTTTGTTTGGAGTGATTTCTTGGTGCTGGTGCCCTCTGGTGGCCTTTGAACTGAAGCCGCCTGCTTGGATGCGGCTTTATTCTGCTGGGAAATCAAACACACTTTTTTACTGTATGAAGTACACCAATATTCAGTATGCTCTCTAAGGAATTATCATTAAAAATCTAATTTTAGAATTGGACGTCAGCAAAAACAATCATGTCCTCCAGTTTGAATGAGCCAATAGATCTGCAGAGGTTTGTCTGTTTAAAATGTCTTAAAGTGAAACGTTTTGCAATCAAGGTCGAAGGGTAAAATTAGATAAATATGCACTAATACCTTGGTTTTTTAAGTTAATGCAAAAGGTTTTTCTAAAAGCAAAACAATCTCTCCCACAGTGAAATCCATTAATCTATACTCACCTCAGCAATTTGACTTGTAATCTGTCCTCACAAATGTGCATAAATATAAACAAATATGGTGAAAAGACTAAAACTGTCCCTTTTCCTTTCTTTGGAAACAGGGAAAAGAGGACTGTTGTCATGGAGTACCTTGAGTCCAAACCTTGGTGTTCTGATTGACTCAGATCTGACATTCAACAGTCACATTAAATAAATATTTTTTTTTAAAAAACCACCTTCTGCTAAAGAACAACTCCAGAGTTCACAGTAAACATGGTGATGCTGCTTTTAGTTGTTATGCTGCAAAGAAGTGGCACAAACTGCCAGCAGAGCTGAAGTCAGCATCCAATGTGAACATTTTTAAATCCAAGTTAAAACCATTATTTTTCTCTACCGCGTATGATTGGGAGGGATAATTTTAATCATATTATTGTTGATTTAATGTTTTTCTCATTGATTTCAAACTTGATTTCTTGCTTTTTAAACTCTTTTTAATGTTTTCTGTTGCACATTGAATTGCCTTGAGTATGAAATGCACCATACAGTACAATACATTACATTACCTTATATTTGCCTTGCCTTGCCTTCAGGTGTGTTAATACATGCATTGACACTCACTGAGGAAGTCCTATTTCCACCCAAGTAGCTCCCACAGTCAGGACATGCTGTTGGCTTGTGACGACTAACGTATATAAAGGAACAGTCTGGATTGTGGCACCTTCCACGACCTCTCCTGGTGTACGTCGTCACAGGCTGCAGAGCACAGGTGAGTATACACATTTATTTAATTTAGGTCAAATTTCAACCAATGCATAACTTATTTTAATCTATCTATAGAGCTAGCACCTGCATTATCCAGTTTTATTTATAAAGCACTTTAAAAACTCGGGAAGAGGGGGACAAAGTGCTGTACAAGGTGACAACAGATCAGATGTATAAAATACATACACTATAAGGCAAACAATTTAAACACAACAAAATATGGAGAAAATTATTTTCTCAGCTAAAGACAATAAAGAACAATTTGATATAAAATGGGGCCCCTTTTTGGACTACTGCAAATCCTTGCAATCTCTGCCTGCCTGACACTGTCCAACCCCCCCCCCATTTTTCTTTTTCTTTATATGTATATATGGCTACATGAGTATAACATTAAATATATGTCAAAACATGTGTGCGAGTGTCTCTGTGGAGTGTATCATATGGAATCCATCCATCCATCCATTTTCATACCCGCTTATTCCCGTTTAACAGGGTCGCGGGGGTCTGCCGGTGCCAATTTCCGGCTCTCATAGGGCGCTTGGCGGGGGTACACCCTGGACAGGGCGCCAGTCCATCACAGGGCAATCATATGGAATCAGAACAGTATAATAATGAATGAACTCTTGCAGGGTTTTTCACGAATGCACATGCTTTGTTTGACAAATATATATTTTATGCTAACTTGTAATATAAATTCTGAAATGCACACACTCTACTTCACAAATATTATTTTGAGGCACACTTTTTATATAAATCCACAGATAATGCAAATTGCTGAATGTGCATTTATAAACTGCTTCTGTGCTGTGAAACCTCTGCGCATCTGTGAGAGAAATGTGTGCGGTGAATTTTGAGTCACCATTGGCTGATAAAACTGACTGACAGATTCATCAGCCAATCAGGTGTGTTTGATTTCAGCCAATCATATGGCTTCTTACATTGTCTCCACACTGTTGTTTGAACACTGCGTAGGCGCGCACATATCAGTAGCTCTGCAATTGGTTTCAAATATTTTATTTTGCACGTTTTAATACCGTTAGCCACTAACAGCAGCCGTCAACACAGACGGAAGTTGAGAAACGTGGAGCACCAGTAGTCATTACACCACATCGCGTTCCTATAACCATGTGCATGCTTTTTGTCATCTGTAATGTGACTTGTTATACGTTGCTCCTTTTTTTGTCTGATAGTAAAAGTCCCCATCCCGTCTGTGGGTCCCCTCTGTGTGGTGAGCTTAAAACATGAAGCTCTTGTCCATTGTTTCCCCGCAAACATCCAAATATCACACAAACAGAAGAAGATTTAAATTTAAAACAGAAAAACGCTGCTTACCACACCGTTTATTTGTTATTTTGATTTGCTTTTAAAACAAAATAACAGAAGAATGAAGGGTACACGGACTCTCTGTAAACTGTAAGAGATGTGCACTGAAAGTGATAAATGAGTCAGCTACACAGACCTTTAATTCTGCTTTAGCTGAAAATAAAAAAACGACTGCATATAAAATAAGGACTTAAGTGAGTTGTGATTACCTGAGTGGGTGTGTTGACAACACAAGTTGCCGTTTTCCCACATGTCTGCTGCACCGTTGACTCAGAACTGAGTGTTTCATCTGTTTTCAAGGTCACTGTATTCGAGGTAAAGTCAGCAGAAGTCCATGAAATGTTTGAGTCCGTTGAAGCTGCTGCTTTGAATCTGTCAGCGAAGGATGAAGAGGACGAAGTTCCTTGGAGGCACACAGAAGGAGAGATGCCTTCCTTTCCTTCTGCCATGTTCTCAGTAAGCTCCACCTCTCCATCCAACCCCAGTGGATTAAACTGGGACTCAGGCCTGAGACAGATGGAAGAAAAAGAGCTTCTTCAGAGTAGAACACCATTGTGGGCACACACAGAGGAAAAGGACACACACTGCTCCATGCAGTTTGGTGACCGAGGTAAACCACCAAACCATCAGCAGTACCATAACAATAGGACTCACTTTGTTTGGACTGCTCTCTGTGAGCTGCTGACATGTGAGGAAGGTGTGGGCTCCACATTACAAACTGGCTGACTTTCCTCCTTTATCTTGCTTAGAGTGTCCTTAGTTAAACCTTTGTTAGTGTTACTGTGCTGAACAGGTGATGGTGAAGCTTTAGAGTCACTGGGCCTGGATTCAGGCGGCTGTGGAGATTGTTGGGAAGCAGCCGCTTTCTGATGGATCCTCTTTGCCTGAATTGAATACAAATATCAGTGTTTTCTCTTTGTGATCAAAACAAGGGCAAACTATTTTCAGGTTCCATTACAGTCGCCAAAAACAGGTAATTCAGTAAAATAAAGAAAATAACTGTGCAATATTATAACAACAATAAGGAAAAGGGAGAGCTACAACAGGGGGTCCCCTCTTTAAATCAGAATGTGTCCTTGTGTCGATTTTCTTGACTCATGCTATCCAACAGTTAACTAAAAAACAATAAGAAAACCATCTCCTGGGGATGGTTTTTCCCCATCCCCTGTAAACCAATGGTAAGACAAAGGTTGTGTAATACTGTGTGCTATGGTGTGAGCATTTCTAACTTATTTTGAACTGTGCTGTACAAAGGACTTCTAATGCATCTTCTGATTTGATCAAGGTTAACGTAAAGTAGGCTAAAGTTATCGCGCACAACAATACAGCAAGGAAACTTTGGGTTAAGCTAACATTTTCCACTTGCTTTGCTGTTTTTTTAGAGTCCAAAATACTTTTGTTTAAAAAAAAAGAAACGTTTGATTTAGGTTATTTATAGCTTACAGCAGGAACCCACTTCCCACCCAAGTGGCTCCCACATTCAGGACATGTGGTTGGCTTGTGACGGCTCAGATAAACAAAGGAACAGCCTGGGTTTTGGCACCTTCCACGACCTCTCCTGGTGTACGTCTTCACAGGCTGCAGAGCACAAGCAAATACTCAGTTATATTATCAAAGTCATGTTTGAACCTTTTAATCTTTTGTTGTTGTTGTTGTTGTTGTTGTTGTTGTTGTTGTTGTTGTTGAAATCAGTGCTGGCATGCAGGGTTGGGGTCAATTACATTTTCAATTACCCGTGTTCAATTACAATTCAAATACAGACCAGTATTTTTTCCAATTACAATTATACTACAAGCATTTTTTCAGCTGTAAAATACAAAAAAACAAATATCTATCATCTAATTTCTTACCAATCTATTGGCTACCTAGTTAGGCTTCCTAATCAATGAAAATATAGGTTTTAATATTTTTGGTGTGGGCATATGGGCCTTTTTTCTGTCAGTATACCCCTCAATTTTTTTTAATATAGTAAACTGTGGGAAAGCTTGATTTCAAACATATTTTAATAATTGATAACTACATATGTGTAGAACTGTACATAGAACTGTAACATGGTTCACCAGTTTTGCGTTATATTATCATTGACAATTTTTAAAGAATTTTCATGCCACTTACAATCACAAAGTTAATTATTTAAACTCAAATACAATTTCATTGCAATTACGACAGCAACATATTTTTCACATAATCAGAATTATGCGATAATTGTAATTAATTATCTATTGCACGATTACAACTACAATTGACCCCAACCCTGCTGGCATGTTTAGAATGATTTTGAAAAATAAAATTATATTGAGTGTATTCACCATTTTATATGAAGGTTTGGGGTTTTGCTTTATGCCAGCTCCCACAGACACTACCATCACTGGACCTACAGAGCAGGAACCCACCAATGACTTGGCCTTCAGCAGGTCCTGCAAAGCATCAATAACTGATTTGGATACAAATAATTTCCCAATACAATAAAATAATGATAATCTTGCTTCTAAATGGAGAATATGTTGAGTATGTGTTACCTGAGAGGGTATAAAGGCAACCATTTGTCCAGGTTCACCCAATGTCTGCAGCACATTAGGCAGACTACAGGCACCTCTCGTCTCGTTTGTGTTTTGGTTGAAGTCGGCAGAGTTCTGCGAGTCGGTGGAAGCCACTTGTGTGAACGTTTCAGAGGAGGAAGATGAGGACGGGAGTCCGTGGAGGTCCAGGGGAGGAGAGACGACGCCTGTTTCCAGCTCCATGTCCTGAACAATAATTGGAGACTCGGAGGGCTCCAACTCTCCAGCCAACGCTAACAATGAAAAGTGGGACTCCTGGGCGAGATCTCCTTCAGATGGACTGTGCAGAGGCTCAATGCTCACTTCTGATTCAACTTCAGACTTGGAAATTGAAGAAGAGCCTTTGGACATAATGTAATAACTGGTTCTGGGTAATATTTTGCGGAATCCTGGAGGGTCTTTGGAAGGGCTGAGTGATGACTGAAAAAAAACATAATCAGGATGTGCATTAATACCAAACAAGACATTTGAAGCATTTGTATATTTCACTCAGGCTTTATTACAATACCAGTAAGTAAAATATATTAGATTCAATTAAATCAGGGGCTTTTGCCTTCATTTATTGTCATATATGTTTACACATATATGACATTTGTTTTCTGCATTGAACCAATCCCTGACGGGCACTTGCTCAACATCCCACAGTGATGGCCCGGGTGAGATTCAAACCAGTGACCTCCAATTACAAGCCTGCATCCTTAACCACTAGGCAAGGCAAGCCTAATTTATTTTGTATAGCTCATTTCATACACAAGACAACTCATTGTGCTTTACATGATCAAAAAGTGCAACAGAAAACATTCAACAGCTTAAAATCTATAAGAACATTAAGGTCGGCCAAAAAAAAAAAAAAACATTCAAAATCATCAGTAAATTGTTAAATTCATCACCAAACACATTACATCAACAACATGACCAAAAATCTCCCTCTCAATCATATGCAGTAGAGAAATAGAGTCTTTAACTTAGATTTAAAAATGTTCACATTGGATGCTGACTTCAGCTCTGCTGGCAGTTTGTTCCACTTCTTTGCAGCATAACAACTAAACGCAGCATCATCATGTTTACTGTGAGCTCTGGGCTCCACTATCTGACCTAGGTCACCACTCCCCAAATATCCCTGATATTAAAACAAAATGAATAACATTGATAGCTTTAAGAATAACGGAGAGTAGTTTCACTAAAACATGCTGTTTAAACTCTCAATAAGTACCTGAAAATCCGGTATTTACTGTAATTTGAATACAGACCAAGTATATTAGCTATGATGCAGCTGACACAGTGTTTTGATATAAACAGCTTACTGTATCTACGCCCTCCTTCTCCAGCTTGGCTTTTTCCAGATAGTGGCTTTTTTCAGCTACACTGAGTCTTTTCCAGCTCTCGCTAATACGCTTGTTGATCTCCGATTGAGGCAAAGTCGGCGCTGCCATTTGCATAACCTGATAAACATCAAAGTAGTAGAGCAGGTAGGCAGACCTGAGACAGACAACACAGTTATTAGGATGTGTTTTGCTTACTTGTTTATTACTTGAAAAACATTAGCTATTTATTTATATTACCTCGGCTTCTTGGACTTCTCAACATTCTCCTCTTGAGCTTTGCTCTTCCTTTTCTTTGGAGTTGTGTCTGTTTTTCTGTAGCTCCTCTCCATATCGTCAGTCACTTCCACAATCTCACACACCTCCACTGTATCAAGGTTTTACAAAAAGCTGGGAATAGTGAGACGTAGAATTAACAAAATAAACTTCCGATCATAATCATGGATGAAAAAAAAAAACACTAAACCATAAAAGACATATACTGTACTTAGGGCTGGGCGATTTTGCCTAAAAAAAAAACTTTTACATTTTTTTTTCTGAGCAGCTAAAAAATTTGAGTTTCGATTTTATTTTATTTTTTAATGCACTTAAAAATGATTGCAGACATCAGATATATTGTCAAAAGTGCAACTTTATTGCTGTGAATGTCCTCAAGAGTTAAAATGCATAGAACAATCCCAAATTAAAAAAATGAATGAGACTGTCATTCAACAATTTCAAGCTTTAACCCAGGTTAAAAGAAAAGTGCAACAGCTACTTCACAGTAGCTTAAATTTTCTGATTAAGAAATCATGTAACTACATATTTTATAACATATAACATTACAATTAATAAAAAATTAGACATGCCTGTAGCACACATATAGCCTACCCAAAGGGTAAACACATGTAAACAAAGAGGGGGCTGGCTCACATTGCGCTACGGTAACCCACAAGGACGGAACGCGAAAAAGTCAGAAAAAAACTGTGGTGGGAAAAAAAATAAATTTTCAAAATAAAAATCGTTTTTATCTACAAATTCGATTAATTGATTTATCGACAGTATAGTTTAGGTCAGCCATGTACATATGTAAGATCAAAAAATCCTTTCAGAAATAAAATAAATAAATAACTAATGACAGTGTATATGATGCATTTAGTTATTTCTAAATTTATTGACTACGTATTAATATTCCAACTCTTTGTTTTCAAACAAGCATTGACTCTTTATTATTATTATTATTATTATTATTATTATTATTATAGTCAGCTGTATAATCAATTGATGACTTTATCCTACGGGTAGTAATGATGTATTTTGTACTGTATAAGGGGTAAAGTGTAGTCATCAAGTGAAATACAAACATGACAAGCTTGAGAAAGGTAGTTTAATGTCACAGCTCATATGCCACTAAAAAACACTTTTATACTTTTTATAACACAATTATACTGCATCAGCAATAAATCTCCCAGTTGAAGCATGTTGGTATTTCAAAACAGGCTATGATAATCCCGACGGATGCATAAATAAATGCTCCTTTTGACAATAGTCATCAATGCAAACTCTAGTTTTATATTGTACAACTTATTTCCTTTAAACATCAGGGGAAAAGGCAAATATTAAGGGGACCCACAACATTAGTAGAGGTTCCAGGCAAATTTAAACTCCATTGGTGCAAATTTAGTAAAAGCTTTGTTTAGGATCAAAGATATCTTTGAGCATCCTTCATAAATAGAGTTTGAGCCACTATGCTATCTGAACCAGAATCATGGCCTTATTGGATTTAACTTCAAATTAACTTCTGCACTACTGTAATATACCATAGTTTTATTTATATATGCTTATTTTCATATTCATATCCACACTTTCACTGTACATGTTGTAAAAATACGTATTGTGTTGTTGTTCTTCTGTTCTTATAATTTATATATTCTACATTGCCGTGTTTTTGTGTTTGTAAATGTTTCGGGCAAAGAGAACAGTCATTTCAAATTCTCTACATGTCTTATAGTGGAAATTGTCAATAAAGATGACTTTTGATGGCTTCCACTGAGTCCTTATACTGTATGTATGTCTGACTGTGGACATGAAAAGACTGGATGTGAAAAGGCCTTCATCCCCTGATGTTCTGTATCATATTTGTATTATTAGTATTATCTGTCTTCTTTATTTTTTACTACTGTAATGTGTGTGTATCTAATCCGTATTTTTCTAAAGACTCTAATACTTAATTATACACTTATTTAACATTTATTCTTTATTTCCTCTTTGTTTAAGTTTTTTTTTAGTATTATTGTTCGTGATACTTTGAGTGGCTGTAACAAAAGAATCCCCCTGGGATTAATAAAATAATTCTTATTCTGATTCTGATTAAACAAAATAAAAAACACTAAATTTCTAGAGTAAAAAACAGAAGAAGAAAAAAAAACTAAATTGTGAATAAACACATTTACATTAGGGTTAGAGTAGTAATACAACCATTTCCATCAATACGTAATTAATGATTTAAAGATGTATTACTAACGACACAATAACAGTAGGCCTGCAGATAATGTTACAGACAAACACACACATGACATCTACTAATACGATGTGTCTCTGATAACATGACTATAACACTAGTCTCTGTTCAGACGTTAAAAACTCCTTCTTTTCCTGTTTTAACAGCGTGTGATAATACTGCCGTACACTCACCCCCTTGGCCAATGAAATGCCGTCTTATTGAAACCTTACCTACGATGACCCGAGAATCGGCCGACTGTGCAAAACGGTGCTAACAGAGTCACTGGAAGAGTCGCACATTCCCCCAACGATAAGTAATACTAAAATATACAATAATTAAAGGTTATATCATTAACACTGGCCTTGGAAAAGCTGTTGAGGAGCGGCTTCTTTTCTCGTCCTCTCACAGAAAACATGGCGGCTTGTTGCCAAGTCCACCAGCCAATAGCGGCACGGAATAAAAATGTAACGACCAATCATGTTAGACGTGTTTAACACGTGAAAATATTGTGCGCGTCCCTCACACAAACGCAGTAAATACCGAGGTATGACCAGAGGAGGCGGTGTTTCACTACATTATCGATATTTTAAAGGTTTCTTTAAAACTGTTAACTTTAAAAAAAATAAAATGCTATGAAAAAAAAAGAGTTCCAAACTGTGACTAATACTTGGAAAAAACCAGGAAAAACTACTTAGTTAAGTAATTCCACTGTAAATTATGAAGATCAACAATGCAAAGAAATATTATATTTATTAAGCCATACACCCTAATATAACGCAACAAGCAGATTTAACAACAACAACAGTTAACTTTAAAAAATAAAATACTATGAAAAAAAAAGAGTTCAAAACTGTGATTAATACTAGGAAAAACTACTTAGTAAAGTAATTCGACTGTAAATTACGAAGATCAACAATGCAAAGAAATATTATATTTATTAAGCTATACACCCTAATATAATACAACAAGCAGAGTGGAAACAACTAATTTGAAGTTGATATTTGTTCACCTTTAAACTTACATTTGTTGATCAACATCATATAGTTAATATAGATGACCCAATCTTACTTCTTTTTCTCACATATCTACATTATAAATATGACCAACTCATAATTATTATGTGCCCTTATTTATTTATTCTAAACAGCTAATCTAATGTTGCTTGATATAATTAATATCTTGTGAGTTTGGAGGCTAAATATTATTTATAAAGTCGAATAGAAAAGATTATGTGTAAAGCTCAATATGATGGTTTTATGGTCAACTAATTTCAGACCCAAAAAAAAGGATATTATTTGAATAAAATGTAAGAAAAATCAAGAGAGAGAATCAGCATATAATAGAAACACTTTAGCTGCTATATTTAGAGAAAGAAAACAAGCCAGGAGCTTCATGTCGTAGATTTATATTTAAGATTTAAATGAAGTAATTATTCTTAATCTGTAACCTAGCAGAAATGTTTTGGGGGTTTTGAGATACTTACAAATACAATCTATTAATTCATGACTGCAAGCCAACCTGCAGCCTCAACTCTGTCTGTCAGTCCAGAGCAATCGAGCAAGATCGGTGCAGAGCATCGTTAGATATGGCGGAGAAATTCCCACCCTTTACTCTTGAAAATGTTAATAAAGCTAAAAAACAAACACACAATTTAGTTAATCAAACTATAAAAGCAGTTTACCCGTCGTTAAAGTTTGTCCACAACACGGAATCCCGCCCCCCAAGGACGGTAATAAAACCAACCTGGCAACGCAAGATTCAGGACATGTAAATCGAAGGCAGATTGAAACAAAGCGAAAAATGGCGAATGACAAGGTTTGTGTTTTGACTGTGTCTGAAGTGTAAAGAACATAAGTTTTGTTTGTTGACAGCGACCGCCGTTAAAGGGTGAAAATGTGTTTTTTCATTTGCGGTTGTGTTGAATTCATATAGACTAACACTGAGCAGCCAGTGAAAATACCTGTACTGTGTAGATAGCAATATATCAGATATAAACAAACGTGATGTAACTTTTTTTTTTTTTTTTTAACCTGCTTTTACTTCAGGATACTGTGAAACAGCTTAAAAATCTCTCTAAGCTCAAACTTCAGTTGGAGGAGATCCAGAGTCTAGTGGAGAGCGAGGTGTCTGCTGGACTACCACAGGTACGATCATTATCACAGGACAACAACAACATAGTGACCACTGACAGGTGTCGACTGTGTAAACAAAACTGTGCTTTATCTTTATGTGACTTGACATTATCAGTTAAAATTATAGTTGCTGCGTAGCATTTGTTGGGGCCAGGCAAATTTAGGCAAAACAAGACAGCAGCTGTTAGCGTTGGTTCGGTAAGTGAAAAACTGATGTGTGAAAATGCCATTTTGCATTGAATTGTTAGCTTCAGTTTTAGAGCGAATTTCAAAATGCTCCATAAAATGTCGTTTTTTTTCCTGAACATTGAAAACGTAATGAACAAATGCTATGTTATGTAAGTATGTAGCCTCAACTTTTAACATTATGTATATGTTTTATAATTGTTGTTGGCATTATACACCTTGCCCAGGGACAACAGTTGAAAACTAACTGTGCAGCTAATACTGACACATATACAGAAATGTTCATTAATGTGCACTGTCCCTGTCAAATAATGTAATAAATAAATAAACAAATAATTATCCAGAATTTGCAAGTATGTTTAAGACTGTTTACATTCAAACATTTTGCTTAACTGTTGGCTCAGTTTTTGATTAATAAAAAAATCTGAGTGAATCATTTGTATAGGATAGTCTGACAATGTGCTGTAGCAAAAATTGTGTGAGGAAAAAAAAAAAAAATAGTAATGGACTTCATAATTTGCAATAGGTTTAAATGTACAAAGATTTTCTTCAGTAACGGGGCTACATTCTGGTGGAAGTTACACATCTGTGGCACATGTGGTCCATTTTGTTGTGCAGTTTAGGTTAGGAAAGCTAGAAAAAAAAATAAAGGGTTGAGACTAGAAACGTTTATATTTGCTCATTTTCGTCCATGTAACTTGAGATGCGTAAGAATTTGAAGATGCAAGATACTGTTTTGTTGTTATTTCTTGATGTTGATTTCTTTGATTTTATTTTAATGTATTTTTAAGTTGTCATTTACATGATGGAAATAATTAAAGAAATCAAATCAAATTTTTAAAAAATGTCTAACCTTAGAAGCTTGCTGTGTCACCACCTTTAGGACTAATGACCTGCTTTTGCAGCTGATGCAATCTGGCATGGGACCGGATCATTGTGGAAAATTTGGTGATCGTTCATGCATGGAAAGTATGTTTTCATCAGAAGAAAATAGAAAGAAGAACAAGCAGGATAACAATAGGTTCCCAGCAGCTTAGGCTGCCTGGCCCCTAGTTAGAGCCCCCAAAGCTGTAAAAACTGGTTAAAAAAATGCCCAAATTGTGATGTTTAGAACATGTCATTTTATCATGATGTTTTTCTTTCACCCACTGCTAATGTTTGTGTGTTTATTATTACCCTGACAGGGAGGCTCCGTGCTGGGATCACCCTTTCTGAAGGGCGTTTTGGCCGGCTATGTGTTAGCGAGGTTGCGCTCTTCTGCCTTACTGGGAGGAGTTATGCTGGGAACAGTCACTGGCATGTACGCGGCACAGAACTATCAAGTGCCCAACGTTGAAAGGACTGTTAAAGAGTACATGAACAGCATGAAGAAGAAGTGAACAAAGCTCCATTGCTGCAGCTGATGCACAAAACCTTTAAGATCTCTGTGTAAACTGGATCATTTATGGACTTTTGACCTGGAATTTTACCAGGAATGTAAAGACCAAGAGAAAGAGACTCTCTATGCATTTATTTGGGCAAAACCTCTCAGGACTTTACGTTCAGTATTTCACACTTGTTTTTGGGCCGTCTTAAGCTAACAGTGAGAAGAACTGTGAAAATAGAGGTCGTATTCCATGGGATTTCTAAGCAAATGTTACGTTTTGAGCAGAAAAAAGTTATTTTTTTAAAGAAAACAATGTATCAAAAATATTTTAGAGAGTGAAAGGTGTTGGTGTAAAAGTAGCATCATTTGTGGGTTTTTTGCACTATAGTTAGAAATAGTGTGTTATTCAGAATGATTGTAATAGATAATGTGGGGCCCAGCAGCCCAGAGACGAGGAAAACACAGTGGTTGCATAACATTTTGTGGGCAATCCTTTTAGGACTGATGGTCTTTATCTACGGCTCTCACGCCCCCCTCATCTCTCTCACCAAGGTGGATGGTCGAGTCCCCTTTAACCCCTCCTCATGTGTGGTTTTGATTGAGCTAGTCAAGTTGCTCGTCTCTCTGACGGCTCTTTCTCTAACTGGAACCACATCAGATCTACGTGCTCCTCCACGCCCTCTCCTCGTGGCTCCATATGCAGTCCCTGCCATCCTTTACGCTCTCAATAACAACCTGGTTGTCCTCATGCAGGCCTACATGGACCCAAGCTCGTTTCAAGTGCTATCTAATTTAAAAGTGGCCTGCACTGCTGTGCTGTACTCGCTGTGCCTGGGGAAGAGGCTCCGCCCTCTTCAGTGGTTGGCCCTGCTGCTCCTCATGTTGGCAGGAGTGTGTCACAGCTACAGCAGCCTGGAGCTGGAGGATGCACACGGAGCCGAGGCCGACAGAGCCCCCAGGCTGCGGATCACGGCCTGGGGTCTTTTCCTGGTGCTGGTGTACTGCTGTGTTTCAGGGCTGGCAGCGGTTTACACTGAGATGATGCTGAAGACCCAGAGGCTGCCGCTGAGCCTGCAGAACATTTACCTGTATGTGTTTGGAGTGGCCCTCAATGGGCTGTCTGCACTGTTCTCTCTGTCCAGTGACAAGAGCTTCCTGGAAGGTTACTCAGCACTGGTTTGGTTGATCATCGCAGGGCAGGCCACCAATGGCCTCCTGATGTCTGTGGTTCTGAAGCACGGTAGTGGGATCATCAGACTGTTTGTCATCTCCTGCTCCATGCTGGTTAATGCTCTGCTGTCCTGGATGTTTATAGGTTTACAGCTCAGCCTCTTGTTCTTTCTGCCTGTTGTTATGATTGTAGTGGCAGCTTTTCTGTATTACAGATAAATACTCTGTTTAACACAAACAGCTTGTTTACCTCTGGTTGAGTGGGAGTTTAATATTATTTTAGCTTTTCATCTGCTTTTTAATTCATTAAAAAGTTGTTTTTGATTAAAAGTGTTAAAGTCTGTAATGGCTAAACAACTTCAGATTTGAATACAAAAATTGTGTGACACTGTTGAACCACATTTTTATAATAATAAAGTTTTTTTTTTTTTTTTTAAATTCTGCAATTTTTTTTATTCTACTTCCTACTATATTTTCTGACAACCTTGAAGTGATGGACAAGTTTTTATGTATTAAAGCACACATAGTTGTACTATTATCAACCCACAGCTTTAATGTCAGTCAGCTGTTAAAACATTCAGTGATACTGTTTAAAAATTAGGATTAGAACGACAGTGTGATTGTCCTTGACTGAAATAAGGTGAAACAAGCCAGTCCTTATACTGCCTGTCTTTAGTAAATATACACGACTTAGTGTAACTTAAGCCACTGTTTCTCAAATGGGGGTACATGTATCCATAGGGGTACAGAATTGCACTACAGGGGGTACTTGAGAGAGAGAGAGAGAAAAAATGGAAAATTAACAAATAAAAGCATTAAAATATATATATATATATATATTAGGGATGTAACGATTAATCGTAAGGCAGTTAAAAATCGATTCATAGGTATCACGATTGACATCGATGCTTTGTAAATTGAATCACATTTTATCAAACTGATCCAGAATCAGATCCATGGCTGAAAATCTGTTCAGTACTTTTGATGTAATCCTGCTAAAATTACATCGACACCGTCAAACAACAGTGAAAATATTACCTCCTTAGCAGAGGTGAATATTGAGTTTTTTTCATTTTATATGCTTTTATTGGATATTCCTTTTACTTTAACATTTAGAACAATTGTGGAAAATGGGGAAAATAATCCATTGACAAACTACTATCAAATCAAACCACAATATCTGTAATGATGTAATTTACCAACTCCGTACTCCTTAAAACAATAGAAATCGTCTCATTAGCATTTATGTCAACTCTTTTCTATAGATATATTTCCATAAATGAATGCGTACACAGCTGAATATATATTTACTTGCATATGCATACACAATATCAACATTCATCACTGTTGGGTGGATTTCAGATCAACCATAGGCTCACCGCTCACAGTTACAGCATCCTTCAGCTCACCCAGTGCTGCAATAAAAACAACAAAGTCCAAAATGATTAACGTCACCATGCACCGTCTGTTGGGGCCTAACAGACCAAGCACTGACCTTTACGGAGTTGTTTATTGTCAGCTTGGAGTTGCTGGTTTTGTGCAGACAGGTAGATGGCATCCTGCACAGCTTCCAGCAGCACACCTCTGTGTCGGCTCTCTGAAACCTTCCTCCGCTCCTGGCTCGCCTGACGAAAAACTCTGAACACCTGCAGAACCGACAGAACATGGAGAACACAGGGGTAGAGGCACTTATTGTAGATGAACACTTCAAGTAGCAAAATAATACCAAGAACTAGGGATGCACCGAAAATTCGGCCACCGAATATATATATTGCAAAAAAAGCAACATCCGGCATTCGGTTTAGTGAGTTAAAAGTAAGGCCGAATAGTAACGTGCGACACAATGACGTAATCAAACAATGTGCAGTGATTTTGAGTCGGAAAAGTGTGTGTGCGTTGCTGCAGGAGCAGCAGCAGCAGCTCCTCCTTTCCACACACAAATACAGCCAGACTCTCTCCTTTCCGCTAACCGCGCTCCGTCACAGCGTAAAAGTTGGAAACCGTCCAATTCCACAACCGAGTTTGTTGTTAGCGCTTTGAGCCACGAATCCGTAAACATTCCCATCGTTTCCTCCTTACACTACATCGGGTGTCGCTGCATAGACTGGTGTAGCATTAGCACGGAGTGCTAACGGCTGATGCGTGTAAACAATGGGTCCGTGGCTCCAAGCAGTGACTCCCAACACAAGCGGCAGCAGAAAAAGTAGTGCAGTTTGTATTTACATATATAGCAGTAAAGTATAAAATATATTCTATTTTAAACAGCAGTGTTGTTTTAGCTGTTAGATAGTTGGAGAGGGAGGAGCTCACATTCAAGGAGGCGTGTTAGGTGACGTCACCTGCCAACGTGGGCAAAATCCAACTCGCCCATTTAAAGCTGACTTTTTACAAAATGTGGAATAACAAGGGAGGAGGAAACAGAACTTTTTCAACTTTGTCTCTCTGAATGAGGCTAATGGGATGTATATCACTGTAGCAAAACCAGTATAAAGTTATTTTTTCATCATACCTCCCTTTTAATGCACTTTAGCTTTTCTTTTGGATTGCATGTTTTGTTTTATTTTAAGGGCTAATATAAATGAAAAACTTTGTTGTGCTTTTTTTGAAACGCAAAGACTACTGGAATATTTAAAAAATGTCATAATATTCAATAAACATTTACTTTCTTTAAAAAACATGTTTAAAAATGTAATATCGGCTATTTATGCACTGTTTAAAAAAAATAGTGAAAAACTTAACAACCGCATTTGATATTTGGTCAAGCGTTTATATTTATTTGGCTTCAGCCTCAAATTTTCATTTAGGTGTAAGAATGGAATGTTGGGACCTTTCTGTTCTATAAAGCCAAACATATCATATTTGATGCATGAGTTTTGGAACTCTCTGCATGATCATTGTGATGTTTATTTTCTTGAAAAACCAGATGTATATGATTATATTCATGCAATACAAGCAGGGGGGGACTGGGACAAAGAAACATTCCTGGCATTTTCTGTCCAGATAGTCCACTAAATCATCAGCGAACGCCACAAACAAGCTGTTATTAAGTCAGTGATTCTCAACATGTGGCTTTTTATGTCTTAATTTTAATTATTATTCCCCCAGAAAACCTTAAAAGGGGGAACTTTTTAACCCCTTAACTTTTTCCTTTGGCCATTTTGCAACTTCCTTTGTCCCATTTTTGCCTTTTTTCAATAAGTTCTGACACTTTTTTCAGACCATAGCTAACTTTTGCCAATAAATATCCATTTCCCATATTTTATGTCCTTTGTTAAAAAAAATTCTGGCCACTTTTCATCCAAATGAGCTAACTTTTGCTTAATGTTTCCTTTTTAAGCAATAATTTGTCTCTTTTTGTTAAACTTTTTTGCCCTTTTTCATCAATGTTTGCCACATTTTGCTCATTAAAGCTATTCTCTTTAATTACCCATTACATCCCACCTGGTTCCTCCATATTTGCCAATGTTTTGGCCATTCTCGACCAGCTTTTGGCAGATTTGAGTTATTTCACACTTTTGGACCATGTCTGCTTCGACTCGCTCTTTAAAAAATTTAAATCTTAGCGGACCAGAGCGGACCACAGGGACGGTGCCCGGTATACCAGATGGCTAGTCCATCCCTGAATATAAGGGTAATCCACCATGGGGCAGTAATTAGTTCAGCAGAGGCCTTCTCAATAACTCTACAAGATTGTTATTTATGAGGAAAGATGCACATGTGGTTTTAGAAGAAGAACTTTTCCAATTTTAAAAAGATTAAGGTATGAAAAACACTCAAATTTTTACTGAAACATCAATAGGAAAAATTACTGGGTTGATGCAGTGTGATATTAGTTAATATTTCATAATCTCTGTTTTAGTAAAACCGTGTTAAAATGGTGTACAGTATCAGATTTGATACAGCAGATATCTGAGGTCATGGAACTCTAAATCAGTCTATTGTCATTTTATTCCATAACATCAAGCAACATATAATTTTTTTTTTTAAGTAAACAAAATACATGTTTAAATTGAATAATTTGGTAACCAAAATGAGAAACAGATAGAGATGTAAGCACTGCCGACCACCATGCAAAATAAAAAGTTTGTGAACCACAAAATGAGGAAAAATAAGTGAAATGTTATACTGTATGTTATAGACTTCACTGTACCAGTTCCATTGGTGGATTTGTCATTGTTGCATGAAAGTAGCACTAAAAAATGTTCTTATGTACGGAATCACCAATTTGTTGACAGGTTGGTTATTTATTGTGCTTTTGTTGGTTAAATAAACGACATTTAAGTATTGTATCAAATATGATACAAATTAAAAGTCACAAATGGAAATTGACATTTGAGAAAAACATTTTTGGTTGTTCATAGGGACCAATAAAGGCTCCAGTTTCAAAACATTGAATTTTCTGTGAATTATTTAATGATTCAGGCTTTACAGGATTAAGTTTGCATGTTTTCCTTGTGCATGTTTGTTATGTTCTGTAACATCTGCTAATCTGGAACTGCTGCAACAATAATTCATGCAAAACCATCATTCTTAAGTCCACTTATTTATATTCTCCTGCTGTCTGTTGCACATTATGTTTCTGAATGCGAGGAGTCGCAGTGGGAGCAGCAGTCCCTCTGTAGTAAATATCAATAGGAAATAATGACTATGGGAAGTGAATTCATTACATTTTATGACATGCAGCAATACGATTCAATTCAATTCAGTTTAACTTTATTCCGAACTCGTAGTCCATTAAAAATAATATTAAAAGACTAGACAAACAATTAAGTTGACATTTTAAAAAGACAATCATGCCAATGTCTCCACAAGTCAGACTGATAACGTGTCGCATGACAGAATGAAATGACTAACAATGTGTTTTTTGAATTATAATCATGCTCATGAATCATTTACAGCACACATATATTACATTTACATTATCGGTGTCATAGACCTTGTTCTATAAGCACAAATATTATTCATGCACTTCAAATAAACACCAATGTGCTCTGATGATGAGCACATTTATTGAGCTTTTTCAGTGCAGATAAGGAGGATAATGGCAGAACAAAAATGCACATATTTATCCCATTAATTGTGATGTAAATAGAGCAAAATCAACTAAAGCTCAGAGAAAACCTGCAAACTCTACACAGAAATGCCTGAGCCTGGGAGCCAAGAAGCAAAAAGATGGTATCATTGATCTGCTCAATTGAGTGATCCATAAATAATATAAGATCATAATTTATAAATTAATGAAATGGGAAAAATATGTAGCTGCTTACTGTTTGTTTCCACATTTACTGCATTCAAGGTCCCTTGGATCTCAACCACTAGTACCTCCTAAATAACAAGCGGTGCCCCAAATACAACAAAAAATATCATTTTTCATTTTTTTAACAAAAAAATTATTTGGGGTTTTAATTAAAGAATGATAACACATAATGTCACGAATTGGCATTGTTTACAAAATGTATTGATTAAATCAAAAGGTCAAGGCAGCCATTCTTATCAACAAGCTGGAGAAATTAAATTTAAGAAGAAATAATGGAAAAAAATATAAATATTATATTTTTCTCCTCTGATTACTTAAATGAGTTTGTAAAAAAATGTCAAAAGCCCATGACCCAGAGAAAACAAACCCATGACCTCTTTTTAAGCCCAGACTCACGAGTTGAGAACATCTGCCGTAATAAATGTTCACTCCTTTTATTAAACTTCTTACATACGATGGTATTTCTACGTAAAACATTCTGTGCCCCTAAGGGTACTCGTACCCCCATTTGAGAAACCGTGGCTTAGAGCATCAAATTCGGCCCGCAGGAGGAGACAGTAAAAATGACAGAGAAAACATGAATTATGTAAAATTACCATATAATAACAATATTTTTTTGGGCTTGCATATAATGTCACGTGTTATTTTTAATTGCAAATTGTAAAAAGAAAACTCTGTTTTTCCCAAATTACAGAAAATTCCTTTACATTACACAAAAATTGGTTATAAAATCAATCATTTTTAAGCAAAGATCCGGCAGGGACTGATATTGAAATCTAGAAAACAATGATGTTAAAATTGCTCGTTTTCCTCAACCTAAAATTTGCTGCTTACTTGAGTCAAAATTGATCTGTATTTGGCCCCTGGACTAAAATGAGTTTGACACCCCTGTTTTAGCTGATCTTATCCTGTGGTAGCAGTGATTTGACCTTCATTTGTGGTTTCCATGACCTTCATCACCCACCTGCAGGCTCTCCTCCCTCAGACTGTGCAGCTCTGCTTGGTGTCTGAGCTGCTGATCCTGCAGGTCTCTCTCAGCCAGCTGAGCCTCATCATGCAGGGCTTCAATCTGCAGAACCAGAGCCTGCCTTTCCCTGCTGAGCAGCAGCAGCTCCCTGTGAACACCCTCCATCTAACAAATAAACACACGGAACCACAGAGTAAGAATAGATGACCCTGATCGTTCACACCGCTGTAAATCCATCTTCACTTTATTTCCATCTAACTCAGCTGTTTACGTTAGAGATGAATCACAAAGTAATATTAAACTGTGTTTCTCATTAACTCACTGGGAGCTGCTCTCGTGCCAAGTCTTTCTCCATCTTCTCCACCTCCTCCTGCAGTAATCTCCCATGATCCTCCTTCAGTTGCCTTCTTCGCTCCTGTGCTTGGTTGTAATCCAGCTGTGGCTAAATATTGAATTGTCAACATTAAAGGTGTTTTTTAATGCACATAAACCTTTTCTGAGTATTCCACAAAATATACACATAATGGAACCAGTGACAATATCACTTTCCCAGCTGGACTTTATATCTGAACCCTGCCCCTGGAGGGTTGCTGTCCTGGATGTGAATCAGAGCTGGATGATGTCATCCGTCAGATCTACAGAAGTCCTGATAACAAGCCGCTGTTTGTTCCAGGCAAAATACATGCAGAACCTCAGCCATGCAGGATCAAGGTTGGACAAGTCTGGCCTTTATGAAAGCTGCTGGGAAGTTTTACATTTCAAAACCTATGAGAAGGCCAAGAAATGTTGGGAATGTGCTTTCATTTATACCGTGTTACAATTCCTCCTCATGCAATAGGGACATTTGCAATAAAACACATAGAAAAAACTGTTGAGCAACATTTGGCTCCAACAAACTGAACATAAATGGATTCCAGATCTCCACAACAACTCAAGGCCATGTAGTACCACCCACTACACCACAATTATTAGGGACCAGGCATCTTATTGATATCCTGCATTCTTCTTCTTCTTCTTCTTCTTCTTCTTCTTCTTCTTCTTCTTCTTCTCTTCTTCTTCTTCTTTTCTTCTTCTTCTTCTTCTTCTTCTTCTTCTTCTTTCTTCTCTTTCTTCTTCTTCTTCTTCTTCTTCTTCGTCTTCTTCTTCTTCTTCTTCTTTCTTCTTCTTCTTTCTTCTTCTTCTTCTTCTTCTTCTTCTTCTTCTTCTCTTCTTCTTCTTCTTCTTCTTCTTCTTCTTCTTCTTCTTCTCTTTCCTCTCGTCCTCTTCTTTCTTCTGTCCTTTCTTTCCTCTTCTCTTCTCTGCTTTCTTTCTTTGCTTTTTCTTCTCTTCTTCTCTTCTTCTCTTCTTCTTCTCTCTTCTTCTTTCTCTCTCTTCTTCGTCTATTCTTCTCCCCATGTGGCAACAATCACCAAATTTTGCACAAAAGTCAAGTCCTATACCAATTGCCTCAGCTGCAAAAACAGGGCAATCGTCCTAAGGTGACCTACAGGAAACAGGAAGTTACAAATTTGGAAAATGAACAACAGATCAACCAATGTGCGACAGACTTTCAACTCTGACCATCAAACTGTTGTTGTCAAAATGTATTAAACTTGCAACGGCACGTCTTCAGACTGTCCAACAAAAACCATACAAAGATTTTTGATCAAAAGTTGAACCTACAGTGCTGCAAAATGTTTGACTGTAAACGGTAATGTGAGAAAATTCTTGCTAAATACAATTTTAATGTTCAGTTAAAGACAAAATATTACAGTCATTGTTGATGATGTTTGGAAATGATCAGAATTGTATCTCATCAATCAGCATCAGTTACCTGTTGAGAGGCTGGAGACATCCCCGTGGACGCCCCATTCTTCAGCGTCTCCACCCTCAGAGTCTCCCTCAGCTGCTGGATTTTCTGATCCTGCTCGGACTTTTTCCACATTGCCTTTGCCTTCTGAAAGTACGAGAACATTCCAGATATACAGGTATTGCATCACATATGTGTCTATTTATGGATCTCGGGTGTTACCTTTAATGTGCTCTTCCATTTCCTGTCTGAGCTGATCCTGTAGATATCTTATTGTATCTGTCTCACTTTGGTCTTTGTGAGGACCTTCAGAAAACTGCTGGTTTCCATTTACGGATGTCAAGTTCTGTCAAATTAATGGAAGCGACTTTAGTTTGTTTGAATATGCTAATAAAGAAATACAAATGCATGTTCACATTTGCACTTTTATGATGACCTTCATTTTGTCTTTGATCTTCTCAGACTCCTCCCTCCTCTTCTCCCATGAGTGATTTTTCACAATCTGTGGCAGATTGATGTTTGTCCCCCATGTAACATCATATCAAAGCTTTTTCCTCATGCTATTTGTTCCGTGTGACATTTACCTGCAGGTATTGAGTCAGTTCACTGAGTCTGTAAACAAAGTTCTCATCTCCACCCTGTGACATCATTTCGCTCCTTAAGTCTCTGATCCTGTCGCGGATCTCTCGCTCGGCCACTCCAGGACTCCAACGTCCAACAGAGGCTTTGGTCGTCAAAGCTCTCACCCTTTGGGTCAGCTCTAATGCACATAGCGTCTCATCATCTGCAGGAAAAGATGCTCCAATAATTCACGTGTTGGTTGTGACTCTGGTTACAAGCTTTGGTTGAATGACTCCTACCTTGTGGGTCAATGCAATAGATGAGGACAGTCTTGCTATTTCCTGTTAGCGCCTCTTTAAGGAGAGACTGATGCAGGTTAAGGCAGGAAGTGCCTGCAGGTTTTGGTTTTTGATCAAGAAGTTTCACCAGTGGGTTAACGCTGAAAGAGACACATTAAGGAAATATCTTTAAAATCTTAAATCTTAAAAATAAGCCCATAGATAAAGCATTCCTATGACAGGAGATTTTGAATGACTTTGATCATTAATATTTTAGGGAGAAAAGACATGTGCATTGTAGGGCTGGGATTTTGCCTAAAAAAAAAAAAAAATCTCAGATTTTTTTAAAGAACAATTTGAGTTTCGATTCGATTTTTTCAGTGCACTTAAAAAATGACTGCAGACATCAGATTATTGTCAAAAGTGTATCTTTATTGCTGTGATTGTCCTCAAGTTAAATTGCATAGAACAATCCCAAAATAAAAAAATAAATAGGTTCCGTCATTCAACAATTTCAAACTTTAAACCAGTTTTAAGCAAAAGTGCAACAGCAACTTCACAGTAGCTTACATTTCTGATTAAGAAATCAGGTAACTACATATTTTAAAACAATAATATATATAGATATATATATCTATAATATATATATATATAGATATATATATATATATATATATATTACAGTTAAAAAAATAATAAACTCTTGCTTTAGTATCTCAGCATAGGTGAAAAATAAACATGCCTGTGGCACACAAACAAAGAGGGGGCTGGCTCACATCACGCTATGGTAACTCACAAGGACGGAATGTGAAAAAGTCAGAAAAAATTTAAATTTAAATTTTTTTAAATGTTTAAAATTTAAAATTTTATATATATATATATTTTGCAAAACGAAAATCGTTTTTATCTGCAAATTCAATAAATCGATTAAATCATTACATTCTTGTAATTAGTGAGGATGCAGGAGGCAAACGTCTTCCAGTCATTACAACCATGGTACCATGATCAGGATCACTGTCCAGATAACTGACAATATAAAGAGGAGATTTGGAGCGTTGTGTTCTGTCGTGCTCATGTTTTTTCTTATTTCACTTACTTCAGCATTCATTTCTTTTTTCATAATATACATGATTGGATCAAAATGCATACAACATGGATAAACCATTTTTTCTTTGTATATAATCCTCCCAGTTGCAACTTCCTCCTCTCTGCTCATGTTATTCCATGTTGACAGGTTGAAATCTAAACAGATGTTCACACAGTTTTCCCAATACTGAAACTTGATCTTTACAGATGGTAGAAAAAATGCTGTATCAGCTACAGTGGTGTGATGTGGTGTGTGACTGACCCTGTGAGGTCAGCCCTGCTGGCTCCTCCTGCCAGGTTAAACAGCTGCAGAGTGCTGCGACACACAACCGACTCCGGCTCAGGAGGATTGAGTTTCCGCTCCACGTTTATAGAGAAGAGAGAGTTCCATCTGAGAGGAAACAACCATGTTCACACGCTCAGCCTGAGGAAATCATGGCTCAGGGCGTTTGTTGATATTAAAGGTAATAGTTTAGGTCCTGACATAATGCCATCACATTATTTTTGGTGACAAGGGTTGGGGTCAATTATAATAGTAACTGCGTTATTGATAATTAATACCAAATATAGCTTAATTATTATTGTATATATAATTCTAAAAACATGTTGCTGTGTTATTTGGAAAGTGCACAAAGTCAAAAATCACTTACCATTCACATATACAAAATCAACAAATGCATGTGTACAAACGTCTATGCAAACATGTAGAAAAGCAGGGAAGAACTTAAATAATTGAGGACATAATTGTAACGTAATTGTAACTGAAAAATGTAATTAACTCCAACCCTGACTGTGACTGACCTGTAAATACAGCCTGCAGGGTTCTTCATGGTCTTCCAACATGTTTCATACACAGTATAAGCTTCCTCAGCTGAACACACTGACACCTCACACAACCCAGCCACAATACTGCAAAAACAAAACAAAAAAATAAAAACAGACAAATGTCCTGTTTCACATCAGGGTTCACTGCAAGACTGTTTCAGACCCACCAGCCTAGAGCTGGGTGTTTCACCAGCTGTAGAGGCTGTTTGTTCAGGCTCAGGACATCCACCTCAATGTCATCAGGATGAAACTGGCATCAGAAAAAAAAGAAGAGGGGAAAATTTGATTTTCGCTCTTCATTTACGGCAAAAAGACGAAGACACAAGCACATACCTGAAGACATGAAACCGAGGTGAATAACTCCTCTTTTTCTTGGGACTTCACACAGGAGAACAGACTCCTTAAAAGCTAAAATTGTTGGAATTACGATGTATTTGGGCGAGAGGAAAGTATAACACTGGCAAATTGAATTGTTGCTTGGTTTTGAGCTCTACCTGTCTGATGAGACTGTGGTCAGTCAGAGATGAGATTGGCTCTGAAGAGGCTCCACATAGAAGTAATGCCACATTGTAGCCAGTAGAAATGAACTCAGTGAGCGGCTGGAGGAGTTTCTGGTAGAGAATCTGCAGAAATGATGTATACATTATGTAAAGAAGTTAAACTTTGGGATTAAAAGCTATTGTGTACCTCAATGTCATCCACGACCGCAGCATAGTCGAATGAGAAAGACTTTATACCCTGATAAAAAATAATAAATAATAAATTAAAAAAGGTGATCAGGTGAATATGTGTTACCTACTTTGAGTGAGTTATAAAGTGTCACCTCATCCTTTCCTGCTGTGTAGTCCAGTCTGTATCCTCCCTCACAAATGACTGCACACTGACCGTCCACAGCCTCACACACACATTTTGTCTGGGCTTCACCTGTAGGTGTAGTAAGAACCACGCCCACTTTCACCGTTTCCACACCCTGACACATCTGTACAAACACAAGCAGCCATTCCTGACACGCCACATTCCAATATAGATATCATTTTAAAGTGGAAATGAGACGTACTCACCACTGGATTCATTTTCACTGTGGTCATTGGATGCACACGTCTAAAACAGCCACAGGCTCATGTGGATCTCATTACAGAGGGTCTGAATAATGAACAGGCTTGAATCGACTTTCCCTGGTCCATGATCGGGGTACGGTTTCAGACATGGACACAAAAGCAGCTGTATGTTTGGAGGAATTTAAAATCGTATTAAGCTTAGTTTAGTATTTTCTTTAAGCTGGAAGACTGAAGTTGGACTTGTGTCTGTAGGAGTTCTCCATCTCACATGCATTTAGGTTCAGGTTTAGGATCATTTGACAAGAAGCATGGGCAACAGGAACAGCAACCTTTAAGATTGAGCACTCTATTAAAGGAATCCTCCACTGTTTTTACAAATTTGGCCAAAAACCTTTGAAATGTCCTTATTAGAAGATCTATGCCTAACAAAACGCATTATTTTGCACCATATTTGTTTTATTAACTTTTGAAACTGAGACTACTTTACCCTGTGCACCGCCATGTTGAAATGACATCATTGGTGACGTGATTAGCCCCTTTTTAGTCCATATTCAGTTTTACCGATTTTTAGGGCAACCCAAAAGCAGCACAAATGATCCTGAATGCTTAAAACTCCTATTGAACTTAATGGACTAAAAGGGGCACAAATGATGTCATTTCAACATGGCAGTGCGCAGGGTAAAGTAGTCCCAGTTTTAAAAGTTAATAAAACAAATATGGTGCAAAGTAAGGCATTCTGTTAGGCATAAATGTTGTAATAAGGACATTTCAAAGGTTTTAGGCCACATTTGTAAAAACAGTAGAAGATCACTTTAAAGGGTACGGTTAGAAAAGTATTAAGGTTAAATTGTGAATTTGTTCCAGGCAGCACGACAAAAAAGAGGAAATCATGTTGGCAAATAAGAAACATTGGAATTATTTTTGTGACAGTTTCACGATCCCCGATAAAACTTGGTTGGGGTTTGAAATCATTTCCATGTGCTGTTGTTGTCCCTGCGTGTTATACTAGCTTTTAAAAAGACTGAGTCCGTACCCATATCGTCTAAAGCAGCGATTCTCAACTGATGGGTTGCGGACAGCTGGTCAAAAATAAAAGGCAGTGGCTATCCGTACAGTTGCCGTATCAATGTACCGACATTCTAGCCGTACCCCTATTTAACCGGTTTAGGTCACGTGATAGGTCAGTCATTGGCCAGTTTAGGTCACGTGACTAAACCTTACCCTAAACCTAACTCTAACCCTAAAAATTGTTGCGATATTGGGTTATAACCTAACCTTAACCCTAACCCTAATCCTAATCCTAATCCTATCCCTAATCCTAACCCTATAACGCTAAGCTACGTACTTGTACTCCGGTAACCATTCCAATAGCAACGGGGGTTGTCGGTACGCCAACCGTACAAATAGAGACTTTCAAAATAAATAAATACTCAATGTCTCTTATGTTGGACTTGTCTTTTATTTTGAAAGAAACTTTTCTTTTGACAGTCAGGCATGCTGTGCAATGCATGTTGCACAGGAAAATAAATACATTTATGTTTTAAAAAATATTATATATACTGTATGTGTGTTTTTAAAAGCTATTTTTGAAAATCTAAATTTGGTTGGTTGAATTCTACAGAAACAAGTGGGTCGCGATTTAATGACCGTGGCAAAATGTGGGTCCCAGGGTGAGACCAGTTGAGAACCCCTGGTCTGAAGCAGTGTTCATTCTGTTGACTAAAGAATTTCATCATAGTTTTTGTCGACTACATTTATTAAGTGACAATAACTAGACTATGACTTATTTGAAAATAAAAAAATACATGTTGACAAAAACTAGATCCAATACATTTATATTTTCGTCGACTAATAAAAACAAAACAATAATTTTGTCATGTGGGACGAAGCCCAATCAGATCATGTGGTCTTATGCATTGATCACATCAAATCTGTTTGTGTGTATTTACAAACATGAATACCGTTGAATATGCGGCTGATAAATGGTAATTGAATCTTTTAAAAAATGCATTAACTTTAATGCTTTAAATTTTAGTTGATTATATCTGATATATATTAAATTACAAAAAAGGGCAATAAGAGAAATTAATAAAGTGGGATACTGTGAGCATACTAATGAACTTTTTATAAAAAATCAAATATATTAAAATCTATGGATAAAGTTAGATTAAAAACACAAGAGATCTTCCTATAGGTATTCAAGCATTCTTCAAATTAAGAAACAGTCGTTATAATCTTAGAGGTTTTCATCAATTTGGAAAAAAAAAAGCAAGAACTAATATTAGACAACAAAGTGTATCTGTTATTGGAATAAACATCTGGAACAATCTTCATGATCAAGTTGGAAATTATGAATGTATCAAATTGAATTGAAAATTGTTGTGTTTAAATAGTTTAAATTGTTTTAATTTGGGCTCATATAAGCAAGTAGCTTCAGCCCAATCCCTTTTTGGTTGAGATGTATTAGGTGAATGTGGTATTTGTCAATGTACTGTGCAACCAAATAAAATGTATTCATTCATTCACATACAGTATACCTCTATATCATATTTTGTGGACTAAAATATTAATGTAATTTAACTGACTAAAACTGAAATAGTACTGATGGCTAAATTTTGAATAAAAATAAGTAGCATTTTAGTCAAAAAACTGACTAAATCAAAGTAATACTCAGTGCCTTTGAAGTAGCTTTTTGGTTTGTGGGAAAGCAAATAATTAAAATCCAACCAACCTTGTTTCCTTTCCGTTACCTCCGTCAGGATCATTCTTACAGCTGCTGATGAAAAGGGATTGAAACTCATGTCTGGCTGACAGGTGAGCATTAAAAAAGAGATTAAATCTATTATATTTCCACACAGGTTCACATTTATTGTTGCAATTTGGGAAACTTGATTTACAGTAAGACACAGGATGAAAATCATGCACGATTACATACAGATAAGTATTATCATTTGGTAGGAAAAAAGGACACCTGAGCGTTAGTTAAATAACACAAAGGTTTACTCTAAAATTTCAATGTAGTCAAAGGATGATTCTCATGTGCAGACAGAAAACTCGGTTATAAAAATGTACGTCAAGACAAAAATTAAAATAAGCTAAGTTTATTCTTCATACGTATTTTTTAATGTTGCTGCTATCATCACTACTCAACTTACAACATATTTGCACTCCTAAATTACAATGTATGGAAATTCTAACAGATTTGACTGTAATTTTATAGAATCAAACACTATTCTTTCAAATGTGAGATTAAAAACATGTAAACCCCCTACGATCTAGTTAATCATCAACTCGCCGTAATCTTCATCCATAACATGATTTTTATGTGTTGCCCTAGTTACACGCCAACATTCAGGATCCCCATGCTTCAGAGTGTCCTTGATTCTCTTGCCGGACACCACATCCACACACCAGCAGTATCCGGTGGAGCCGTAGCACTGCTTTTGCATGTACTCTCCCCAAGAACGACACTGTGGCTTGTATGGACCGACTGCAGTTTGGGCCTCAATCTGGCATTTGGTCTTTGTCACAGATACTAACCAATCACAAGAAAGAAGCAGAAGAAAAAAAGCACAGCCTGTAAATCCTATTACGACCAATTTACAAGAATGAATAAAAATGATAATGAAAGGCAAGGTTGGATTTTCACATTAGGAAAATACATGTTTTTGAGGTAATATTTCCTTGTTAGCAGGATTATGTCAAAAGAACTTTGACCAAAGATAGACCTCACGCCATGGAAGATTCCATTACATTTTGAAGGGGATTTGGATTAATATACTGATTCTGGATCAGTCTCACAAATGGAAAAATCTCTATCTCACATCATTCATATCTCGGTTCATAATTGACTGATCCTTATTAAATTTGACTCAGTTATGTCGTGTTGGTTCCTCAGTTACCCCAAAGAGTTTCATCCGCATCCAATTCAGATTGCGTATGTCTTTGTGATTTTTCAAAACCTAGATCTACTGTATGGCTATTGATAGGGTTGGGGTCAATTATCATTATAATTGTAATTGCGTAATTGATAATTAATTACAATTATGGCGTAATTATAATTTAAAAAAATATGTTGCTGCCGTAATCGTAAGTAAATTGTATTTGAGTTTAGATAATTGACTTTGTAATTGTAATTGCCATAAAAATGTCTATAAAGATTGTCAATTATAATTTAACGCAAAACAGTGGAACCATGTTACAGTTCTATGTACAGTTCTACACACTGTCTGTCGTTAACAATTATTAAATTATGTTTCATATCAAGCTTTCCCACATTTTACCATTTAAAACAAATTTAAATCAATGGGTATAGTGACACAAAGGCTCAGACGCCCACACCAAAAATAATAAAACCTATATTTTCATTGATTAGGAAGTCTAATAAGGAAACCAATAGATAGGAAAAAAATTAGATGATATGTATTTGTTTTCAGTGTATTTTACAGCTGATTTAGGACCAGTTATAATAAGGAATGCTAACAGAAAGCTAACACAAGAGGAAGGTTAACTTTTATTAGGTTATTTACTTCATGCTCAGTAATTGTGATTAATTATAATTGAACTTTAGTAATAGAGAACGTAATTAATTTGTAATCGACTTTCTGAGGATAAAAAATAATTGTAATTTAATTGTAATTGGAAAAATGCTGGTCACTGTAATCATAATTTAATCGTAATTGAACATGGGTAATTGAAGACATAATTGTAACTGAAAAATGTAATTGACCCCAACCCTGGTTATTAATGGGGATATACATTTCTTCCAAGCCTTTAAAGTGTAAATAATCATGGTAGAATGATCAGGATCACTGATCCACATAACCAATATCTGGCAAAGAGGATATTTGACGCTTGGTGGAAGTTTACGCTCTCTGAGTGGTCTTGTTAGGACTTAATTTGACGTTTGAAAGGTGTGACGCTAGCCTGGCGAAGCCACACCCACTTCCTTACTTTTTGTAGGAAAGTGGGTATGGTAATACTGCCGTTTCTGCTCACTTCCTCGATCCAGAGTAGATCGAGCCAATCAGAGCTGTATCAAAACAAACATGGCGGCCAACACGGAGAACACCTTCGCAGTTGCTCTCTGCTCTGTTTTAAAAGATTTAGATATATCGTTGAAACCGCAACAAGAAGAGGCTTTAAAACTGTAAGTCTGTACTGTACACGCCATTTTCCTCTGCCAGCTCCATTTAGGGAAAAAGATCTACGCTTGTTGTAATATAGTCGTCAGGTGCGCTCATCGTTTCATTGGTTACTCTGCTCGTGTTTGTCCCGCCCCCCAGAACTCAAAGGCCTTGTGTGCACTTCCAGACTATCGCCTGTGTTAAGCATTGCGTAATACAAGGAGATTAGGATGGATTCCAGGCTAGTGAGACGCACCCTGCAATGATTTATTATTTACTATTCAAGCATTAATCAGGGCCAACACTTTAGGTAAATATCAGAATGTGATGGACAAAAAGTCGAACTAACCCATTTGCTGGGCCTTCTGGAAGATCAGCCAGTTCTGCATCCATGTCTCAAAGCTCTGCAGAGTACGGTACGACAGAAATTATAATTTGGTTAACTTAATTTGGCTTCATTGTTCTACATGTTGGTGTGCAGCATGTGTCACCTTCCACATGCTCTCGTTCATCTGCTGATTCAGGCTCAGTAGGTTGCCGGAGAAGGTCTCATTGAACTGTGGCAACTCCAAGTCCTGCTAAAACCATGAGAAAGCTAATTGACAACATTATGTCATATCACAACATAAACACTGGAGGGGAAAGTGGCTTACCTGCAACAGCTCCATCAGCACTTTCTCAACATCTGTGTCCTACAGATTGCAATGGGAATGATCAAAGGTGTCAAACAACATGAACGTATTTAAAGGTTTCAGGTATATTTGAGTCTCTGCAATGGTGTGGAAGCTTACATTTAGCTGGGACTTGGATGTAGCATCTTCGTGTTGGTTCAAACTGTTTTCTACGATCCACAGGCTGAGCCGGGTGTCAGCTAAAATCATTATACAAAGCTGATTATCACTGAAATTAGTGATTATGAAATTACAAATCCCAAAAAGCTTTCAAAAGCTAAAAAAAGCACTGAAAAGGTTTTTCTTTCATATGTCTGAATCTAGAACTATCGCTAAATAAATAGGGATGGGAATTGGTAAGAATTTAGCAATTCCGATTCCATTATCGATACTGCTTATCGATTCGATTCCTTCCCGATTCTTTTATCGATTCTCATTGGGTGAGGGAATTAAATAATACAAATGGATTTGTTTGCTTTAATTCTTTATTACATTATCTTTATCTCTTTAATGTCCAGCAGGGAAATCAGCTCTCTTTTAATCCACCAGGTATAGATTGTTTTCACTAAATAATAATATATGCAATATATGACACTTTGGCTACAAGTATTTGAGAAAATATACAGTGTTCCATTTGAAGGTGAACAACTTGGTCCAAACGAATAATTCTTCTGTAAAAAAGAACATATTAACCAAAAGTAGGATACAAGATCATTCTGGACTTAGGGTGTCTCCAGCTGTGGAGAACACCCTTTCAGATGGTGTAGAATAGAATAGAATAAAATAGAATCAACTTTATTGGCCATGTAATGTATGTTATACACACGAGGAATTTGACTTGGTGAACTGTGCTCTCTCTAATAATGTAAACATTAAATAATAACAATTAACTAGAAAAAAAAAAATAAAGATTCTTGGACACAGAGATATTTCTCAGCTAAAGCTGACACCATTGGCAATGTGTCCCTCTTAGGTTTGGAAGGAAGTTTTATGTATAGTTGGACTTCTTGATCCACTCTTTGGACTATGTATTTAAAATTAAATAAACACAGAAACATGACAATGTTGACTATACACTCCATTTTTTCTCTGCTTAGCTTTTATTTGTGCTTTTTAAATTATTATTTTTCTCCTTTTTCTTCACTGGCCTTATTATTTACATTTTCATAGAGGACACAACACTGCTCTGTTTGTTTCTTTTTACCTTGGGATAACTGGTTGAGCCGTCCGTTTATTTCCTCCTTGCTCTCCTGAAGTCTCTCAATACGTTCCATCTGCTTAAATATCATGTAGATGGAGAAGATCTGACTGCACACCATCAGACACAACAAGGATGCCAGTCCTGCGATCATCAATGTACAGCCAGTGGAGCATCTATAACAAAGTGAATCACAACTGCAGAAGTGACTAATCCTTCACAATAAAGAACACTTTTGTTCGATTTAGCAGTATGCAACACTTTCAGCACGTTAGTGAAAAAAAATAGAAATATATATACAGTACATTTAAAAAATATATTTATTTAATAAATAAGATTAAGACTACCTTTGACCAACTTCCAATATCTAAATTAAGAGTAAAATTCTTTAATATACCCAGTTCCAGATTGGTTAAAAAACTCCTACTATAGACAACTACAATAGTACGGTATATACTTTGGTATCATATTAAAAGAAAAACATTTAGGCTTAATGGTAAATATCTTACTAATCTTAGGTAAATGCTTTATTCATAAAGCCAAATTTCTCAAGACACCACCCATCTTTATCTGCTTTCTTAAATGAATTTCAACTTTACATTAAATCCCTAAAATTGATGGAATCCAAACTTGCCAAAGACCCATATTCTTTATTCATAAAAGATGTAAATAATGAAACTAAACAGCTATTAAATTAATTGGGTTTTTTTTGTTTGTTTTTTACATGTATTTTTCTTAGCGTTATTGAGATGTGTTTAATTTTCATTTTACATGTCTGTATTTTTGAAGGAGTCTGTCTGTTCATGCTAAACATTACAATATGTAATATTTTCCAAACTGGTTTGTTTATTTGGTTTGCAATAAAGAAAAAGAAAAGAACTCATGTTTAGTGACATATTCGCACATTGCATTGTGGGGTATGGAGAAGTGTTACTTTTTACTTCATTTATTACCGTCATTTCTTTTCTTTTTTTTTTCGCCCGAAAATGAAGACAATGATTCACTTGACATCATCTTTGTTCCGGTTTTTCCCTGGATTCCCCGTAATATCGGAATTAATTCAAATCTATTTCATGTATCCGTCTCCGTGACTCCAAATACCAAAATGCAATGCGCGAAAATTTCAACAAATTTTACGGTGAAAATGAAAACAAACTTTCAAGCGGCAATTTCAACCATTTTCCCTTGTTTGTGTAGATGATGTTCGATTTGTTGATCTATGAGGCATACACTATGATTTTATCTACTAAAAAATATCGGGGACGAGTAGATTTATATTTAACACTTTTACCTGCCGTAAGAGCCAATAGAAAGCGAGTATTAGTTGCTAGGCAGATCTGCTGCTGGCGCTACAAGGAAGTATTGCTGAGTTGTGGCGTCGTTAATAAACGACAAAAGTCAAATCCAAAAAATATAACAAAAATAAAGCGTCGTATCGAAGCATATACGATTAAAAGGCCCATAATATTTTTACTAAGTCACGCCAAGATTGACAATAAAAAAGTTGAAGATTTCCGCAGCATTTAAATCAGCGGAGGAGGTAATCCATTCTCACCCTTTCTGAGCAGCAGAGATGTGTTGACTCTCTCTATCTTTGACCAGAGGATTCTTTTCTGAAGGGTCAGCCATTGTGTGTTTGTCCAAGTTACAATTCAGTACAACAAAGTAGCGACAATCCAACCCTAGAGGTGAATATTACGTAGTGACGTATGAGGAAGAAACCTCTTTTAATTTACTGTCTCCTCTGTCAAAACGTTGTGTGCTCTGATAGGTCAGATCTCACACAGCAGTAGCCAATAATAGTTCTCTCACCACAGATTCTTGTTCATTTATATTGGAGAGCATAATAACCATGATGTAATAACTCGGTCACATATAGCTCACTTTCCTCACATTTAGCTAATTTTTCTTTCATTTGAGAGAGAAATTTATGTAAAACAGCATGTTTTTTTTTATTTTTAAAATCTGTACAAAAAATAAATAAAATCTAAATCTAAATGTTGAATGTAAATCTAAATGATAAATCAGTCACCAAGTGTAAAGCTAAACCCTTAGAAATTATGCAAAATGGGCAGGTCAGCGCCCCACCATTTAGCTTTTA
The DNA here is from genome assembly GCF_900634775.1 of Gouania willdenowi. Lineage (NCBI taxonomy): Eukaryota > Metazoa > Chordata > Actinopteri > Blenniiformes > Gobiesocidae > Gouania > Gouania willdenowi. The sequence continues at coordinate 18,106,211 of NC_041053.1, forward strand.
GCATATTTTATATCATTGTTAAAAATGTGTACATATGAACATTAAATCTAAATATTAAAGGCAGTGGCTATCTGTACGGTTGCCGTATCAATATACCAACATTCTATCCGTACGCAGCGCCCCTTTTTGGCCAGTTTAGGTGATGTGATACGTAGGTCAGTCATTGGCCAGTTTAGGTCCCGTGACTATGACTAAACTTAACCCTAAAAAATGTTGCAATATTGGGTTATAACCTAACCCTAAGACGCTACGTACGTGTACTTCGGTAACCGTACCAATAGCACCGGGGCTTGTCCTTACGGCAACCGTACAAATAGACACTTTCAATATTAAATGTAGCTAAGTGAGCAGGTCAGTGCCTATCAATTTGAAGGCCCCGCCCTTTAGCTTTACACTTGGGGATTGATATAACATTTAGATTTAGATTTATTTTTCATGTTTACACATCTTTAACAATGATATTATAGAACATGCTGTTTAACATGAATGTCTCAAATGAAAGAAAAATGAGCTAAATGTTCAAAATGTGTTAGCTATGAAACAGTGACCAAGTTTTAACATTCGGCACCTCCATATAAGCATACACATACATGGCAATGACATGACAAAAAACAACATTAGATGATTGTTAACAGCTTTTAAACATACTTTAAACCTTCGTTCATTTAGGTGTGACTGTAAAAGTTTAGGTATGTATAATTTTTTTTTTTTTTGTCATTCTATTTTTTTTAATGTAAAAATGTAGATGTTTCTAAAGCAATGTTGTATCCAGTTGCATTGTTTTGTACTTACAATTATCATAACTTTGTGATTTGGCACCAGCAAAGTTGTTTCTCATTTCCAACCTTATTTCTATATAAACAATAAAGGCCTTTTTTTGCTTATTCTAAAAGAAACTAGAAGAATCCTGCCTGATTTGTTTGCCTTGAGCAACACCTTAAATAAAATGTAATTCTGTGTAGGCGTAACAAACAAGAAAAACATATCAAACTACTGAAAAATACAGTGGTGTTTTATTTGCAAATTAAAAAGCACCGACAATATTAGTTACACTGTAAAAATTATCGACAACAATTACAAATCTTTATCATACAGTCCAGGAGATTAGTACCATCGCTTCTGTTATGTGTTATCACTTAATACTTTATATGGAGAGACTCAGTACAGCTGTACAATAGTTGGCAGTGAGAGGACATCAGCGACACCTCTGCATAATGACAGGACCAAACTCCCCTCAGCACAGCACTGACGTTTCACACCATGAGAATGGACTGATGGAGAGTGTAAACCCAAACACATTCAATAATTTAGGTGTACTGAGAGCTTTGCTTTATGTACATTAAAGTCAGAAAATAACAGACCGACATGTGCATCCTTATTACATCAGAACATTGTACAAAACTATTGCAGTAAGAGCAGCTTCTTGTTATCTAAGCTTGACATCTAGTTGCAGTGGTAACAGTGTGACCGACAACCAAACGTCTGTACGGTCTCACCATGCAGGCTTCCTGTGGGCCGACTGGTGAACACACACACACACACACACACACGCGCGCACACACGCGCGCACACACGCACGCAGACACACACACGTAGAGATTGCTTCCTCCTGCAAATGAAATGAAACAAAATATACAGCTTTTTAAAAACCCAATGTTAAAAAAAGACCCTTGAGTGCACAGTCTGATTCTGTACACCGTCTGAACCTATGGGAGCAGAGTCTTCATTAAAATACAGTAGCTAGCCAGAGATCTCCTCGTGTTGGTAGTGTGCTTTCCTGTTGAGCTGCAGGTTCACAAACAGAGTTCTCTTGAGTGCCTAAAACATTGTGCTTTCCTCGTGTTTTGAGCTCCGTCGACGCTGATGCTCGTCAAAGTGCAGGACAACTCATTAACAGTATGAACGACCTGCACTGGACTTCCAGCCGAAGATGTTTTTGGTACATTCTCTCATAATAATGCATCGCCATCTGCACGACAGAACGTTTAAAAAGATAAAACCTCAACAACACAAACAAACCCTTGAATGTCTGTGAGGTAAAAACTAAATGCAAATTCTGTTCTGGCACTTGTATAATGTGATTACTATTTTCTATCAAGGCCTATTAAGTAAGGCTACGACATGCAGCCTGAGTCAAGACTCCTGAAGTCCCAAAACTCTTTAAAAACACTTGGATCCAAGGCTTGGAGTCAACATCCTCCATCATTTAGTGTTTCCTGTTTGGAGAGTGCTGCAAACACCAAAATCCATTGAAGATGATAGTGTTTACTTCCCCATCACCTCAAGGATGTCCAACCTTCATCGTTTCTTTCATTCTACAGAAGATGATGATTTTTTTTTAAAAAAAGCTTGATTTAGAGGAACAGGCAGGATAGTCTGCTTAGTCCCACTGTTCCTGCTTTCTCCACTGCGGCTCCATTCAAGGTATTGGTGTCAGTTGAGTATACCAACCCCAAACATAATGCAGTCACAACTACTTGGATTTTCCCAACAGTTGAAGCTCAGAGCAGTGGTTCAGTGTGTGGAGCTGAGGGCTTCAACCTGGTGCTACTGCTACCTGGTGTGGACCAGCTCTTCTCGTAGCCAGCTGGGCAGCGGCTGACCCATCCTGTAGAGCAGCTTGGAGAGCTCGATGTTGTGATCCCTGTAGTATTCCCTGAGGAAGCCCTCCGACTATAAGGGGCACAGAACAAAAACAAAAGTACATGTGAAACTATTGTGTGGCTCAAAGAGGGAATTTATGGAATACGATTTGGAGAAATGAGCGTACCTCAGGGTCCATGTCCGGGTACCTCCGGCCTTTGCTCTTTCCCAAACACTTTGTCTTCCCTCCTTCCAGCAGCTGACACCAGAAACCTTTTTTTGGGTCAAACCTGCACATACAAAACACAAAACTATTAGCAAAAGTTCATTTGAAAAACTGTGACCATTTACTCCAAAAACCAGTCATTTTACTCATTGTAAGCCTGGGCAAGAAATGCTGCTTGGATGAAAACTTTATCCACGTAGGACACTGTTACACTGTTTAAAAACATGTTTCAGGCACTTAACGCGTTTCCATTATTTACCCATAAATAACAGCTACAGCAGGTAATAAAACTAGCTTTCAAAGAGTTATCAACATAAAAACAGAAGAAAAATGTCAGTTATGTGTAACAGCTAGTTTTAGGAAGTGTACATGGTGGAAAATTGTAAAGAAGCCGATGACTTATTGCCAAAATGGACAGAAATCTCCATAATAACTTATATTAAAACAGCAAATGATGAGTGATTTATAGAACATAACAAAACACAGAGCTGTTAATCAGAGCATAAACTGTAACGAGGGAATACTTACGCTAAAATCTTGTGGTAATTGATGATGTTGGTGAGACCAAGAAATTTCTGAATTTTATCCATGATCGCGGAAGGCTCGGTTTTTAACATCTGTCCATCCAGAACTAACAGCTGTGAGGACAGAAACAAATCAGAGCAGGAACAGTTGGTATGAGTTAAGTTATGATGCTTAATTATGTGGACGTGTTGGCTTTTTTAAAACATTTAAACATAACTTCATATTTGTGCCATGAAATGACACAAATATGAAGTTGAATTGATTTGAAAGAGTGAGAGAAAGGTAGAGAGAGAGAGAGAGATATGTAACATGAGCTGATGAAACACATTAATAATATTAATATATGTGTGTGTGTGTGTGTGTGTGTTAGGGTGGTTCACAATATAATGGTATAAAAACAAATGTTTTCCAAAGTTTACCAGATCGCATTTTGCTACGTTCCTATTGGTATTTTGAACATCTGTAACAAAAATGGGGCCAATATAACGTCCGAAAAGAGTGGCACACTTGTTCACACTTTTTTATTGCTCAACCAAAGAATGTGTAATTTTCACAGATATCAGAATCTTTAATGATATAAAGGTAAGTTGGTCATTAATAGTTTCTCCCTGTATTTATACTAAAGGAGCAAGAACATTAGAACAGTTCCAAGACTATTCAGGGTTCCAACAGCTTCAGTCAAATTAAATTCAAGACTTTTTATTGCCATTTAAAATGTTATTTTAGACCAACTTCACAGTAAACACAATTGTGGAAAAAAACGGCACATCAATTACATAGGGGTAGGGTAAAACATTTTCCAGTGACTACTGCAGATGTGTAACTGGCAGCCCCCAAAGTAAATACACAAAAATACACAAAATGACAGTAAAATACAAAAAAAAAACCCAGACTAAAATAATTAAAATTACTCCAAAAACATACAAGATGACTACACAAATAGCCAGAAATCTAAAAAAACAACAAAAAATAAAATGAATTGAGAAAAGTCCTCGTTGAACAGGCCATTTTTGTTAAATTTACATTTCCCCATGTTGTTGAAAGTTGCTTCTGCACTGAGTCACGCTGCAGCATGCTGTTTTTTCATTGCGTTTGATTTTACCTTTATATTTCATATAAGGAAATCCATAAACCTTGCAAGTTTGGTATGATTTTTTTCAGGAGAACCTCCCAAATATGACTGTGAAGTATTTTATTAGACACTACACTACACTCTAATCTCACTCACTACACACTAACTAAACAGTCAAATCACAGTAATAATCACTATTATCTCAAATCTCTCAACTCACCCTCTCTTTCTCCGTCTCTATTTACCTGTCGCTTGAAAACAAAATTCCCGCTATATGTGGACATTATGATTGGACAATGACCTTCTTCTTCTCAACCAATAGGAAACAGCTATAATGAGAGGTTTCAGTGTGGTTCTTTCTTGCTGCACAACACTTTCGCTTTTGTTTACGACTCGCTCTGCAGCGGTCTTCCTGCACGGACAGCTCAAGAAAATGTCAAAAAAAACACACGCACATATTCCCTCATAACTCCACTTCAATTTGGCCTATCAACATTATTTAAAAACTGGTTTGTAGTTTGACATCCGCACTTTCGACACCGGTTGAAAAGGAGATCCAAGGATGCTGCACTTTTCCGCTATTGGCTCTTTAATACGATCATGTGATCAGGATGTGCCGGGCGTCCGTCGGCCCCAGAGGGTTAAGGTCTTACTTATAGATTCATGAAGTTAAAGCTTTTCAAGACTTTTTAAGAATATGCGGAAACCCTGCTAGTCTTGGAAATACAAAAAACGTCAACATTGTGAAAAGAGTGAGCCACCCCTAATTGTGCAGAGATCGACTGTTTTTGGTACAGATGCCAACAATGTCAATGTGAACAAGGCAAAACATTTTGGTGAAAATGCATTTTGTGAACCACCCTAGTGTGTGTGTGCGCCTGCGTGTGTGTGTGTGTTATACCTGGCTGGAGTGGTAGAAATTGAGCCAGCGCTCCAGGTGAACAGCGTACCAGCCAGGCATCAGGCAGCGATTCTGCAGAACCCTCAGTCTGACTGGAGCATCGTGTCCTGCCGTGATGACGTTGTGAAACGAGTATTTCAATGCAACAGGGTCGTCGTGGGCTCTTTGGTGCTGTGGGCAGACAGAAGGGCTGAGACAGAGCGAGGCAGTCGTGACATGTGTGTTAAGAGTCCAGCAGAACAGACCTGGTACCAGGAGTAAGCTCTGTCGGCTGGGTTGATGAGGATAGTGATGATCTTGGCCTTAGGCAGCAGCGCTGCAGCCCTCTGAGCAGCCACCTCAGAGTCAAAGTAGTTGGCACTCTTCTCAAAGTAGTAATCTGAGCTGGTGTTGGAGGGCAGAGGGAAGTACTCCATGTACCTAACGCACAAAATCACAGTGTTACCACAAGCAGTCACAGCCGATCTGCTGCCATTTGGTGTGTGCTGATAAGAGTGGTTTGTCTGTTTAATGCGTGGGCGATCGGCCGTACACAACAGCCTGGCAGTGGCACCCCACATACTAAACACATCCAACTCAATATTTGTGCAGATCATGCAGATATTCTCCAGCTTTCCTGCTGGGTGGATGTTTTGTGGGTTGTGATTCGCTATGAGTTTACTTAAAACAAATCTTTAAGAAACTCTCCATGTTTTATTGTGACTCTGAAACAACACTAAAGAAGATGAATCAATCAATTTGAATGGTGTACATTTGTTTACTTGGAACCTATAAACACATAAGCAATGCACCCGCTTATAAGGGAGCATTTTGAGGTCAGTTTGCTCCACCACTGATCCAATGCTTGGTCTATGATATTCATATTTCTAATTTAAACCCCTTTAGACATGACATAAAAGTCGTGTTTAAATTAAGTTGTTTAAATTATTATTCTTAAAAAAATAAAGATAAAACACACAGTCCTAAACAACTGTATTTCTATATTTTCACTTTGTGAAATACAAATCTAGTTTAACTAAAATGCAGTAATATCTTGATATCAAAATTGGGTCACAATCCCAAAAAAGGTTGAGAACCACTGCACTAAACACTGTTTCTTTCCACTTATTTACAAAATGAGATTCTTTAAAATGTGTGTTATCACTCAATTATTGCATCATTATGTTCTATAGTTGTTTTTAAATCGTTTTTTAAGCAAAATGCTGTTGTCGGACATAAAGGGGGACTTAGCCAAAAGAGGTTTGAGAATCATTGCTGTAGAGGACAGTTCATCAGTGTAGTATTAACAGTCCTGCTGCGTTTGTCTGTTTCTGCTCAAACTCTGTTGTTCTCAACCATTGGGCTGCAGCCCAGAATAGGACCAATGAGCAGATGTTACATCGCATTCAGAGGTCTCTTTTCCTACAATGCAATAATGAACATTATTAGCGGTTTGTTTCGCTGTGTTCTTATTCATGCTCGATGCTCAGATGTGATATCCCGATAATTGTGGCCACTCCTCTTAATGAACTGACCTGTTACTATAAGCATTCTAATGTTGGAGGCTCTCCTAGACTCAACATAAACTGTACAGGGGACTTTGCAAAGTGTTATGTTTTCCTACCAGTCGATGCCTCTGTGATAATTGTGTCCATTGAAGAACTGGATCTCTTCAAAAGTCTCCTTGCTGGGGTAGTTACTGGTCAGGTCAGGGTGCATGCCCAGAAACAGGTAAAGAGCTGTTGTTCCTGAGACGGAAGGAAGGAAAGAGACACGAGTTGACTTTGGACACAGCCTGAAAGGATCAGGAAGAAGAGACGCCTGTAGCTTTAAGGAAAGTAGTGATGTGAAAAATTAAAGCAACATTTTCACAGTGTGACTAAACACGTGTGCCATATTACAAAGATAAGAGTTAACGGGTAGATTCCATATATTTAGGCTCAGAGGTGAAAGTAACTAATTTCAAGTACTCACTTTACTGTACTTGAGCTGCTTTTATGGGAACTTATACATTTTTTTAGTATATTCATGAATCAGTAATTGTACTTCAGTAAGTTTTAAAAGAAGTAAAGTAATTCTTTACGATTTCTACACCCAATCGTTGCCAAGTAAATGGTCACATTTTGTAAGTGTTTTTTTTTTTTTAGATTTCGGTTTTATTGTCTAGGTCAGCGGTTTATGGACGCACATTGAACATAATCCATATGTTCTTAGTCGCGCCATTTCTGATCAAAGCCCATTTCTACACATTTCTTTAATATGTTTTTACCCACATGGCACTGTTTTAGAGTTCATGAATTTAGCTATACTTACAGCCTGATCATTCTTTTATTTATTTTTTTTAAATTGAATTCATTGGTTTTATTTTATTAAAAAATAAAACAAAATAAGTATTGTACATTTTGATAAAACCTTTTATTTTACACAGATGCCTTTGTGGAAAATAAATTAAGTTCCAATTGTGCAAGATTTGGTCTCTTCCGTTTTAGGTTTATACATGAGATGTTTACTGTATGCAAGGGAACAGTGGCAAGATTTATTACCATAAATAAACGTGGAGGGTGTAAGAAAGTGTTGAGTACTGTTTAATTGTGCTACTGTTTACTTGTACTTGAGTATTTTAAGTATGACTTACTTGTACTTGAATAAAATTCCAATTAAGTAACAGTACTTCTACTTGAGTGAAATATATCAGTACTCGTTAAACCTCTGTTTAGGTTACATAATCAGTAAATCTCAAACGTCTTCACGGCATTCCCTTCCTCCTCCTGCAGAAGGCGCTAAAGCCCCATGTCTCACCTGTTTTCTGAGGCCCGATGACGAGCAGTTTAGGAAAACGGTCACATGTTTTCTCTTTGGACCAAATATCCTTGTGCCTTTTGTCCTCACATGGATCCTGTAGAAATGTATTAGTAGACGATAAAACGAGTTATTTAGATACTCAAACTAAGCAGGTTTACTCACAGGAATTGATAAAAGAATCATCACATCTTTTACCATCCATTAACAAATGATTTACAGTGTCTAGAGGGCACTAGTATACACACTGTGTGGTCTTTCATAGTTATACAATGATGTATTACTAATGTACAAATGTTGTCTCCTCACCTGCCAGAGTGGGTCCCTCTCAGAGGGGAACAGACTGAAGTACTTCTGTGCCAGTTGAATAGGAGGTAGGGTCTGCATCTTCAGGTTAGTCCACGTCTGGAGGAACGTCACCAGGCTTTTAAAGGTGTACAGGCCCAGGCGGTCGTTCCCGTAGTTTGACAGATGAGTCATAAAAATACTGATCTGCAAACGCCAAGAAAACAGAAAGCAGGGACACATTGAAAACATGATTCACACATTGAAAGGAGAAAATAACGTAAAAAATTAGAAAAATTCAACTCATTCATAAAAATAATATTACAAATGGCTACTGCATTGTTTATTGACGTAACTTTTTCTCAACTTAAATTTACTAATTGGTAACACAATTATAGAAAACTAAAAAATATATCAGTAATAAACACAAAGTACTGTGGAATTGTTATCTCACTAATCAACACATACACAAACAAAAATGGAAGAGGAGCAACATCAAATAATTTAAATAACAAACCAAAATGTATCTAAAATGCATTGGCAAATGTGAAGATTTAATCTGATTGGATGCTGTAAATGCACTCCCCTAAAGTCAGGTTTAAAAAACCCAACAACAAATAAAATAAATAAAAAAAATACCTGTCACCCACTTTTGTGTCCTGAACCAAAGGTTTAAAATCACAAACTTAAACAATTATCCAAACATAAACTGAGCTCAACAGTGTTTAAATGACCTTTTCATCTTAGACTAAAAAATGTATTCATCAACCACTAAAATATGATAATCCTGCACCTAAAGAGGAACATTTTGGGTTTTGCTGAACATCACAGCAAAAATAAAAAATAAACATAAATGCAGTTCTGAACTCTACATTTTTAATCAACATCACTATGCAACAACACGGACTTTAGTTCATGTGTATTTGAGCAGTGTTTCTTTTATTGATTCGGTAATGCAGAACAGTAAAATATTGTATTTTTTTTTTTTTACAAAAAGTGCAGTAGCTGAACTGGAAAATTAAGAGAAAATAACAGAGGTGACCACTCTTTCCATACAATTTTCTATTTGGGCTTTAATGAAAGGCTCTCACTGTTATGTAAAACAGGCTGAAAGCCTAATGCAGGTATCCCTGAATGACTCATTGTCCTGCCTCCTGTTTAAATTTCAATTTGCACCAGCAGATAAATGACTTTCCATGTATTGCACAACAACAAAGCTGCACTCCGTGGTTGTTTAATTGACTCACGGGGTTGAGCAGAACAGTGAGGAAAAGCTCTCCTCCATTGATGAGCTTGTCCAGTTCATTGGGGCTGCCTGGGTAGTCTTTATAGAAGATTGTGTGAGTGAACAGTCCGCACGTCTGCCTGGGTAACACCTGTGACACAAAGCAACAAAGATACACTGTTAACACACCCACACACATACACACCATCACAAGAAAAGCACAAACACTCAATCAACCATCCACTGAGAGCCACCAGGACTCCACGCAGTTACCCCACACATTGTTTGCTTTCAATAACCTCCATATTATGCAGCTCGTCTAGCCAAAGCAAACCTTCTATTCTCTCTGAGTTTATATGGAAATTCATGGAAATGCATCTACAGTTTGGAGTGTCTGGGGGACTGAATATCAATCATCAGTGAGCAGGGAGGCGACTGTCCATTCAGACGGTGCTATCTCAAGGACGAGAACAGAGCTGGCAGACCACACAGCACACTACAAAAGACGTGGACGGAGGCGGCACCGGCTCTTATCACAACTGAAGGTTAACCCGCGAGTGAACTGATAAGTTCTTTATTTCCCCTCCTTTCAGCCTCTTCAATCTATTCAACTTTAATTCGCCCCTCATTTGTATTATTTGGCACCAGCCGGGGAGGTGAGGCTGAAAATAAAAAGGTGCTGTTGACATTTCAGTGATCGGTCTGTGCAGGCGCTGCCAGAGATGTCGGTCTTCGTTATGGCGCAGAGGTGTACGAGGCAGCGCTACTCAGACAGGTGTCTCATGCAAGGCTGCCTCACTTGACTACATTATCATGTCCCACGCCACCGGAGCATGCAGCTAGCCAACAGGGCTAATGAGATGACTGTCTCATCCAGCATTTCTGCTGCTTCAATGATGTGTGACGAATGGAAATAAAGATCTTTAGTGAGACGAGTAAGAACAGAGTCAACCTTCTGCCCAGGAGACATGCACCAACGCAGGAAAGCCCAAAACAGGGAGACAGAGATAAGAAGTCGATGAAGGATGAAATAATTGAATGGTGGAGGGGGATTAAGGGCTAAAAAGACAGATGTTAAAATGCAGACAAAATACCCACAGACTAAAGCAGTGGTTTTCAAAGTTTTTTTGGCCCAAGTACCCCATTTCTCTTATTTCTGAATCCTAGTACCCCCTTTGTCTGACTACACCATTTTGCAGAGAAAACTACTATAGAGCATAACGATGGAATGAATGTGTGATAACACACATTTTAAATAATCTAATTTTGTAAACAAGTGGAATGAAACAGTATTTAGTGCAATGGTTTCCAACCTTTTTTGGATCGTGACCAGGGTTTTAAATTAACTTTTTAGATCATCAGCCAGCGTGACTAGTAGATTCTTGAAGTTACCAGCCAACCAGATTTTCCACCAGCCAAATTTTTTTCCAGCGAAAATAAACTACATTATGAGTGCCACAGAATAAATTTAAGCGTTTATGTTTCTTTGAATAGTTTTTATTTTAGCTGATTGCAGAAATACATTAAAATGGTAAAAATATAAAGATTTATTTAAAAAGCAATGTTCTAACAATGCTTAAAAAGTGCAATATGAAACTTTGGGTGTGTCGGAGAAGTGAACCTTTTATAAAGTATACTGTATATTCCCATAACTTCCGAGAACACTGAAGTTAGAAACAATAGAAGTAATCAGTACTAACTAAGAATTACATGTACTGCAGAGCAGGGGTTCTCAACTGGTCTCGCCTTGGGACCCACATTTTGCCATGGTCATTAAATCGCGCCCTACCTTTTTTTAGAATTCAGTCAACCAAACTAAGTTTTTCAAAAATAGCTGTTGAAAACACACATATGTAATCTTTTTTAAACATAAATCTATATTATTTCCTGTGCAACATGCATTTCACAGCATGCCTGTCAAAAGAAAAGTTTCTTTCAATATAAGACAAGTCCAACTTGAGAGACATGAAGTTTTTATTTATTTTTGACTAGCTGTCCGTGACCCATCCAGTACAGGTCCTCGACCCACTTTGGGTCCCGACCCACCAGTTGAGAATCGCTGCTGTAGAGAACAAATATTTTAGTAACATGCTTGCTCTATAAATATAGACAAATCCTACTCCCCACAAACTGTTTAGTGCAAATACCAGCCACTCGTGACCCGACATCCATTTAGTATTAAAACTCCTCAATTTCTTCTTCTTTTCAGATCCTCTTTCATCTTTGTTTTCCCCTGTGTCAGAAACAGCTTTCCTTTGTTGCAGTTCAGGTTTTTCAACACATGATAAATATCTCCACATGCTTGTTTGTTTGTTTTTTAACAACTAACAAATTAACAAAATTTCAGCTCCTATTGTTTATTTTGCACCGTTCCATTTGACGTCTCCGATACCAAATCATGCAAACGTAAGCACGTAGCCAATTGTTGTATGATGCGTCACAACAGTGTTCATAGGAAATGTAGGATTAATACAATTAGCAGTGTTGCCAGATATACATTACATTTTAAAATCTAAACAGACACAAAACCCTTCAAATTTCTTGGCGGAAAACAGTCCAATCTGACTTGTCGCATCGTTTCTGCAGCCTGCGGATTCAAACACACGCAGTGGTATTTGTGTCGTTCCTCACCAGCCAAAATGGCTAGTAACGCTGCAATGTTACCCACCAAAGTTAATTTAAAGCTCTAATTGTGACCCCATTTTGATATCAAGAATTTCTGGCGACCCCAAAAAAATTTCTTCCCATCCTATAATTAATTTTTGATCATGTTTGAGCCAAGATATATACAAATATATATTTTTTGTTTTTACTGCATTTCAGTTTAACTAGATTTATATTTCACATAGTGAAAGTATATCATTACAGTTGTTTAAGATTGTGTGTTGTTTTAATAATACTAAAAAAAAATTATATTAATTTAATCTAAATTAATCTAAAATCTAAAACTTTTCCGTATGGGGTCCCAACCCGAAGGTTGAAAACACTGAATTAGAGGCTACTGAGTAGATTTATTTCTACAGTTTTTATCATTTCCGACAATTTCACACCTGGGGTGAGACCAAGACTGACGATTGTGCCATTGCGTACCCACATTTGAGAACCACTGGACTAAAGGGAAGAAAAAGATAAATGTATAAGAAGAACCTTACACTAATGCCACTATGGATGAAACCTCGTCGGAAGCGTGCCGGCTTTAGGTGGGGGTATTCCTCCGTGCTGGTCACTTTGATGCCCCACACCTTTTTCCAGGCATCATACAACTGCAGGTGCACGGGGTAGACGCCCGAGTGGTGAGGAGCCACTGCATATCCCATGTTAGTGGGAATCCCATGTTCCTGCAGGAGGAAATACAAGAGTCAGCGTTCAGGGAAGAGAAAAAGCTATCCAATTAAATTCATTCCCACCCGCAAAGATGTTTTACATACTGGGAACTAAATGAAAATTAGTCTTGTCTCTTCAGACAGGGTGGTGTAAACAACATCAAATACAAAAGGCACCCACTGCTTCAAACCATGACATTAAATTGTATTAATGATGAGATTGGGGACTGCAGGGTGCTTTAAAGAATGAACCATTAGTAAGACTTTAATTAATTTATTATGGTACTTTATTCGTTGTTAAACATGTTCAAATGAATACAAGGCAAGGTTTGTGTCTGTGACGCATGTTTTGCTCTGAACCTAATATAGACACCGAAAAAGAAATATAGTCTCCATGTTAAAAGTCCACTTGCAAAAATCTCAAACCAATACCAAAAATAAACTTAAAGATAATTCAAAGTCCTAAAAGGACGACAGATTTACTCGACTAATTGGATAACCAAAGTCCCGGAAATCAATAATATCAACTGAGCATAGAGATGGATCAAAGAGTGTTTGTAATTTTTTGGCTACAGATCAGTGCGATAAGCTCTGATGCAGATTCTGAAGCTACAGACTTAAAACAACCTAATTTCGTTTGCCCTTTATACACTGTACCTCTTAATGGGTGTTAATGTAATATAAGTAAGATTAAATGTGAGCCTTTACAACATCTTTTTTTTGTTATTTTGTGGACTGGGCTACAATTCTTCTCATGCAAAGCTCCGAGTAAAGGGACTCAAGGTTTGTTTGTTACACCAGAGCTTTTGCAAACTCATGCAGGGTTGACTTCTTTAGAAGAAGCTTTTTACAAGCATCCCATACTGTGTTTGCTTCTGCACAGTTTCCACCTGTGTTTATGTGTTTGTGCTCCAAAAAAACACTGATGGAAGCCGCTAATAAAAAACAACGGTGTAAATAGCAAAGTATAAAGCTTTGTGCTTTTGTGTTCAAGCAGAAGACGGTGAAGAGCAACGACCTAACACACCTTCAGGTACCTGGCACGCAACTCATTTCTACTGTGCAAGAAGTGTTGTCGTTAGGTAAACCATGGTAAGTGCTAAATCAATCACTGCATATCTTTTTGTATCAAACATCCTGTAAAAAATAAACAACTTCTGAATGGCCTGAAATGACCTCCTCAGACCCTGTGACTCACCATTGCAAATTTCTTGTTGAGCAACATCTGCTCAGCCAGCACCGACTGGTTATGGAATAAATGGGGCTGCATGTGGCTCCACATGTGAGGGAACCACCAGAAATCCTTGACGAAGGAAAGCAGCAGGTCATCTCCAAGGTCCTCCTCATCAGAACCTGGACATCACAACAAGGATGATGGATCATCGGATGGGAAAGGAGATGAAGACGGAACGAGTGCGGGTGGAGGTCACAAAATTGTGAAGGGAAAGGAATGTGAGGAGATAAATAATGAAGACAGCAATAAAAAGAACAGGAAATGAAAGTCAGCCAGGCGAGAAGAGAAAATGTGCAAAAATACAACCAGGATGAAACTAAAAGAAACATTGAAGTTTAACATTTTTTTGAACATTTACTGTACATTTAGTTTGTTGTACTACTTAGGCTGATTGTGCACTAATGAAGTACACTATTCAGCCACAACATTAGCCCCCATTAAGTTAGATAAAAATAATTTAACTCCTTGGATAAACTTGGCAGTATTTAAATCCTTTGCCCTCTGAGTTCAAAAAGCAGTTTGACAGGGACTTCATTGTAAAGAGCATGTCAAATACTGCTGCTGTAAGTAATCATCATTGACAGTTTAAGGCTGGCAAACACTGTGCGATTTTTGGCCCATTTTGAGCCGACTTTTGACTCGTGCGACTATTTTGTGGGATTGTGCGAGTCTCTGCTAGATTGTGTGTTGTGCATAGTGTGCTATACATGGGGTCACGAGAAGCGATTAACACCTCACGACCAGCTCCCGATCAGCAACCGTAGGTCGTAAGGATTTCAAACATGTTTGAAATCCAGTCGCTCCTCGTTAGGGTATCGCACAGTTGAAGCAATGCCACGGACCGGCTTAACGTAAACGCTCACACTGCGTGTGCGTGAACACCGTAGGGCTGCTGTAAAATTGAGGGACTGTCATGCCCACGTCTGTCCAGCCAGCTCCTGGTCCATCACATCACTGTCTTTTCTTTTTTAGAGCTCTTTTTGCTGAGATTTGCGAGTGTCTCCCCACTTCCGGGTTTTTCTTCTTCGTCTGTTTCAATGGTTACGCTTCAGTGTTCTTCTTCTTCTTCTTCTAATTTGTACATTGCATTTCCAGAATCAAGACCCCGACGTGTCGTGTATGAACGTACAGTGTGAGCAGTCAGATCGTATCAGAGTGTCGGATTGTACAGTGTGAGAACATGCATCGTGAGCTGCGCACATTCGGGCTCTGCACATGAGTCGCACAGTTTGAGCTGGAGCTGAGTGCAACGATTGAAAAAAAGCGCACAGTGTATCCCAGCCTTTAGAGAACCCAAAAGTGCTGAGTCCTCAATCAAGTTTGGACAAGCAAGGGTTAAAGCTTCCAAATACTTCAACAACTTCATTCTGGTTTCCAAGGTGAAATTAACAAGAACATTAACCTTTTGACCCTACATCAAGCAAAAAGACATCATTCTAGCAGAGGAGAAACCTAAAGATGACAGTTGTAGTGGTAACATTCATTTTGAATCACATTTAAAATTAATATATCAAAATCATACAAATTGGTCACAATTACATGATCTCTTGTTGAACCAAAACTAAGGATGCTCGATTATAGAAAAAAATAATAATCACGGATTATTTTAGTCATAATTGAAATCATGATTATTCAAACTTTTGTTTGTCAACCAAAAAGTTATTTAGTTTTTGTACAAGACAATGTAAAATATATTATTTAAACATCAATAAAATCCTTTAAACACTAAAATCAAGTATGTTCACTTTTGCACAAAACAGAACACTTCTTGCATGTGATGTGTCTTTGGGTTTGATGATTAAGACCTAGAGACCAGTCTTACTGGTATACCAAGCGCTTCTTCTGGCATGTTTCAAGACCGCGAGCAACAACTTTCCTCTTGTTGGCCTGAAGGCTAGCTAGCGCTTTAACTTTGAGAGGGGCTAACTACAAAAGTTAGTATTAATAATCAGTGTGTGCTAAGCTTTATTCTTTGTAGATGTCCAAAATCAAGGAAGTTTGTTTTATTTAGCAAATAAAATGTATGGAAAAAAAAAAATAAATAAATAAATAAATAAATACATTAAATTAAAAAAAATAATAATAATCATTATTTTTGTAATCATTGGGTGCAATCAAATTTCGATTAATTGTACAGCACTAACCATAACGTGTTTTATAAACTTTGGTGGTCATTCAGCATACCTGCATGCAGTAGGAATGCAGATCGACCACTGAGCAACTTAATAACAATCCAAAACACACCAATAACAGATTGGTGACTAATTACAGACCATATTCACAGACTCCTGCTGCAGTCTCAATGGGGCTGGGCTGCTTAGGCAGCGAAAGAGCTGGTGGTTATAATGTTATGTAGGCCTGGGCAAAATATTGACGTTTAGTGATATATAGACATATCAGCAAACAATTGCCGATATAAAAAATTGAACTTTTGCCAAAAAATATAAATTTTATATCAAAGCCTCTTTTGCGTTTTGCTTCTTCCGCTATTGTGATTTTGACCCAGTAATGTTTTGTCTTATTGAAATTTATTTTTATTTATATCGTCTATTGGCATTTTTAGGAAAAAAATATTGAGATATGAATTTTGATCCATATCACCCAGCCCTATGTTATGCTTATCAGAATACAAAATTGCAGATAATTAAAGTTTTGTGCAGATTGTGCATTGGTGTATAGGTATGTTTTGGGTCAGGTCCCAATATATTTTGCACTTACAAATAAAGACAACTGAGTAAAGCTGTAATAATTATGTTGTATGGAGGACAAGTGATAACTAAGGGGATTTTACTAGACTGCAAACCGGACTTATTAGAGGCCATCGTGTAGGTGAGATAATCTGATAAGTAAGACAAACACTGTGTCTTTCCCAGTCTTTGATCAATGAGCCATGAGGCTCTAATGAGACTGCTTTTACTTACCAGCATGGAAGAATTTCCCTGAGAATCCCAGATTGAAGGTGAAGTTGGGCACATGGGTGCGCAGTTCCCTCTGCGTATCCAGCAGGGCCTGAGAGAGAGGGAGAAACGGAGAGAATGTCAAACCACTGCACACTCTAAATGTTGCAGCAGCTCATTAATGAGAGAGCGTCAGCATCCAGGCAGTCACGTGCCTACATGCATATTTCATCCTGCAAGTTTCTTTTAGTAAACATCCAACATCCACTCCCTGTCTGATCTCCTTCATTTTGATAGATTTTTTTTTTTGCTCTCCTCTGATTCGGGTGTTTGTTACATTTGATCTCCTCACTAGATGAGGCTGCCAGCACACACACCTCCTCGCTCGCTCAGAATTCTCCATCTTGTCAGGGTGTGATTTGTTCCTAAAAGCTCGCTGTAGCAAAGCCAGTGAGGATGCCTTGATGGCTGCGCCGAAACTTTTTCGTACTTTTCTTAGACCCTGTGCCTCCACATGTGAGCTGATCCTGTTCTGCTCTGAGGGGACGCATGCAAGGAGCTTTTCAACATTCTTTGTACGTCTCTGGGCCCTGAAATATTCATTGCTGTGGAGCTTCTGTGGCGGAGTGAGCAGTGGGGCCTGTCGGCTTTGAGCAGCCTACTGGGACGAATGCATTGAAAAAGAGAAGAGGAGCGAGGAGACTGGCAAGCAACGGCACTGTGCCATGTGTGAGGCGGCTTTTTAGTCAGGCAAAGGCAAACAGTGTGATGAAAAGACGAGGGACTTTAGTTTCTGTTGTGACAATACAATGTGTTTGTGTTGTGAAAGACTCACCTTTACATCAGGCACCTTCATGCGTGTGCCCTCCTTGCCTACAAAGATGTCATCTATATCCACTAGGATGTAGCGCTCCAGGGACAAAGAGAGCCTCTTCCCCGTTAGAAATGCCACAGCGTCCACAAACACCAACTTGTGCAGCCAGAAGACTAAATTATTTCCAAACAAGACCCTCTGGATCCCGTCGTGAAGCCCCAGATCCTGCACCACAGATGGGAGCAGGGCCACATTCTGCCCCATTGGTGCAACGCTATCAGCTGACTGGGTCTTGGCTAGTAGCACAGGTTCGTATGTAGAGTGATTAGATTGGAAAACTGTCCAGTCGTCCCCGGGGAGCGGACCTGGCAGCGGCTGCCCGGAACGAGTGATGAAGAGAAGTGGAGACTTGGGGTTTACTGTGCAGTCCTTCAGGCCCAAGTTAGAGTGAAGAAAGAGAGGGAAGCCTTTGAGCTGTGCACTGAGCAGACTGTTCTCATTCGCCTGAGCAACACAAAGAGAGACAGAGACATGAAAGGAATTACACAGATGCATCATACATCAGTGAGGGTGAGGAGAGAGATCTACTGAATAGAATTCTGCAATTTCTCCACTGACGGGTGAAATAGGGAATGTCAGGACTACTCAAACGTGAAGACATGAGGCAGCCACTACCTGCTATGCCCAATCTGTTATGCTCCAAAATGGCAGACTTCAGACATTATAGGACTAAGGCTTCACTGACAACACCCAAACCCCTCTACAGTCTTTTTTTTTTTTTTTTTTACCATTTTTTTAAATGATATATGTATTACTTTGAGTTTGAGCAGTGTGTGTGTGTCACCATTTGTTCACTAAATGCTGTAATTATGAAATTTTAAATGTTGTTAAATATCTTTGCATGATTTACAATAACTAGCTGTTAATTCAAACAGAGTGGAGTGTGTTAACATGTTACTGTATTTTAAATGTTGTTTTTACATTTATAGGTTTATTCTCTCTTTCATGTGTTGCATGCTGATTACCTAAATTACATCACCTGTTTTTCCCTTTCATTGTTCTGTCCGAGTCTGTGATTGGCTCCCCATCACAAGGTGTGGGAGTGGCCAATACATGCTCCCATTGAGTGAGACTGGTGGGAGGACTGACTCTCTTCTTGCTTGCTTCGTGTGACTACTTTTAATTGGCTGATGTCTATATTTAGGTGTGACAACAACCAGAAATGTTTGATGAGCTACCGTTGCTCTAGCTGCAGAAGAAAGTTCAGGGACATGTAAAAAATTATATATAAAACAAAGGGGTACTAATAGAGTGATGGGTTACTTGTTTGTATAAAATATACTGAAATAAATAGCTTTGCACGTTGAAAGAGTGTTTTTCGAGGGGAAAAAATGCCAACAAAACCAAGTTTAGGAGGCATTAACTGAGAAATTGAGAATATACGTTTTAATGAACTATGGTTAAGTTTGTGTTAAAATGTAAAATTAGTGTTTAATTACTGCATAAACTGAAGTGCAACATCATCTTTAAATTGTCAATTCATAAAACATGGAATATGATGTAGTTAATTATTGTCAATCACCAAACAAATCATCAATATCTAAATGTGGCTAAGCCTGATTTTACAGCAAAGCAGCACTACTGAGCGATGAATTCATTGGGTTGCACAGCGTTATTCTCCAGAATGCTGCCCTTCACCTACATTATCCAACATTCATTTTGTGACACCAACTTCTTTTCCATATTATCTGTATAGTTTAGGTATGGCGATTAAAACTATAAGACCTGAAAACTGGCCTTGAGCAAACTAAAACATCCAGAGATTACAGACATATTAAAAAATGTAAAAGGGTATAAAAGCAAAATGAAGGAAGAAACAAGAAAGGGAGCTGAAAAGCAATGAAAGCCAAAACTAAACAAAGAGCAAGATATCAGATGGAAATAAAGTTGGAAGAGACAGAGAAAATAGTCAAAAAGGGCAAAATATGAGATTGCAGTGGGACTGAGTGATAATAAATCCAGCAGGTTTTTCAAACTTTGTGAATCCCATCTCCTTAGAGACAGTTGAGCCAGATGGACAGGGCAGAAAGTGTGAGTGAGAGGAGGCAAAATAAGTGTGGTGTTGTCCTGACCTTGAAGAAGCCAATGATGCCCACTCCATACTCCACACAGTACTTGTCCAGCAGCTCTCGGTTCCAGGCGTCCAAGTTGACATACTTTAGAATGTTCTCATAAATCACAAGTGTGAAACGCCCTCTCTCTTTGTCCGTCAGTGTAGGCATGTCCCCTTTACCAGGGGAAATCTCAGTCCTGTATCTAAACCGGCCAGACTCCAGGATGGCCACAATCTCCTGCCCCAGTTGAGAATACTGGCTTTCCACAAAGACTAGAACCACAGGATCTGTCCTGGCCCCTCCAGGATCCACGCCAGGGCCCCCCGAGACGCTCCGCAGGGGCAGCAGCCGGGATGGTGTGACCCTTGGGTCATCGGAATCGGCGGATGCTCCCTCGGACCCGGACATGCCGCTTCCAGACGGCTCCAGCTCCCGCTTGACGCCATAGAGGAAGTAGGCCGAGATGAATACGCTGACCGTGCAAAAAAGGAAGAGCAGGAGCAGGGAGGTCTGGAGGGGGAGGAGACGGACCAGCCGACGGAGGCGAGTCACGCATCCCAGCATCGTCTCACGCCACACCTCTCCGCCCCAGCAACTCGCCTTGGGGACAGTCTTTCTCTTGGGCGGGGTTAAAAACTACAGGCAGGTTTTACTCTCAGTGAAGTCAGTCTTGTTTTGAGCGAAATATTGCCATTAAGGTAGCAGCTGCAGCAGCTACTGGAGAAAGAAACGAGACGGTCTCACGATGGCTTTCCCTCATGTTGTAGCACTGCTTATGTCACCATGGCAAAGAAATTAGGAGCTCTCCACCACTGGCACACACTGATGGCTCAGAGGAACAGCTAGCAGGCCGAGTCACTGGTGGAGAAAGATGATGGATAACTCCATCACCTGTCCATCATGTGAACCTGTCAACCATGTCCTGGGAAGACTTTGCTCCACTCTTTTGATTGGACGATAATCTCTTGAGGGAAGTAAGGTTGTACAGGTCATCTCAGCAGCCCCATTCGCTCAGGATCAAATCTTTTTTCCTGGAAAAACAGCAAGAAAGAATAAAAGCAAGTTAAAGTCTGACAGCGTAGCTTGAGCTTGTGCAGAACTGACTGCACATTGCATTCTTTTATACCAATACACGGAAGTATGTATTCATATAGTGGGAGCTTAAGTAGAGTTGTCAATTATGTCCAAATGAGTATGTGTTTGAAGGTTGGATGTACAAAGGGGTGTACATACTCTGTAGTGTTGTAAAGGAGTATATTTGCAGGGGCAAAGTATAATAGTGTGTGTGAATTACCTGGTTTAATTCTATGGGACATGAGTATGATAAATTGATGAATAAAGTTTGCACCAATGTTTGCTGGAATTAAGCAAATGGCTAATAAATGTCATCCTCTGTCCTTAGACCGTCATTTGGCAAGTAAAAACCCAGTGGGGAAACTAATTACACACAAACATGTCATGTACATCCAACATGTGCATTAGATCATAAATATGTGGTGAAAATATCAGAGTTTATAATGGCGTGTTCGCAGAGAAATGTGCATGTTTCGCTGTTGGCTTTGAGCACAGCCGCTGGCATTGCCCGGCAATAACTTCCAGGAACCACTCGTCTATTTCAAACTTTTGTTGTCGTAACTCCCTCTCTAATCCAAGGTGTGCATTAGGTTATAAACACATGATGAAAATATCATCATTTATAATGCTGTGTTCATGGAGAAATGTGCATGTTTACACAGACTTTGCGGGCATGTGTTCACAGAGAGAATATCCGGACCCCCTCCCCCCTCTCATGTCCGGTCTAACCCGCATTCAAAATGAAATTAAAATAAACGTTACGCAACACCAAATAAGTCCAAAATAATGGATGCACAGCACACACGCAGGCTATGTGCAAGCTGTTTAAAAAGTTTCAGCTGGATCGGACACCGCGTCAGGGAGATATGCACCACACACACACGCGCGCACGCGCACACACACTCCTTGTATTTATAGATAATAAGATGTGTGGGTTTGGCGTTGTGTGGGAGATGTCTGAATTTGCCAGAACAAACATTGCAAAAGTCCACTCTAAAGTTGTCTTTGCATTCACCTACACAAAATGAGAGCTGCCACGATCCCCCTACGTGGGCACACACACCCAACCCCTGAGCTTGCAAACTCAACACACGTGCAAAAGAATCACCTGCTCATATGGCCTGCAAACAGTCAATAGGCAAAATGTGAGACAACAAAGCTTCAGGGCAATTCAAATCACGATTCAGGCCAGACAGAGTGTGTGGCTGCATACTGGAGCAGCTATCACCCGCGGGGACACTCGCCTCCTATATCACTCAAATCCTCACAACACTAACACTGAAATTGCAGGCCGGAAAAAAAAAAAAAAACAGAAAAACAAGCTGACGGAGGAGAAACAATCCAAGAATGAAACCTTAGATGGCAGTGACAGACCTGGCAACAATAGGATTCTTTACTGTCAGAGATACTCTTCTCCCACACACTATATATATTCCAACCCTCTGCTATTCCAACATAACACCAGCCTTTTCCCTTCAGTCAATCGCCATCAAGCCATGTGTGAAAAGTACAGGATGCAGCATGAGAATGGTGTGAGCAAGTCACTTACAAAGACATCGTTTCTCCATTTAGTGTCCGGGTGGAAAAATGAAACGCAGCATCATTTTCTTTTCATGGAAACATTGGAAAAGCTCCTGCCGTGCACACACTTAAAACCATAGATACACCATTAGTATCTTATCTTTAAACCAGATACAAAAAAGAAAGACTTCAATGGGTATAAAAAGATGCAGTAAGAACAAAAGTTTCACTAAAAAAGAAAAACATTAAAATCTCTTGAAAGTAATTAAGTGCTAAGCACAATATAAACTGTGGCTAAAGGACAACTTGTGGTTTGAACTACTGAAGACTATAATTACTGAAGACCATAACAAGACAAAAAAAAATATACTTTGTGCAAAATTCTACAAAAGCAAAATTTTAGCTGACTTCAATGTAATCGAGGTCAATTTTGGCTTAACAGGATGCTTTCAATTGAACTGCAGCTGAAAATATTAACATCACTTATTTTCCTCTTAATCCGGTCCAGCTTCACAGAGGCTGGGGACCCTGATGTAAAGAGGGGCTGTGAAGAAACGGCAGAATATATGACAATGTGGCAGACAAAAATCACACACCTATGCTCACTGTTTCCTCCTTTCTTAGAGAGCCGGGTTTCGTGCCACAGCATAAAAAAATGTGATTAGCCACAGTAACCGTTGCCCGCTGGAGAGAGAAAGGCAAAAGGAATAAAAAACTAAGGGCGACACCTAACATGAGAGAGGCTGAGCAGTGATTTATAAAACTTTGATGTGCATGCAGCAAACTATTACACCTGCAATATAGAACTAATGCAAGATAATATATGACAAGTAAATGCCAGGAGGACAAAACAAAGCATATACACAATAGAAATCGGCTACAACAATCAGATGCAATATATGAAAGTGGACAATAAACCAATAATGTTTTTAGTTTAGCGTGAATGATTTTATTCTACAAATATTAAAGATTACCACGAGCACTAAGCAAAACAATAATCTGCATCATATTTGATAGTTTTTAGAGAAGTATTTAAAACGGACAGAAATCCTTGTTCAATACAACAACAAAAAAATCTAATACAAATTATATACATATATTTTAATTTAAATGTAGTTTATTATAGAATCATAAAGTGCTTTGAGTTCTTTGGTTTTCTCAAAATTGTAATCTTTAAAATGCTTTTAGGTGACTTTTCATGGAACAGGAAATTAACATTACTATATGGCCCCTGAACTAACATGAGTTTGACTGTGTGCTCAATTTAAACCGGTGGAACAATTTACCTGGCACTGAATTGTTTGTCCTTATTACAAATGAAGGCCCAAATAATAAACACACAAGATCTTACATTCATAATAGAGAGCAAGTCCCCACCCTCCACCCAGCAATGTGCAAAATACAAAATAAAATGGCAATAGTTTCCTAATCCCATGAAGTTTTATTTTATCCATATGTTAACGGAAACACTAAATAGTGAATGTTATTACATAAACACAATCCTCGATTTCAAGCTGTCAGTAGTGTTACGCAATAATACACAGTATAAAATGATCATCTTAATAATAAAGCCTTTAGGAAAAGATTAGAACGGTGTAATGGCTTTTTCTGTTAATAAGTAACCAGAATGAGGACTTGCTATCTCTGCTCAGTGTTTGCACGGACACAGTGATCTCTGCTGTGCCTCCAATGACACTGTTGACTCGACTGTGACGAAACACAAACAGAGCAGAGGCAAACATGGCCTCACTTCTTGCCCAGATCACAGCAGAGCTGACCGCCTCCCAATGTTGACCTTCAAGGGAGGGAGAACAAGTAGGATGCTGGCCAAAGAGGAGGAGGAGGAGGAGAGGCCTTTAGCAGAGACCCAGTGAGACCAGGTTGGCTAAACAAAGAACAATACTTTAAACTGTGAATAAGGCGGGCGTAAAGTACTGTCACTGAACAAAACAGTGGCTAATGCATCACATGTCGCATAACCATTAATGTATCCTTCCTTCTTGTGTTACCTAAAGAAATTCAAGACGTGGGCTGCAGACGAGTCTGTTCTTTACTGTCTCATATAATAAATGCAAAAATGCAGAGGTGGAAGAAAAGAAAAAAACATGAATTTTTCATGCTTTACAGAGGCTGATGCAAGGTATAGCTAGAAGACATATTGGTACATAAAGGTATAGCCAAAGAGTCTGTATACAGTGGAGATTATCTTTACTCACAGAATCTTATGTACAGAGATTTTTATGCAAAACCCAGGCTATTTAATTACAAACAGCAGGGTATATGCAAGAATCCTGAGGTTAATTCCAATACCATTTTAGATTTTTTAAAAAAGTGTTAAAAAAAACTATTTAAGACCTCGTCGCCAGTTTAAGTTGTTGTTCACAACACATCTTTAACAGTTGCTGTTTGCTATTGAACAGAAATGAGGTCAGCTGAGAAGGAATAAAACTCAAAAGAATAAATTCAACTAAAGGCAGGTTTATTGACATTCCCCTCAGGTCACGACAAGTAACAACAGTTATTCAAGGCCAACTGGTGGAAAACAAGAACTTATTACAACATGATCAAAATTTGGGACATGTGCCTGAGATTGTGTGATTTGCTTTCAATCAGCTTCTCTATGTCCATCAGCTCTTTGAGCTTTTCTTTGTGCCTTCGGCGCAAGGTGTTGGACTTGGTGATAAGTTGGGCCATTAATGACACAGATTTTCCTTCTGCCTGCTCAGCAAGATGGTCTGCATCAATGTGAAGTGTGTTGCACACTTCGAGCAGGATTTTGATCCTTTTCTTCAGCTCTTTAGCTGTAACTGCATTAATGCTATCGATACTATGCTAATCCTTTTCTTACAAAGTGTGCAATAGGATACCCGGTTGTTATTTTTAACTGCTTTATCCAATTTTTGAATTCGGGCATCTTGAGCCAGGAGTCACATAACTTGCATTTTCCCATTTTAGTTTTCTTCTAGCTTGTTTTCATGCCGGAACATTTGCTGACACGTGACCCGAGGCAATCTACTGTAGCTCCGAGTACGTAACCGAGTCAAAGCTTGAATACCAATAAAATGTAATACCTCAAAAAATCACGATAAAACGTTTCTAATACTTTTCAAGGGTCTTAATTTTTCCACATTTGTTTGATCAACTTTTAATACTTTGTATAACCCCACGGACACCCTGAACAGAGGCTCTTTCTAAACGAAACAAGAAAATAAACCAATTAATGATTTTTAAACAACAGTCGTTGGTACAAAACTACGGTAATACCGACCGACTAAAATTGCTCGAAAAAATCTTGAGAAAAATCCACATTTCACCCCAATGGTTGAGCATCAGCTGAAATCCCTGTACACTGAACAAGAGCTGAATGGAATGGTGGCGCAGGCAAAGGCAGGTGACGGCCAGGAGGACAGACTATAGCTCTTTTCCCTCTGAGTGGGTGGTCACTAAAGCTTGCATGGTTGACATCATGAAGAGCAGGCTAGAGCTATACTGTTAGATTAATGAGAGACCATGAGGTGCAGGGGCGTGAAGCCTGGTCCTCAGCTGTAACAACTCTCTGGATAAACAACGCTTGAGCGCACCATATGTATCCTCACGTTTAGTTCCTCCTCTCCTTCCTCTCCCTGCCTGCCACTGCTGTGGCACTTCTTCAAAGTGTGAATAAGACCGAGTGTCCAGAGTCAGTACATTAACACTGTGGACTGCCCGCAGGCAATCCCTTGGACAAATAAACTTTTAAAAAGAGAGCTGGACTCACACAGGCCCTCAGGACCAAGAGCTGCCCCCCTTGAATCCAATCTGTCCACCTTGATGGTGACCGACAGAAATAAACCAGGACCCTCTAAGGTCATTCGCCACAGGCCTTGGCAACCACAAGTTCTCCATGGAAACGCTGGAGATATGCTGTATTTCAGGACAAGAAGACTGTGTTGATGCAAAACAAGCGGGCAGTAATTTATAATACACCCATCACAGCACTACAGCTGGCACTCCTCTCTGTGGATGAGGATGTACTAAAGCCAGAGCCAGAATCCAGAGACCTCTTTGAAGCTTCTCTGCATTTGTGTTTCTTTTTAACCATTCTCCTGGAGCTTTTGCTCAAACATTTAAAACCCTTCCCAACACAAAAACAAGTTTGGTCTGACCACATGAACTGTTTCAGTAAACCAAGGATCAAGGTTAAATGCATTCAAATGATGCCAGTGTAATCCCTAATCTATAATCTCATCAATCACTGCAAAGCAAACAGTAGCAAATGTGCTTATGCCAGCTCTGTTACTGTGCAAGATGCCTTAAAAGGATTAGGGAATGAGACAATTGAGTTATTAAAAACTAACTTTATCGTGTGGGGTTTGGGTCATATTTATTTCAAAGCTGTTTCCTTACTTGAGAGGTTTAAAACTCTGCAAAAACCACAAGCACTTGGAAGTTAAACCAAATACATTTCATGCAATTCTATTCAGCAATCAGCGCTTTCTTACAAGACATTAAACTTCAAAATCACACTCCAAACACAATAATTCCTTATTGAGGAATGGTCAACAATCTAAAATCTGATTGAATGCATTGATTGTTGCTGCTGTGATTCAAGGGTTAGTCTGAGAAACGGTGCAGAATGAAGGCCTGTATTCTCACTCCAGCTTCTGCCTCCCACCCTTCAGACAATCTGAATGTGCAAGCAGGCGGCTTCATTTAGGCTGCACACATTACGCCGACACTTCCCTCTCCCTCCATTTCATCAATTCATTTCATGCCACAATGTGAAGGACGGTAGACTGGGAAGGAAAAATGTCGTTTTCCCTGCGAAGTCTTCAGAAAGTGACTTTCAGACAATTGCCCAAACAAAACCATGTATCTGAATTATCACATCATTTGTCAGCACCTCAATTTTCTGTCTGCAGGAGTGAAGCAATTTCGAACAAGAAAAATGTCTTCCCCTCAGCTTGCCCATACCCCTCCAATTACTAGTACTTCTCAAGGCCCTATTTGTAGACCTCGATCTTATTCGTAATTGAAATGATTGCAAGGTTATTCTTTGACACAGTAATGGGACAAAGAGGGAGAATCATCTTCAAATACCGACAAGGGAGTACAATCATTTCCGCTGGGTAATTATGAACAGTATAAGGAGACGGCAAAAATATATGCAGCAACTCAGGGATCTCTGTGTACCATCACTGTAGACTAAACAAATGCCAGCCTTTACTCTTGTTTGAGAGATCCTGTCAATGCTGATATTCCCCCTATAAAGACAACCTGTGCAGGCACTAGCATTATGCCATCATTCCATAACAATATTATTATGTGCAACAGAGGAATAGGACAAGATTAATAAAATAAGGATGGTAATATATGCATATATACTCGAATAATTTTCATCTTAGCCCGGCTCCATCAAAGATGTCGTCTTTTATAGTTTTTAAGCAGAAGTAAGGGACTGACGTAAGAGCATCAGGAAGTGCAGAATTGATTATTACACTCAAAGAAAAGTGGTGAGAATGCACAGCAGGGACCATGGGAAAACTGCATCTGGGTGGAAACTTAGTGAGGGAAAATCATTAAGGAACAGTCTAATGGGGGTTTGAAGAACCAACACAATAACCTAACCTAAAAACATAAAACAATTTACCATGTGCTACAAACTTGTGTTCAGAGTATTGTCTGTATATTCAAAACCATTTACGAAGGCGGTAAAACCAAATTGGTGCAATAACTTATTAACCTCCACTGACAAGGAAACAAATGCATATAGCTGAGGTAAGGAAATGAGCGAGTACACTTTGGAGACTGTATTTCATCTTGAAACGACACCGCTGACTATTTGCCAGCGCGCACAGGAGTAGTGACTTCACAGTGTGTGTGTGTGTGTGTGTGTGTGTGTGTGTGTGTGTGTGTGTGTGTGTGTGTGTGTGTGTGTCATTGAAATATTTTCCATGGTCTGACAGCATGCATATGGATATCCTGCCATGTTGAAATTACACTGGTGGCATGTTTATGTGTGGAGATTATGGGAAAGATTTGCTATGAATAACCCTTTCATCCCCATTGCAAATACTAAAATACAACACCTACTTTGATGAAGAGGAGAGCTCATTTCTATTGAATTTCTGAGGGAAGAAATAGGTTTGTAGTGCGTCAGACAGCCAACACGAGGCAAAGGGAGGTGGTAGCAGAAGGAGAAAGGCGCTGGTCATTTATCATTTTTGTCAGTTGTGGTAGAAAAAGGAGGTGGAGCAGAGCGGCTTTCATATAAATTGAGTGTAGGTGGAATCAATGTGGCGTTGTTGGTGAAAGCAGGGAGGGGCGAGGGAGCCAGATCAATGCTGGTGGGAGTGACTGTTTGTTCCCGTTGTTTATCTACCATCATCTCGGAGCACTAGTGAAGGACAAGGGAGCATGGCGGTCAGCACAATGTCTCCATTGGGACATGGGATTCATAATGGGTCCCTCCTCATACAGACAAAACACATCACTCAGGGGTGGAAGTCCCATACTCTTAATGGGTGAGACACGTCGGCCTCTGAATGGGGCTGAGAGTGTGGGAGCAGAGGGTTCTGGGTATTAGGTTTAGCACCAATAACAGTATTCATCAGTACGGTTTCCAGCGACACTGCTTGCGTAGCATATCCAAGCAAATTACATTCAATTAAATTATCATTTAATACAGCACATTGGTTCCCAATCTTTTTTTTGTCCTTTGCATTTTTGCCAAAACATGTGTACCCCCTCTTCATATAAGTACCCTCTCAATAATTTTATATGCTTTTTACCTTCATCTATGGAAAAGGCACCCCGAACACATCCTTTTTTCTCAAACATTGGTTCCCTCAGGCTTAATCTGCAAATTCAAAACAATGAGTGGAATTTAAAGTGGAATTTATTTATTTTTTAAATACCATGCAACTTTTATGTGATTACTTTAATAGTAAGTAAATATAGTTGGTTGTCTTTGTAAAATGTAGCTAATCATTTCTAATTTTTATACTTTATTGCATTAATTAACAAACAAAATGTCATTTTCACAGACAACTGTTTTCAAAAGTACACTGCGTGTTTTTTAATAACAACAGAACAAAGAAAACAATGAACAAAAAAGCCAAAAAAAAACATACATCAAAGGAAATTGGGGATAAATAAAAAGTCTAAGTACGTTTTTGTCGCACATCTTTTGATGAAATTATGTAATTGTGTAGTCTACTTAGTCAATTTTATTCATTTTTTGCAAGTTATCTCAAATTTCTAATGTTATTTTTTCATCATCTAAAGTTTGCTCGACCGTTCTCAACCAAAGATTTATTTTGGGTGAGATTTGTTATAGTAATAGATAAATACAGTATTTTGTTGAGCAATATTGTTAGTTTGTGGTGAACTTGTCCAGAAAAAGGCTAAAAAGGAAATCTCTCCGGGTACCTCCTGTACCCCTGTGTGGGAACCACTGATATAGCAGTACCGTACAGCTCCAGAGATCGTCAAAATAAAACAGTTATAATAAACGTAAAAATACCAAACATGTTTTAATACAGCCTGTGGCACACACAAACAATTTGACCCTGTAATCTACTCTCTCAGTGGTTGAGGGGAAACAATGGCCTCGAGGACGCACTCTGCCTGCTTAAAGTGTTCTATACTTGCCCGTGAAACCAGCACGAGCTCGTTTGCTGTGAATTTGAGTCATTGTGATACCCAGGAGAGCCTTAACTCTACTTCCTCCACTTTTACACACCCATCTCTTATCAGGACACGAAAAGAGGGAAGATAGAAAACAGCCCGCACTGATCTGTCTGTGATGCGCGCAGCAGAATTGCGTTCCCTTGGGAATACCACTGGGTAGAAGAAAAGCTGACACAAGTGATGAGATTCTGTTGTACTGCCTATATTTTTGCCTGCGAGATCAAAGAGATCAGATTTTTCCTTCCGCATTAATCCATCCATCTCGCCATCGGCTCTTTCTCCAAGTGCAATCGAGGACAACAGATAAATGGAAGGAGTGAAAATGAGTTTGCAGTGTTTGTTTCACATCAACAGTAGACACGCGCACCCTTCTGTGTTAACTACTGCAGTCACCAAATGCAAATTGCATATCAAAATAAGTGGAAGTGTAGAAAAATAGTCAGCTGAATGATTAGCTTATCGCAAGTATTATTTCCTTGTCCCTGTAACACTTTCATGAATTCTATTAAAAATCCTGTAAACCTCAGCACTATTTTTAACTTTTCTCAGTCACTGTTTTGCCAACGCTGCATCTTTCCCATATACGGAACACTGGTTTTACTTTATATAGCATTAGGATAATGATATCCCACAAGGGATATGACTGATGAAATAAAAACAAAGATAAAATAGCATGTTTGAATGCAAGTTTAAAATTTTATCAGTTGACGTTACCATTCCGTTGCTTCCCAGCAATCACTGCAGTCAGCCACTGCAACCTGCACAATAGACAATGCTAGGTAATTTTAGTTATATCATTAATATTTAAGCGATTTGACGTTTTAGCTAGAGCCTCCTGCAAATTTAATGACTGGGTGATCTACAACTGCAATGCTAACAAGTCCTTTCATGCTAGCATGACTCAAGCAACAATGACAAAAGACTTGTGACCTCTCAGATTAAGGTAGTGGTATGAGGGCAAAATAAACTGTAAGCAATGATGATTCAAAATAAATCTAAATTCTGCTTTTTGTATTTTTAAATACAGCCTTGTTGCATTTTTAATACAGCATCAAACAAATGGGTACCGTTGTGCTGTTTTCTGTTGTATTTTGATGTTCTTTAGCACAGAGAGAAGAAAATAAGAGCACAGTCAGCCGTATGCACTTAAACTTCAGAAAGGAGGAGGCATCAAAGCAATAGGTTAGAAATTATGCTGATCAGCATTTTATTTTGATCAAAATAACATTGCAGTATTAATTAAACTTAAACCCTTTACAGCAGTGGCTCTCAGACTATAGATAAGGTTTGAGCCCCCGGCTGCCCAGGAAGCATATGAATTAATAATACTGGAGTTAGATTTACATTTTCTCTTGATATCTTTTGCTGCATCAAGTACTGGCATTTATCAAAAATAATAACCTACATACATTTCTGTTATTTAGTTTTATAATGTATTGCACTCTTTTCATTATTCTGTTTGTATTGTAAAGTTTCCTTGGGTGGCCTGAAAGGTACCCTTAAATAAAATTAATGATTATTAGGGATGCACCGGCTCGGCCTTCGGTTTAGTGAGTTAAAAGCAAGGCCGAATAATAGCGTGACGCAATTACGCAATCAAACAACGTGCAGTGTTTTTGAATCGAAAGTGTGTGCGCGCGTTGCTGCAGAACCAGAGCAGCAGCAGCTCCTCCTTTCCACACACAAACACAGCCAGACTCTCTCCTTTCCGCTCTCGGTCACCGCGTAAAAGTTGGAAGCCGTCCAATTCCACAACAGAGTCCGTTGTTAGCGCTGTGAGCCACAAATCCGTAAACATCCCCATTGTTTCCTCCTCAGTTCACAAGCGATGTTGGGTTTCGTTGCATAGACTGGTGTAG
Source organism: Gouania willdenowi (assembly GCF_900634775.1). Lineage (NCBI taxonomy): Eukaryota > Metazoa > Chordata > Actinopteri > Blenniiformes > Gobiesocidae > Gouania > Gouania willdenowi. The sequence continues at coordinate 18,138,313 of NC_041053.1, forward strand.
AATTAGCACGGAGTGCTAACAGCTGATGTGTGTAAACAATGGGTCTGTGGCTCCAAGCAGTGACTCCCAACACTATTGCAGCAGAAAAAGTAGTGCAGTTTGGGCGTCCAGTAGTGAAGTTTGTATTTACATATATCGCAATAAAGTATAAAATATATTCTATATTAAACAGCAGTGTTGTTTTAGCTGTTAGATAGTTGGAGAGGGGAGGAGCTCTAGGAGGCGTGTTAGGTGACATCACCTGCCAATGTGGGCAAAATCCAACTCGCCTGTTTGGAGTTGACTTTTTACAAAATGTGGAATAACAAAGGAGGAACTTTTTTTTTTACTTTGTCCCTCTGAATGAGGCTAAAGGGATGTATATCACTGTATCAAAACCATTAGAAAGTGATTTTTTTTTCATCATATCTCCCCTTTAGTGCACTTTGTTTTTTTTTGTTTTTTTTTTTGGAATACATGTTTTGTTTTTTTGAAGGACTAAGATAAATTAAAAACTTTGTTGTGCTTTTTTTGAAAAGCAAAGGGTTAGGGTTAGGGTTAGGGTTAAAAATGTCAGAATATTCAATAAACATTTACTTTCTTTGAAAATGTGTCTAAAGATATATTCTAGGCTATTTATGCACTATTAAAAAAAAATAGTGGAAAACTTTACAACCGCATTCGATATTCTGTATTTGGCAAAGTGTTTATATTTCAGTCGGCTTTGGCCACAAATTTTTATTTCAGTGCATCCCTAATGATCATTATTATTATTATAAATGTAGTCTTATTGTTACCACTGGCTAAGTTTCTATTGCAGTCACGCTCTACCTGTGCCTTGCCAAACTACTGCTACTACTGCATCTTCTGCTGTCGCTGTGGACCAGAGGGTGAAGCATGTGGGGGGTGTCACACAGTTGACAGGTCTATCTGGGCTCTGTCTACTGTGCTGGCTATTCCCATTTCCCCTCCTCAATGCAGCCCCTACAGCTGCTGTGTATCCAACTGTGACACCATGTGCACATATATCAGTTTACAGAAGAGAGGGGTGGGGGTCTGTGGCTGGAGCCTGTGCATGGGGTCCGGCTTTCAGAGACCTACATGAATATTCTATCTCCTGAAACACAAATCTTTAAAATCAAAACAATATCTCAAGGTTTATTTCACTGTTTTTAGAGGTAAACGGGCCACAGGCGAAGCAAAGTGTGTGTGTGTGCGTGTTTGTCTGCAAATAAAGCGATGCTTTTTGCTGCCTGTGCTAGGAAAACCAATCAGGTTTATTGAAAATAAATGTGAAGTACACCACACAGTAACGCACACCTTATTGCTGTGTGTTTACGTGCCGTGCTTGTTTTGCTTATGTGTAGAGGAATGTGTGCTCCTGGGCGAGTTAATGGTGCTACCTTTATATCTGAAAAGCTGACAGTCACATACTGTTAGCCATGCAAAATCTGAAATGTGTCTCCTGCCACCCGTCCATAACGGACCAGCAGCTGCCAGAGTCAGTGCGGTTCAGGCACTCGGCGTCACCATAAACCCGATGTAACACATTTCTCATTGGATACGCTTCTCAGCCGTTACTTCTCCAGAGCACACAAACAGCCATTTCTACTCATTCACATACCCACAAAAACACATTTGCACAGACACATTGAAATAACATTTGCATGCACGTGCACAGGCACACACACCAGGCTTGGGGTCAATTACATGTTCAATTACGATTACAGTAACCAGCATTTTTCCCAATTACAGTTAAATTAATTAAGTAATTTTTATCCTCAGAAAGTCAATTATAATTACGTTCTAATTACTAAAGTTCAATTACAATTAATCACAATTACTGTGCCTGAAATAAATAAACTAATAAAAGTAAACCTTCCTTTTGTGTTAGCTTTCTGTTAGCATCTCTTATGATAACTGATCCTAAATCAGCTGTAAAATACTTGTAAAACAAATATCTATCATTTAATTTCTTTCCTATCTATTGGTTACAGTAACGCTTCCTAATCAATGAAATCATAGGCTTTAATATTTTTGGTGTGGGCGCCTGAGCCTTTTTTGTGTCAGTATACCTCTGAATTCATTTTATCATTAATTTTTAAATGGTAAAAAAGCTTGATATGAAATTAATAATTATTAACTAAATATGTGTAGAACTGTAAATAGAACTAAAATGGTTCCCCAGTTTTGTTTTAAAATATAATTAATTTTATATAATTTTCACGAGAATTACAATTACAGTCAATAATCTAAACTCAATTACAATTTATTTAACATAACAATAATAGATTTGTTAAATTACAATCATAATTACACCATAATTGTAATTAATTATTAATTACACCACTACAATTATAATTGACGCTAACCCTGGCACACACACGTTTTTTATTTGGGTTTAGCTGTAATCTGTGTTGCGGTAGAAGTGGGGGGTGATTGGTAAACTGATCCGGTCATAAGGACTTGGTCGTTCCTCACTCTGACCATAACAACCCAGGTCCCACAGCTATCCTTCACCTCCTGAAGGGAAGCGTCCAATCAGGCAGGCAGATCAATATGCCTTAGCCGCAGGATATAAGGCTCTAAAGCCAACTAGCACTTAAGGAGAGGGGAAGCTTTATCGATTACAAAAAGGGTTAATGAAACCATGCAGGTGGCTACACCCGACTCCATCAGGTTATTGATACTCACTGATTATCAAGCTCCTGGTGAGGATTTACGACAATTACTGTACTCTGGGATCCATTGTCATGCCTTTTGATGCATAATATATCATCATATCTCAATATTTTTTCCTCAAAGTGGCGATATACAATACTAATCTCAATTATTTAACTCAATAAAGTGACTCCTCAAAAGCAGTGACTCTTAAAACAAGTATTTTAATCCAAAATAAGATATAAAATATACACGACCAGTCAAAAGTTTTAGAATACCACACTTCTTCCAGTACTGAAAATGGTTCAGTTTATTGTGTCATTGCACTCTGAAATGAAAGCATAGAACAAATAAGCAATTTGAGCTGAAAAAATAAATCATGGAATCCATGAACAATACTGTTCACCTGATGCTCATGAGGGTCTGGTACCACAGTGTGTTCCAACACTGCTGTCAGAGGGGGTTGGAAGTAATCAAGAAACGTTGGAACACCTGTAGGAATTAGTAGCACCAGCTTTCAAGGCTGATTCAACCTTCATTGCTGTAGAACAGCTTTAAATTCAGTGATGTTGATAGGTTTTCAATGTAGTGAGTCCCGGGACCCACAGGTGGTGATTTGAGTGGGTCTCTGGGAAATTCAATGGGTCCCCAATAAAAAAAAAAATTTCTTTCTAATTCTTATATTCTTCTATTTCTCTTGTCACCAAAATCTTCTTGTCTGAACATCAACTAAATCACTATGAAACTTATAGCACAAAATTTAACTTAACTAACAGTGCAAAGTCTGTAGGGAAAAATAAAATGATCAGATATGTTTGTGGTGTATTGTCAGCAGCTAGTTAACTGGCTGATTGTTGTTGTAGCGGTTAAACTAGCATGTACTCAAGGCGATCATGTCTGCGCTGATTTAATGCATAAAAGGGTCCGCTGACAGCTAGGTTTCTTTTGCTAGTTACTGTGATTTTAAACATAAGTTGATGTTCACAATGTATCGTACCAAGTAACATCACTGCTTACTACTAAGAAGTTCGTATCTTTGACTTAGGGTAGTATAAAATCCGATTTATTTTTTTACAATTTCCGTTTTATTTTTTCCCAAATTCAATTTTATTAATCCCCAAATTTCGTGTTTTCCAATTTATTTTTTTAAATGACGTTTTTTTTTAAAGAAATATTTATCATTTTCTAAAGAAAACGTTCGTTTTTAACTCTTGTGAGGAAACAAAATAAAATACTAATACATAAAAAACAAAAATGTATGTCAAAAATAAAGTAAGATACAATTAAAAGGTAGATATAAATTGTAGTGACATAAATTATTAAGACTGCTCCTTTTCAATTATCTATATGTCATATAAAGATGTATGAGAACAGCATTAATGGTTTACTGAATCTGATCAGGTTTAATGATTAGATTTTGATCAACTTAGTTTAAATTAATCTCATTTAAATAATCCAATTTTCTGTAGCTCTGATGAGATGTTGTTCGAATGTAACATTCTAATAACGTTGCTCCAACGGACTTTTATTTTGTAAACCGGAAGTTCCCACTGAAACGTTTGTACTTGAGGTAGCTTGCCGACTGTGAAAGGTCTACCTATAGACACGGACAAAATGCTGGAATAAAAAGAACTAACCACACGGCTGAGTTATTCTTAGTTAACCAGACACAACAGTTCTAACACTCAGCAGGTGAAGATGATTAAAGCTGATCACGTTTTCATGGAGCACTGCTGCACTACACAAAGCACGGACGAAGCTTTCATTTTGAAATGAAATCCACGTTAACTGGCTAGTTGGCTAAACTAGCATGTACTCAATGGGATCATGTCTGCGCAAAGTTAATGCGTAAAAGGGTCCGCTGACGGCTAGGTTTCTTTTGCTAGTATGTGTCGTTTTTCATGGGCAAAATGAGATGAGTCCGGGGGGATGCACGGATAGTGGATTTACTGCGTCCTTTTAGATTTTTATGCGAGCAACATCACTGAAATTGTTAACCCACTTCATGTTCCCTGAAAAAGGCCTACTTGTATAATTCTGAAATGTACATTATTTTTCAGTTTTAGGTAACCAAACCTTTTTTTTAACCTCTGGCTGTTCAGTACTTACCTTTGTACCATTTCAAGCTATTCATTGGACTTGCACAACTTTAATTGCAATAAACCCCGGGAAAAATTAGAGTGTTCTAAAACTTTTGATCGGTAATGTATATCTCAGAAATATTAAAACATTGTGAAGGACACTGTTTGACTGTACTCTATGATTAATATTAAATACTTGTATGATGTGATTTGTACTGTGCGATTGTATAAATCAAAACAAGTAAAGAAAAAAAAAAAGATATATCTCGATATAGACGAAAAAAGAAAATTCGCTATATCTTGAATCCCAATGTATTGCCCAGCCCTAGCTGGAATGACAATGAAAGTTTGAGTATCGCACAGAGCGGAAGTGAATCAACAGACAGAACAAGAAGATAATGGGAAAGACAACAGATCAATCTTTTATCCATGCGGCAAATAAAAGTTTACAATAAGGTCATGGGATGCCATGACATCTTTGCTGCTCGATCAATTATTCAACATTGCCTTTTCTAACCCGTTAATAATATATCAATGTTTGAATAACAAAAGCAAAGCATGCTTGCGTTGTTCCTGCCTACAAAGGGCATGACAATGAAACCGGACGAATTTTCGCCTTTAGGTAAAGGCTGAGGAGAGAGGGAAGCATGAGAGCCTGCAGGCTGCTTTCCCCTGCTGTCAGCCTGTCATTTATGATGTGTCCGCCTCACACTCTGTGTGATCAGAGATCAAAGGGTTAACCGAATCTCTGGCCTATAGCCCTGTGCTTACATTATTCAGCAGCTTGTTACAACAGCCTGTTCCCTGATCTCACACGCAGGGAGATGGAGCTAGAAAGACTTGGAGAGGGGAAGACGGATTAAGAAGAAGGATGACAGCAGGACCAGGAGGCAGAAAAACATAGGATGGGATAAAGGCCCGGCCTGAGGGGGGGAAAAAGGTTAGATGGGCAAAAAAAGGGACTTAGTAGCATGAATAGAGGTATTGAGTATAGAAAATGGATGAGTAGGTGCTGAAGGATAATAAAAGAGCACAGGTGGATGAAATCATGGCTTGCCAGCAAAATCTGCCTGATGCCAGAAACCTCTCAATACAGATGAATGTTGAATCTATCTGCCAGAAACTCTTTGCTTCTTCAGCTTCGCATACTATCAGTTGTAACACAACTCACAATATGTGCCACAAAATTGCCACAGCCTCATTTTGTGCACAAATGGTAATCTAAGAATTCCAATATGTGGTACGTCCTCCAGAAGTATATGTTCACATTCAAGTCTCAATGTTGTTTTTTTTTAACTCCTAATTCCTTATGAAAGACTAGCTAAATATTTTCTGTCAGTGCATTGAGACAGATAACACTATCCATCGCCTTTAGACTCCACTGGGGCTCCCGGGCACACGCACACAGCAAAGCAAAACAACATCCATCACACGAGCATAGAACTGACAGGGACCATATTCAGGGAGCGTCCTGTTTATAGTCCCACACTTGTGCCGCAGCTCTGCGAGTGGGTTCCTTTGTTCATTAATTGATTGGCCTCCCCTGCTGAGCCTCAGTAACTAGGTTACACAGATCCATGACACGAGGAGGATAGGGCCCCCCGGTGAAAGGCACAGGATGGAAGGACCTGAGTGTTAATACAAGTAATGGAGTAGAAACAGCAGTATATTTATTAAAATTACCCTAATCTAATTAGAGCAAGCAGCTGATGAAAGCGTGGGATGATGTCACCGTCATATCCGTTGAAGGGTTGTGGAAAGGTAGAGTGATGATGGCAGACAGACACAGCCTCAAGTTCACTGGCAGCTCTTTCACTCACTGTCACACTGACAGGAACTTCCAACATCACTTGTCTCCACCCAGACTGACACACATATACCGGTATATACACGAGATAAACTCTCCTAAAACAGAGACAACCTTTTAAAAGGAACAATGGTGAGGTGGTGTAAAATTCACTCCCAGGATACTGACATTTGCTCAAGCTGTAGCTCTGGGCTTTAAAGAAGGAGTCATTCGAGGAAAACAGAAGCTTCAAACATTGTATTCATGATAAACCATATGTTTTATAACAAAAACAAAAAAGCGGTTGCTCATTCTCCAAATCGAAGGCTTTTATTTGTACATTTAGTCATCTTAAAGCTATTTACGGTCAGTCAATGTATGCTCTCTTATTGGCTTACAACATTTAAAGGTATTGTAGACGATGTTTAGCTTCCGGGTGGATCATCAAGACTATTGGTCCTCCTAATTGTCAATCATGTTTACGAAAGGCTGTCGTACGTGCTCGTGCGCGGTGCGCACCGGGTCCATTGAAAATGGATTTTCACTTACCGGTGGCGAGTCTGATCGTGGGAAAAGTGCGAATCTTCTTTTGTAAGATAAGCTTGTATGACCGATGTCCACACCAACTTGTAAACAGAGCTGTGCACAAGGAAAACGGGGCTCGTGCACGCTCTCCCGCACACGTAGGCGTGTTGTGCATGCACTTTTTTTTCAAAATGTGGAGAGGGCGTTTCTTTTTTAAACATCGTCCACAATACCTTTAATAGAATTTCAAGAATATAAAAAAAGAAAGAAATTTGAAAATATTTTTCATTAATTTTGTATTTATTTATTATTCTTTAGCACTGCTGAAGATTATGTAGAAAAAATATGATTATGAAAAAAAAAAAATGATTATGTAGAAAAAATATTAGCAGATATTGACAATGCAATTGAAATCTAGTTTTTAAGTATGTATGGTAGAGATGCAACAACGATTAAATATATCTTACTTAACATAAAATATCTTTAATTTGTCAAAATGTCTTGAATCCTTACTATTTATTTCAGAAAGTACTGAACTTATTGATTTACTGCATACTGTTTGAGTCATATGTTTATGAATTTTGATGAACAAAAAACATTTCACTAATGAAAAGCATTGAAGCCAAGTTACAGGTGATTAATTCATATTTAACTTCCAATTGGCAAATGTTTCATATTTTTTCTGCTAATTTTAAGAGAAAATATCTGAATTACAGCCATATGAAAATAATGTAGTTCACATAGGTACAACTCCACGGTTTACTTTCATGAAGTATTTATGATTATACGATAATAGTATATACTGCTTAGTCCTGTGTGTTTTCTCTAAGTTAGCACGCACACACACACACAAACACAATGATGTAAGGACATGGCACTTACTTTAGTAGTTATAAAATTTGTCAGTCAAGCAAGTCATCAATTATTTATTAGCAGTCTTTTTTATACATTAGTTATGTAATAATTTAACCCAGATTTAAGCTTAAATGCATCCAAGACTAGAGTTTGAGGGCGATAAATGGGACTCCTCCATCACCAGTGTAAGCAGAATGACCTCAGACAAACCACCACAGTCATCAAACCCACAACCACGAACCAGTGCCTCAAAAACACTTGCCAACAGCTGAGGATGATGCTGTTTTTAAGGAGTATTTGCTTTTCCTTGTGCTATGGAATAAAAGCTACAACAAGTCAAATGTGGATCTGGGGCACCTAATTATTTCAGGGCAATTTACATGAATCTCTATGCGCAGTAAAAAGAAAACCTGCCACAGCACAGAAACCACTGTGGTCCAAATTTAGATTCAAAGAGGCTCAAAACCTCCTTGCAAACAAACACTAAATGCCTCGCCCAGCCTCATAACTCCTCTGGTAACAAAGCAGGATACACACTGTGTCCTCCCTGTCTGCATCAACCACAACAGCTGAACCAGCAGAGTGTCAACATGTCCCCTTGGATACGTATAGGAAAACAAGATTCCACCATACTGTGTATCCCTCAGGTGACAGTGCAGAGCATTCCCCACTAAAGGAGATAAACTAAGGCTGATCAGATTACAGGGAATGGTTTCAAATGGTGTAGCTATTAGCCTGGTGTGTGCGTGCATGAGCGCGCGTAGAAAATGTTCGCTCGATACAAGGGATGAGTGTGTGTAATGTCGTTGCCAATGGCTCGTGTGTCCAAGATAAAATCAGATGAGGTCTAATGTAATTTCTATAGAAAAAAAGCTCCTAAAGAGTATGACCTCTGAAGATTTTGCAAGCTTAGTACTTCTCAAGTGAGTTGTGACACAAGAAAACAAAATAGTAGGGTGTTATTTGATCTCTGGGCCTCGAGTAATGCAGTAAAAATGCATTACCAACACCAGCGAGGACCAAGAAGCCTCTGAGCGTCACAAGAGTTGACCACTTTTCTCAAGAGATGAATTCTGGGTCACATGAGGACAGCGAGCAGAGAGGAGGTTAATGGTGCTGTTACTGGAAGCCTGAGGACAAAGAAACAAGCAGAGGAGAGACTAAAGCAAGTTCACAGAGAAGGAGGGAGAAATGCAAAGCATTTGACTTGTATTTCCCTCTCACATTACCCTCTCTGCCAAAATACCACCGAAGAACAATCCACTGCCTTTCAATTGTGTTATACACCTTTATCATTAATTTATTCATTCTGATTTCACAGCCAAAACTGCAGCCCATATGTATGCCAGTGGCTTCAGGCCCTATCATTTAAACGCACTACTAAGTTTCTCTTTGGTAAAAGATAAAGACAAAAACAATGCACTGGTTATAGTTTCTACCTATAGATAACTTTTAAGATCATAGGGGTCTATTCTCCCGTCTGGACATAAGCGTTTTTTTGCGCGCCTGCAGTTACGCGCTTCTCTCCTAAGCGTATTCTCTGGTCCAGCCAGCTGACACGCCCACCTAGTGTAAGGTTGACCAAAAGCGCATATGTGTGAATGAAGGCGGGTTGAAGGAAAGGAGGCGTTTTCCCAACACTTGTAAATGTCATTGAAATGCGTGAAAATGATAAAGTTCACTTTTAATTTGAAACACCTTCATTGATAAACAATGCAACTGGTTGATTTGATCAGATTATTGATCAGATTATTGCAGTGTGACTGAGTTACAGTTAAAATCTCTTTCCTTGATCATCATCACCTTCATCATCATCATCACTGTAAAGCCTGATTGAGTTAGATGCGCTGGAGAAATGAGGAAATAACCCGGCCGCAGAGCGTCCTGCTTTAATACAGAGGGATGTCTGCAGTGAAACAGAACTATTGGCTTCCATAATACACAATTTTAAAAGTTCATTGTTTAAAGCGACCTGAACTGAGCCTTATTAAAATATGCGTGGGAACAGTTTCTGGTCCATCCTCATCCGCAAATGACAGCTTGCTTCACTGTGTAGTGGATCAAACTGTGACTTTACGTTGGACATAGTATGAAAATAGCTGAATCACTGTGACCAACGTGAACAGAAGTCTGCGTCTGTCAGAGTTTGAATTAATTGCGCAGCAGCAGCTGAGTGATCACAGCTGTGCAATCCACAAGTCCGTGTGGCTTCAAATGTAACCAAGTCCATATTTCTAGTGCAATATATTGTTTCACCTTATCGGGGCGCTACACTTATTCCAGGGTTAGAAGCGCCTAAGAGGAAAAGGACTTACGCACAACAGAGAATGTGCGTAAAGTCAGATTATAACCCATAATTCAGGGCTGCTCCACCCACAGTGCGTAACTGGGGTGCAGAGACTGACTTAAGTACAGGGGGAGAATAGCACAAAGCCAAAAACAGCACCGCTGCGTGGCTTTTTGGACTTACGCACATGGGAGAATAGAGCCCATTGTAAATTATATTGTTTTATGGCAAACAGAACAGCAAATATAGCCCAAGAGATGAATCTATGTTTTACCAAAAGTAAAATTAGAAGTTAAACAAAGATGTCGGTCTGTTCTAAGGGTTAATTTTGGGAATAGTGTTGATAAAGAAATAAATCAAGGTAACTTGAATGTTGATTAATCGAGTTATGTTGGGCATATAAGCATTTTTGAATGAAACAAACAAATAAACTAAAACTGAAACTTTCAGGCCCCGCAGACATTGTTTGGTAGGTTTATGAAAACAAGATGTAAAGGAAAGGATAGCAATGTTGGTTCAATTCTAGCCTGAGTGTGGACTGGTTTTCTCCCACAGTCCACAAACATGCAGTCTGGAGGAATAATTGGCTATGTGATGTCACTTAGAGTGATGAGCTGTTCACTGTCGTGTGACATGAGTTAGCAACCCATACCAGTTCAGAATACATAACGTACTGTATAAATTATAAATCCATGTCGTAGTTACGAAAGTTCTTCCATTCTCATTTCAATCAACAAGGGAATAGGCCTTTCAGAGGAACCTAAATAACTAGTGGCCTTGTTAAATTAAATTGTTCAGAAACTTGTTCTTAATTGAAACATTGCGAACATTTTTAATCAAAATATCGGTTTGGGTAGAAACTAACAACTTCGCAAATGCTGACCTGGAACCTGTGGGTGCAGGAAGGTGCTTTATTTACAGAGCAACTACTGGTTAGCAGTAAAAATAGTAGAATTTAAAAAGAAAAAGAAAAGGTGAGAACTGTAACAAAGGACTGGAATAATTTCACTCTGTAAGGCTGCACAATTTTAGCCCAAAACAAAATCGTGATTTCTAGGCCGGGCTACCGGACTCAAAACACCACTCACTTTGTTGTTGTTCTTCTTCCTCTTGTTGTTGTGTACACTAGATAAAAATCGCGACTTCTCTGTTATTCATGAATGGATCGGGCTGAAATTTGGTAGGTACAATCTATGGATGTTCACGCATCGATGCTCAGAGCCCGATTTTCAATTTGGGGCCCAAAAGAACTAAAAACAAAAGTTGATTTGTCATTTATTTGCGAGTAAAATATTACAACGTTGGAGGTACTGAATCATTGGCATATACCAATATATAAATGGGTCCATTATCCCATACATGTCACAGGAGACCATTTTTCAAATGACTCCTCTGTTAATGCTCGTTTAATCAGGCTTTAATTTGACATGGATATTCTATGAGCAGATGTCAAGAGCCTCTCTGAGACCTTTTTCACTTGGTGGAACCGAGTTATTTGACTGAATTCTCGAGAACATGGTACGTGCTATTCGGCGCTGAGACGTTCCGCGGGCTCGGCCGTAGTTTATCCAAACTTGTTTACTTTGAAAACTTGATTATCAATTCAGATTTTGAAAAGACACTGTACTTAATTATTTCAATTACTTTCTTTTCATTGGAAAAGTGAAAACAAATTCCCGCCTTGGAAATAAAGTGCAACTGCAAAGCTTTAACAAAGAATGTTAAATCCCCTGTGTGATTGATAAAATAACAACCTGCCAAACCAAAAATGAATCCCTCAGCATTTTTAAAAAGAGAGCCTTGGATTAGAAATGAAAAAACCTCACAAAATTCACATTTTAAAAGAAGTTGTTGTAGCGGGGGTCTATCACGTTAAACATATGTTTGAAACTTGTTTTGCAACAGTTTGTAAAAGGACAGACACTCTAGCTGTGATTATGCATGATTAAATGGTAAAATCATTTTCTGATTTTGAGTTTTTAAAAATACCCTTCAATAAATAATCAACTTTTGACTTTATATTGATTCATTGAGCAGCCTTGTTACTCAGTATGAAAAAGATGTTAATGTTTCAAAAGTCTCGCAGAGATCCATTATCTGGTGTTATACAAAGTGGCTCCCCATCCAAACAACATCCATCCTTCTTCCTCTCTGTCTTTCATTTGAACGTTATGTTTATCCTGTGCGGTAACACAGTAATAAATAATAGATTTAATACAAAAGCTATATTCCACATGGCATCATGAAAAAAACCATTTCACAGTACAGAAAAATGATCTTGTGATGCAGCTTTCCACTACATCTCACTCTCTAACACCACCAACCTCTCAAGTTTGAGCTTGGCAGCTTACACACGTCCTAATTAGCAGTGTCGCATCCTTCGATGACTCCTCCATTTCCTCTCGCTATGAAGATAATCCACCGAAGCACCAATGGCAGCCTCTGCATCAACACAATTAGGTGAAGAGTGAAATGTGAGGCGTGTTGCTACATCTCCCCGGTTTCATTAGGGCGACTTGATGACAGACGGTCTGCTACGTCTGCAGGTATACTTAGCAACCCCATCTCCACGGGATGAGGGAGGTTCAAACTTGTTCCAGATTATACTCAATGTCCAGGTTTATTGTTGTAGGTAAGGGTTATAAAAGGAGCTCAAAGTCAATCTACTGAAGCCTGGTTCATTACTATAATTGTTGTTTTTTTGTACGGTTTTTAAATGTCTGTCTTGAAAAACAAATCCTCATGTTGCAAAGCCAGATTTATTATACTAGTAATAAATCGGTTGTATTATGTTATTAGAGCTTGATTGAGCACATCAAGGGTAAAGCTACAGATTGTATAATATTAATGGCAGAAGTAGCAGCTTTACAGTTAATAAAAAAACAGTGCCTCCACATTTTCTGTCAGTTTCTTTCAACATGATTGTGAATCTGAAGATCTCGAAGATGCACCAGAATCTAAAAGTTGCATGGTAAATGTTAGGAATTAGGAATCGCAGCATAATTTGAATGACAAGTATTCAGGCAGGCTTTGCATATGTTAACATGGCACCCATTAAGAAAATGTGTTGTTTTTTTGGTTGTTGTTTTATTTAGACAACAGTAAAACCTAGCAACCATGACTGGAAAGAATTAAGAAGATATGCAATAACTTGATTAAACATAAAGGTGAGTATATACTGTAATTTACTTCTACAGAAATATCTCTCTGATAATCCAAAGCCAAAGTACACTCAAAGTGAGGAGTTAATATCAAAGTAACAGTAAAGAATGCAAACGGTCATCCTTAGTCTGTCCAAGCTGCATATTGAGACCAGACGTCAAAATACAAGCTTCCGTAAATCCAGACATGAGGGCTGCTGAAGTTAATTTACTGCTTCAAATTACTTCCAGACGCTTTGTTGCATTTTCTTTGCCATAATGTGTCATTCTTCCAGTCAGTCGTGAGGTTTCTTATTAGTTCACGTCAGCCAAGAATTTTCTAGTCATCCAGTGAAATGCTGTGAAATTTCAGTGCATTTTTATTTCTGCTCCAAAAAGTGTATTTGAGACCTCTGGAAAAGACTTTAAGAGGAGCCACCCATGCGTTGGGAAATATTTTACATTTAGTAATCGGAAAGGACAATTTGTACCAACAAAAGTACTTTGAAAATACAGAATTGCTGCACCAGATTTAGCAACAGGCAAAGAAAAATAGGAGCAACTGCTGCTTTATAGCAAATTTGTATTGTACTAATTTACTGATTTTGTAATTAATGTCCTTAAACACCTCAATTGTTATTCAATGTTGGGGGGAAAAAAAAGCTTTTTACCTGAAATAGTTTACAGGAACATAATACAATCATGAAGTGACTAAAAACCGCATTGGATAAAAGTCCTGTCGAGTTAGATTAGCATGTGCTACACAGGTAATAGTTTTAGCTGTTTTAATGCACATTTCATCTTTTTACCATCTTGAACAGTAGCAGGTTTAATGAAGTAAATTCAAGATCTGACAGGTTAACTGCGTTGCTGTGTAGCTGAAAGGTTTAAACCTGTTGAATCTTTCTTTGTGGAGTTTGTATATTTTCTCCAGTATCCTCACAATCCAAAAGCATGCACATTAATTATTGTTTCTAAATGGCCTCTAGGCTGTAACAAGTAAGTGATAGTTATAGCCTCTCTCCCCCAATATTTTAGCCCGTCATTCAAGAGTGCGCTGCGCTGGGTTGTGGCTTTGCATTCTGAGTAGGCAGTGATAGGCTCCAGCACGTAATAAAGCAAGTATTAGACACTGATGAATGGATGGTTGGTGTTGCAGGTCAAAACTGAAGAGCTCTTTGTATGCATTTGCCTCATGTCTGCTGACCGACACATCGGAGCATTTCAAACATCTGCCACCTAGTGGGTTTGACACCATTTCCAACTACAAAGCTGGTATGGATGCACATTCCTCTGTAGACACGCTACGATGTACATGTGACACGAATCAAGGACAGACAAAAATGTACATTATTGCCGTCTCTCCTTAAATGGACATACTGGCCTAGAAGGGAAATGGTATTCAGTTGTAATAAGCTCAAAATTTCTTAAGACTCTCATGAACTTTTCAAATTGTTTTATCAGCTTATCCTTAATCTTAAAATGTGTTACATTTAGTAACATCATCTATCCGATTTTTATGTTTTTTAAAGACTGGTGGCGGTAGCTTTTTGTCAAACACACACTTTCCTGCATTAATAAATCCAAATTAAAAGGTAGTTTTTCCAAACTTGTTCTGTGTAATCTTCTGGGTATTCTGTGATTTACTGTTTAGTAAAGCAACAACAAATAGTCCTGCCATGTTTGGTTAAACACAAGTATCTAGATCAGCCTCCTGGAAAGCTGTGGCTGGATCTTTCAATGGTGCTACATAAAAAGCTACAGACCTGATAAAGGAGACCCAGATAACTCTTCCATGGCCCAACAAACAGCACAGCAAGAAAGAGATCCTTATGATCAGTTATGCTGTCAGCTGGCGGTAAGAGCACACTGAAGATATTTACAGCTTTTTGGAAACATCTGCAGGCTCACAGAGGACTGTCTGGCAGGCAGGGTAAACATGCTTACTAGCATCTCACACCCTCATGGTTTCCGGGTCTGCCAATCACATGAATCAAGCTGCCGGCTGTGAATCAAATTGACACGTGGAAAAAAAGATAGGCTAAAAAAGATATCAGTGCAGCAGCAAATGGCTACACTGTCTGAGCAAATAAATGTGTCAATTTCTCCAAAGAAAGAAAAAAAACGAGAGTTTAGTTTACATCTCAAGACAATAACAGACAAATGTGCAACTAATTGAGATGTTTTGCTCAAAGAAACCCTTTACTCATAACTTGAGTAGCGGCTTCAAAAAAATGAAAGAAGAGAAAGGAGATGAGAACAGGAAGCACATAGAGCGGAGAGGAAAACAATCAAAAGGGGGGAAACACGGGAGCTAGAACAGAGAAAAATTAACAAAAGACAACGGAACATCGTCAGAACAGAGCAGAGCTGAGCACAACACACCAGAACAGGCTGTAATTGTGTTATGCAGGACTGACCCCAGCGTATCCCAGCAGGCATTGCATGATGAATGGGGTTGGCGATGACTACCCGCCCCCCCCCACCACCAAACATCTCCTCACACGCTCTTTTCTTTCCCTCTCCTCTCCACTGCCACTATTAGCCCTCCTACTGTCCCTCCCTGCTCACCCCCTCCTCTTTCCCCCAAAACCACACTCTATTCAGCTGCTGCCATCCCACAAGATTAATTTGCATTCAGTGCACTTAGTCCTCGTATTGTGCTCTGACACAATGACATATTACAGTGCACAGCACACCTATTAAACATACAGTCTTGCTTCGGGGCAATGCTTTTTTAGCAAGATGGTTATGATAGGGAACAAATGTGCAGAGCACAAAGCGTGAGGGTATAGTTCGGCTTGCTACAAACACAGACATGCACTGACACACAAGTCACCACAGAATCATTAGAGTAACAGTTAGATAGCCTCAATTAATGATTCACTAGACCTAAACTAATAAACTGGGTCAGATTGTGTTAGCAATGGTAACAGGAGCGAGGACAGCTTCAGGTTAGGCTGTGGCGATGAGAGCGAGGTTGGAGAACGAGATGAGAGCGAGGTTGGGGAAAGAGAACGTAAAATTAAAGAGAGGAAAGTGGCAATAGAGGTGTAGCTGTTACTTAAATGTAAACCCTGAGGTAAGAGATGATGATGATGATGAAAAACAGCCTTTTCCTTTTAGCTTCTTTTGCACCTTATCTCCTCCTCTGCCGCATCCATGTCCACAGAGAGGGGAGAAAGAAAGCAAACGCAAATTTAATTTGCTACACTGTCTCTCGCCATCACCCATAGCGCCTGGGGTAAGGGGGAGAAGAAATGGATTTGAGAATTCGAAAAGATGAGTGAAATAAAGAAATGGAACAGGACACTCTGTGGAAGGTGTCAAACAAAAGCACAGAGGGTGGCTGGGAGAAATGAGAGTACAGTTTGAGGAGAGTGGGGGGGGCAGGCTAGACGCAGGGAGACTGTTATGTAGGACACATATTAACTGAATGGTTATCATAAAGCAGCACTGAGGCCCGACCATCTGTGGAGGCCACAGGGTTACTCAAACAATTCGATCACAGTGGCGATAGGAGCCACTGCTGACGAGACAATGTCCAAACATAGCGGCGGCTAAAGGATTAACGAACTATTACTTCAGCCTGTTGCACTACAACGTCAGCGGAAGTACGACATTGTAGCAGTAGTGGGTGCTTTTTCCTCAAAGCACCTTTAAGCTGTTATTCAGAGATGACTTCAGTGGAGTGACGCCAGCGTAGAGGTGAACCCTAGAGCAAGGAGCAAAGCGAGACCACAGTGTGGAAGATTAAGGCTGCCGAGGTGGTGGACTAATCAAGTCTCCTATTACTTCTCTCCAGCTCTTCTCTACCTGTCCAGTTAGCCCTTTGATAACTTAAGAGTAAAAGCCACTTTAACCACTTGCATTATGACAGTAGATGTTGGGCGTACAATTTTCCACAATCGCGGAAAGCCTCACCTGCATGTTTTGAGACAATATAACGCATTTAAAAGATTATATTTTTCACCGAAAAACAGGTAGCCTAATGTCTAGTAAGTGTAGCAAAAATAGACTGGCATGATTTTAGAGCTTTTGGTGAACTTCTATAACACAGAAATATAAAAAATAGTAGGGATGTCCCAATCTGATATTGATATATCAGCGATCGATCCGATATCAGCTAGAAAACAAATATCGGATTTTATCGGACTGCATCTAAAATCTCCAACATAAGCGCTCCGATAAGTTTGTTATTTTTGTACCCACCCTATACTGACAGTAAAAAATAACTGAAGTTAACTTGAATTGTTGACTATTGTTCTTTGTTTGAGTAACATTGCTTGATCAAGCCTTTTCTAACATTCCACACTACAAAATAAGTAATAAAAGTACGTATGATTCATGCGGATATTGTATACTCAAAGCTACAATACCGGTATCGTATCGGAAGTGAAAAAGTTGTATTGGGACGTCCCTAAAAAATAGTAACTCAGTTGACTGAGATGACCATGGTTGGCATGGCTTTGGGAAGTTTAAGAGCCAGTAATGATGTCAAATCAGGGAAAGTAGATGAAAACTGAAACAAAAAAAATGGGTATACTTGAAATGAACAATCAGAGTGACAGTTGGTGGTACCAAATCATTGACACATACCAATATATTCAGAGGCCGTATAGATGAAAAACAAAGGAGGGGTTAAAGAAGACAAAAGTAAAAAAGTAAACTGTACCGCACTTTCTGCACAGCCCAAACACTGAGTTGTGGTGGGATGTCATAAATTCCATTATCAGATTCTTGACTCAAGTTCATCCCTTGCTCAGTCCCACAGCTGAAGAGGAAAAGAGGGGGGGGGGCTCCACCACAGCCAATGAGCTTTGGAGAAGCTGAAGCAGAGAGTTGGGGGCCATACAAGAGAAAACACAGATCTCTGGCCAGGCAGGCACACACAACCCAGCCCTAACACCTGTGTCCCATTCACCAAACATATCCGGCCACTTAACACTTCACAGAGGGGTAGGGCGGTGTTTGTGTTTGCAGGGTCACGTGGCCCACTAAAGTTCTTTTAGGCTTTTGACCTTAACAGGCTCTCAGCCTCTCTGTGAGAACAAAATATCAATGCTGTAGCAGACTTAACTGAGAGCAGTTGAGCATTGCACCACCAGACAGGCACAATGGACTCGAGGAGGCTCTTTCTGAGTAAAACTGGTGAAAACCTGGCAAGACAAATGTCATTCATCCTGCTGTCATTTGCCATCTCCAGCTGTCCCACTGCCCCAGCAGTGTCTGGGCCGACTACCAGGTTTCAACACCTGTACTGAACAGACACAGACAGGTGGCACACACTAAGACCTCACCACCACCCACAATTGATGAGAGACAGCCGGCTGGGCAAGCACGCACCGCCTCGGATCAGTGGAGAGGCACCCCTTAAGCTGCCAGGAGTTAAACCTCAGGCCAGCACCTTACAATTCCTTCCATCTCACCAATTTCGGAAATAAAGACAAGCTGCAAACCATCAGCTATGTTCCCTTTGGGCGACCGTAGCTCAGGTGACAGAGGGGTCGTCTTCTGATCGAGAGGTTGCGGGTTCGATCACAGTGCTTTATCTGTCTATTTGACGAAGTGTCCTTGGGCAAGACACTGAACTCCAAGTTGCTCCCATTGGTTTGTGAATGGGTGAATGAGCTGATATTTTGAAGCTACTTTTGTTACAGTAGATTTTTAAATGGTTGGATATAGTTTACTACATTGAAATGGAAATGACCCATAATAACTCTTGCAATGATCTCGTAGTTGTAACTCAAAGATTAGTACAAATCTCATGCTGGGCACTTTAGATATTAATGGTATTTTGCTGCATGCCACTGTTCTTTGTTTACAGTGGAGTTAAACATGCTAACAGATGGAAAGTGACTGGACACCAGATGACTTGCTGTGTTGTGGTTACAAAGTCTGCTTTGGGGCTAAGAGACCAGGAAAAGAGTGTGAGGAACAGAACTCTCCGCAGCAGATGCACCACTTCAGTTTACTTCATTCCACAGTCCTGGTGGAACGTCACAATGATCAGGTCAGATCTGCTCTTCAGTCTGAGGACAGTGATGTGTGCCTGGTTTATGTTGTACTTTTATACTTGCCCTAGCGTTGTGCAGGTTTTTACCAACATAGGAAAACTGAAACTTTCTCTTTCACCTTGCGTGGGTGTTTGCATTACACTCTATACAATATTATCAACCTTCAGTTGGTACATACGGGATAAAGGCTGTTCGAGCTGTGATCTAGTTTACACTAGGGATGTAACGATTAATCGTAAGGCAGTTAAAAATCGATTCATAGATATCACGGTTGATATCGATGTTCTGAAAATTGAATCGCAGTACTTTTTTTAACTAGCAGAGGGCGCTATCCACAAGTGTAGGCGGCGGGCGGAGTCTGCTAATACTTTCTTTCTCGCCGCCATCTACTCTTAAATATGTTAATAAATGATTCATTACTCCTTTAGCACCGAAAGAATATTTGTAATATTACTTGAATATCTGTAAAAGTCACGTTTTTCTATTAGCTCTGTCTGCTAGCATAGCTTCTCTTCTTCACTGCAAGATATCTGCATGCCAACCGACCACTGGGTTACCAGCGCCCTCTGCTGGTCCAAACAAATATGACGTAAATCAGGGCAATCACGGTTTTTTTTTTTTTTTTTTTAAAGTCCAATTGTTAAGGCACAAAATACATTTTCAGCTGCACTTTTAAAAGAAAAAGAACTATTATGCAGTTTTGCATTGTTTATTATAGAACCAGAATTTAAATTAATAGGCTTCATTTTCATTTGTATTATTCCTTTATTTATTTCATTCAAGATTTATTTTTACTTAAATTGCATTGTTTTGAATAGTTTATCAAGGAATTCTTTTGACAATGAAAAATAAAAGGAAAATAGTATTGTATTTTCTAGTTTTTTTTCCCCAAAAAAAAATTTGTCTACAGTCCCATTTTGTAAAATAAATCGTGAGAGAATCGTATCGTGAACCCAGTATCGCGAATCGAATCGTATCGGGAGTTGAGTGAATCGTTACATCACTAGTTTACACTTTAGGAGGCACTTTTTTTTTTAAATCAATAGTTAAGATTATGAGATGTGATCCAGAATAGGGATGCACTGAAAAGAAAATGATTGGCCGAAACCGAAAAACTGAAAGAAATCAACACCTACCTGTACAATTGCATTTGTGTCTATGAACGTGTACTAAACTCACTAAAATCAAGGCACTGGAATTGTATAAGTTCGTATTAATGTTTCAAAGAATAAATCCATTTAAAAATCTAAAAATATTTATTTAGTAACAACATTCTAACAATGCACAATATATAAATTAAAAAAAAAAACTATAACAAAATAAAATGTTCCAACTTGAACATGTATACATTAAACAATAATGCACAGGCAAATAACTGACAGAGCTGCTGGAAAATAGTCAAATTAAATGTTTGTCTCTCTCACTGTCAGCTTCTCCTGCATGCTATTCCATCTCCAAACTGGTTCTCCACATCCAGTGCAGCTAGGGATGTTACTAACTTACCTTTTTCCTTGCCGACTACGCTGAAAAAATGTACAAGGTCAAAACATTTCTATAAAAAAAAAAAATCAGGGGCATTTAATATTCATTTGAAAACAGCATAACTAGTTATTCGTTTCAATGCTAGAGAGATGTGCACATTGTGAGAAACTGCTGAACATCAGGGTATCTCCTTAGTGAAAGCAAATCCCACTGAAAACAAACCAATGACCACTGAGATAAATTTGTGACATTCCAAGCAGTCCAAAGTTGGCACTTTAGTTTACAGCTTACAAATATTTTGACAATAAACAGTCCAGCAGGCAGAAGAAATATTACTGATCAATAACCAATGTGATCAACAATCACATTTAATGATGGCAACTATACAAGAAGCAACAAAATAAACAAATAATAAATCAGTTATTTTTTATTTATGTGAGAAACACAGAACTTTTCTAGTAGCACCTCTATCATTCCACTCGACAGCATGTCACTCTAACTGCACACTTTATCACTGATGAATGGAAGCTAGAGTCGCCAGTGCTTTAAACAAGAGCAATGAATGAAAGCCACACAGGTGCAAATGTCGCTAAACTGTTGTACATTGTGGCAAATAAGTAAGGATCTTTTTTAATGACAAATAATGCCTCCAACATGGGTTATTGCTGCTCAGCTTGGTCACTTTCTCCATAATGAATGCTATGTTCACACTTTAAACCTTGGATCCTAGCATGCCCTTAAGTTACCAGCTCTTGCAAGGCTACTAGGATAAGTGAGATGCAATACTGCATTTTTCCACCAATGTACAATTGCCAAGCACCAGCTTGAAGAGAACCAAAAGCTTTTTGGTCATCCGAGTCACAAACTGAAAACTGACTACAGCACCAGGTGGAATGATGCATATGAGATGGTTGGAAGGTAGGGCTGGGACGGTTCTCTTTTGTCCCGATTCGATTTTAATTGTTTTTTTTGCGATTCTACAGTGACGATTATCACAATTATTTTCCTTATTCAAACACATACAATAAGTTGAATCCTAAACTTCTAGAAATATGTCACAGTTCTAAAAAACAATGCACATCACATTCAGTCATTCACTGATTTATCATTATTTATTCAGTGATTAATTATGATTTATACTGAAATAAATAAAATAAAACCTCCATTAGAAAAGAGGTAAACAAAAAAACTAATTTGTAAATGTTCATCAAGTGCTTTGAAGTGCCAATTTTTTGTGTAAAAACAAGAGCTGGTCAACATGCTGGTAGTTAGGCTGCTCCAAAAGAGAAGTCAATGTATTGCAGTGTGAAGATCGGCATAATTTTTCTGTACGAGCCACAGTTAAAATATCTCTTTTTCCCCTCATACTAATGACAGAATAATGTTTGTTTGTTTGTGTTGCTGTAAAGTCTTAATTTGCCAATCTGATCAATGACATTATTGTTATGATGAAACTTTCTGTAGATGCTCCCATTGCATTGTTTTATCGTTTCATTTACAACGAAGAGTTGTTTGCTTTACGTGACATGGCTTTATTTCACTCACATTTGTGCACAAAGGTGAGAACCTGTGAGCGAACAGCAAACATCGTTTGGAGCGAAATGGCTGAGCACCAGACTTCTTCCCCAGTCTACTGGCTCTGAAAACAGGGACAGCACCTGCTGTTAGTGTCTGTGTTTGTATACGTGTACGTTTGTTTTGTTTATTCAGCCCGAGCATGTTAAAAGTGAGAGTCCTATAGCAGAGCGATGCCTCCCTTTTACTTTCGCTTTCATAGCGGACACTGCTGTCCATTTCAGGGCGGTGGTGGACGCAGAAGCGCCCCACCTCCGCCGTGCACCTATGAATATGGACTATAAGGAACAGGTTTTGCGATGCCACAGTCAAATATGTATTTGCTCCTAATGCTAACTGAAGCTTCACGTAGTTCCAGTGTGGTCTGCCTCCGAAGGTTCATCTCCAACTCTCTTGTCGTTGCTTCACAGCAGTCATTGAGTATGACATGGGACGCCGGTTTAATTCAACAGCTGCAACATTTACTTTGGCAATCACTAAAAACGGCAAACAGCTTATAATCGATCTGATTCGGTCTCACAGGCTCCCTCGCTCCGCACATGGTCAAGCGACTAGGGCATTCATTCAGAATCAGAAAGTATTTTATTCGTTAGCTACAGTTTAAAAAAAGTACAAGCAACTTAACATGGTAATTGGAGTGGAAAGAACACATCAACACACCGAGGCGGCCATTTGCGCAGTTAAAGGGCCATGCAGCCACACACACATACTCTGACAACAAACCTTATGTTCATGTCATGCATGGAATATTCTTCAACTCTTCTACTTCCTCACAGTCACAACGCTGCATTTAGGTCCCAAAAAATGGCACCATTTGATTTTCGTAAATATTTATCAGGTAGTACCGAATGAATTTGGTCGGTACCTGAAAAAAACAACCTGAATTTATATGATCAGATCGGTGATCGTTTTATTACACTCACTGATCGGTGATCGGCCAACAAATCTTGAGCGTGTAAAGCCTACCAGACAGATGCACTCTCAGTGAGGCAGACATCTCCAACACAGAATAGGTCATCACAGCACTCAGGCCCATGGAGGACGCCACCACTGCAATGTCAGAGGAGAGCCAACCCACGATCTCTTTGATTGCTCCTATACATGCCAAACTCCTTGATGTGACAAAGAGATGCATTACAGTGTCACTGTTTGTCAAAGAGATAAAGCAGGTCATCCATGGAGACCTCAGCAATAGATACACAGAGTGCTTCTCTAGACCAACGGATGCCTTGAAAGAGGAACTGCTGACGCTGCTTTACTATTACAGATTTCACAGAACGACTTTATGCCTCAAACATTCAGTTTATCTAGTTGTTGAAGATGCAATATTTTACATACTTTAAGACTTTCATGTTTATTTGATGAAAAGACTAACATAAATTAATCCCTAACATTTTGTTACAAATGTCATTTGGATTAAAGTAATGACATTGTGATATTTGATAAAGAGGGGTATAATTTCTTGTCAATTTGTTTACAGCAAATAGAGAGTGAAAAGGGAAGACAGCCCTGTGCATGCAGTGAGGAAAAAAACAGACCTAATCACCACTGAGAATGAGGAACACCAAAGTCTAACTCCCAAACGAATGGCCCCTGTCATAATACCTTCTGGAGAATCTGCTGGTGCAAAGCTCCGCTGTCTGTCTATGCCAGAGTACAAAAAGAAGTAAGTAAGGACTTTCTGAGGATCCTCTTAGCTGGTGGAGAAATAATGCTATTGAGTTTCCTCCTTTTTCCAAGCTGGCCAAGAAATATCTGTACATTCCAAGAACCAACATTACTGCAGAGCAAGTCTTTTGGAGATAATGTCACTTGTATCTGTGCGTGTAGATCTGGGCCAGGTGCGTCCAAATGTGACCCTGGAGGGGCAGTAATCCATCAGGTTTTCAATGTCTCTCTACCAACACTCGTAAATCCCTGAAGCATCTTTGCAGAAAGTCTGCCAACAAGCCTCTCAGCTGTGTTTGAGCAGAGACACATTAAAAAAAAAACTGGTGGACTAGCCCTCCAGGACTGGGTTTGGACACCCCTGATGTGGATCAACTCCTTTTCCTACAGAAGAACTGGAACATTTGTAGTGACTTGACTACACTTGCTTCCTCAGCAGCCTATTTGCTTTGCAGTTGCTTAAATTCAATTAGCAGTAGCCCACTCAAGGCTGTTATCAAAGGGGAATTATTTTTGACCAACTCATGTTCTACTCGGGAATTTATTTGGAGGCAGAACTCTAATTTGTGAGCAAGGACAATCTTTTGTTAAAGTAAATGTCAATTATTTTAAAAGCCCTATGGTATATTATATTTAATCATCCGTATATAATATATAATTTAGAACAGCTCATATTTTAGCGTTTGTTTATTGTATTGTGTATGTTACAAGAAAGGATACAGCTACTTTGGCACTTTACCATGCAGTTCTAATTTAACAGTTTACAGTTGGGCTGAGCAATATATCCAGATTTATTATATTATTTATTATTTAATTTTGGCGATATAGAAAATTACAATATTGGATATATATATATATATATATATATATATATATATTATAGCTTATTTAGTTTTAAAACACTTGTTTTAGGAGTCGCTGCATTTACTACTTCTCTGAACAGCATTAAAAGCACAGTTAGAAGATCACTGAGAGCATCCTAACCCAGACCTTCCCCTAAACAAGCCACACTACAGAACTTTCTCAGTGCTGTCCCATACAGCAGAAAAAAAACAAAAGTGGCTGAATTGTCTTTCTGGTCAGACTTCATTTGAATTAAAAACATTGAGATTTATATCATATATTGTGATTTTGAGAAAAAAACATTGAGATATGAGCTTTGGGTCATATCGCCCAACCCTAGATATCCTCTGCTAGTTTGATGATGAAACGGGAACAAATCAGAAATGTTTAAAGTGACGCGGATGTGATGTGAAATGGGAAATGGCTAATACAATGGAATTTGGGAAATTTTGAAACTGAAAATCAGAGGCCCTAGTTTTGTTAAAGAAACTTAATATTTTGTGATCATGCATTACTTTGCAGTTTTACAATCTTGAAAGTCCAAGTGGATGACACTCATGCAATGCGATGAGATCCAAAAATCAAAGCAAAAAATATCCATACTACAACAAAATAACAACCTGATGCCATTTACAACAGCTCTGTATACAGGAAAACACATGTATATGGAGGATATAAACACACACTTCCTTCAGAGGGGACTTCCTTCTGCATGTGTGAGGAATCCACAGTGAAGAAAAACAGTCGACACCAGCAGACAACTGAATAAACAGTCCCTTCCACCTGTTATCCCCCCGCACTGAGCTCAGCTGCAAACTCTTAAGTCCAAAGATATAAGTAAAACTCTGTATTGAGAATAAAGTAAGTATTGCGCTAAACACAATCCACACACATCAACCTCTTGAGAACTTGACATAAAGAACATGCTCAAAACTTTTGTTTTTCTATAAATCAATGTGGCAACACACTGACCCATCCCCTGCTTTTAGTTGGAAGAACTAAATGGACAAAGAGAGAAAAAAAATCCAATCATATCAGATGACTGATAGCACTTATGATGAGGACGAGGTTAGAATATCCTGCAGTGAAGTGATGCGATCACATTACCGCATCTCTCCATCTCAGAAAATGGCTTCATTAACAAGCCAGTGCCGAGGGCTGCCTTTGCTGAGTGTATAAGCGTGCAGTACCCAGAGGGTCCACTGAAATGGCTGAGGTGAAGTCCATTAACACCCGACAGCTTGTTTTCCTTTTTTTTTTTGACCACTAAATAAAACTGAGTACTTTCCGTGTCTCCAGTATGAATAGCCTTTAACTTGGTTGGAGGGGGGGGGGGGGGGGGGGGGGGGGGGGGGGCTGAGTGCTGTAAAACTAAGGTCAACAATTTCAGAGAAAAAGAGTAAATTCATAAAATGGCAGGTGTTGATCTTGAGCCAGGTGAAGTGGCAAAAAGCATGACCAAGCAGAAATACAACTTTAACAAAAAGCCTCATTCTTGTCTCAACTTGTCTAGAGGGCAGCCAAGCAGACTCTAATGATATTGTTATTCATCAACCGCTGTTGCACTGCCAATTTTAGTCGAGTAAATCTGCCACTGTGGGCCTATCACTGTGGAGTATAATGTGCAACAGAAGGTTTTCCACCACATCATTCATTTCATCTTGTTCTGGATCTATATGTCTCATGGAACGACTGAAATGATGTCAATGTATTTATCTCAACAGCAGCGGAGGGTGAGTGTGATAAGGAGAGCTATTAAAACCTGGCTGTCTTCAGCTTGGGTTAAATCCATATCTCACATAGCCTGTCCTGCTCCCTTTGCATACTTCCTGATCCCTCAGGCAACCAGAGCTGGCTACTTCTAAGCCTATGACATAGCTGCAACTTTCCCAGCATTTTACTTTCCAATCGTGTGTCATCTGATGAAACGCTACACCCAAGTCCCCATTATTTGTCTGGATACAGGAACCTCTGGAATGTATCGGATTCCTGCCTCAGGGGGTATGCACCTTGGAAACATGGGCCTACCTCCACCAGTGAGCCTCTCCCAATCTGTTCATCTCTTTCCATTCAGCAAAATTCCTACAGAGGTCTCCTAGATTTATGCAAGCTCTATGCATATCTCACATGTGTTCACTCAAATCTCTCACAGTTTAAGTGCAGCTTGAAATCCTTGGAACGTTTTTTTCTCTGCCACTGCACTTTGAAGGAACTTTACTACTTACTTAACCGCAGTTGATGCAGGGAACATTACCTTCTATTCTTGAGTGTGCGATCGACTGCATGACCAAATTTTCTAATTAGAAAGCAATTTTGTGTCCTAGTACAACAATAGGATAACATATCTCCTCTCTCCAGAGAGCAACAGTTGTACCAAGCATGTACTCAGGCCTGTAGTATTGAGTATCTCTGAGTCATTGGCTTGTGTAATTCAGTCTGGGGAATTATAACAGTGGAAAATCATTTCCCTGGGCCGGGGATAGGAGGCCATGGCTAATCGTTCAGTAATCTGATCTGCCTGCATGCTGTAGCATTCAGCCGTGCTGCTAGCCTAGCCAGCAGGTCACACATGCGGACACCCCAAGTGCCTGCCAACTGTCTGATGGGGGCTAGCACCGTTTTGAACAACTCTCCAGGTTTTCCCATGGATAACAGATGCTATCGGATCATTTGCTAATACCCGGATGTGCTGTGCTGTTAAAAATGTATTTACTCCTCCCTGCACTTTAATTCTTTACAATCCCTGACAAATAAATCTCTAGTTTAAACGTTACAATCAGCCTCTTCCATTCTGGAATATAATCTAAGGCTCTTGTTTTGATAGGGAATGCTCCCAACAGGAAGCTATTTTGAATATGTTTTCATCTATTAGGGATGTCCTGTTACAACCCTTTCACTTCCAATAAGATACCAATATTGCAGCCTTGCATATCGGCCGATACCGATATTGATCCGATACGATACAATATCAGCACGAATCATACATACTTTTAATACTCATTTTGTAGTGTGGAATGTTAGAAAAGGCTTGATCAAGTGATGTTACTCAAACAGAGAACAATAGTCAGCAACAGTAGGTTATTTTGTTGGAGTGTGAACCACAGTCACCTATGGATAGAAGTGCTGGAGCGGAACATTTTATCAGAGCGCTTATATAGGTGATTGTAGATGCAGTCCGATGAAATCTGATATTCGTTTTTTGGTTGATATCAGACCGATATCCGATATCAATATCGGATCGGGACACCTCTACCTTCTATAGAATAAAGCATTCAGTGAATCCTGTAATACTTCAGCGTGGTTGGAATAAAACCTACAGGGACCAACAATGTGGCTTCAACGGGTACTAACATGGAAATATACTATTGAAGTCACTGGATCTTCCCCACAATTACCACCATCATGTATACTGGTCTGTTTAGTGAATGCCATAATGTTTGTAACCTCTGTAATTACCATTAAACACCAAACAACATCTTTCCCTACACATACTATACATGTAGAATTTTTCAGAAACCACAATGACAAAACTGTTTAAGATCCCATCCAGCAGTTGGTTTTTTTTACATTCAAAAGCCACACAGTGACCCAATCTGTCAAAAACTATCGTGCATTTACAATCTTAGTGTGTGTGCATTATCACATCACAGAGTTGCACTGGTTTACAGCTAGATGGGAGTGAAAGATGCTAAAACAAGATCAAAAGGCTGCAGCATTCATCAACTCAACGTGCCAGATCACAGCACGTTTGGCAGTCAGTGAGAGCAGTCAGATGGAGGGTTGGTACACATTTGGCATCCATAGTGTAAAATTGAAGTTTCAGCGCTCCACAAAATTGACAAATAACAGCAATGGCCTCCCTTTTTTTATTTGATCTGCAAATACAATAAACTCTGGATTATCTTCTCTGCAGGGGTTGTTTAATACCATGTGGCTGAAGATAAGCAAAAATGTTAAGTATTGGTCGAACAAATCCCATGATACTAAAACCTGAGTTATCACCATGATAGGTTACTAGAACATCTTTTGCAGATGCAGCAAAATGCTGGGAAATGTCTTACAAGTGAGTGAGTCAGTCATCTTCAGTAAGTGTTTACTCACACACTGTAGGTAGGTGCATGCTTTCACAATTACACACCCCAAGGCAATAGATTTCAGGCAGGTCTGGACTGCCCTTCTTAAGTGTTAATAAGAAGCAGCTCTTGGTAGAGAGAGACATTTACTTTGCTTTTACAGCACATAAACTGAC
The DNA here is from genome assembly GCF_900634775.1 of Gouania willdenowi. Taxonomy (NCBI): domain Eukaryota; kingdom Metazoa; phylum Chordata; class Actinopteri; order Blenniiformes; family Gobiesocidae; genus Gouania; species Gouania willdenowi. Next base: position 18,167,461 of record NC_041053.1, read on the forward strand.
AGGGCTGCCATAGCAGATCTCTGTAGATGGTGCAACCAGGCTAGGCTACACATCCGCAACACGTAAAGAAGATGTAAATACATTTAAATAGTGAAGTTTAACATCCATAAATGTAAATTTTTAAGTTGTTGATAATTATTTTAAGTTAATTAGAAGTAAGAAATGTATCAAATTGATCAATACCGATGCAGAGGTATTCAACAAAGAAACTGTCACAAATATTAGTATGAATTCTCATTTTACATGTAATATGACTGTGAAATCTGCCACACAATGTTTTTACTTTATTTGTCACTGATCTTCATGTATTTGTAAACCTTGTTGCAGCCTGTCATTGCCCGATCTGGTTAGATCTCGGAAGCGAAACAGGTCTGGGCCTGGTTAGTAGTTGGATGGGAGACCACTGAGAATTCAAGGTGCCACAGTGGGGGGCCAGTTGCTCCTGTTGTGTCTGTCAATGTGTCCTTAGGCAAGACACTTTATTACCCACATTGCCTATGATGAATGTAGTGCATGTGGATTACTATTAGTGTTATTGTATGTAATTAATTTATTTCCTCACTTGAAATAAAATTATTTTCACAAAAAAAAAGCACATGAATCGCAAAAATAACTCCATTAGTGTTTTTACTGCTGACGAATCTTGTTTCATTTATCTGATAATGAGTTACATAAAGTCATGGTTAATAAATAACTCTCTGATTTCCTATAATTAAACCAGATCAAGCTGATGATTTAATCATTCAGTATATTTAGGTGTAATAATCTTAATAGTTACATTAGTCTAATGGGACCAGTTTTGTCTGGTGAACACGTGAAATATAATAAAAATGTTAATGAATAATGACATTAGTATATTATGCTAACATTTATTTCACACAACGTGTGACATGTTTAGTTTTTACTCCTTCCATAAAAGTAATAAATCTGACCATAAACAAATCAGTGGCTCTCTGTGGCTTTATGACAGTAAGACGTGTTCTTTTTACTTGGTCTATTATTCCTTATTTGGAGTGGTTAGCATTAGCTCTTAGCCCAGTCTGTGTGTCGGTGTGTTAGCGTAGCATAGTTAGCTTTAGTTGAGTTTCCAGTTCATATAGTTGCTGCGGGTTCATCTCTGTCCCCGTGTTTGTGGAACTTGGATTGGTTCCCTTTGTTGAATGGTTGTCTGGTTTTAACCAAGTAGCGGTCCATGATGTACGGCAGCTTCAGGTAGCTGAGACGAGCACCTCACACACACAGACGGCGGTGTGTGAGGGAAGCGGTGGCGGTGCACGGCAGAGCTTCCATAAACAGCGTTCCGCTCCAGAGAATAATAAGTTTTTGACAACAAACGGGCAGTTTTGGCCCGTGGAACATGGTTTTTTGGGCATTCTTGGCTAAATTGAGGGACAAATGGCCCATGGCCCTCACTAATTTCCGACATGGGAATTTATTGTTTATATCATGGGATGACATATTCTTACCGGTGAGAATGTTTTTGACGATAAATCATAAACGATAAAATATTGCACATTCGTAGTGTGTTTTGAGTGTTGGTGGATGGCGGAGGGGCCGATGGCGCACTACGGCAGCCTCGCTTCCATCAGTCTGCCCCAGGGCAGCTGTGGCTACAATAGTAGCTGACCAAGTGTGGAGTGAAAGAATAATCCCTTAATTCTGTAAAGCGACTTTGAGTGTCTATGTTAAAGCACTATGTAAAATACAATGCATTATTATTATTAGATTATGAACTGGAATGACTGATTTCTTTGTTTGTACATTGCCAACTTTAAATAAAATTGGGGGGACAAATGAATAAGATGTGGAGGCATCCCTCAGGTGATTCGTTTTATCCTCATAGGAAGAGTTGATCATTAGGATAAATTGATTAGGACAGAGAGGGTTGTGATACTTTACTTAATTTTGTTTATTTAGAGAGGACAGTGCACATTAATGAATGCCAGTACAATATTTTGCGTAAATGTGCCAGATTTAGTCATGAGCTACTTTCTATCCGTACTAGTCCTCATACATTTAAGAAACAGACAAAAAAAAGATACAGACATGGCCATAGTATACATACGTACATAATATATACATTACTTAAAACCAACCAAAGCAAAAAAACTACATTAGATAATTACATAACTGATTTGCTTTTAACCTTTTTTTTTTTTTTAGCTCTTTTTTCAAAGCTGGAAAGGTAGTCTCGAGCAGTAATTGGAAAATTATTCCAGCTAGTGCATCTGTTTACAGAAATATTGGTTATTTGTTGTTAAGCGTTAACAGTATCTATGACTTGCTTTGCTAAAGCGTAATGGAAGCGTTTAGATAAGATATTCAGGTAAATAACGTGTTTTCTGTACAGCTCTATGATGCAGGTCCAAAGAATTCTAGTATTTGTGCAATTTCATACAAAATGACATGCAGATTTCTTTATTGTTATATAAGATAAATAATTGGATTGTATTCAGTTTTTTGGGGGTGACTTGTGGCAGACCTTTGCTACCCATAGCAGCTGCTTTACAGTTAAGACAAAATAAAATTCAAAAAAAGTAGTTCTGTCGCTGGCACTGGTTTACAGCACACACATCTCCATTCACAACAACAAAAGTATTCCAGTATTTGTGCAATTTCACACGGAATTTCATGCAGATTTCACATTCTTATATAAGATCAATAATGATTGTATTCAGTGTGTTGGAGATGACCTGTGGAAGACCTTTACAAACCATAGCAGCTGCATTTAAGTTTAAAACTAAACCACATACCAAGTAGTTCTCCTATCGCTGGTACCGGGCTACAGCACACACACATCTCCATCCACAACAGCCGCACAAACTTCTGCTCCGACCACCGAGCCGCCTTAACAATAACAACCATTATTACCTCCTCCACCACTGGGGCAAGCCCTCCTTTTCTTTAACCCAGCCATGCGGGCGGGTACGGAGCCCCCGCAGCGCCTCGGCTTTAACCGCCCAGCTCGGACCGAACCAGGCCGGAAAAACTGGCCTCATCTCCGTGTGCAGACACGGAGCCCCGGCCTGGGAGGCTCGAGCAGTGGAGCTGGTCGGCCAAGAACCTACATGGGCGGTTATAAAGCACTTGTGTCGTGTCGGTGTTCTCACCTTGTTTGGGTGGGAGCAGGTTTTGGACGACGCGAAAGCCCAACAGGATGGCTGTGGGGGTCGAAGGACGTCGGTCGCTACCCGTGGTTGCGTTGTGGTTGCCGGCCGTGATATCGAGGAGCCACCGTGGACTCGTCCCGGAGAGAAATGTGAGAGTAGCTCTCTCTCTCTCTCTCTCTCTCTCTCTCTCTCTCTATCTCTCTCTCTCTCTCTCTCTCTCTCTCTCTCTCTCTCTCTCTCTCTCTCTCTCTCTCTCTCTCTCTCTCTCTCTCTCTCTCTCTCTCTCTCTCTCTCTCTCTCTCTCTCTCTCTCTCTGCAGCTTTACGAGCTAGTAGCTGCTCATAGCTGCCGTCAGGGGGCGACAGAGAGGCACATTTTTTTGTGTGATAATGCGCATGCTTTACACACGCACACACACACTCACACTACAGAAGAACTCAAAGAGATCAGTGTGTGATCATCGTATTCCTGCAGGCGCTTATCTGCCTCTGTGCACTTCACATCTGGGATTACAGTGGTCTTCATATGCTGTTTGCCACCACTAGTATGGCAATTTAGTTGTAGAGCGATAAAGAAGCTATCTTGAAAGTTTGAGTAATTCCCATTGCTCCGAATAGAAACCCTGGGGTTAGAAGTGATGAATTTGGTCAGTCACCACATCACGCAGATTACACAACGTGGGCATTGTTTGAAACACTTAGATGTTTTTAGCTGCTCTGTTTATATACTAACTTCTCATTTTCTATTGCTACAAATACTGTTGAAATCTATTAACCCACAAACATTTTAAACGTAGTCATATTTAAATGTTATGCTATTTAAGGGTCCACCAGCAGCCTAGTAAGTAAGTAAGTAAGTAAGTAGTTTATTTATAAAGCGCTTTTTGCAGATAAAATCACAAAGTGCTGTACAGGGTTGGGGTAAGAGTACAAGTGCAACACAATAGAATAATAAAACAAGAGTGCATAAATATCATAAGAACAGCAACATTAAAAGACGAATAAAAATTAAAATCCAGTTAACTAAAAGCTTTACTCTAAAGTGTAGTCTTCAGCAGTTTTTTAAAAGTATCCACACAGTTGTGCTCCCTGAGAGACTGGTGCAGGTTATTCCAGAGTCTGGGAGCTACAGCCTGGAACGCCAGGTCTCCTCTGGTCTTAAATTTAGTTTTTGGGGTCTTTAGGAGACCCTGACCTGAAGACCGAAGGCATCGCCCTGATGAGTAGGGCGTATGACCATGTAATGCTCGGAACGTGAGAACTAATATTTTATATTCTATGCGAAACTTAACTGGAAGCCAGTGCCTAGTGTAATTTCCTGTGGGCCAAGCATAAAGAAAACATAGGTATACCAATAACTAACAATATTTTAATGCCCCATACCCCTTTAGCTTTTGGCTTGAATATAACTAAATAAATAGTGAAGATGTTCTTTAAATAGTATATATTTTATTAACCATACAGATAAAGACTTAAAGTTTCAACACTTGAGCAGAACTCTATATGATACATGTGATTAATACCATGTACAATTTAACAAAAATAAAGTTATATAGAGTCATCTTTTGGACATTGGCTATGCAGGCCAATGTACTCTAAGTTTTCACTGTAAAAATCTCTATACTATTCCTAAAGCTTCAAAATGTTAAATCTTCGATTGAAAGAACTTTAACTAAGTATATTTGAGTCTGAATACTTGACAATCTTCACATCTTTAAAAGAAGAACACATGTGAAACTCTTAACCGAGGAGTATCTGGAATAATAGAAAGACATTAGCCCTGAATGGTGTAACTTGGATGCAGTAGGAGACCTATCCTCTGACCTTGGAACTCATGTCATGGTGTTGGTGATTGAAATTAGAAATCAGTTCAATCCAAGACAAAGCCATCCTTCAAAACCTGCCTGACCATCTCATCCACATCACATGACGGCCCAGACGAGTCATGCGACTCGTTTAGAGAAAAGATGACGGTAAGAAGTTTTACATTCGTGTCCCACAGAACACAGAGCAACAGAGGAACTGGACAACTAAATTGTAATTTAATGACAGTAGCCAATAATAGCAAAATCCAAGGATATATTTTAAAATCCTAAGAGTTGCCGTTAAAATCCAGCAGACTTTCCTCTCTGCCTTACTCAATGGCAGCTGCACAGATTCCAGGCCTGTGTCTAATCCGTGCCCTCTGACTCCTCAGCCTCACCCTGACCTTAACTAAACATGAGGGGCTTAATGCCCATCCGTAATCTTCAACATCCTTGGGCCAGTAATAGGAGTTTCACACAGCAAAGACACCCTGACCTGGATCTGAGCAGGTGGATTGATAAACTGTAAGCAGACCAGACAATTGGCTTAAACAAGCTCTCACACACCGCCCAATCAGTCTCTGTCTCTCACACGTAAACACACAAACACTCCTTTATGTGTGGAGTTTGCATGTTCTCCCTGTACTTTTTTGGGTTATCTCTCCATACTCAGCTCTCTACGTTCCCACCATCAAAAAACATGTCTGTTGGATTAATCGGAGTATCCAGATTGTCATTCTGTTCGTTTAGTCATCCTTGTGCCTAGAAAGGTACCAGCAGACTCCAGTAAACCCTGAACAGGAACAAGCAGATCAGATGATAAATGAATGTTTACTTATACCACATCAAAATAAACAGGGGTAAAGTCTCTCTACAATTATTCCTAAAAACTAAATGAAGCAATTTAAGGTTGATACTTTAAGGCATGTGTGTCAAACTCATGGCCCCGGGGGCCAAATCCGGCCCTTTGGAGCATCCAATTTGTTCCGCAGGAGAAATTAAAAATTACAGGGAAAACATGAATCATTGTGTAAATGAAACTCAACACTCGTGATGTCGGATGAATGCAGTCATTTTTAGTGTTAAACTGTTGAAAAACTCAAAATTCTTACAAAATCTTTCAATTTTATCCAACTATGACATCATATTTCTCTTAATTTAGTAGAAATTGGTCACAAAATCTAGGATATTTAAAGTGAAGACCCTGTTGGGACTCATATCTGGTTGGTTTCTTAAATATTTAGTATTTTAAGTAGACATAGAAGTGCAAGCTCGGGCACAATAATGTTGAAATTTCTTGTTTTCCTGCATAAAATGAGTCATTTTTATGTGGTTTGTTCACTTGAGATCAAACTGCTTCGTATTTCGCCCCCCTAAACTAAATGAGTTTGACACCCCTGCTTTAAAGCCCTCTTAGTTACATTGTTATAATATGGTTTGACCACTGTTTTTACAAAATGGGTTCATTTGATAACTGCTTTCTTCCATTACTCACCCCAAGAATCAATCATCCATCCATCTGTCTATCCAATAATTGTCTATCAATTTCTACTGGTAAGTGTTGCAGGATGCAAGAACATGTTTTATTTTCTTACAGTATATTAATAATTATATTCAAATAGGTATAAGCAGGCTTCACTGCTCTGCAATGCTGTGAAGAAGCATCAGGGTACATTCCTCCCTACATTTTGGATGGAAGTTTTCATGTTCCTTTAGTGTATATACATTTCTTTCTAATTACAGCAGACTCATATAGTTTGTTAGATAATACACTGACACTACTTTTATTGTTGTGTAACTACCAAATACAGGCATGAGTTATTCGAGAAATCTTGTGTTTTTTTTTGACAATACACAAAACTTTAACACTGATTAAAAACGTAAAACCCAATTACTTAACAATCCACTGTTGACTCATATATATGTTTTCCTGTATATTTTCTGAAATTGTGCGGTTTATGCTATATTTTATTTGTTGACAATGATATTGATATCAACCATATCATTAGCTGTAAAAGGAAAACAACAAGTGAAAAAAAAGTAGACTTCTGAATGATGTGCCTTTTTTGCTGGGAGGTTTATTAATGGACACAGTCATTTTAAAGCATAACCAGAGGTTGCATTTGAGCTTATTCCTTACTACCTAATCTATTGTCTCTATTTCTTCTTTCAGGAGCAAATGCACAGAAAATATTGTTGCTCCTTCTCTGGCATGGCTTCCAAAGTAAAGTGCAGTTAAAAAAAGAAGATTTCAGCAATGTGGATATTGTTTAGTTGTATTGTTAAATCCCATGTGATTTCTCATCTCCAGAAGACACTCATCACTGCACTGATTATATTGTGATACATTGCCAAATGCACCGTATATGCAAATCTACCTTTACACACATATGACTTAAGCTAACATATTAATTTCATTCAATAATGTAATGACAACACTGTCCTAATCCATGGGATTAAAATAAACCTTCTCTATACAGCTACATCAGCTTCAATCCTGGGAATGCTTAAGGGTGTATAAAATGTGTGAGTATTGATAGACATGCATGAAAGCTTTAATCACAGTCTAAACTTTCAGAAATCTGAGCCAGTGGATTTATGTTTGGCTGTGCAAAATTTGAAATTGCTCCATATTTCTTGGTATGCATAAATACGTAGTGTAACTTTCACTGGGAATAATCGTTCAAGTGACATCTAACACTGTAGCCATTTAAAGCGTTGTTATTTTCTGAGCACTTTATGACATCGCATAGTATTTAAATACTGAAATAAATGCTTGGAAAACAGGTTTTCAGCCAGAATAAATAAAAGATTCATAAGAAACATTTGATCTCTGTCATCTGGTTGTAATTTATAAAGACCAAATGACATGCTTGTCAAGATGGATTCGTCTGTGTACCAGCAGCAACGAAATAATACTTTAATTAAATACTAAAGTAATAATAATATACTGATAAAAATAATAAAGCATATGCATAATGTTAATACAATTATAATAAAAACCGATTCACTCGTTTATCCAACCAGACACTTAAATCCATATCTATAGGCTAACACAAAAGCTAGAGATTAAAATAGGCGGTGTTGTGAATTGATGTAAATATAGTTTTAAAAAGATAGATTACATTGTTTTTTAAAAAAAAAGGATTAATCGTATCACCAAAATATACACAAGCTGATCAAAACACAATACACAACGTTGACAATCAAAAAACAAACATAAAATAAAATAAAAACAAAATAAATTGGAATTCACTCAAAGCATAAATTTCCTATAATTTGGGAAATATTGGCAGCAGGTTTACAATGAACAAACAAGTTATTTTTTAAATATTATTTAAAGTCGTTCAAAAAAAAAAAAAAAAAAAAAAAAAAAAAAAAATATATATATATATATATATATATATATATATATATATATATATATATATATATATATATATATATATATATGCCATGTTGACAGTCAGCCCGATCCGTAAAATACACAAACTGCCGTAAAAAGAAGAAGAAGAAGAATAGAAGGCCGACCGGAAGTAGACGCTCGGGCACTTGAAATCATAGCTCGAAAGCATCGTTTGGCTCGTCTGCGCTGCAAAATGGCGACTTCCCTGGGATCCAACACTTACAACAGACAGAACTGGGAGGACGCGGTAAGTTCATTAACCTCTGTTACTAACCACAAAACGAGTATGAGTGTATTATAACACACCATAGACACTTTTCGTTGCGTAGCGTATATTATAATATATTATTTAGCCTGGAAAAGCTTTGTTAGCAGGTTAGCTTCCTTTTAGCCAGCAGTTAGCTGCATGGCTGCCGCACTTAGCATCATTTGTGAGCGCACACATCTTAAACGCTACTGTTGGACAACACGAATTATATTAAATAGTCAAGATACTTAAGAAAATATGATTGTATTAAAGAAAAGCATAGTATTCTTCACGAGAACCCACAATTGGTAACACGTAGAGCCAACAGGCTATTTTGTTCAGACTTTAACGTCCACTCGCGTCAAGTCTTAGGTTTAAAGCAAGTTGGCTTGTTCCTTTTGATGATGTCACTGCAATTTGTTGCTGTTAGGGCTGCGTGTCCTTAGTATTATCACCAATGCATTCTAATCGAGATTTTTGCCCCTGGTTTATTCAAAGCAATTCAGTATTCTCGTCCAAGGCATTCGTGTGAGAGTCATAAACTTGTTTGTTATTTGGCGTTTGTAGCTCTCTCTAAGATACATTAATATGTGGGTCTGGTTCGCAGCAAAATATGAGCCGAGATTGTGTATATAAGACCATAGAGCACATTTTGAGCTTTCTTTTGACAGTGTAGTGGCTATTCATACGGAAACGTATGAATACTAGATTTCCAGTCTATTCATACGGAGCGCCCCTCATTGGCCAATTTCGGTGCCGTGGTAGGTGCACCATGTGACTCACACACCGCCCAATCAGTCTCTCACTCTGTCTCTCACGTAAACACACAAATACTCCTTTATGTGTGGAGTTTGCATGTTCTCCCTGTACTTTTTTGGGTTATCTCTCCATACTCAGCTCTCTAAGTTCCCACCATCAAAAAACATGTCTGTTAGAAAAATCACAGCATCCAGATTGTCATTCTGTTCGTTTAGCCATCTTTGTGCCTAGAAAGGTACCAGCAGACTCCAGTAAACCCTGAACAGGAACAAGCAGATCAGATAATAAATTAATGTTTACATATACCACATCAACATAAACAGGGGTAAAGTCACACTACAATTATTCCTAAAAACTAAATTAAGTAATTTATGGTTGATACTTTAAGGCATGTGTGTCAGATGTCATGGCCCCGCGGGCCAAATCCGGCCCTTCGTAGCATCCAATTTGGCCCTCAGGAGAAATTAAAAATTACAGGGAATACATGAATCGTTGTGTAAATGAAACTCAACACTCCTGGTGTCTCATGAATGCAGTCATTTTTAGTGTTAAACTGTTGAAAAACTCAAAAGTCTTACAAAATCCTTTCAATTTTAATCAAACTATGACATCATATTTCCCTTAATTTAGTAGAAATTGGTCACAACATCTAGGATATTTAAAGTGAAGACCCTGTTGGGACTCATATCTGGTCGGTTTCTTTATTATGCGGTTTGAGCACTTGAGATCGCCCCCTGAACTACGGTAAATGAGTTTGACACCCCTACTTTAAAGCCCTCTTAGTTACATTGTTATAATATGGTTTGACCATTGTTTTTACAAAATGGGTTCATTTGATAACTGCTTTCTTCCTTTACTCACCCTAAGAATCAATCATCCATCCATCCATCCATCTATCCAATAATTCTCTTAATTTCTACTGGTAAGTGTTGCAGGATGCAAGGACATGATTTATTTTCTTACAGTATATTAATAATTATATTCAAATAGGTATAAGCAGGCTTCACTGCTCTATAATGCTGTGAAGAAGCATCAGGGTACATTCCTCCCTACATTTTGGATGGAAGTTTTCATGTTCCTTTAGTGTATACAAATTTCTTTCTAAATACAGTAGACTCATATAGTTTGTTAGATAATACACTGACACTACTTTTATTGTTGCATAGCTACCAAATACAGGGATGAGTTATTTGAGAAATCTTGTGTTTTGAACCCACTTTTGCGGAAGGAAGGGTTCTTGAGTCTGGTGCCTTAGACTTATAGACACTTCAAAATTTATATGTAAATAGAGTCAAAGCAGAAGGTTTATGGATGTATTGAAGGATGAAAAAAAAAGATTAGTATCGATACATTTGCAATGTTCTCATATGTTTCATTATCAATACTTTTTTTTTTGAATATCAGTATTTTTGACAACCTTAGCATGAGTACCAACAAGCATTGTCGTGACTGGTTGGTTGACTTCAAATCTCTACCATTAGCTACGTTCATATAATTTATAAGGTCTACTCCATGTATTGTGTACCGTTGTTATTTTGCCTAATAAAAATTTACTGTGTTTAGAAATTTCATGATATGCAACCAAAATGCAGACTATTTTTGCTTTGTTGCTTTCTATTACATAATTCTAAAGATTTCCACTATAGGAATTCTACCTCTCTGTTGGATCCTAGTCATTAGACCCAAGCCTTATTTGCCCAGAATATATTGCTGGCATTGAAACCACAAGTTTTTTTTGGATTTAGGTGGTTGGTCAGTGGAACAGATTTAAACAAGGTCATTTTCAGCAATGAGCATTTGGTCTGATGCAGTAACCTTGAACAGATGGGAAAGTATGAGTGAACATGTCCCACAACTCTCTCAGTATCTGGCAAGATGCCCCCAGCAGAAGGTGAAAAGGGAATCACAGGCTAAGTGACTGTATTAGATAGTTTTAGCTTCAGGGCAGGGTGCTCTGTGTTTAGTAAATTAACACACTTTTCTCTTTTTACAGGATTTTCCAATTTTGTGTCAAACATGTTTAGGAGAAAATCCCTACATTCGTATGGTGAGCAAACATTCCTTTGTCATGAAATCTAAAACATTGTTAGGTTTAGGTGTCTGTATCAGCATTGGAAATCTGTTGCGTATGCTTTGTTTTTCAGACCAAGGAGAAGTATGGGAAGGAGTGCAAGGTGTGTAGTTAAAAATAACTCAAAACACCGTTCAGTAGCAGGAAAAAATAGTTTTTGTTGTTGCACTATTTTGCTAATAATTTATTTTTCACTTTTAGATTTGTGCTCGACCCTTCACGGTGTTCCGATGGTGTCCAGGGACACGGATGCGTTTTAAGAAGACGGAAGTCTGTCAGACCTGCAGTAAAATGAAAAATGTTTGTCAGACATGTCTGCTGGACTTGGAGTATGGTGAGTCACCATCTGTTTTTTTGTTGTTAGAATTATATTTCTATTTATGCCAGAGATGTCCAGAAAAAAAGTAGCAGGCTAAAACTCGTGGTGAGTTGCCGCTGCTGTGCGCTGATGTGCAACTCCTAATAAAATTTTGCAAAAATGATGGTGTTTGGTGCATTATATTGGTGTAATTGTGGCTTTTCTTCTATTTTGTTGTGCTTTTCTTAGTATGATGTATTTTCTCACCTAGTTTTTGTTTGCATGATGTATTTACAAGTTGAAATGTGGTATCCATAATGACGACAAAAAATTGAGCTAATAGATAAACCTGACTTTTACAGATCTTCACGTATTATTACAGATATTCTTTCGGTGCTAAAGAGTAAGGAATCATTTATGAGCATATTTAAAGCTTTAGATCTTTGAGCATATTGTAATCAAAGTGTTCTGCGTGGACAGTGAAGCTAGTCTCCTTCTCCTGGCTCTGTAAACTGACATTTATAATCCAGGAGTGTGGCGCTGGTCTTCAGCCAATCAGAGATCTTTCTACAAACACGTGTGCTCCATGAGCTCTTTTTGGCGTTACTATTGGCTGCTCGACTGAAGTCGAACGGCGTTCAGGTATCCTCGGAAGTAAAAGTGTAATGACGGACGTCCCAGCGAAAGTCTTCATAACCTCGTTAGACACAACAGTTACACAGCAAATCAAGAGGAAAAAGGCAGACCGAGGTAGAGAAGCAACAGTTTAAAGCCACAAACACTGAGGAGGAACAGATCGCTTTGTGTCCTCATGGATCCCCCTTACTGTGCATGGTCCGACACACACACACACACACACACACACACACACACACACACACACACACACACACACACACACACACAGAGGTGTCAGAGAGAGAGTGATAACAGACGCGTGTAAACCAAGGTAGGCTTATTCAAGGTGAATTCATTCGATAGTCAGGAAGCAGAGTGTTGTCAGTCCACTCAGAGCGGCAGTCAGCTGGGTTTACACCTCTGTGAGCTCTCTGGCGGGGACGAGCTGATGACAGCAGGCACGTTGGTTCGGACAGTAACTAGAGTGATACATGCCTTCATGTTTGAGTCTCTAAAACACCAGAATAATCTCCAATAACACAATATGAAGTCCATACATTTGTCATTAGTCTATATTGAGAAAAAAGTTGCTAAGAAGATTCAGAAAATACACTCATAAGGGAGGTTCAGTTTTGGTTTCAAAATGGAGCAGAGAAGAAAGACGATTCTACAAACTGCAGCTTTAAGAGTAGAAGGCAGTCAGAAAGAGAGTAGTAGGTGATTCTGCCCGCTGCCTACGCTTCTGGACATCTTTGATTTATACTTCTATTTATATTTTTTGCTGTTCCATATTGTGTTTGGCAGGTTTGCCTATCCAGGTCCGAGACACTGGACTTAACATTAAAGATGACATTCCCAGATCAGATGTGAATAAGGAATTTTACACACAGAACATGGAAAGAGAGGTAAGACCCTAAGTACTTTACTACAGTGATTCTATTATTGTGGGCCCTTTTCTTAAATAAAATTAAACATATTTAGTTTTTTATGTCTAACGTAACCTGCTTATTTACAGCTAGCAAACTCTGATGGGACACGTCCGGTGGGCCAGGTGGGTAAGGCCCCTAGCTCCAGTGATATGCTGCTCAAGCTAGCCCGGACCACCCCTTATTACAAAAGGAATCGGCCACACATCTGCTCCTTCTGGGTCAAGGGAGAGTGTAGAAGAGGAGAGGAGTGTCCATACAGGTGAGTGCTTCACTCACATGTGTGAATAATTTTTACCTATTATTTACCTAATATTTACATATTTTTCCACTTAAAGAGTAACTAAATCTTCCAACCACTTTTTTCTGTTGATTTGGGTATTAAGCAATGTTTTTCATTGATACTGGTCCAACTCTCAATATTTTAGTCAAAGTATTTTAATTTGGCATATTTAGTTGTAAAATGTCAGAGTGACTGCCCTCTATGGGTTGAAACCCGGCTATTACAATTGATTTTTGCTATTGGCTGAGATCAAGGTTGTGATGTTTTGGGATCATCTTGCGTCACAAACTAGCACCGTTAGCCCCACCCCTTTTTACTAATACTATTGCTTGTGGGCTCTACAATCTGTGGAGAGTAGCTAGATAACATAGATTGGGTGTGTTTTAACTGCTCCAGGAGCCACGCCCATAATCAAGGCCTTTTTTGAATTACTTTCCCAGTGGCAGGACTAGAGAAAGATACTCTTTAAAATAAAGATCCACTTGATATATGCATTAGACCTAAACTGTACTAGAAAATCATTGCTTATCCTCTCCACGCAGACACGAAAAGCCCACAGATCCCGATGATCCTCTGGCTGATCAGAACATTAAGGATCGTTACTATGGTATTAATGACCCAGTCGCTGACAAGCTCTTGAAAAGAGCTTCAACTATGCCTCGACTGGACCCCCCAGAGGACAAGACCATCACCACTCTCTACATAGGGGGGTTAGGAGATACCGTGACCGATGGAGATCTCAAGTAAGGATGTTTTATAACTTTTTTTGTTGGATAACTGCACATTGCTCAAAGATACTCTACACCATTAACTGAGTAATGAAGAGTATCACTACACCAGCGCAGCATGAATGTTGTTTATGTGGTTTTTCATTCTATGCTGATGGAGCCTATACCACAAAACTAGATTTCCTTTCGGGATTTAATCAGTGTGTGCTGTCCTACGAAGCTGGCTCACGTCTTATGGAGCTAAATCACCATGGTAACTTAGGCTGAACGACTAACCTGGTCGGATCTGAGCGAGTACTTAAATCCCACCTCCTGACCAATCAGTTCTCTTAGAAAACGACTTGTCCAATAAAAGGAGGATCATTCTGTGAACACGTCTCTCTGTGGATCTGATGTGACACTAACAGAAGAGAGAATGTGGGGGCATCAATTTCATTTACCGATGACATTCGATAGGAAACCTAGAGTTTGATCTGATAGACTGTTAAAGTCAAATAAGCCAGCTGGTAAAGCCTGCGTGCATTGGGCGCTTTCAGACCTATACATTAATTAATGTAATCTGGGGTAATGCAAAGAGCTTCAGGACTGTAAGATAATATAAAATACAAATATACTCCACCTTATCATTTTGGCTGATCTGCATGAACTTAGCATCAGAGCCTCAGACAAGGTAAAAAAGAAAGTGAAACTGATCAGAGTGTTTGTTTATTCTCCGTTTATAATCTCACTAATTTTGATTGTACTGCAGGGACAGTGCTGTTTTTGGTCTGAATTATGGATTTTAATTTTTCATATTTGTAAATATTACTTCTCAATTGTGACATAAATTGCTCTCCACAGTTTCTCTGTGATTGATCTGACGCTGTAATTTCCTCCTCTGACACAAGGGCGTGCACGTAACCAGGCTGGAATCAACACGCTTAACCTAGCGGGTTGTAATCTAGATTCGTAGGACAGCTTCTATAGTAGGGGTGGGAACCTTTGGGTACCATACGATACAAAGCTCACTATAACTACTATCTCACGATATGATGATACTGTGATTATCGTAGATTAATTTCTGACCAATATATTGATAATCTATGACATAACAAGAAAAAAAAGATTTAATCTCTGAAAGACAATAAATTGAAAAAGTGTACTATGAACAGTGACACTATTTTAGTGCAACATTTTTGTAAATAAGTGTCAACATACCAATGTAAACGAATAAGTATCTCCAATAGTGCTTTCTGTAAACAAAAAATAAGGTTTTTCTTACCAGTGACATCATTATAGTGCAATATTTCAGTAAACAATATAATGGTTCCTTCAACAAACAGAGACAAAATTTATGTGAAGACCTACCTGCACATTTTAGTGAAAAAGTTTTGGGGGGGAAAAAAAAACGTTACTTAGCGATCGTATCGCGATATCGTCACACTCCTATTCTATGAGAGATAATGTTTGGTTAGGTGAAGCCCGCTAACGGCGATAACCCCAGGATATAATCATCTATCTTTGCAGTATAGGCCCCAGATGTAATGCTTTTGTTTTTGTTTGGGCTTTGATTTCAGAAACTTCTTCTACCAGTTTGGAGAAATTCGAACCATTACGGTCGTCCAAAGGCAGCAGTGTGCATTCATCCAGTTTGCTACTCGGCCTGCAGCGGAAATGGCTGCTGAGAAGTCCTTCAACAAACTCATCATTAATGGACGACGGCTCACTGTTAAGTGGGGAAGGTAAGGGGCCGTTGAACGTGGTAATAGATTATACAGCCTGTGCCAGCACTCTACATGAAGGCTATTCTTAAGGCAGGACAGAGCATGCCACTAACTAGTAGAGCTAGTCCCCTTTCACTCACAGAACAGATCCTCAAAAATGTCTGTCTTGTGTGCATAGATTTTTACACGTGTTAACTAACACAGATTGAGATGTGTATAAGCTGGTGTGCAGTAAATTCAATGTATGCATGTGTCGACCAGCCCAGAGAAGTAGTGAGAGCCTCTGCTCTACCGCAGAAGAATGATAATAAAAGATCATATTGCAAAGTGATAAACAAATAGTCCTGTGTCCAATAGTGTCCCACTTTACTAAGACACATTAAAACTGGGTCTGTGATTACGTTGATATTGGAGGCCAGCAGATTAATTGGATCGATTATAGTATATCATAGATTAAATGATTCATTTTTTTTTTTTTTTTGTGCAAAAGTTCGCCTTTTCTTACAGTTCTTATGTTTACATTGTTGCTAATTAAATATCCTTATTTAAATTTAATATTGTTTTGCTTCTTTGTCTTGAATCATGTTCTGGGTATTATAAGAATTTGTCTTTGTATACAGTATATTGCTGTGTATCAATGTTTTCATTGCATTTATCAGCCAATATACAGTGGTGTGAGAACGTGCTTGCCCCCTTCCTGATTTCTGTTTTGCATGTTTTCCACACTTCAAATCCAAAGCTACATGGCCCTATGTGAAAAAGTGTTTGCCCCCTAAACCTAATAATTGGTTGGGCCACCCTTAGCAGCAACTACTGTAATCAAGTGTTTGCGATAACTTGTAATGAGTCTTTTGCAACGCTGTGGAGGAATTTTGGCCCACTCATCTTTGCTGAATTGTTGTAGGTTCAGCCACATTGGAGGGTTTTTTGAGCATGAACTGCCTTTTTAAGGTCATGCCACAGCATCTCAATAGGATTGAGGTCAGGACTTTGACTAGGCCACTCCGGTCTTCATTTTGGTTTTTTTTTTCAGCCATTCAGGTGGTTCCCAACCAGGGGTACTTAAACACATTGCAAGGGGTACTTGGAAACTTTAAATCTATTTCCAACATGCTGAGCCATTAAGCCTATTTCAGACACTGTACATGCTCATCCAACATCTTTTCCACCAGTTGACAATAAACGGCATTAATAGAGAAAACCAGGGGTTCTCAACTGGTCTCACCCTGGGACCTAAGTTTTGCCACAGTCATTAAATCACAACCATTTTTTAGGCTTCAACTAACCAAATTCAGGTTTTCAAAAATAGCTGTTGAAGACACACACATATATACTAAATCTATATATTTTCTTGTGCAACATGCATTTCACAACATGCCTATCAAAAGAAAAGTTTCTTTCAAAATAAAAGACAAGTCCAACATGAGAGACATTGTGTATTTATATATTTATTTTTGACCAGCTGTCCGCAACCCACCCAGTACAGGCCTGTGACCGACTTTTGGGTCGCGTCCCACCAGTTAAGAATCACTGGAATAAACAATATTGTGGCCTTAATATACAGTGCATACAGAAAGTATTCACAGCGCTTCGCTTTTCCCACATTTCATCATGTTACAGCCTTATTCCAAAAGGGATTAAATTAACTTTTTTCCTCAAAATTCTACACATAATACCCCATAATGACAACTTAAAAACGTTTTTGAGATTTTTGGCAAACTTATTAAAAATAAAAAATGAAGAAATCACATGTACATAGGGCTGGGCGATATGGCCTTTTATAAATACCGCGATATTTTTAGGCCATGTCATGATACACGATATATATCTCGATATTTTGCATTACCCTTGAATTAACACTTTGATGCACAAAATCACACCAGTATGATGATTCTATGTCTACATTAAAACATTCTTGATCATACTGCATTAATATATGCCAATTTTAAACTTTCATGCAAAAAAGGGGATATCACAACTAAGTCAAAGTTGACATAACTGTATTTATTAAACAGTGAGTGGCTCAAACATAAAATTGTCAACAGAAAGTGCACGTTCTGTGCAAAATTGTCACAGAGACATTTCAAAACAAGACATTAGTGCAGGATGCAACTCACATGGCATTTCAAAACACAAAATTAAAGTGCACTTTTTGTACATAATGCCACTACAATATTTTAAAACAAATAGTGCCCTTTTGTGCATGTTGTCATTAAGATGACATTTCAAAACAACACTAAATTTAAGTGCACCTTTTGTGCATAATGCCACTAAGATATTTAAAAAAAAAAAAAAAAAAAAGTCAGAGTTTAACGGTATGGTCATTTTCAACACCGCACAGACTACAAGCTGCGATATATCGAGTATATTCGATATATCGCCCAGACCTACATGTACATAAATATTCACAGCCTTTGAGATCAAGCTCAAAATTGAGCTGAGGTGCATTCTGTTTCCACTGATCGTCCTTGAGATGTTTCTACAACCTAATTGGAGTCCACCTGTGGTAAATTCAGTTGATTGGACATTAATTGGAAAGGCACACACCTGTCTATATAAGGTCCCACAGTTAACAGTGTATGTCAGACCACAAAACAAGCATGAAGTTGAAGGAATTGTCTGTAGACCTCAGAGACAGGATTGTCTCAAGGCACAGGTCTGGGGTGCAGAAAAATGTCTGCTGCTTTAAAGGTCCTAATGAGCACAGTGGCCTCCATCATCTGTAAATGGAAGACGTTTGGAACCACCAGGACTCTTCCTAGAGCTGGCCGTCCCTCTAAACTGAGTGAATGAGGTGACTAACACCCCAATGGTCATTCTGACTGAGCTCCAGGGTTCCTCTGTGGAGAGAAGAGAACCTTCCAGCAGGACGACCATCGCTGCAGCACTCCACCAATCAAGCCTGTATGGTAGAGTGGCCAGATGGAAGCCACTCCTTAGTAAAGGGCACATAGCAGCCCGCCCGGAGTTTGCCAAATGGCACCTGAAAGACTCTCAGACCATGAGAAACAAAATTCTCTGGTCTGATGAAACAAAGATTGAACTCTTTGGCATGAATGCCAATCGTTATGTTTGGAGGACACCAGGCACTGCTCATCACCTGGCCAATACATCCCTACAGTGAAGCATGGTGGTGGCAACATCATGCTGTGGAGATGTTTTTCAGCAGCAGGAACCAGTACACTAGTCAAGATTGAGGGAAAAACGAATGCAGTAATGTATAGAAACGTCCTGGAAGAAAACCTGGTCCAGAGCGCTCTTGACCTCAGAATGGGGCGACGGTTTATCTTTCAACAGGACAACGACCCTAAGCACACAGCCAAGATATCGAAGGAGTGACTTCAGAACAACTCTGTGAATGTCCTAGAGTGGCCCAGTCAGAGCCCAGACTTGAATCCCATTGAACATCTCTGGAGTGATCTGAAAATGGCTGTGCACCGACGCTCCCCATCCAACCTGATGGAGCTCGAGAGGTTCTGTAAAGAGGAATCGGCCAAAGTGGCCTCAGATAGATGTGCCAAGCTTGTGGCTTCATATTCCAAAAGACTTGAGGTCGTAATTGCTGCCAAAGGTGCCACAACAAAGTACTGAGCAAAGGCTGTGAATACTTAGGTGCATGTTATATTTTCATTCTTTATTTCAAATAAATTTGCAAACATTTAAAAAAAAATTTTTTTTTTCATGTTGTCATTATAGGGTATTGTGTGTAGAATTTTGAGGAAAAAATTTAATTGAATCCCTTTTGGAATAAGGCTGTAATATGAAATGTGGGAAAAGCGAAGCGCTGTGAATACTTTAATGCACTGTACTACTAAATTGTTACTAACATGTTATGCACATTACAAATTGAGGTAAGCATTCTTTATACAATTGTATATTGTATAATTGTAATGCACAAAATTGATATTTAGTGTGTGGTAAACGTACAGGTTGAGATTGTCAAGCTGTAGGAGATTTCAGAGGCCAGCATGTTAACAACATGTAAATAAAACAAAGGTTACTAAATTGGAGTAACAAAGGGGTTCTCCTAATCTGAAGAGAGGCCTCGGGGGGTACATGAGACAGAAAAGGTTGGGAAACACTGCTCTAAGGGACAGCACATGTGAGTGAGTTCTGTAGTGTGGCTTGTTTAGGGGAAGGTCTGGGTTAGGATTGACTTTTAAATCCTTTATTGTATTATACTGACGCTGCAGCATCTGTAACAGGAAGTGAAGCGAGAGTTTTCCCCCTTCAGTTCAAAGTTTCATTTTTGGCTCCCTCCATCATACTGTGCAGGACTAATTTTGCCACAATTCCATTGAACGTTTTTTTAAACCCACAACTTTATTCTCCTGCCGCGAACACAAAATAAGGATCCAACCTTATATCTCTACAATTGATTGTTACATCCATGCTACGATTCAGTCGTTCACATTCTGCATCGTAAAAACAATTAATTTTGACATTGGCTTTTTAGGTCCCAGGCAGCAAGAGGGAAGGATGGTATCAAAGAAGGAGTCTGTGAGATGGGTGCTAGCCTTGATCCAGTGCCTGGTTTACCTGGAAGTAAGTAAAAGATAAACATTTTTTTAAAAAAATGTGTTTATAAGTGTCTTGTAGGTTTTAGGGACAAAAAGAATTGAGCTTAATGTTTAATATCAACTTATTTTCAAAAAATCAGCTAACAGTTTGAAGAAGAGACATGTTTCATTGTTATTGTAGTTGCACAGAACCACAGATGATGTCCTACCAAACATGGATGGTTGATGCATTTATTAGTGTCACAAAAACAAAACATCTCTCCCAGTCAAGAAGGAAATCAGTGGATTTCTCCATGTTTTTTAGTCTTGCTTCAGTACTGTTACAGGAAATGTTATTAGCTGCTGTCCTTGTATAGTGATAAGCCTCTCCCTCTTTGCTCTAGCTCTACCTCCACCACCAGCACTTGATGAAGAAGCTCCAGCTAACTACTTCAACCTGGACCCCGGCTCCTCTCCTGCTGTTATGAACATTACTTTGCCACCACCCCCGGGCATTAATCCTCCTCCTCCCGGTGAGAATATAACTTCTCATTTCATCTCATAAAGCTGTTCCAAAAACAAATAACAGTAAATTATAATTCCAACAAGTATTTGTTATAGTGATGAATTTGTACCAGGTTTATTTGACCCAGACTGACAAACAATCTCAGTAACTGGCTGATTTGTTTCTCCCGGTCAGGTTTTGGACCTCCAATGTTTCACAACATGGGTCCCATGGTCCCCCCGATGCCCCCTCCAATGGGCATGAGTCAAATCCACTACCCCTCCCAGGATCCTCAGCGAATGGGTGCCCACGCCGCACATGGTGCACGTCAAGGAGATTAGATGGCTTTGAGGTCATAACCATCATCCTGCTTAGCTTTGTTATGCCATTTTCTTTCTTTTCTTATTTCTCCTCAGCATAAGGACTTCGTTTTAGGACTTTTTCAATTTTGAATAAAATGACATGATTTTGTCATGATCGGAGTATAAATTCATTGCTGTACTGAGAATTCTAACAAGAACGGTAGAGCAAGCTGATCAGCCTGTTGCAGTGCTGGCTATAAGTCATTATCCTCTCCATGTTTTCATAGTTCATTAGACTCAGGGTTGTAATCCATCCCCCATCCTTTGGGGGCTCTGTTGAAGTTGGGCCGTCGACACATACGCTCCAAAACAAAACCAGGGAGGTTCTGGGATTCTACGGCTTCAAAATTGATCACAGGGATCACCCTCCTGCTCGCCATGGCTCCTCCAAATGGAGCTGCAGATCTGAGAAGTATATGGATCACAGGTGTTACAAACATGAAGCAAGCAACATTTTAACATGTGAACGTTCTTGTTTAAATACAAAAGCTTCAAAGCCTCGCTGGGCAGGTGAACTGCCTTTCTGTTGCAACGTAAGGCTACTTCTTATCTTTGAACACGTATCTCAGAGCTGATGGTTGACCTTACTGTTGTGCGGCTCTTGACAAAATATTTTTCTCATAAAATTTGTAGAATTTCATTGTTTGACATCAGCATTGGTTATAGAACGATGTTCAAAAACCCAATAAAGATATTAAACTTTGTTGAAAGCCTTCCCACGTATTTTGAAGTATTATTAAATCTTAAGAGCATTCAGTTTATATGCATGGAAAGACATCTGAACTGGACATCAACCATCCCATCCTCAGCTCATGTACGACTTGTTTCAGCACTCAGGAAGCCTTTTAAATGAGAGCTACTGTCTCCAAGCAAGTCTGCTAGCCATTACTATTTCTACCTGATACACTCATGGCAGGACTATTATATCCTATCAGATGTTCCTGGCAGAAACATATCTTAAGTAAGAGCGTGTGGACCATTCAATGAAATCTAATGCGGTAACTGATAGGTGATGCATAATCAGTCACAGTTGCTTTTAACTGCATGTCCAGATAATGGTATCAAACCACCTGGGGATTTTAACCTCTTTACTTGCATAGCTGCTTTGGCCATTAGCTGAGCTCTGATTTGATTAAGGCTTTATGATTCTATAGAAATGTTTAGGGTGAAAATGGATTCATCCTCTGACAGGCAGAGGATGATCAAATTTTTATTTTCTAACCTGTGTTCTCCTTTAGCCATGTGATGTAATCTCGTGCCATGAGGAATGGAATTCTTTATCTCAGACTCAGTCTAGTGAAACCATTCATAGCTCACAGTCTGGATCATCTTTCAAGCACTGGCATTCAAAAAAGCTGTCAAAACTTTACCACTCCAAGGAGGTGTAATCCACACACCGGGTTTATTTTCAATCTGGAAACATTGAGCAGAGCTCAGTGATGGATCGGGTGGTGAGGTCATCTGCAGGGCTATTTGGAAGATTTGTGGACCTTAACGCTAGGGCTTCCACCGCCAAAAGCCTTTAGGCTGTTTATGGAGGAGGCTGGTAATGGAGGTACCTGTTAAAGCAGCGGTAGTCAGTTGGCTGCAGCCTCTGTGGGAGCTGAGGAAGATGGCTCCTCAGGAGCTCTTCATTGTTTCCCAAAGCTTCCATCCATGGAGAAGAGTAGGATTTAGGGATTACTGTTGTGTTAAACTTCTCATGAGGAACATCCTTCAACGGGCCTGAATATCCTGATGAACACAAACGCATGACACTTGAGCATTAAGTAGCACAGCACCTGCGGGGAAAATAAATAGTATTTTCCTAATTTCAAATGCGTTATTGTAAATAATTGCTGTTTATAAATTATAAACAGCCATGCAGTGAATTAGGATGTATGTTGGCTGTTTAATTAAATTCAAAGCACCCTAGATATCCTCACGTACGCATAGACATGACTGTCTTTGATGTCACTCCTGTCACCAATAGGACATATGGTAATTAGATCTCAGTGTGAAATCCTCATAATAAATAGAGCTGAGCTCTCTGTCAGTCACAGTGTAAGCACTGCATTCTGTCAGGACAAACACACACCCGCCCTGCTCAAAGATGCTCACAGATAATTGCTTTTTTTACAAGCTGCCAGATCTCCTGGTGGTGGTGACGACATAAGAAAAACAGGTGTTCAGTAGATTTATGAGGACACTGAAGCACAAATAGCTGGGCTGAAGTACCTGGAGCCAGGACATCTGGACTGCCCATCTTTGCTATAGTCTTCTGAAGGTTCATGACCAGGCTATGCTTACCAGGGACTGGACAAGCCTGGTTCTCCTTTCCTTCCTGCGACTCCAGGGTGATCTGAGAGGGAGGAAAAGCCTCCACTTGAACCTAGAAAAGATACAGACATAGATAGACATTATTTATCAGTGTTGCTAGGAAGTAAACATCAGAGGTGAAAGTAATCGACTACAAGTACTCACGTTACTGTAATTGAGTTGCTTTTTGGTACTTGTACGTTTTGAGTATATTTTATTTGAGTATATTTTACATGTATTTCAATATGTTTTAAAAGGAGTAAATTTCTACACCAAACCGTTACTCAGTAAATTGTTATTTTTTCTTTTAAAATGATTAATGGACATGTGAACCTACAAAAAATGATCTTTCCAGACAACAGTCAGCTGCATCACATCATAGCCGACCAGTAAGATTAAAACTGAGAAAAAAAACCTCCATTCAGTGCTGTTTTGACATGGTGCATTACGTTTAGAGTTCATAAATGTAGCTATAATTAGAGCCTGAGAATTTATTTATTTTGAATTGAATTCATTGCTGTTATTTTATTTAAAAATAATTGTACATATTGACAAACCTTTTATTTTATACAGATGCCTTTTGTGGAAAATAAATTAAGTTTCAATTATGCAAGATTTCATCTCTTCCCTTTTAAGTTTATACATGAGATGTTTACTGTATGCAAGGTAGCTGTGGCAAGATTTATTGCCAAGAATAAATCTGGGGGGTGAAAGTAGCTAGTAACTTTTACTTTGAGTACTATTTAATTGAGATACTTTTTACTTGTACTTGAATACTTAAGTAACAGTACTTCTACTTGAGTAGAATAATTCAGTATTCTACAGCTCTGGTAAACACCACTGCAAAGATTGTTGGTTTAAGTTCCACTGATGCCACCAACTCTATGATTAATCATTGTCCTGCACAAGGTCAACCATATCTTGGACCCACTAGGCCTAAAACCACAACTTTATAACTGGGGATGCTTTTGCAAATAGAAATAGTGATAATGTAAAGCCGACCTCTACAGTGATGACGTTCCACCTTCAAACACAACCTCATTTGGCCATCCATGAAAAAGCTACTTACCCTCCCACTTTTCTATAGCAATACGTACTTCCTACGGGCACTGCACTAGTCCACATAACACATCATTTCCAGGTTGAATTAGGATGGATGGGTTTAAATCCTGCATCATATCTGAGCTTCTTACATTGTTACTGTTGTAAACACCGTTGGTGACGTTCTCCACCGTGAACTTCTCGGCTCTCTTCTGCCTCTCCTGAAACATCCGAGAGCCCCGATTGGAGGGCAGGTTGAGCTCCTCCATCATCACGTCTCTGGGGACGCTCATCTTCTTTCCCAGGTTCAGACCTTGTGCACAGCATGACAAACAGTTGACAGCAAGGCTTTAATGAGTGAATAATTAGGGGGAAAAAACTTCAAAGCATAAGAGAAAAGGATTGGCCTCAGGTTTCTGTGCCGTATGTCTGAGAAGCTAACCCAGGATAAATATGTGATGACATTTAGCTGTCGGTGCAAAAGGAGATGATAGGGACAACTTGCAGACATTTGGAAGGAGAAAAAAGGAAACCCACTAATAAGGACTGTTGGCAAACTTTAACATCGCTACTTGTTTCTGTCAACATGAAGCAGCTGAGGGACACAGATAGGGAAGAGAAGTCGTGAGTGCAGCATCACTAAGTTGGTATCCTCTCAGCTTTAGCTCAAGGTCTTTTCTCATATTCTAACATGGCAGCACGCAGTGTCTGAAATAGCCTGGAGATGATGCCCAGTGTTGTTGTGTCATGTTTGTTGTGGTTCTGAGTTGCATGGGTAACTAGGCATATAAATAGTATCTTTGGATGAAATGCTGCAGCAGAAGCGGGTGGTCCACATGCTCTCACATGATAAGCATTTGGAAAGGTCTGTGGCAGATGTCATCCTCAGCGACTCGCCTTTGATCAGCTTGTGTAAAAAAAAAATTATACTGGTGGGAGTCATATTTTGTTCCGTTTACAGGAGGCGGTTTTAAAGAATAGCAGTAGAAGACAAACAGCATGTGTGGCGGGAAAGGTCTCAGGTGGAATGTTTGGAGAATTGGACACTTGGTGGTGAGGTCGTCTCCTGGAAGTGGGTGACCACACTGTGATGTTTGGATCAGTTACATGCAGGGTTGGGGTCAATTATAATTGTGATTGTGTAATTGATAATTACTTACAATTATGCCGTATTTATAATTGTAATTGTAATTTAAAAAATATGTTGCGGTCGTAATCGTAAGTAAATTGTAATTGAGTTTTGATAATTGACTTTGTAAGTGTAATTCTCATGAAAATTCTATAAAAAACTGGGGAACCATGTTACAGTTCTATGTGCAGTTCTACACAAGTGTAGTTAACAATTATTAAAATATGTTTCATATCAAGCTTTCCCACATTTTACCATTTAAAAAGATAAATAGAGGAGTATACTGACAAAAAAAGCTCAGACGCCCATATAAAAAAATATTAAAACTTATATTTTTATTGATTAAAAAGCCTAACAAGGTGACTAATAGATAGGAAAAAAATAGATGATAGATATTTGTTTTTAATTTATTTTATAACTGATTTAAGACCCGTTATCATAAGAGATGCTAACAGACAGCTCTCATAAGAGGAAGGTTAACTTTTATTAGGTTAATTATTTCAGACTCAATAATTGGGATTAATTGTAGTAGCAGTATTTTAGTAATTGGAATTGACTTTCTGAGAAAAAATAATAATTGTAATTGGAAAAAATGCTGGTCACTGTAATCTTAATTAAATTGTAACTGAAGTTGGGTAATTGAAAACATAATTCAAATTGTAACTGAAAAATGTAATTGACCCCAACCCTGGTTACATATGACAGTCCTGGCTGTGTTCTCCCACACATTATGTGAACTATTGTGTAATAAAACATCTGCAAAGGGCCACGTTATGCAGACTTACCTCCTTTGGCTTCATTAGAGAGAGCCTTAGCTTGCATCATCCTCTGCTTGGTCAAATCATTTAGACCGCTGTGCATCATCATCATTGTCATCATCACCTTTTACCTGTAATTCAAACAAAATCTTAATGTGGGATTGGTTAATTTTTATGTTTTCCAAGCCTCAAACCCTTTTCAATTTGTTTCTCTTTATTGAAACATAAAACATAAAAGCACTGCATGGCTTCTTACTCTTGTTCGTGGTATACTTAACTTTCCCACTAAACCTGACTTAGGAGTCACTGCCAATGGTTATTTTAGGGCAAGTGACTGTACAACAATGTTTATTTTATACTTGCAAGTTTAGGAATTGTCTACAAAAACATCTACAGCACAGAAAAGTAGATTTCTGTTGCCTCTTTGGTCATTTATATTGTAAGTAAAGTGACAAAAAACAGTATAGGTGTTAGATATTTATAGAATAACATTTACAGCATAACACATCTTGCTCTTCAACATTTCAATTTCTATCACTTCCTTTCGATGTGAGTCTAGTTTTATAGCATCTTCAGATGAAACAAGCCCATTTTCACAGTATTGCTTCCTGTGCATTGACAGTTAAAGGTTATTCTTTCAAATCTCACCCATTTCTTTTCTTTATTTATGCTTAATTCACGAACAATCTGTCTTTTTCCTTACCTTGCCGTTCAGTCCTGCTGCCTGCGTTGTTTTGTGCAGTGGCTGGTGCTGAACTATTGCTGGGATAGCATGCTCTCTCCTCAGTCGAGCAGGAACTGGGTATAAAACCCATGGCGGGATGCCTCCAGTGCTTACCTCACTGAGTTTATTTTAGCAGACAGGGTTAGAGAGTGAGAATGGATGGAGGGAGAGCCCGGTGGTGTCGATTAAAGGTCTAGTATTATGCTATTTTTCACCCATCTCCAATTGTTCTAAGAACCCAACAAAAATAGTATTTGAGGTTTATTTTCCCAAACTCGCTTGTTTTCTGGAGTTTTAGCCCATCTGAAAAGTCACTTTCAGACCGCTCCTAAAAACAGGCCGTGTTTTGGGCCTTCATGCATATGCATCAGTCTGCTTAAACACACACGCTGCTTCAGCGTCTGATCATCCATAAAAACGATACTAGGCAGTATAACGGCTGCTAAAAATGAAACTGATCACTCACATGAGCTGCTACGTTGCTTTCTTGTCCCCCTCACCTCTTCTGACCACAATAATAGTCCATTTAAGACGACTACTACTGCTTTGCATTGGGTCACAAACACATTTGATCATCCATAACAGTGATTCAAGGCAGTAAAACGGCTACTAAAAATGAAACTGATTGTGAGCGCTCACGCTGCGCTTCGGATTATCTTTAAAATGAACGTAAAATATATCAACCTTCCTTTGCTATGCTTGTTTTAGCTGTGAGGTAGTTTGAGAGGGAGGAGCTCATATTCCTATGTAGGGTAGGAGGAGCCAGGATTGTCAGGAGGAGGAGTTTCCGCCTTATGAGTCATAAGGTGAGAACAATCCAACTCGCCCGTTTGGAGCTGACATTTTACAAAATGTGGAATAGCAAGGGAGGGAAGAAACTTTTTCAACTTTAGCCCTCTGAATGAGGCTAAAAAGTGGTGTATCACTGTAGCAAAAATCATTATAAAGTCATCTTTTCATAATACTGCCCCTTTAAAGCAAAAGAGGGCAAAGATTTACATCTGAACTCAAGTTTGTTTGAGAATAGGATTTAGAAATGCTCTGTATATATGGATGTGATAACAGCAGCTATAGCTGACACTGACACACAGAGACTCAGTGTCCAACCTCTACACAGCAAACATAGACACCAGCTCACACACTGAGGCACTTTTATGAGTGCAGCTTTAAAATGGATGAGGCTGCTGTGATCATTGGTTGTAAGAAGCAGTTTTGTGGTTGAGGGCTGAAGGTTAAACTCTGCAGCAAGTTGCTCTTTAAATTTCTGCTGGTGGGAGACCTTTGACTTCTTAAAGCTCTAAACCTCTCTAAGTTATGAGCATTACACATCTCCAAGCTATTTATCTGTGTAGTTCACTGTAATAAATCAACTGCTGGCAATGTTCTACACTTTAGTGTTTGATTTAATTTTCTCCATTTTGGCAATCGGACGTAAACTGCGGGTTTCTGTACAATTCCTCTCCTGTGTTTCACTTTAAGCTATGACCTTTAACTTTATATAAGCTTGGTCCTTTTGAACTCTAGTGAGTTTTTTTTCATGCTGTTTTTTTTGTCTTCACCCAAATTGATTCACTGAGCTCAGCAGGAGCCTGGAGGGAAAAACATTTTCTTTATCCCTGCTGAGATTGGATATCGATTTTGTACCTGGCCTGCTCCACAACACTATCTCCCTGTGGGAAGCCTCCCAGCCTCTGAAAAAAAAAAAGTAAAGTCATCATGAGTCCCAGAAAATCGTCTCAGGACTGACAACAGGAGTTGAAGAGTTGTTGCACACTCAGTGTTTTTAAGAGGTTTTGTTTTGTGTTGGGGGAAAAAAGCAATTTGCCGTTAAAAAAACAAAACAAACCTGTGTTATCTGTAACTTCTGTCAGGAGGATAAAAACTTGGACTGGTTGTGGCGATATTACTCTTTAACAACCCATCACAAACCATTAGTGCTGGGTCGATCGACACATTACTGACTTAATAACTCATCTTTCCTTTAGGATAGATCATTATTTTATCGCTGTTGACACTGAACAAATTATGGGATTGGATCAAGAAATTAAAAAAAACAACTGCAGTAAGGAATCTTTGGTGCAACTAGCGGTAATTAATAATAACCCAATCAGCACAAAGAACACTCGTTTGCAACAAAAAAACTATGACACAATAGTGTTGGAAAACACAAAACTATAGATACAATTTTGTGACAATGTCATGAAATCTAGTAAGATACGGTTGTAATTAATCGCTAAAAGTGGAAAAATATCTCACGCGACAAGATATTGCAATATTAAAATGTCACAAGATGTATCGTCGTGAGTATGAATCGTATTGCAAGAGATTGTTTAAAAAATCCTCAACACACCAGATTGTTCCAGATTCCTATTAAGTTGAAAAGCTCATGCTCAGAGTAAGTATGTAATGTTATATTTCTTTGTTTTCATCACTGTAATTGCTGTTGTTGTTTCTTGTTGGGTTCTTTCTTTCTTACCATGAACTTTATATTTTGTTAAGCACTTTGAGATGACTTTGTTGTAATTTGCTCTATTTGCAAATTGTATTGTTATTTTAACCTAACTGTAAAATGTCTTCGAGTTTCTAATGCTTTTAAAATAAATGTATTATTATTATTATTATTATTATTATTATTATTATTATTATTATTATTACTGTAAGTATGTCCATAGTGAAAGTCAAATAGAAGCATGGCCATTTTTACAATTGTATTTTTTTCACCCCAAAAACATTGCATTGTGTCGTTAGCGCCAGTCTATTACCAGTATTATATGCCATATTGTGTATCTTTGTTCGTCTATTAATTGCAATTAATTCCATTTGATTGCTATCAATTGTGATTAATCCTTGTATCTCCAAAAGTCAATAAAGTACCGTATTGATGCCATATGAACAATAATAAAATCCCTTACAAAACCTGATTAATCATGAGTATTTCTGATTATTCTGAAATAACTGTGTTTTGCTATAATTCAATATTACAGAAAATATATTAATAAAGTTAGTTGTAAGTGAATTACTGAAAACAATGTGATGAAATAATTTAATTATGAGCCATGGCACTATAATGACATTTGTGTATTGATGTTGGATTATAATTTCCCTTTTAAGGATGAAAGCAGAAGAGTTTGTGGTGATCGGTGTCATCTGTGTTGAAGAGCTGCTTTCCACAGTATGTTCATGTCATATAGAGAGGTGGCCGGCCACCAGGCACTGACAGCTGACACGAGAACAAAGGATAGCCATTCCCACTGGAGGGCTTGAATAATTAGAACATCTTTAAAACCATTTGCCCCACTGGCCTTGAAGAGAAAGCCATTTCTGCAGTGCTCAGAGCAGCAGAAACAAGCTAAGCACGATCAGGTTTGTTTCTTTTTATAGCTTTACGCTGAGAGCTGAATACATTAGAATTCATCTGGCAGAAGAGCAAGAAAAAAGTAATCACACTGAACTTTTCTTATTGCTGGCAGGTGCCCTTGGGAGGCCTGTTGGAAGTCAATCAGCTGGGAAGGCCTTCTTTACAGAGCTCAGTGTGAGGGTTCACCCCACTGTGAAGTCATGTACGGGCTGCTGTGTGAGAGTCTGCACGACTTCATCAAGGAGTCGTATGGAGACGATGTGTGGAAGCTGGTCAGAGAGAGAGCAGATGTCAGGCTGCACTCCTTCGTCACCCACCAGGTAAGAGTGATGTGTGTGTGTGTGTGTGTGCATCACAATCATCCTTTAATCTGCCACTCGCAGGGTTTGCTCTGACTTTTTGGCTGCTGTGGTGTTTAGAATCCTATTTGTTTGAGTGACGGTGTGTGAATCTGCAGGTGTATAGTGAGAGTGTGATTCCCCGCATTGCAAAGGCAGCCAGCGGAGTGACAGGCACGCCTTACAATGACCTGATGAACTCCTGGGGTGTCTACTTCCTCGGCTTTGTTGGAAAGTACGGCTATGACAGGATCCTCAAGGTGGGAGAGACTCAAACCTGTCAAAAACCAAGCACTTTCATTATAAAGGATTCATGGAACTGTTGAGTCTACCATAAACTATGCATGGAAGTGTTTGTGAAACAGACTGTTTTAAACTGTAGATTTTCAGAGCTTGCAAAAGTACTTTTTTGAAAAATTTTTCCAAGGACGTGTGCATGGTGTAATGTAGGTTTCATTAAAACATCAGTAAATGCACCTTAGGCCATTTTAGCAGAGCTGTAAAGAGTACTGATATATTCTACTCAAGTAGAAGTACTGTTAGTTGATTGAAATTGTACTCAAGTGCAAGTAAGTCATACATAAAATACTCAAATACAAGTAAAAAGTTGCTCAATTAAAGAGTACTCAGAGTAAAAGTTACTAGTTACTTTTTCGCCCCACTTTTATTTTTGAACATAAATCTTGCCACGGTTCACTTGCATACAGTAAACATCTCATGTAGAAACTTAAAAAGGAAGAAATCAAATCTTGCACATTTGGAACCTAATTCATTTTCCACAAAGGCATCTGTATAAAATACATTTTGTAAAAATGTACTATTATTTTCAAAATAAAATCACACCAATTAATTCAACTCAAATTAATAAAATGATCAGGCTCCAAGTATAGCTACATTTATGAACTCTAAAACTGAGAAAATAACTGGCATTCAATGCTGTTTTGGCACCGTGCATTACGTTTTATCTGATTGGTCGGCCATGATGAGATGCATTTGATTGTTTCATTATTTGTAGTTTCACAATGTCCGTTGATCATTTTCAAACAAAAAATAATAATTTACTCAGTAACGGTTGGGTGTATAATTGTAACAAATTAATTTATTTCTTTTAAAACATACTTAAGTGCAAGTAAAATTACTTTTATGTGCCCATAAAAACAACTCAATTACAGTAACTTGAGTACTTCCGTTACTTTCATCTCTGCATTTTAGTGACACATTACCAACAATATGCAACTAAGTCAGCTTTCAAAATAAGTTTATAAAGGCATTAAAATGTAGAATTGATGATACATATTTGTCACCTAATTCAGATAGAGTTTAACTGCACACAGGAGTTTTGCATTACAAATAAGGTTTTTGCCTCCAGGAATGAAAAATGATTTGATGTATTATGAGAAATAAACTTCAAGCATGTGAAATAGAGACAACACACAATTTTTTTCTTTGTGTCCCTTTCATTCAGGTGCTGGGCAGACATGTGCGTGACTTTGTCAATGGCCTTGACAACCTGCATGAATACCTGCGCTTCAGCTACCCCAAGGTGCAGCCCCCGACCTTCTTCTGCCAGGAGGAGTCTGCCACTGGCGTCACCCTCCACTACAGGTCAGAAGCAGCAGGAATCAGCAGCATAAACCAGGGGTTCTCAACCTTGGGCTCAGGAACCCATTTGGGGTTGTGAGACACTGGGAGGGAGGGGGTCACCACATGCCATCAAGAAACTAAAAATTTATTTTTTTAACAATTTGAGCCCATTTTTGCTCATTTTTATCCTTTTTTCTGCAACTACACCAAACTTTCCATGTTTTAACCTAATCACTTTTTTTGGCATATTTTTGCACCTTTTTATGCATTTTTGCTACATTACTCCCATTTCTGCCACTTCTCCATCAAATTTCAATGCCTTTTCTGCACATTGTTTTGCACTTTAAGACATTTTTGGCCCATAAATACCCTTTCCACCACTTTTCCCACCTAATGTCACATATGTTGACCCATTATTGGGAGTTTGAACCTCTTTTCATCGTATCTCATGTTTGTTTTTTTGCCAAATTAACCACATTCACGATTTTTCATGCCCATTATTTTCTTTTTTAAACTAATTGTTCCAATATTGACACTTTGAACCCCCTTTTTTTTTTTAAACAACGTTCTTGTCCATTTTTGGCCACTCTAATTTGCAACTCTTAACCAATTTCTGGGTTTTTAAAATCCCATTATACCACCTTTCCCACCATTTTTTTTTGTCAGTTTTAAACCATTTTATTTATGATTAAAACAAGGATTTTCATGTCTAAGATGATGGCACAAATAATAATTAACTTCTTGGATAACAGTGGACGTAAATAAATTAATGTTGTTATCACCGATTCACAGAACAATGGACCATCCTTTTGCTGACTTTATCGATGGACCCCAAAAAAGCGCTCTCTTTTATTTTCACTTATAGATGGCCCTGTTTCCACATGACTCTTCTTCAATGTTAATGTCTGTGTTCAACCACCTTCAGGTACAGTAGGGGTCCTTGGTCTCTGGAACCTTTATTTTGGGGTCGTGGGCTGAAAAGGTTGAGAACCACTGGCCTAAACTGATAGCTGATTGAGGGAACTTTATGAACCTGTGAGAGGAAATGAGATGTTATCCTGTGTGACCTGCAGGAGCAAGCGTAAGGGTTACCTGCACTACGCCATGGGTCAGCTGAGGCAAATGGGCAAACAGTTCTACGACACCGACATCCATGTGGAGGTGCTGTCAGAGCAGATGGTTGGAGACTACTCCCACGTCACCATGAGGTAACACACATACACACAGATGTTTGATACAAGCTTTTGCAGCTATCTGATATTATCTAACACTTCATTTTTGATTTCCAATATTAAAAGGCACCTGTAGGGAATTTTAATTGTATGCGCAACAAGAGCTCACAATGACAGCTTCATGTACGCCTAATGTAGTTAAAAACACACATCCTTGTGTTGTTTGCTGTAATAAATAAAACAATATTAAAGAAAATGTAGGGTAACACTTTACTTGAAGTTTTATGAATAATGCTGACGTTACACTGTCATTATTAGAGGCTGTCATTAAGTGTCATTTGTTACCCTAACCCTCTAATCCTTCGTTACCCTAACCCCTTACCCTATTTAACCCTACCCCTACTTAACCCTACTTAACCCTACCTAACCCTAACCCTAACCCGACCCCTACTGAATCTTACCTAACCCTAACCTTACCTAACCCAACCCCTACCTAACCCTAACCATTCTTCACTCTAACCCTACCCCTACACCTAACCCTAACCTCTAACCACTAACCCTACCTAACTCCACCAAATCCCCCCACCTAACCCAAAAATGCCAACATAGCTCCAAAAGTGTCATAATTTAGTGAACGACACTTAATGACAGCCTTCATGACACCTTTTTCATACTGATGACATATAATGACAGCGTAATGTCAGCCTTATAAAAGTTCCAGCAAAGTGTTACCAAAGGTGGACAAAAGCACTACAAGAAAGTCAACAAAAATAAAATCAGAGAAATCAGATATAAGCCCATGGACCAGAATCAATGACTTCACATCACATCCAGCTTAACATGGTTGCTCCCCATGGATTGTATTTGAAGGCTAATGTGTTAAAAAAAAAGAAAAAACATAAACTTATACATTTATTTTTTTAATGTATTAATCTTTTCTTGGTTGGGAATCTAAGAAATTATTTTTAATTGAATAATCTAATGAATTAATTTACATTAAAAACAATAGTTGAAAAAAACATCAGTTGAAAGTCTGACAATCAAGAAGACATAAAAGGAAGCAAGTGCACAACCAAATGTCAAACAAGGATCAAGATTCAAAATGATAGTTGATAATTAGATACACACATGTTCTCTATAACATAGAGAAAGACAAGATATAAAGTATATAGTATACATTTTGTGTAGACTTACACTCATTCTTACCAAATCACATCAAATTGAAATTCCTACTTAAAATCTAAAGAGTTGGACTCGGATCAATCAACAACAATACTTCATATACATTTGTTTTCAGAAGAAAAAGATGGTTTGGATACACTTAAATACTTCTATAGTTTTACTTGTGTCGGTTTGTACTAACAACCCAATCTTGTGTGTGACTACAGACTTAACTTTGACAACTCAGCCTATCGCTACATCATGAAGGAGGATGAGGAGGAGCAGGAGATTCTGCCCATCACCTCTGACTTCTTCTTTGAAGTTTTCCCCTTTAATGTTGTCTTCAGACAAGTACGTGTTGTCCTTTCTTCACTCAATGATCAAAAGTTAGCTTCAAATTGTGACATAAAGTCCTACCTTCTCCCTATTTGCCTATAATCAGGACATGGTGGTGCACAACGTGGGCTCGGGCCTGTCCACTGTGTTCCCTGACTTGGATGGTAAAAAGATCAACGATGCCTTCCTGCTTGCTCGTCCCCTGGTGGAGTTCACCTGGAACATGGTGAGATATGAAGCTCATCTGTCTACATGGAAAAATAATGTTTCCTGAGCATGTGATCTTTAAATATGAAGCTGATCCAGATGCTTTTGGTGGTCTGTGCCCAGATCATCTCCCACCCAAATAACCTGTTTGAGATCATGTCCAAGGAGCCCGTGAAGAGAGAGAGGAACCTCCACAACCGCGTCCAGAGTAAGGGTGGAAGCCATGTAAACCCTCGCAGGGTTGTGTGTCTGTCATGGTAGACGACTTTCTGTGGTCTGATCAATAGTAATCAGAAGATAATTGTTAATACATGTTTTATAGAGTAAAGAAAAGGAACGAAGAGATGAGTTTTTGTCAAGAGATTCAACACTTTGTCACTGTACTAGTAACCAGGGTTGGGGTCATTTATAATTGTAATCGCGTACCTGAGAATTAATTACAATATAGCATAATTATAATTGTAATTTTGAAAATATGTTGCGGTTGTAATCGTTATTAAAATGTAATTTAGCTTAGATAATTGACTTTGTAATTGTAATTGCCATGAAAATTCTATAAAAATAGTCAATTATAATTTAACGCAAAACTGGGGAACCATGTTACAGTTTTATGTACAGTTCTACACATACTGTTAACAATTTTTAAATGATGTTTCATATCAATCTTTCCCATATTTTACCATTTCAAAGAAAATTGATATTGTACGCTGACACAAAGAATGGCTCAGACGCCCACACCATAATTATTAAGACTTATTATTCCATTGATTAGGAAGCCTAACAAGGTAAACAAGGTTAAATTAGATGATAGATATTTGTTTTTAGTGGTTTTTACAGTGGATTTAGTTTTCATTAGGTTATTTATTTCAAGCTCCGTAATTGTGATTAATTGTAATTGAACTTTAGTAATTGAGAGTAATTGTAGTTGACTTTCTGAGGATAAAAAAAAAAAATATTGTAATTTAACTGCAATTGGCAAAATACTGGCCCCTGTAATCGTAAATGAGTTGTAATTGAACATGGAGAATTGTAACTGAAAAATGTAATTGACCCCCAACCCTGCTCGTAAGTCCTACGTTTACATAAATCCATTTGATTGATACTTTGATGAACCTAAACTGCTCATATGTTATGGATGTGAGTGTAATGGTTTCTGTGCCTGTTTGTACACAGATTCTGACTATGAGAATGCCAACCGTTCTGCTGATGTAGATGTGGAGCTCATGGCTTTTCAGTCCATCATTGGAGATGACTACAAAGGTCGTGACTTCTCCTTTGTCCAAATGGACACACAACAGTAATTGCAATTATATGTCTGTTAGTGTTAGGGCAGCATGTGTAGTGATTAGCTTTTCATCCTGGGTTTGTTTCCCTTGCATTCCACAGCTTGCATGCTCTCCTTTAACGACAGCATTGCAATCAAAATACACTTGAGGTGAAAAGTCATTGAGATCAAAATTCAAAACCTCTTTTTAGGAGCAACCTCAGACACATCATGTGTATCATCAGCACAATCACAAGAATTTATGGGAATGAGTTTAAAATATACAGTAGAAGATCTAAATACTTTCAAGAGCTCCTGGGCTTGTTTTTAGTGGGAGTCCTTTTAAGTTTCTATTCTATTCCGTTAGAACTGCATTTGTACAAATATGGTAAAAGTACAGTCCATACAGCTGGCAGGTACCTTACATGTGCAAACACATACTGAATAGCAGAAAGACTAGGACTGATAAAGATGGGCACATTAGAAAACACATTGGTGGTGTATAGTCAGTATATACAGCGTTCAATATTTATGTACGATAAAGATAGATAATGCATTTATAAACTAAGTTTTTAAAAAAATGCAAACATTAAATACCAACAGTACTGTATATGTTTACTATTCATCAACATATAAAATTATGCACCTAAATTACTGTCTTGATTCTACGGAAGAGGATTAGTGCCAAAAAAAACAAAACAGAGCCAGTAGTGGAAGTAATCTTTTTTTGTCTCAGTTATTTTTTTGTCTTAATTTTTTTAAATTATTATTATTATTTAAAAAAAAAAAAAAAAAAAAAAAAAAACTGAGCGAGTAGTGGAAGTAATCTTTTATCTTTTTAATTATTATTATTTTTTTTGTCTTAATTTTTTTTATTCCTACTCGCTCTGTTTTATTTTTATTTTTTTTATTTTTTTTTAAATAATAAATAAATAAGATTAGATTAAGATTACTTCCACTACTCGCTGTTTTTTTTTTTTTTTTCTTCCACTACTGGCTCTGTTTAGTTTTT
Organism: Gouania willdenowi; assembly: GCF_900634775.1. Classification (NCBI taxonomy): domain Eukaryota; kingdom Metazoa; phylum Chordata; class Actinopteri; order Blenniiformes; family Gobiesocidae; genus Gouania; species Gouania willdenowi. Next base: position 18,205,162 of record NC_041053.1, read on the forward strand.
TGTCTTTTAATGGCCCTAATCCTCTTCCATATGAGACCAAGTAGTTTAATTTGAATTGCATTCTACAATCCACACCGGTGTTAATTTTGTTGACTAAATATTTTTGTCAACTGTATTGTTTTAGGTGACAATAACTACTCTATGGACTGATTTAAAAAATATGTGTGAATGAAAACTAAATCAAAATCCAATGATATTTGATTTGACTAATAAATAAACTATAATGAACTACAATTCTTACATTGAAGGAAATCCAATCACAACTAAGTAATGATAATTGAATATGGGGTAGGCACCTATGAGCTTTCCTTACAGTGTAATGATGTCTCTTGTGTTACGTAAAAAATATGAATGTAAATTGCTCAAATAAACTAAATTAAACAACAAAAAAAAAACAAAAATGAAAGTATATTTTTTGGAAGGTATTGAATCAAAACTACTTTTGTTATGTGGAAGGCGGAATAAGCCTTAACTTTTTTTTTTTTTTTTCTCTTGTCTGCACATGCTGTCAAAGGTCAACACCACAGGAAGTGCAATCATTATGAGACAGCAATGCATATTTTGTCATTGCAATAAAATACATTGATTTATTTTATTGCTTAATTGTGACCATCACCAGCCCTCCCTAAGGAAGGGTAAGAAATCTTTTATTATAGGGAGGATATAAAAAGGGAGAGCAGTGTTACACCTAAGTGGAGGGGGAGGGGGAAGGGGAGGGGAAAGGGAGCAGGGAGGAGAGACTCAAGACAGGAAATAGAAAAGGTGGGGAAGAATAGAAAAATAGCATATGTGCAAAAAAAAAAAAAAGCCTTAACACCATTCCATATCAGGTTGATAAATGATAATTTAAGCTTGAGAAATGAATAAACTCTTACGCTTCATAGTTTAGTTAACTTTATCTGTAATAAATCTTATTCTCATTTAGTTGACTAAAAGTATATTATAACTGAGATAGTCCTGATGACTACATTTTCAGTAAAACTAAGTTGTGTTTTAGTCAAAAGACTACGATTAAAACATTATCAAAATGAACATTAATCAACTCCTACCGATTTTGCCTTGTTCAATTTATTCATCGTTAATTGATGATACTTTAAGCATTTTTATTGATGACTGTTTCTTTTTTAAAGCATATAAATACTGTTCTCAGATGGGAACAGTGCAAACGCAATGGAGAGTTGGGGCGATGGGAGCCGCTGCCTTAAACTGAAAGGACAAATGAGATACATGCCCGAGTGGGAGTCCATCATCTTCCTGGGAACCCCAGTGTAAGGACCACACACACACACACGCACACAAATGCTTGCTCGCACACACACGCACACAAGCACTAATAAAGAAAAGAACAGCATTTAGAAAAACAGCAAGAGGCCAAACTGAATTACGGCTGTGGAAATAAAAGCCGGGCTAGTGAATGAAATCAGCCATTGGAGCAGCACTTGCCTTGCATGAAATGAGCTCCTAATGAGCTTGTAATCAGACAGTGCGATCCTTGTGAGCCCAAAGGGAACCCATTTGCAACGAAGAGAGTTTTCCTGTGAGAATGTTACCAAAACATTTCCCTCTTCTGCTGAAACATTTTGTTTTGCAAGCAAAAACACCCACAAGCACTTTGTGAGCACCAAATGTCACATCATGCAACAACTGTCATTATCGATGCAGCGGGAAGCATACAATCTTCCTTTTGATTACTGATCTTTGATATTGCAATTGATGAGTAAAATGTTGCACCATTTCTGAGCATTTCTATCTGATGCTTTTGGGATTTTTTGCAGTATGGAGAGTCTGAGTGCCATGTTTAAGACTGGCCTCTACATCAATGACCTGAGCATGCACGACTCCAGCAGAGACCTGGTGCTGGCAGGCACTCAGCAGTCAGAGGAGCTGAAGAGAGCCCTCATACAGGTTCTTTATGCCAAAGTGCAGCTGCATTTTTTTCTCTGATGGACTCACTTGCCACTCTATATTATGCAAAGTGTCTCTGAAGCCTCTCTCTTTTAGTTTAACAGCCTCAGATCACACAGCGCATGCAGAGGCCAGACTCTAACCAAACACGTTTTTCTGTCTCCCTCGCCCTGTGGGAGAGCAGGAGCAGAAGAAGTCCAGTAAGCTGGAAGAGAGCATGAAGATGTTGGACTATGAGATGAAGAAGACTGATGACCTGCTGTACAGAATGATTCCCAAGCCAGTGGCTAAAAGGCTGCGTAAAGGAGAGCCGGCTGTAAACACGTGTGAGGTCAGAACAAACTCACACTCACAATGTTGAAGACGTGGATGAAGCCATCAGACTTAGGCAGCAGGTGTGAGGAGAGAATAGCAACTCTGATACATTATTCTAATAACACAGAAAACATAGTCATTAAATACCATCTGTAACTTTTTCTATTACTTTTCACGCCTCCATTAGTGAACTGGTGTTGAAAATCCCGCGTCTCCTCATTACCTTGGAGCTAAATTTTTCACCAGTGTTTGTCTGTTTGCAGGATTAGTTCAAAAGTACCTAAAAAGTAAATAAATCCCAAAAACAATTTTTTGAATGAAGTAGTGCTGTTAATTGATCCTGGTCCATCTCTCAACATTTTAGTCAAAGTATTTCAATTTGGCATATTTAATTGTAAAATATCAGAGTGACTGCCCTCTATGGGTTAAAACCTGGCTATTACAATTGATTTTAACTATTGGCTGAGAACAAGATGATGTGACATTTTGGGACCATCTTGCTCACAGAGAAGCCCCTGACTGCAGCTTGCAGTTCGGGGCGGCGCTCAATGTTCAATAAACCAATCGCGTTCAGACTTACCCTAACCCTAACCCATGTCTATTTTGTATGCCTATAGAATTATGTAACATATAATATGATTTATATGGCACAATTTATTTATTTTGAGGTTGATTATTTTCATCTGTATAAGAATCACAGCACAGTAGCATGCCGCATTGAGCTCCGCCCCAAACTGCGGACTGCAGTCAGTGATGCTTCCACAACCAAGCACTGTTAGCCCCGCCCCTTTTGTAAAAACTAGCATGGCTCTTCAATCTGTGGTGAGTAGGTTGGTTTGAGAGAAAAGTGAATAGAGAGGTGTATTGAGTAAAGAGTAGCTAGCTAGTTAACTTAGCATAGATTGTGTTTTATAGTATAGACTGGGCGTGTCTTAACTGTTCCAGGAGCCCCACCCATAATCAAGGCATTTTTTTGAAGTACCCCTGAATGCAGTCCGCAGTTCGGGGCGGACCTCAATGCGGCTTGCTATTGTGCTGTGTGATTCTTATACAGTTAAAAATAATCAACCTAAAAATAAATAAATCGTTCTATATTAATAATGTTATATATTACATAATTCTATAGGCATACAAAAAAGATATGGGTTAGGGTTAGAGTTAGGGTAAGTTTGAACGCGATTGGTTAATTGAACGTTGAGCGCCAGATTGATAGAAATGTCTTACAAGCCTTTAACGTGTGAATGATCATAGTAACATGATATCTGGCCTATCACGGCAGACATCATATCTGATGAACTGGATATTTGATGCTCAGCGAAGGTTTGTTTTTAATGCAACTAGCCTTCATTAACTGAAGCAGAAACACAGATCAAAGATTGTTTGTAGTAAAGAAAGAGGGCACATGCCATAAAAACACCAGATAGCTGCACTGGGAATTAAAAGGCATATAATGAGACCTTCAGGTGCTCATTGTTTCTTACAGCTTTCATCCAGTGTTACAAAGAGTTCATCCTGCATCTGTTTGAGTATTTATGTTTTTTACTTGACCTTCACTGTGATGACTGATTGTGCTTCATCATCATTAACACTTATCATTATGGACCCCCTCCACCCCTTCATCCACGCGTCTGCTCATTAGCACTCTTATCATCAAATCCCAGGTGTTTCCAGATGTGACCATTCTCTTCAGTGATGTCGTGGGTTTCACACGCATTTGCAGCCACATCACTCCGATGCAGGTGGTGTCCATGCTCAACACCATGTACACACTGTTTGACACGCTCAGTGAGAAGCACCGCGTCTTCAAGGTTTGTTCTGCTCATTAGGTTTGTAAAGGTATAGCCTCTCATCACTGGGGTGCTGGAGGATAAGAGCCGTCTGTCCGTGGTTTGTTTCAGGTTGAAACCATTGGCGACGCGTACATGGTGGTCGCTGGTGCACCAGAGAAGACCAAGTTTCATGCTCACAACATCTGTGACATGGCTTTAGACATGGTGCGCTCCATAGACCACCTGAAGGATCCTTCTAATGGCAACAACATACAGATCCGTGTTGGTGGGTGAAAAGTGCCAAAATGTGTCATCGTGTGTGCTTCAGTGTGTGGGTGTGTGACCTCACCACTGTCTGTTTGTAGGGATACACTCTGGAATGGTTGTGGCAGGCGTGGTGGGACATAAGATGCCACGGTATGGTCTGCATGGTGACACTGTGCACACTGCATCAGCCATGGAGAGCAATGGGAAGGTGGGTAGTTAAAAAAACAAAAGGAAAAAACAAAAGATTTAGAGAAAAACTGATCTTTGAATAAATGAACAAAGTATAAAAAATATCATCATCATCATCATCATCAAACCCCAATATGCAAATCAATAAGCAATATAACTAAGCTACCCTAGGCTAAGCTAAAATAAACTATATAGGATAAGATAAGGTAAGACAAAGATAAGATAAGATAAAGTAAACAAAACTGAGCTAAGTTAAGTTAAACTAAGCTAACCAAAGATAAGCTATAAGATAAGCTGAGCTAAAAACAAAAGGTATTTCTTAAGGCTAAGCTAAGGTTAGCTAAGATAAGGTAAACTAAGGTGAGACTAGCTGAGATAAACTAAGATAACCAAAGATAAGCTGAGCAAAAATAAAATAAAATAATCTCAGCTAGAGCTAAGGTAAACTAAACTAAACTAAACCAAGCTAAGCTAAACCAAGATAATATAAACTAAAATATCTAAACCAAACTTATGACTTGAAATGATAAAAAAAAAAAAAAAATGAAACTAAAAAAAACTAATAATAATGAAATACAAAGAAAATGGATAACTTTTTTTCTCTGCACAGTTTGCATGTTCTCCCAGAAAAGACATGATTCACATGTCCAATTCCCTCAAAATTAAATTTTTTTTGCCAGTCCTAATATGTGTTCAAATTTTCATACATTTTTGAACGTATTTAGGCCCTCAAAAATGCAATCACTTTTTTGTAATGATAACGATAATGAAAATGAGGTGCATTACAATATGGTCCTATGCACCATTCTGCTCGGGCCCTAATAAAAAGCTTTGTGAGGTTCATATATTATGTGTCTCTCATCACTTCTCTGTCTCATTCAGGAGATGCACATCCAGCTCAGCAGCGCCACCTACGAACATCTGAAAGGAAGTCACTTCATCTTTGAAAGAAGGGGCATCATAACCATCAAGGTCAAGGGTCACCTCTGTCACAATGGCATCCGTTTCATACGTGCTGATCACACTTCATTTGCATTTACTTTGAATGATATAAATTTAGATTAGGAGCTGCAGAGCTAAACGACAAATTTTCTCATGAAAAAAAATAAATATATATTTACTCAAAATGATACTTATTTCTTCATGTTGCACAACATCTATGAGACAGAAGAATTAAGCTTGAAAAAACCAAACCGCTAATGAAAGATTTTGATCTGTTCCACAGGATGAACAGTTCTGAGGGAGTTAATAACATCTGACAGTGTTTTGGCTCTGGGGAGTCTGCACGCTTAGTATTCATAGCTGTTAATTGCAGCTTGCTTGTTGATTTCCTGTTTTATCAGCGAGCTTGACTTTGCGGCTGTGCTATCAGTGATAAAATCCCCCCCCCTTTTCTTTTTTTTTCTTTTGGATCGCCGATTACAGGAAGCATGAGGTATTCGTTTTGCATGAGGGGAAACAAAAACCTGGCTTAGACCTTTGGATTTCATAAGCAGAGGTTTTGCCTCCGGCCTGGGTCTGTAATTGCTTATGTGTGGATAAGGCAATTTAAAAGCTAAAACCCTCTGCTGTATGTTTTTTTTTTTTTTTTTTTAGGGGAATGTGGAAATTGAGACCTATTGGCTGAAAGGAAAGCGGGACAAAGATGGGAATGCTCAGGCAGCGTGTCCCCAGTTTGAGACCCAGACTATCAGTAAAGCCATCAGCAAGGCCAACATTTCAGGCCCTGAGGCCACAGGGGAGGACGAGGGACTGGTAAAGATTCAGCAGAGATTCTCATTTGCTTTATTGTCCACATCATCATCACCATCACAGACTCCAATCCCGTTTGTCTTAAGGTTTTCCCATTGGTTGCTGGGGAGGATGAGGATGACGTGAAGTCTATTCCCTCACATCGTATTAAGATGGAGATCTCAGGACATTATTTGGAGGAGTCCATTGAAGAGTGCGTGGTGGAGGAGATGTCCGTTCATAAGGTGAGTGATGCTACAACCTCCTTTTTGTCTGTTGTTTCATCTCTGCTCTGATAGTGATGTTTTCTTCCAGTCACACTTCAAAGATGCTTTACCTGATGATCTCCAGGACGATGACCTTGAACTGGACTCACCTGAGTCTGACGGCAGAGACTCCCTGCTGGAATCACGGGAAAGCTCCTGTGACTCCCCCAGCTCTAAAAGTGCCATGTGCACGGTGGCATGAACAGTGTGAAAAGTAATTCCCACTGATGCTTTAGTCAGTAATCTGCATCTGATGCTGTTTCCAAAGCACTTTTACTTCCAGCACTGAATGTTAGGCCAGAGGGCAGATAGCAATGCAGCTGTGGCTATTATATTTTTGGCTTCATAAATGAACTGATTGTTCATTTTGTAAATGAAGTATAGACCAACGGTTCTCAAACTGATTTGGCTTTAGGACTCATTTGTATTTGGGAATACATTCATTATAAGGTCACAGTTATGTAAATTCTGATTTTGCTCAGAAAACTCAAACAGTTTTGATTGTATGGCAACTAACACTATGGAAATAAGTCAGTTTTTACTTGTTTTCAAATGAAAGAAAATAATAAACAAATAAACACCAAAGAGAATTAGTATGTCTTAAAAGTAGGTAAATGGTGATAAACATTGTGATATGAAAAAAAAAACCCAAAACAAAACTAAGGACTAATTTCCTACCTCCTACTGTCTGAACAAAAGAAGATGCTCTGCTGCAAAAATTAATCCCTTTCAAAATTAAAGTACATGATCTAAAGATAAAAGCTCATTTTTGCCCATGCAAATACCCTTGGCCCAATGATAACATGGCAACCCACTTTTTTGGTTCACGACCCATCAGTTAAGAACCTCTGAAATAGATGATTGAAACCTGTTGAGAAATTGTGTAGTGTTTATTCATTTTTGCTTAGTTCAGCTCTTTCAGCTTTAGCTAACACAAAATACAGTGGAGCAAAAAAGTATTTAGTCAGCCACCAATTGTGCAAGTTCCTCACTTAAAAAGATGAGAGGCCTATAATTTTCATCATAGGTATACCTCAACTATGAGAGACAAAATGAGAAAAAAAAAAATCTAGAAAATCACGTTGTAAGATTTTTAATGACTTTATTTGCAAATTATGGTGGAAAATATGTATTTGGTCAATAACAAAAGTTCATCTCAATACTTTTTAATGTACCCTTTGTTGGCAATGACAGAGGTCAAATGTTTTCTGTAAGTCTTCACAAAGTTTTCACACACTTTTGCTGGTATTTTGGCCCATTCCTCCATGCAGATCTCCTCTAGAGCAGTGATGTTTTGGGGCTGTCGCTGAGCAACAGGAACTTTCAACTCCCTCCAAAGATTTTCTAAGGGGTTGAGATCTGGAGACTGTTAGGCCACTCCAGGACCTTGAAATGCTTCTTATGAAGCCACTCCGTTGTTGCCCGTGCGGTGTGTTTTGGATCATTGTCGTGCTGAAAGACCCAGCCAAGGTTCATGTTCAATGCCCATGCTGATGGAAGGAGGTTTTCACTCAAAATCTCACGATACATGGCCCCATTCATTCTTTCCTTTACACGGATCAGTCGCCCCGGTTCCTTTGCACAGAAACAGCCCCAAGGCATGATGTTACCACCTCCATGCCTTACAGTAGGTATGGTGTTCTTCCTCCTCCAAACACAACAAATTGAGTTTTTACCAAAAAGTTCTATTTTGGTTTCATCTGACCGTATGACTTTCGCCCAATCCTCTTCTGGATCATCCAAATGCTCTCTAGCAAACTTCAGATGGGCCAGGACATGTACTGGCTTAAGCAGGGGGACACGTCTGGCACTGCAGGATATGAGTCCCTGGCGGCGTAGTGTGTTACTGATGGTAGCCTTTGATACTTTGGTACCAGCTCTCTGCAGGTCATTCACTAGGTCCCCCTGTGTAGTTCTGGGATTTTTGCTCACAGTTCTTGTGATCATTTTGACCCCACGGGGGTGAGATTTTGCGTGGAGCCCCAGATCAAGGGAGATTATCAGTGGTCTTGTATGTCTTCCATTTTCTAATAATTGCTCCCACATTTGATTTCTTCACACCAAGCTGCTTACCTATTGTAGATTCACTCTTCCCAGTCTGGTGCAGGTCTACAATTTTGTTTCTGGTGTCCTTTGACAGCTCTTTGGTCTTGGCCATAGTGGAGTTTGGGGTGTGACTGTTTGAGGTTGTGGACAAATGTCTTTTATACTGATAACGAGTTCAAACAGGTTCCATTAATACAGGTAATGAGTGAAGGACAGAGGAGCCTCTTAAAGAAGAAGTTACAGGTCTGTGAGAGACAGAAATCTTGATTCTTTGTACCAAATACTTGTTTTATCAAGGGATTTACCAATTAATTCATTAAAAATCCTGGATTTTTTTTTTCTCATTTTGTCTCTCATAGTTGAGGTATACCTATGATGAAAATTACAGGCCTCTCTCTTCTTTTTAAGTGGTAGTACTTGAACAATTGGTGTCTGACTAAATACTTTTTTGCCCCACTGTATATTTAAAATGAGCACATGTACATTTTCTCCTTCTCTGATTAGTATCAGTAGTAAACTATTAGCAGCATCCCTTTGTGTAGATCCTAGTGTTGAAGGTGTTAACTGCCGCAAACTTCAGCCGGACACAAGCTCAGTGATTTCCTGCCCCGTTCTTTCCTGCTGCACTTTGGAAGTTTGACATTTTGCTTCATTTCAACATCATTTCTCCATCAGTTGTTAGCGCATAGACTCATTGTTTTGCATCGGTGTCAGACGGACCCAGGGCTCTGTGGTGGTGCTTGTTAGCATGGTAGAAATAAAGCAGCTGAGCAATGTGTGACTTCATGTGTTTGTCTTGTCAAAGTTACTGACTATAAGATCTTTTTACAATTTTATTGCACATTTATTCAAACACAGTCCTTTAATAATAGAAACATAGGATATGTCTTTACAAGTATATGAAGCACACAATGTGCATATTAACTTGAATTCAGACTTAAAATAGTACTGACTTTATCTCTGGTGGTGGTACTTCCTGATTATGGGTGCAACTTCCTGTATGTTTAATTGATTTTTCCTAAATAAATAAATAGGCTTTGTTGTGGCAAGCATATGCTTAACTCAACAGTCTTTGATGTCACACAGTGTTAGTCATAACAAGTTTGTCACACACTGAACACCAACTTGTACTTATGCCCTTTCAAAACAAGAGCCCTCCCATCAAACACCTGAAGTCATTTTAACGTTCTTTTTAGGAGGCTAAGGCGGACCGACCAGATTTAGCCCGAAAATAGTCGTCGAAATTGGAGGGGTTTTTTTGGACTGTCAAAATGTAGTTCCAATATAGTCTTTGAAATTAGGTTATTATTGGACGGTCCAACTTTGTCCAATTTTAGCCCTTATTTAGTCGTTGAAATAGTTTTTTTTTTTTTTTTCTCCATCAAAATTGGTCCAAATTTAGCCCCAATATAGTCGCTGAAGATTAGTTGTCATTGGATCGTCCAATTTGGTCCAGATTTAGCACATTTGGTCTAAGTGTGGCCCAAAAATAGTCACTAGAAATAGAACTGGAAGAAAAGGTATTGTAAGAACATCAAACAACAGCCCACAAACACAAGCCAACAATACAAATCTGATCCTGGTACAAGTTGACTACAAAGGTTCCCATAGGTATTACATTTTGAGAAGGTAAGATGTAACACTTGTAACACAAAATTTGAACAAAATTCATCTTGAGTGCATAGTACTACGACCAGGAAAAGACTGTTTTTCGCCTTTCACCTTTTATTTAGAATATAATGAGACGTCTTAATAACGACCAGAAAAACTGCGGCTTTTCACCTTTCACTTTTCTACCAAATTTTGTTGTTGTTTAGACGTGTGGCAAAGACATATTTTCGATGGCTGTTCAACCATATTTTGGTGGGTGGGCTGCATCTATAGGATATAATTTCAACCACAGTTTACTTATATGATATAATAGAATGGTTTGCATGTGTTTAAAGAATCAAGCACTAATAAAGTAATGATTTTTAAGGAATGGCATGGTTTGCTCACTACTAGCTTTTCTACCACACAGGAAGTTGTGCCCATCACAGAATCTTTAATAGTGCAATTAGGTTACATATAGATATTACAGTAGACTTTAAAACAAGCAAAATACTAATACTGTCCCAGTGTCAGTCACACAACGTTCGGTGTCAGTCACACAATGTTCGCCACAGACAGATTTTCAGATGAAGTGCACTTATAGGTGGCATCCTCTCGATCAGCGCTGCATCTTTTGACTGCGCGCGAGTCTTTGAGCGATGAACCAATGGAGCAGTGGAAGCAGAAGGTGTAGAAAAAGGCCAACAGGAGCAAGAAGCAGACCACGCAAAAAATGGCCACAATCACCATGGTGTGTACCTCCATGTGCAGGTTGTCCTGTGGGAGGATTGTGGTGGAGTTCCCCTGTCTCACAGCTGTTGAAGAGGCACCGACTGTGGGCTGAGGAGACACTGGGTGCAGATGTGGCCACATGGTGGAGACCTCAGGCATGATGGGAGCTTTTCTCTGTTGGTTGAGAATATTGGTAACCCTTTACTTGAAGTTTTATACATAAGGTCGCATTAATGAGGTCACACAAAGCTGTCATTAAGTGTCATTTGCTAAATTATGACACATTTCACTAAATTATGACACCTTTGGAGCTATGATGGCAATTTTTCTTGGCTTAGACTGAGTGATCTAATAGAGTTAGTTAGGTTAATTAGGTTAGGGTAACAAAGGTTTAGGGTTATTGTAACGAATGACTCTTAATGACAGCATTTGTGTATAAAATTTCAAGTAAAGTGTTACCAGAATATTTGCTTTAGCTTTAGGAAGAAGAAGAAAAAAAAAACACAATCTAGCAGTCACGATAATCAAAATAGCAGATGTGTATGTAACACTTAAAGGTTAATGATAAGTCAAAGAACCAAGACATTTAACATTAAGTAGTTGCATCATCCATGGTACAGTGTTAAAACATGACAATCTTCAAATGTTGCCATGTGTATATTCAAGTCTATTAGATAAAGTTCAACAGCATTAGTAAAAAAACAGCTTTATCATTGATCCTCAGCTGTTTCCTACCTGCAGATGAGCTGTGGTCCTTTTTCTATGGAGTTGACTTTTGCCTGCAGTGCTCGGTTTAAATGGAACAACAAGTGAAGACGGGGAGAGAAAGACAGTGACGATGGCTGAGGCTGGACTGAGGACGGGAGGTGGTGGATGACATGGAAGGTTGCCATAGCAACATTTGCTTAGGAGGCTACTTAGATAAGAGTGAAATCATATCAGTGTAAGCTTAAGATGAGTTTAATGGCCTATGAATGGGGATAGATGAGATGAGAAGGAGGCAACAAGTGCAGAAAACATGTAAACAAAGATGCAAAATGAAATCAAATCCATTCATATAAATCATTGAGGTGTGAAGTTTATTCACTGCCAGAAAAAAAAGCATCTGCTCAGTCAACCAAGAGCAAAAAAAGGTGTGACATCACTTGTTTGCAAATGTCTAATGCATTGTTGCCAATTAAGGAGCTCAGACTCTTCCTCATCCACCCATTCATGATTTATGATTTTGGATAATGAACACTGACTTTGGATTGATCTATTTTTGCTACAAATGGAAGCCGAGAATGTGTTTGGACCCAGGTCAGTTTTCGAGAAGACCTAATTATTCAACCAACATTCATTCTGTTATCACAAACCAGAGAAAACAAACGAACAAAGGAAGCATTTTCCCAGAGTGCACACAAACTACTCATAACTCAGAAACGACTCATTTGCATAATTTAATGTAGAGAAGATGGAACAAAGCCTGCCAGCTGACGAGGGTTTAGAGTGCTTTCAGATGGTTAATTACAGCTGCAAAACATAGAAACAAAGGCTCCATTAAGTCCAAATGCAGCCCAGTAAAAGCAATAAGAGGGAATGGGAGCTTTGGCTTTACACCAAGGTCAGTAGAGAAGAAATATGTGAAGAATGACCTTAGTTAGTGGGTGGAACTTGATGCTCCGTGTCAATCATGGTTTATACAGCATAGCTTCTACAAATCAATGTCTCTCTGAGACTCTAAAATAGGCGTTCTCAACTATGATGGCCTTGGGCTTCAATTTATAGTGTTAATTTAAAAAAAAAATGTGGCCACCTACTGTTAGATGTACAGTATGTCTATTGCATAATAATTTAGATTTTTTAATGATCATTTTCTTCAATTCTTCTTTTTAAAGATTTTCAAGCCTTGTTATAAGATTCAGGCCTCCTTCTTAAGTTTCTAATATCTTCCCCCACAACGACGACTAATTTGCATTTTCTGTTAAAAATGCATGCAGCGTTCACAGCTGGATGGGAGACGTGTCACAACTACATTGATAAGAAGTGATCCTGATAAAACAGACGCTCTGTGATGAAAGAGGCAATAGACTGAATTAACATCTAAAACACTAGAGAAAAAAGTGTCCCTGCTGAAAATTGCCTCTGCGTGTAATTTCCTGCGCTGTTTGTTCCGCTGTGCCGTGAAGATTTGATATATCGAGCGTGTACTTGTAACCCCCTCTGTCGATGCTCTTGCTTTTCCACTGGTCTCTCTCCTTCACCGCGCACACCATAAATGCTTGTAAAAAAGCAGAGGGAATAAATAATGATGAGAGCTGAGCAGAGGCTGATCAGCTTGTTGTTTTTCTTGTCATTTGATGAAGTATTTACAGTTAAATCTGTGTGCTTTCTGCGTGTCACTAAAAGTGTCTAAAAGCACTATATCATGAATTTATTGTTCTCTATGTTTGTCTAATGTGTGCGGCATCCATCCATTGATTTACCCACCAACCAGCCACACTGCATCCAGATTAATGTTGCAGGTTATTTGAGGTATAGGATGGGATTCAAACCTTGGATCTTTTCACGTGAGGAAACAGTTTGAACCACTGTGGGGATGAAAAATTAAGAGAAAAACAAATCAAAATCAGAAATTGCTATTTATTTTGTGTCCAAACACACACTTCAGTCTAATTAAACTCAAGGGACAAACTATAGCAGTTTAAAACCTATGTCATTCTGGTTAAAATAATACAGATTCACATGACAGGACATCTTGTATTAAAGACATCCAAATTAAATGTATTAATTTTTTTTTACCACGTTACATATAATATCGAGTGACTAAATATCCAGTAGTGAAATGTGCAAGTTCCTCTAATTGCAAAATTATCATAAAAATGACCATGATCATAAAAACAATATAACAGCTGAGCTCTGAGAGCAGCCTGTGGGATGATGCTGTGAAATGTATCTTTCAGTGTTGCTTTGGTTGTTGCTTCACTTCTTCTTCTTCTTGTTCACAATGTTGTTGCATATCCAGTTCATGCCATCCTGTAGTAAAACAGTCAGAGGATACTTTGAGGATTACAAATCGAAGTGTAAGGCAGCCAAAGAGCTGAAAGAAAGCCCTCCATCAACATACACCTGACAGAGAGTCTATATGATCCTGTGCAGGGAGGGACTGGGAGCAGGTTGGGTCGCTAATGAGGTTCAAGCAATAGGAGAGATCAATAAAGCCCTGGCGGGTCTGACCTGGACTCCCTCCCCAGACACTGCGGAGCAGGCCTGGATCTGCCACTCTCGGTCACGGTATGTATGCAGGTTGAGTCCCTCTGCGATCTCACTGGCTGGTGATGCTGTGGCCAGGTCCTGCTTGTTGGCAAAGATGAGTACTGGGACGCCCTTTAGGTTTTCCTCATCGATCAACTCAGACAGCTCCTGCACATGTGCATGCACCATACTTTTTTTTTTTAGCTTACAAAGGTTTAAAAACCCTCACTGCTGTGGTTGTTGAATAATAAGCTCACCAGTCCTGTCTCCTCAAACCGCTTCTTGTCTGCGCTGTCGATGACATAAATCTAAAAGACAGGACCAATCATAACATATTCTGAACTGGCAAACACAAATACATATATGGTAAGATTAGGACGATATGGACCGAAACTCATATCTCGATATTTTTTCTCAAAATGATGATATACAATTTGAATCTCAATATTTTTTAAATTCAAATAAAGTCAGACCAGAAAAACAATTATTGATTAAAATTGCTGATGCAAAATGCTACACAGGCTTATTTATCAACAAACAGCCGCACAATATGTGCCACTTCTGGCTTTTTCTCCTCTAAGGGACAGCACGTGTGAGTGACTTCTGTAGTGTGGCTTGTTTAGGGGAAGGTCTGTGTTTGGAAGCACTCAGCAATCCATCTCACTGAGCTTTACATGCTGTTCTGAGAAGTAGGCAAAGCAGCGACTCCTAAAATGAGTATTTTAATACAAAATATGCTATTAAAATTATATTAATCGATATAGGCGATATTGTAATTTTCTATATCAGTATATCTTGAATCTCAATATATTACCCCCACTCGGCCCTAGATTCCCTCTTTGTGATGTTACACTGTCCTATCAGAAGCATTAACCTCTACAGCAATTTGAGCTACAGCAGCTCACCTGTTTGATCAGACCTACATTCACTCCTAACGTGCATCATTAAAAGAGACACCCAGTGCTTTACGCTGGTGAATGTTACAATGGGAGCCTGAGTGGGTTGATAATGTGTGTAAATTGGGTACATGTGGCTCGCAGTGTAAAGTGCTAGTTTAAAGCACTACAGTATATATTTAAGTGGAGTTCATTGAGTCCATTGGTATGATTTTAACTGCATCAACCCATGCTAGTTCTAGTACTTTATGCACATGTACTTCTTGCACAGTTTGCTTCAGAAAATGATTTTTCACTTGAGCTCTGAGCACGCAAACTTCCCATTACAGAAGGATGCATAATGATGTGCATGTGTAAATTCCAAGCTAAAACCATGCAACGATCAGTAGGTAGTGAAGCATGTTTGTAACAGGTTCAAAGATGTTTTGTTTTTTTAAATTTATTTATCTATTTCAAGCAATTTAATACAAACAGAAAAACATTTAGTTATGTGTATATACATTTTCCTATTTGCATCCTACATGGCTAATGATATGCACAATAAACACAACTAACATAAATATTGTAGATAACATAAATACACTGCTCGAAAGGGAATAATATAATAATAATAATAATAATAATAATAATAATAATAATAATAATAATAATAATAATAATAATAATAACAATAAATAATTCCCCCTTGAAATATTAGTTTTTCATGAGCTCATACCCATCCATCCATCCATTTTCAGACCAGCTTGTCTATTCTTTCAGGGTCGCGGGGTCTGCTGGTGTCTACCTCCAGCTTTCAATGGCCATTAGGTGGGGTACACCCTGGAAAGAGCGCCAGTCCAGGGCAATTTAGAGACTCCAATCAATCATTTTTTGGATAGTCGTAGTATCTCCACACAGAAAGGACCCAAGCATCCATAGTTCTCAGTAGTCACCCATTTGTAGGAGGTAAAACTCACCAGTAGGTCAGTCTTTTCCAGGTACTTTTTCCAGAAGGGTCTGATCTTTCTCTGCCCTCCAATGTCCCACACATTTAGTTTCATACCATGGGAAGCAACACTTTTTATATTGAAGCCCTGAAAGAAAAATGGATAGATCATAACAATGATGATTAGGAACCATAGCCTTAAGAAGGAAAAGTCCATATTCACGAGCTAATGGCAAAGAAATCCAAATAACTGAAGACGTGCTACATGTGGTTTGTAAGCAATAAGGATCACTGTGTCAATCCTCAGCTGTTTCTCATAACCTGTGTCTGTTGGCAATGTTGTATAACATCTTTATCCCAAGGCTGAGGAGCAACAGGGGATGAAGCTAAAAAGGATCAAGTGAAGTGTATGTCTTCATGTGTCAGGTCTGATTTAGCAACTACTGCCATGTTCTAATGAAGCACAGTGTCTGTCTCTGCTCCGTGTCTGATGAGTTCCAACCCTTGTCCAAGACCTGGCACAGAGTCTGCTCCTGTCTTGTTTGGTCTCGTAAAGTGTTAGACAATATTAGGAGTCAGATCATCACAAACAGCAGCTCAGGATCTTCACAGAAAATGTGTCAGGATGACACAAACTATGCACCCGTGTGGGGCCGGAAAGTTTAAAGGCTTATTTAATGGCAAACCAGCAATTTTTGACATCGTCACCTCATTGTTTCACTGATTAGCACATGTGTCGAGGAAGCAAGTCATTTGTCAGAAAATCAAAGGTCATCTGAATCCCATTACTGTGAGCTGTGCCTTGTTCAAGCTGGTTTTACAAGATAGCTCAGACAATTTATGATTTAATATTAGTGAAATATGTCATTGGAAGAGCTTTGTCATTGTTTGGAACAGAGATTCAATGTTTATCTGCACCTGATAATGACAATAAGGTCATTAGGATTTCAAATGTGACCACAGGGTATAAATCCAACACAGAACGAAAACGTCCATCACTGAGACAAACAGTGTTGCAGCATTACTTCCTAGTGACTCTCCTGGAAGCCCCTCCCTCTCACCTGTGTTGGTGTGATGGTGTTCACATCCTCAGATGCCAGGCTTTTCAGCAGGGTGGTCTTGCCTGCGTTGTCCAACCCCAGAAGCACTATCCGGACCTCCTGCTCTGTGGTTCCCTTCAGTTTCTCTATGACAGAGAGTAAGCCCTGCACAGATGGGTCAAAAGTGACTCAGGCAACTATAGTATAACAGAGCGTAGAATAGGCTCGTCTTAGGTGAGAAGTAATGTGTCACTAGATGTTAAAATGTGATTATTTTTCATCTTTGAGAAGAAAATAACGACAATGACATAGAAACTTGTTTAAAGCTGTGACCAAAATCAAATCACACAAGATCCTCCTCCAGTTCTGACATCCTGTTCTTGAAAAATCTAATTATTGAGAAAAAAGAACAAGATCTTCCGCACTTTCCTCAGGGTGTAATGTTACTTTGACACACTGTGGAACAGCCAGTATCGAGAGCGAGAAATAAAAGGCCAGACAGCCTCGACATGAAATCCACTGACCTCTTTCTGATCCGAGGTCAGAGCACCTCTTACATATGACACGACTCCCATCTCAGGAGCTACAGCCAAGCAGCCAACCTTCATTCCATAAGAAATAATCTGTTGCTTGACTCAGAAAATCACTACCGCTGATTAGAGCTCCATTCACATTATAGTGCACTGTCTAATGTGATTAGTCTGTGAGGAAGCAGTCGTGGACACCAGAACTGCACAATCCTGGGAAGCTGCTTTTAACATTTGATGCAGTATGACGGACACCACAGTGTATGTGAGTGACTGCACGGCAAAGCAATCCCATTCAAGAGTATAATCAAAGTTATTACAGTGTGCCAGAGAATGGAAATAATCCATCAGTGCAGCGTCAAATATTGTAAAAAGCTTTGTGGCTGAGTAATTCCACATAGAGGAGGCTCTTACACATCATAGACCTAATGGGGACTAACATTTGGCTGCTTACCTTTTGAGCTTCTCCCATGTTGGCGTCCTTTCTATGGCTTGGTTACACAGTTGCAGCTACATTCTCCAGTGGGGCTCACACAGGTGTACGCACAGGTGAGATACACCCGAGAGAGAAACAACAGTTTCCTCTGCTCCTTCTCAGTCAACCTGTGTGTTCAGTGATGTGTGTGTGTGTATGTGATAGTAATGTCTACCTGGGGGACAATTGCTCCTTAGAGTCACTGTGCAGTGGCCGATCAGGAAGAGGGGGAGGGTGGACAGTCCAGGATTAGGAGGCCAGAATTAGCCTCAGTCATCCATGCAAAGGCTAACCCTGTACCTCCCCTCCTCCACCCACCCTTCCTCCATCCATCCCTCCATCGCCACTTTGCAGTGGCTTTAACCTGGATTATCCCTCAGCCACCTGCTGTAGGAGGAAACACTGGAGCTACTTCCTGAACTACTCACACACACAAAGTGGAAACGTTTCTGCCATATGGCTGAAAACTAAAAAAAAAAAAAAAAAAAACAAGACAGTCAATGCACCGAGAGTGCACATCAGCTTAACATCATACATTTCAAAGGATTATATCATGTGGTTGAATCACGGAATGTTGTTTGTCTGTGTTCATTTGTCAACACTCAAATCCCATCATAGGCTGCATCCCACTCTTGGAGAGGAGTGGATATCATTGTTGTCCCTTATATCCATTACATGCCAGGCACTTTAAAAGCTGCTCTGTGCATGCAGGCTCCTGTAAGGAGAGCATTCAGCAGGATTAGTGTGATCTATGCCTATCCTACAGCAGGATTAAAACATTTTGAAGCTCTTTTTGTGAACCGAGCAGATGAACATGACTGCACGAAGGCTTGTGTGATGAAACCAGGCCTTCCTGCAGCCTCACCTGAGCAAACACATGCACTCAGACACACAGGGAGAACTAAGGCTTTATTGAACCATTTGGTGAAGTAGGTGATAATCAGTAATGAATGTAGGAGCTTTCAGTTAGGACTCTCTTGGTGTGCAGGATGGAGGTGGAGCGGCACTCTGTGCAGCTACTGCTCGCTGCTTCATCCTCTCTTTGTGCTTGGCTGCAGACACACAGGAAGTGGAGGAGAAGTCCAAATATTAGCATTAAGCAAAGTTATAACAGCACCAGTAATACACTATTAATCTTCACAAAGCCACTTTGTAGCGACCCCTGAGGTTTGCTGAAATAGGCTAATGTGGTTTATTTATAAACACAAATTTTAATTTTAGATAAGATCAAATCATCCACATAAAGACCGAAATCGATTGTCTATAAACCCTTAATTCCCGCTTTCGGATATTACCAATTACCGATACCAATATATACATGAACCCGCTTCCCCTAAACATATTTAAGGTCACATTATATATTTCTTTATAGAATGAACACAGTTTTACTTGTACTTAAGTATGTTTTAAAAGATGTAAAGTAATTGGTACATTTCTACACCCAACCGTTACTGAGTAAATTATAATTTTTTTGTTTTAAAATGATCAACGGACATTATGAAACTACAAAAAATGGAATACCAGACAACAATCAAATGGATCACATCATAGCCGACATAGTTGACAAACCTTTTACTTTATACAGATGCCTTCGTGGGAAATAAATGAAGTGCCAATTTTGCAAGATTTTGTTTCTTCCTTTTTAAGTTTATACATGTTTACTGTATGTTTATGTTTACTGTATGCAAGGGAACAGTGGCAAGACTTTGAGTCTTATTTAATTGAGCTACATTTTACTTGTACTTGAGTATTTTACGTGTGAGTACAATTTCAATGAAGAAACATTACTTCTACAATCCCTTAAATGTAAAGGGAAAAATGAAAGAATAACTTTAAGGAATTAATATAAACTACATCAACAAAACTTTGATAAAAGGCTAAGATTTTTTAAAAGACGGTTTAGAAGATGACAAAGTCTCCAACTGCAATATTTACAATCAAATTCAAAACTATTTTGGAAAGAAATGAATCAATTAGGCCCTCAGAAAAATAAATCTATTCCAATGAAGAATTTTATGAAAAATGGACAGGTTTGCTTTGAGACTGATTTGATAGTGTTCAAATGGAAGCTAGATTATAGCACGCTCTATGGCTGTGATGGATTATTTTTTGATTTGTTTAATGAAAACATTTTTAGAAATTAAGATGTTCAGTGCACAATTGGGGCAAAATGACATGTTAAATGTTAATATTTCAATTGACGAGGTACAAAAGGTTATGTGCTCAGCAAAACCAAATAAAGCGGTGGGTATTGATGAGCTGCTAAATGAGGCTCTTTAGGCCCCGCCTTTGCTCAATGAGCTGCACAGTCTTTTTCAATCTTGTTTTTAATATTCAATCATTCCATCAGCCTGGTATCAATCTATTATAAAACCTATACCAAAATCTATCAATCTATTATAAAACCTATACCAAAATCTATCAATCTATTATAAAACCTATACCAAAATCTATCAATCTATTATAAAACCTATACCAAAATCTAATAAACTGGACCCTAGAGTACCACTGAACTACATCAGTCTCATCAGTACTGTGTATAAATTATACCCAGGAATTCTTAACAATAGACTCCCTGAATATGTGGAGATGCATAACATCCTAGCTGATGAGCAGAACGGCTTTAGAAAAGGTATGGCCTGCATTGACCACATGTATGTTTTATCATCTGTGTTGATGGCCAGGCTGCTAGAGGAAAAACCAACATTTACCTGCTTTCTGGCTTTCCAGAAGGCTTTTGACTGGGTCAACAGGGATCTCTTGATGTATAAATTACTGGGTTATGGCGTTACTGGTAAATTCTATGGTTGGTTCCCCAACCCGTTTGGTGTAAAACAAGATGGAATGTGTTGTCGCCTGTTTTGTTTTCCCTTTATATAAATGATATGGTAAATGAAATTGAGGAAGTCAATCTGGGTATTTGTATTGCTAACTTGAATGTAAGTCTTCTATTGTATGCTGGTGATATTCATTTTCTGGCAGAGACGGAAGCAAATTTACAAAATAAGTTAAGTATTTTAAATGCATGGTGGAAAAAATGGAGAGTGGCTCTAAATAAAGATAAAATGCAGATCATGCATTTTAGGAAAAAATCATGAATTGAGAAGTATTAATACATTTATGTATGGCCTGTCTTCCTTAGTTCATACAAGTACCTACGTTTGATCTTTAATGATTTTATGAGTTTTCAAGAGGGAAAGGAGCTTTTTTTTGAGTCTGCAGGCAACAGCTTTGGGCTCTATAGTCGGTCAAATGAAAATTGTACCAGATTTAAGTTTTTCAGTATATACACAATTGTTTGATTCTATGGTCAGTTCAATACTCTGTTATGCTGCTGGTGTGTGGGGTTTTAATGAATTATATAATGTTAATGCTCTTCAAAGCAGGACAATTAGAATTTTTTTAAGTGTGCATAAGTTTACAACCAAATTAGCGGTAGATGGCGACATGGGATGGGACCCATGCCTCATAAAGCAGAGTGTAGAAATGTTACGTTTATGGAACCGCCTCATCCAGCTGCCAGAGCACATGTTCACTGAAGATTTTCATGTGGGTCTGCTCAAATAATTATCCCTGGGCCAAAGAAATAGACATAATATTCTCAAATTATGATTATGTTTATGGAATTAAATTACAGTAAAAATAAAATTGGTTAAAACAGAAGATGATTCTAGATTTCCTAAAACAATGGAATGTTGACATATACACAAAACCAAAGTTAAGACATTATATTCATTTTAAAGAGGACTTAAACAGAACCATATATGCTTTTACATGTATCTACAAAGCAGTGGTCCCTCAGTGCCCAGATGAGAACTTGTCAGTGGAGGTGGGCTGGTTCAAAGGCCTCCCTGAGGTGTGTGATTTGGAGGTGGTGGAGTCTCATTCTGTCCCGTATTGTCCACTTTATTTTGATTTACGAAATGTTTTATTTGAACGCGTACAGTTGTCGAACCCAGATGTTTTTTTGGATGCTTGAGGGGAAGATTATGAGTTGGCTTTATAGAAAAGAGACTTTTGCTCTTGTTTGGTTTATTTGTAAAGCGTGGGAAAGAAGACAAACAATTTTGTATCCAGTATGAGAAGTTTTGTGCAGGATGTTTGTGAAACTGGCCTGTAACCATCTGTTTCATTGCTTATGTTGAGTCAGTGACTTGTCAGGCCATATGGGCTGGGCAGGCTTGTGCATGACACTTAAATCTACATGAGTAGGATATAGCAGTACGCTTTACACCTCTGTCTCTAATGGCGAACACTCACCATTGTCTCTTTTCAATTTGTATTTCATAATTAGCCCCATAATCAGCAGCAGGACCACAGCAGCCACACCACAGACCACTAACAGGACCACGGAGCTGTCTGTACACAACAAGCACAGTGGGCCACCACACGAACACACACTCATTAATAATAATCATTCATATTAATTCTCTTTTGTCATCATGAAAATGTCAAAGCAAGCATGTACGTACTGTTTACAGTGACATCATGTGGCAGAGACGTGTAAGCTCCACACGAGCTGTTGACAGAGCACTGGTATTGACCTGAGTGATAGGACAGCACTCCTTCCACAGTCAGCCTGCTCTCATTCCCGCCTTGGATTTTATTCCCATCTTTTCTCCACTCAAACGTTACACTCGGGTCAGGAAGATTATGGACACATGTCAGAGTGATGTCATCGCCCTCCTCTGTGACTGATCCACTGCTGTTTACTAACACCAAAAAGTCTGGGGAGTAAAAAAAAAGATGAAGAGGAGATTATGTAAATATGTTTCTACATGGCTTTGTGTTTTTAAAGCCCCATGAGGGCCTTGTTTTTGATAATTAGGCATCATTAGTATCTGAAAAAGCACCATAATAATCCAGCATGATCATCAGTGTTGGAACAGGTTCTTCAAACATGCAGGTCAAAGAACCAGGACTAGTTATCTTCACATTGAGAGCAATAGAAATTAGAAAATGTACCTTTTTTGCATTGTGGATGAAGATTTATCAGTATTTCTAAAGAAAAACATAACAAAGAAAAGGAAAAATAAAGCATTTTAATCACACTATTATAATATAAAATTTTATATGAATACAAAGGACAAGTGACAAATATAGTCACTGATATGTTGATATTGAATAGTGATGTATTAGTTCTAAATAGGAGCACTGAACATTTATTTCCATACCAAATTTAATTTAATTAAAACTTTAGAAATACTGGTAAAAACCTAAATGTGTCTCCAAACATTATTATTTATTTACCTATTATTGTATTTCATGTTTATTTTTTAAATTTTTATTATGATTATGATTTTATTTCATTACTTTTTTTTTTTTTTACTAATTTTTCATTGATTTACAGTTTGAATCAGCTCAGCCCAACCTGCGAAATTCATTTCGATTTATCCAAAGCAAAGACATTAAATCAGATGGAGCACTTACCATTAATGCACTGAGAGCTGTTAAGGCAGAACATGCAGGTCTCTGTGTGGGCGAGAAAAAAACCCTCACATTAGATTATTTTCTATCGCGCCTTTAATAAAGGGTGATTTTTTTCTGCTAAAGAGCTGCAGATACAACAGTTTTAAAAAAAAATGTTTTTTTTTTTTTTTTTTTTTTACCTGTTAATGTTTCATTGTCATTACACCTCAGGCACTCGAAAGGAATACAAGTAGAATCGACACAAGCTGAAAAAAAAGGTGTGAACAAAACCAGGCAAAGTTGGCAATGAATAAAATGGAAAATGTATTTTAATTGTAACTACAAAATTGCACTTTTCTCAATACCTATGATGAGAAAGAAATAGAGGCATGAATTTCTCGTGGTCATTCTGTGGAGTAGAGAACAAAGAAAGCACGTGTTAGTTCAGTATTTAATCCTTCATTCATTGAAGAAGAAAATATTCCAAATATGTTGAGATATAAATATGCAGATCCTTTCTGTCCAGTCTATCATCCAATGTCCTTATTTTACCTGCAGTATCACTTCGTGTGGGCATTTGATGACTTGCTTGGTTTTGCGTAACCCAACAGTCTTTTTTTTATCAGCACACACACAGCCAAGCTGATCATATTGATAGTGATGCAAATCCATTCAATCATTTGTATTTACAACCATCTATGTTCCATATCTGCTTATTATAATCATGGTGAAACTGTCGTACTTTGAGCTCTGAGGCAGTTTTGCTTTCCCAAAGTAGCTTTATTCTTATACCTGGGCCTGCAAAGTGTGATTCAGAATGAGTTATTAAGTATTATTCTGGTCTACACACCTATAAGACAACAGCAATGAAAGCAAGAATGCAATCAGCCAGAGGCTGCTGTTGATTTACATTTGATTTCCATTAAAATGAGTCAGTTTTATTAAATAAATGACTGTTTATGTTTATCAAATATCTAAAAGTCACAACATCAAGCCTTAGTTCCCACAGTGGCCAGTAGAGTGTGCTGCTGATATATACTGTACTGTATGCTGTATTTTTTCTGTTCTTTAGACCTCTCATGTTGGTGTTTGAATTACGTGCAGCACAGATAACACAAACATCCCATTTTAGATCATTAAGAGGTTGGTTTTGTTCACCCTGAAAGACACCCAGATATTATAAATAGATTTATTATTTATAAACAGGATCTTGATGCAGTTGGCTGAGCCCTCATGAACAAGATACTGTATGTTCTCATCACAGCTGGTTCTTCTCAGCATAGAGGAGGAACAGCTCTACTTTGAGCTATTCCTGACAACTGCACTCAAGACATCCGACTTGTTATGAAAGCTCCTTTCTTCTGCTTGTGTCTCAGAATTCATTATTAACTGTGTATCTTTGACAAAATGCAGAGCTCCTTTGATGCTTTACATTTGATTTGTAACGATTGGAATTTAGTTAAAGCCGAACTCCAGTTTTTCTTCTGTTTGTTTTATTAGTTTCATTTAGATTCACACCCCATTTACATATTCCTGTCTACATATATATATATATATATATATATATATATATATATATATATATATATATGATGTATTATACCAGTTGGTCATTAATCCGTTTCTATAAATCAGTGTTACGGTTTCTCAATTACATTTTGATTGTATAATACATATATAGATACATATTTAATTCATCTATAAATTACCAGCATGATTATTAAAGTTTTAACTATTTAGCCTCCTAGCATCAGAACCCACTGTAGGAAAACGGCATTATTGATTAAATTAATCTAAGTGATCTAAGACACTAAATAATTATTTAATGATATTTAACATTATTATTATTGGGGTTCCCCCTCCTACACCTTTGAAACTACTTTACATTACGTGGTCATCTATTAGCAGAATGAGGCTACATTTTGTTCTGAATGATAACCACAATAATTCCCTACAAAAACATTTATTATCATTTTTATCCAAAAAAAATAGTGAGATATTTTCCAAGGTATATATATCTTTTTAATTATTTTTTTTTTTTTTTACATATGACAAATGTCATCCCCCCCCCCCCAGTAAGTTAAAAAAGAGGGATTCTTGGATCTTGATTATGAGTATGTGTATAACCATTTGACTTTTGGCTTCATAAGCAAACATTATTTAGTCCTGAATGCTTCCAAATTATAAGAGGAAGAATAAGCAAAGAAACCCATCATTAGGATGAGAGAACACTACTGTCTACTGTCCATATACTGGGATCTGGACAAGAGCAGTCACACCCCATAAACATACATATTTTTCCAGCCACAGCAAAACCAGCTAAAAGTGACATTATAAGTCAAGTGTTAACCTAAATAAATGATGTTTTTTTCACACAAAGAAGTCATGGAAATCTTTTTTGTCCATCTTGTAGGAGCAGGTCTGTTGACAACTGCCACTAAGATTATTAAATATGACATTGGCTGGCATTGCCAGTTAATTTTCCTACTTTTTATGAGGTTAATGCTCTTACATTTACACGCAAATAGCAGTCCATCAAGAAAATCAGGATCTTGCAATTGCAAAGATTAATGTAAGTTAAAAAAAAACCCTCAACACTATCAGCAGGGGCCAATTTTTTTTTCTAAACCCCCATGTGTGGTATAAAGCACTTTATAATTGAAGTCATGTGCCATTTACAAAATTCCTGCAATTTTTGACCGTTTGGTGAATGTAGTCATTGCATGTTCAGAGATGTGAGATGGCACAACACTCAAAAATCCTCTCTGGATTATCACTAATCCATTCCTAAGTGTTTGAAGCATGGGTTATCTATTACGACTCTGCATTAAGGCGGTGTTGTAGCAATGCAGTGGTGCCTTGGTCACATGAAAGCAGGTCGTGAACAGCAACTCTCCATGAATGTTGTTCACTTTCGTCCTAACGTAGCCTTTGAAGGCCACCTGTCCAACAAGTCAAACAGTCTTCCTGCTCCAACACCTCTAAATCTTGATGATGAAGTGTCATCATGACTCTCTGCTGAAGGTTTCCTAACATGCCTCTGAGCTGTGTTGAAGAACGGAAATGACTAAGATCTGCTGAATTTGTGACTTGAAGACTAGGTTTGGACACTCATGGCCTTATGTCAATAAGGTCAATACCAGATTGCGAAATTCCTCTGGTGCAAGAACACAACGACAGGAGCAACTGCCACCCACTGTGCCACCTGGAATTCTCAGTTCAGGTACTAAGCAGGCCCAGTCCTGCTTAGCTTCCGAGACCTGCCAAGAACAGGCTAGTATGGCCACATGTGACCCACATCTGTATGCTATCTGGAATGCAGCATGACAGCAGTCTGCAGTAAGGGGCGGAGCTCAATGCGGCATGTTGAAAATAATCAACCTCAAAATAAATAAATCGTTCCATATAAATAATTTTATATATTACATAATTCTATAGGCATACAAAATAGATATGGTGTTAGGGTTAGAGTAAGTCCGAACGCGATTGGTTTATTGAACGTTGAGTGCTGCAAATGTGCAACTCAAGGGCTGGATGCGAACCAGGGCTGCCTATTGAGGACCACTGCTATATAATATATTAGTTTTACTTTATGAAGTGATTGACAAATATATTGACAAAATATATTAAACTTTTTATTTTATTTTTACAAAATTCACTTTTTCTTACCTGTACCTGCATTATTGTGTGCTAATGTATAAAAATATGTTACTTTTGGAGGTTCTCTGCCTGAAGAAATTAGTTTTAATGTGAAAGGTATTTAATGCTGAAACAAAGATGTTACATTTTTGGAATCAACATTTCCAGCCTTATTATTACTTAGAAATATTGTACCTATACACTGACTGTAAGTGAGCTGTATGAAACCCTAGACTAAAACTAAAATGCTTTTTTTTTTTTGTAATTTTTGCAATTACCCTGGTTGTAGGTTGTGTTGACTCTTACATAATGTCATTCCTTTTGGTGTTATAGAAATGTCTGCTCTAACTAAATATAAGTATATATGCACCTTCTCTCCACAGTGTTTTCTTCTCTCCAGACTTAATTACTCTGTTCATTAAGCAGCCCTGCTGCACCTGCTCTCACTTGGCAAACGGCGCTGAATGTCTTTCCACCATCACTGATGCAGAGGAGGATTTTCTTGGAGGATGGTTGCTTTTGAAGGACTCTGTCACAGGTTTTTGCGCAGAGTAAAAGTTGTCGCACACAAGTGTCGCAACAAATGGCACAACAACTGCAACTCGAAGGATACAAAGGTAAGAAGACCACTTTGTTACCAGTTGGTGCTTATGCAGCTGAGCAACTATCATTTCAGACGTTCAAAAGTTGTTTTTAAACTGTGTAATGTACACGTTTTCATTCATGTCGTTTCCATCATAATGGGTTTTACTTCCTTTATGGGCATGTCACTATATTAACTGTTTGTAAGGCCTGTGGCCTTCTTGATTTATCAATTTAGCATAATTGTAAAAATGTATTCCATACTTTCTTGTGTAAACAGTTTTACAATATTGTCCAACATTTCAGTAATTTTCTAATGACTGATTCATAATGCATTCTAAAAATCAGAAAACTATACATATGTTTTAAACAAGGACATTATGTACAGGAATTTTACACTCACATTTGAGCTTCTATTTACGTCTGGATCTGATCCACTACTTAGATACAATTATTATTGCAATGGAACATAAGAATAAAGGAATGTACCTCACTGTTCCTATGTACTTGTTCAGGGGATTGTATATTTTTGTGGCCTTGAGTTAAACATTTTCCAAAGTCTGCTTGAAAATTTTGGACATTATCCTAAACAACATTACCTTATGTTTAAGATTTATATAAGATTTTTAGAACGTTTTTAATGTTATGGATGCATTTCTTTGGTCAACTGCTAATGTGGAGCCATAAACCTAATTTGATGTGATGTGGAAAATGTGGTACTATAAAAACAGGTGGTCGAAAAAAAAAAAAAAAAAAAAAAAATCAATTAATCACAATTTTATTATTGATGATTACATTTCTAAAGATCTGTTATTTACAATTTAAAAATTGTAATAAAAATCAGGCGAGTACGCCTATTTGGATATTTCATTTAGTACTTCATACAATATGTGCTGAAAAGTGTTAACAAAATGAGAAGTCAAAAGATTCGACAGCTGACTTTTAAATACAAGATTTATCAGATTGGGCAGTGGTTGAGTAATGGTTAAGGAAGTGGGTTTGTATTTGGAGGGTCATTGGTTCAAATCCAACCTGGGTCATCACTGTAGGATGTTCAGCAAGTCCCTTAACCCCATCCGCTCCTGTTGTATGTTTAGTGTCTGCTAAAAGAAATTGTAATCCTTGTAATTAAGATCAATAACCAGTATCGATTGTAAATCTAATCGAATTGAGACTTTATTATTCGGAATCGAATCGTGAAATTGGGCTGAACAACCACCCCTCCTATAAATGCCTTATATTTTAAACCACCATGTCAATTATTAAACTTCCAATGCTGCTTTGATCACATTTTTTAAGGTAATATTTAAAAACAATCCTTATAAATGGCTAAAGTGATAACAATAAACATAATGACATTTAGCTGCACATTTGATATCAATTTTAATTCCCAATGCTTATTCCTGCAATAACTACATAGTGCTATGTTGTGTTGCTGTGTGTGAGTATATAGAGATGAAAAGTATGTTTAAAAAAAAAAAAAAAACAGTGAGTGCTGTTGCAACATGTGTTGCATCAAGATGCACTGAGGAGTACAGTTTAATCATTGTAGCCACGCTTCCTCTTCTGTGACTTGTTGCTGTGGCAAGACTTCCTGGAAGTGACATAGCTCCTGGATGAGTTTCTGAGTGATAGTCTGAAGAAAAGTGTTTCCGCTCTGGGTGGAGCACTCACTTTGTGCCACAGTTGATGTGAACATCGTCAGTATTGTGGGTCAAAATGGCAAAGAACTGCAATGTCTTGGGGATCCCTGGCGGCCACATGGTAAGAACCACCTTTGTTAGACTATTGAATCCAGAGGCCTCTGGCATTAAACAAGAACTTCCCTTATTGATGATCTTGTGTAAAACACCCAACTTCATGAAACGGCGAGGATTGCATCTCTGGCTTCCATGTTCTGTTCTGTTAATTATCCTAACTGTATTGTGTTAAATAGACTCACTCTTTTCTTATCAGGCCGTGCTTTGAAAACAGTTGGTTGCTTGCCACGCTTTTCTAAGTCAGAGGTAGAAATCCAACCATCCATGCTCCAATCTGTCATGTGTAGGCTGACTTGGCTGCTATGTGTTGAGTGTGGGGACCATTACTGAGCTTGTAGAGATTCAGCTCTTCTAAAGGTGTGAAATAATTTCATAAATGTACTTTGCGGAAGCGAGGCAGGCATGGGTGTTACTGTGGTTTAGAAATAACTTTCAGGCTTTGCAGCTGTTGAGGATTAAAACAAACGCGCATATTTCCTGTGCATAATAATGAATAATTTCCGCAAGAAATATCACAAATGATACTGGCTTTGTAATAGGGCTGAACAATTTTTGGAAAATAATCTAGTTGGGATTTTTTTTCCCTCAATGTTGCGATTGCGATTTGATATGCGATTATTTTTTCAAGGGCCTCTTGTCATGTATTTTTCAATGAACACAAGCAATATATCAATCTGTTTCATAATAAACAATTTCATATTTATTTAAACTTTAAATAAATATTAAATCTACATTTTAAATCACAGATTACAACAGTAAAGCAAACAAATCTGTGGCTTTACCTCTTCAACATATCTATCTAACTTCACGTTTCATGAAACATGTAAACATGTGGACTTCTTAAACACTCTCTGAACTTAACAGGACAGGACAGGACAAGAAAAAAATAAAATAGAAATGTAGCCTTTGCGATTAGAAAATTGCATTTTATGATATCGTGTTAATATTGCAAAGGCAGTTAATCGTCCAGCCCTACTTTGTAGTCATTTGAAGTTGGTGTCAACTCTAAACGAGTTTGTACTTCATTGGACTTATGGATTGGGTCATGTTTCAAAGGCAAGGTATGCATAAATAATAGGAGTAATTTATCTAAAAAGGTGTTTGATGAACTACTGGTTTTATCTATATCCATTTATTCAAATTTGTGAGTTGCTCCTCAAGATGAAGTTTAAGGTTTGTGATGTGTTCGGGAATGACCGAGTATGAAACCAAAGGGTCTAAAAAGTTTCTTCATGGATCTCCATACAAAATTAAGTACTTGGCTTGTTTCAGGAAATGTATAAATTTAAATACTGACAAATTTCATTTAGAATTTGTGGATTTTGTGACTCTAAATGATGACCAAAAGCTGCTGTTAATGTTTTACCACTTCCTGTGAGATCCAGCTTGGCTGATTGCACCAAATGGTTTTGTATACAGGGAAAAGAAGGAAAAACACACAATTTCCCACATTCTACCTCCTAAAATTTTAGAAAACGTGCTTGGACTGAAAGCTAACAACTTATCCAAAAAGCAAATGTAATGAGTCATATTTTCAGCCCCTTCAGTTTCAATTTGTTTTGTAAAATCTCCTGACTCATGTTTCTCTCTTTCTTCAGAGTCAAGCTGTGTCCGATGGAGGTAGGCATGAGCAGTCGACGCTACCTCTGCTAATTCCTCACTTCACACACTTCAGTTTGTGCATGTCTGTGCATGAAAATGAAGTCTGCCAGTCTTGTTTCTGGTTGTGATCTTTGGTTCTGATAAATGGGTGTGTTTTGTGTGTTGTAGTGTTGAACATGTCTGCACGGAGCTCTGGAGGCAGCAGCTCCAGCCTGCCTGGAACTCCAGGCGGGGAGGCCAGCTCTACCAACAGTGTGCTGAGCTGGGCCGTTTCCTTTGAGAAGCTGTTGGAGGACCCATCTGGGGTCCAGTACTTTATGGTGAGACAAGGCTTGAGATATTGGAAGTGCCTAATCCTTTTGAACAAGTATCACAGTTTATTTTCATGCTCTCTCAAATGGAATATGTGTATCTACAGGCTTTCTTAAAGTCTGAAGTTAGTGTGGAGAACATGCTATTTTGGCAAGCTTGTGAAAATTTCAAGAAGATTCCTCCCACCTGCATGGATAAGGTATGACAGCAAAGTCTTTACACAGAAGTAGTGTGGTATGTTAAGACTATGGATGTACTGTATACATATACACTTGCTTTAGTGCTGCTTCATGGCTAGAAAATTATAGGTTCATGCATCATTTGGTGACTTCAGTTTTGTTCCAGGGTAAATAAATACAAAAAAGTAAATAAAGGTTCAGTCCTGTGCTGTTGGATGATTTCACATTTATTACTGTATACCCGTGTGTTACCATGTTGCCTCTAGCTGAAATAAGTTGGAGACCTCAAACGTTGTATTTAGCTTGTTCTTCACAAGTATGAGAGTTTCCTTAACTCATTCAGTGCCAGCCATTTTCAAATTTTCTACCCCCCTCAGTGCCAGCCGTTTTTGAGCATTTTGACTGATTTTAAAGACCCACCGAATATTTCCTACTATGACTTTCTGAAATCTGACACCAGATTCTGAAAGATTGAAGCCTCTACTGTCATGAAAAAAAACCCATTTGTTTCTGGCTCGTTCCGTTCTTTTGTAATCAGCCACACAAATCTTCAGTTTCAGTGCAAAAAGCTGAGAAAACAGCCTTTTTGTAAAAAAAACCCTGTCAGTGACTTTAAAGCTATTTTTTTTGTTTTAGTGACAACTCTAACATCTGAACATTGTTTTCTTATATAAAACATATTTAAAAAAACCACTGAGACCAGGATTTTGATGGCAAAATTATTATTTTGCTATCTATGTCAGAGTTGAATGGATTTCTTACTGTATTTTGGCGTTCCTCTAACGTTCCCTCCCGTCAGTCTGCACACAGACGTAACTTCCTCTTCCTCCCGACATGCAGCAATGACCCGTTTAGCCCGGTTAGTTGATGGTTTTATCTCACGATCACAACATTATCAATCTACTCAGGTCCACACATGTTCTGTGTTAGTATGTGGAGCTGTGAGCTGCTGGATACGTCACAATATCACTCTGTAGCGCCATAATCTCACTCGTTCCTGTTTCTCCTCCCCAGCTAATGGTAGCATCAGTGGCTAATCTCTCATCTAAAGGTGCACCGCTGCCATCGTCAGGGCACAGTTGGTCACTACAACACCCCACAGCTTTGATATTGATGAGGGACCTCCGCCAGGGTGTTTTCTAGTCATCCCCGTGAAAAAATGCAAATGACAAATTTCTCGTCAATGGTGCTGAGCGTTTGGATTTGAAATGATGAGATATCTCATCGGGGCACTGAGTGAGTTAAAGGTCCCATTTCATGCTATTTTTCACCCATCTTTATTTGTTCTAAAAACCCCAAAAACATAGTGTTTGAGCTTTATTTTCACAAGCTCGCCTGTTTTAGCCTCTGAAAAGTCACTTTCTGAGCAACTTTACACAGGCTTATTTGCGTCCTACTTATACATATTCATTAGTGGGCGTGTCTATAGACGGGACACTTCCTTCTCCCCACATAGTGACGTAGGGCCAGAGGATGGCTCGCCCTCCTCCCACCAACTCCATAGCCGAGCTCATGCCGCTTTATAAACATGAGACAGAGAGCGGGGGCAGGGCGTTCGCGGGTACATACATAGCACTGCGCAAAGGAACTGCTCACCTTTGTGGGCATGTCTCTTTACTTGTCAATCACGGCAGAGAGCTTCTCCAGCTCAGTGGCGCGTTAAATTCGTCATCAAAGTGGGAACACGTCATCAAATTGGAGCGAGGTGTTTCGGCTCACCCTGCAGTAAGAAAGGAGCAAATCATCCTCTAACTAACGATGGAGGGAATCAATGAAAAAAACACTTTGTGCATGTGTATGAAGCCCATATAGCACTTTTATGATGTTTAATGCACAGAAAAGTTGATTTAGCGTAACATGGGCCCTTTAAAGGTGATATTTGGAGTTTCTGAGAGGATGTCTCGATGTCCCGCCCTCAACAGCTCCACTTTCTCTCCCTGCCTCTACTTTTCTGCATGTGCAACGCGAACATAACAAGGTTGCATCGGGTTGCATTGATATAGGTCTATGGGTCAGGTAAGAGCCAAAATCATATTTACCTGCCTTTTTTCCATGCACAGTTGTCTCAAAAACAGGAAGTCGAAGCCTATTGGCTGGGTGCACTCGGTGATCGTTTCCATTTGTATTGGGGTCTATAGGACGAAGGAGGGACTTATATTCATTAATGTATAACCACCGGCAGTAGACCATAGTAAAAGACGAGTTAGATATTTTTTGGCGTTTCAAAAGAATCATACAATAAACATAGATTTCTCAGAAACTCCGCATATCAGCTTTAAAGACCCTAGACAGTGTTAAAGGTGGAGTCTGCAATCCTGTCCAGAAACGATTTTGGTATCGTGGGTGAAATGATCCTAACATTTTGAGAGTTGTCAATACATTCAGAAAAAGGAACAAAAAGAGTCATACCTGTCGCAGCTAGAATTTTATAAAAACTCACTTACAAATCCCTGTCATTCAGTCCGAATGGAAAGAACCGATCCGATGCCTTTGTGTCTCCTCCTGACCACTTACCCCTCTGTCCCTACTTTCTCTTGTGTGCACACCCGTCTTGTGACACTATTCCTCGAAAATTTGAGCACAAATGGGGCATCTGAAGGGCCTAAAAAGTGCTGCAGTAGTTGCTACTGTTCTGTTGTACAGGTCACTATTTGTTTTTTACATCAGATGCACGTTCAAGGCTTTGGACGGAGCATATGGAAAAAAGGAGAGGGGAAGTTTGGAGGAGGTGTTGCTAGTTCAAATACTGCTAGCTTTTAACATTGCTGACTGCACCTTTACCTGTAGTCTCCAAACAGGTCCACACAGTGTAATTGTGTGTTAGTGATATGATGGAATGGTGACTTTTCCAGTGTGCACCCCACCACACGTTCTAATTTAGTTTTGATATCATCTCACACTTGTACCACTATGCAAGCTATATCATTTGTGATAAAGATGCTTTTCTAGGGGAATACTACCGCAAAACATTTACATTTTTGTCAATAAGTAGCTCAGCTTTGGGGCAAGGCGATGTCTAAACCCTGCAGGCAAGTGTGTCACTGACACCATGACATTGTCTAATGGAGATCTCGTTTCCAGCTTAAAACAGCAGCATGTGCCATCTACAACACTTACCTGTCTGACAGTGCCTTCTACACTGTCAACATTGATGACACAGCCCGGATAGAGCAGAAGGACCTGGAACAGCCCTCGCCTGGCATGTTTACCAAGGCTCAAGCTCAGGTTTCTCACCGGCACCCATTGTTCGTTTGAGATTAATAACAGTGAGTTTGTGCTCATTTGAGTCTGCCTTGTGACAGATTTTTAAGCTGATGAAGATGGACAGCTACAGGCGCTTTGTGCGCTCTCCTCTCTACCAGAGCTGCACTTTGGCAAGTGTGGGGGGCAAACATCTACCTCAGCTTTCTACAGAGCCAGTCTGCATGGGATCCTGGGAGGATGTGGTCACCTGTGGGCGTCTAACTAATCAAGAGGTTAATGGACCTAGAACAAGATTATTGCAGATTCATGTATTTTAACAGTAACAGCCTTGGTGTCCCTTACTTTATTTTGACAGAACAGGAAGTCAGACACAAACAGAATGCTGGATGGTGAAAATTTCTCCCAGATGTGGCAGAAAAGAGGATCCTGGGGAAGTAAGGCCAACCAGTGAACACATTCCACAACAGCATACAGTGAATATAATATTTGACATGTTTTCTTTATGACAACCCTTAGATTCAAATGTACATTTTTCAAAGCCTCGGAAAGACTCCCTCATGTCAGTTAAGTCAACCAGCAGTGCGGAGCTTGGCTCCCTCTCTAGGCAGATTGATGTAAGTGTATTTGTGACTTTAAAAAGAGTATTATCGGGGAAACGAGGATCAGATGTTGACTATAAGCTTGTTTTTAAGGTGAAAGCTACCCAACAACACTAGTTTACTTTCCCTTTGAACCTTCTGTTTCTCTCTGATGTAGAATGACCAGTTCAGTCCCTGCTCCTCAGAGCATGGAGGAGGAGGTGGGGCAAGCATCGAGGTGGGAGGAGGTTACTGTTGTGTCTACCTGCCTGATGGCACTGCCTCTCTGGCTCCCACACGCAGTGGCCAACCTATCAAAGAAATGCTCACCAGTCTGTGTGAGAAGAGAGGTTTTCCTCTAAAGGATGTGATCATTTATCTTCAAGGCAAGGAAAAGGTTGGAAAAGCCTCTTTTACTTTTACTGCATTAGCTTAATCTGGATTTGAATCTGAACAGGAGAAAAGATAAATTAACAAAGGTATTAAAACCAATCGTACATTTTTAATTCAGGGTTTTTGTTGGTAAAACATTCAAAAATAAATAAAAATATACTATATGCAGACTTATGACGGGGGGAAAACTAGGTAACGAATAGAATGACATTTTTATTTCCCATTCAATTTTCAGGGCTATTGTGACCAAGCAGAAACTGCTAAACAACAGAGAATTCTGCCATCAAGTAATAAAATTACCCTAACATTAAAGTAATGGACAGTTTCATACTCTTACTTGTATTGAAACCATTTCTGAACAACCCAGCCCTGTTCAGGTTGGACTGCACAGTGAATCTCTTTTCATAAATGCACTCCTATTGGAGTTGAAGCTGTCAATGGGCACAGAGTGGGCCAATTATTGATCATACTGTGTAGACTTTAATGAGGTTTGTGTTGAGCTGTCACAATATTTTTGGGAGTTTGGTAAAATAGTTTATTCATTGTGAGGTAAAACATTTGCGTAGTAACTTTTAGTGTTATGTGGCATTTAAATCTTACTGCTGTTTTAAAATGAAAATGAACCATTCTGTACTTTAATCAGTAAACAATGTTTGATCCTCTCTGGTCAACTAGAGTACGAGAGGTGGGAATATTTAGGCACCTCAAGATTCGACTACGTTTATAGGGACTTCGACTCGATTATGATTTGATGCATCTAGTACTTTTAAAATATAATTTAACCTATTCAAATATCTTTCTACCGTAATTCCTGCAACTTACTGTTTAAATAAACAATAATTTGAAATGTATGCATCAACTATGTCTGAATGACGATGCGTCCCAACCCTAACATGCACCAACTTTTTCATGCTTGGATGATGTGCAACAAGGAGTCTAGAGGGAACTGTCATCTTCCTCCAACATCTTGCTGCCTTGTCTTCTTGTTGATGTTTTTAAAAATCCCTTTTCCATGTTTGACAGTATTGTTATCCCTGCAGCAACCCTTATCTCTGGATCAAGACTGCTCCATATTAAGAGACAAACAAGTTTCTCTTGAGCTCCGAGTGATGTTTGCGTGAGTTACTTAAATCACTTGACTCCACATCCCTGCTACACATTACCTTTCTCACAAGTCTTTTAGCAATATACAGCCTGATATGGATTTTTTACAGATGAGTAAATGTACAAGTGTTTGACAAGTTTAATTATTGATGGGTTGTGTATGATGTTGCTAACGCTGCTGCTGCTTCTCTCCAGTTATTCAGTTGTGTGTGTGTGTTTCAGACTGGAGATTACCTGTGTTGGAAAGACGGTGGGAATCATGGTGAAGTCCAGCAAGACGCTGCAGGATGCTCTGTCTGCAGTGATGCTGAAACATAATTTAAAGCCTCAGGAGACTTTGGTCACTCTAGTGAGTGTGTCGCTATCTGGGGTTTCAGTATGTTTTCTTAGCATTGCCTCAATTTTGATTACATCAATGTATTGCCAGTCTATTTCACTTTCTTTTCATGAAATGAAAAAATGTAGTAAATTAGTTCGATTAGAACCTAAATAGTGCTGGTATAGGTTTCAATTCATTAGTTTCATACGGCTTACATTTACAAGGCTTTACATAACAAACTTCCATCGTTTATATATTACAAAGATTCTTTGTTTTTATAGTTTTGGGAACTTTACAATCATGCATGATAATCATGACTGATAATTCAAAAAATCAATTAAAGTCCGAGTGAAGCAGAAATACATTTGTGTTATGAGTTTGTCACACCACTGAAACATGTGATTGACCACTGAGCAAAAAAAAAAAAAAAAAAAAAAACGCTAAGTATATGAAATCAGGTGTCAGTCATGGAAAAAGAAGCACTTTTCTCTGCTCTAAAATGCTGGGGGCGTGTCAGTTAGAGGCGCTGGAACCACGCCCATGGGCTTGAAGGGCTGAATTTGCTTTACTCGGACTTTAAACATTGATTTTACTCATTAGATTATACCACGTTAATTAGGCCTTGCTGTCTGTGTGTTTTCTACGCAAAGGTATATGTACTTCCGCTAACATACATGTTTTCCATAATATTTCCTTTGTTAGGCTGGAAGTGATGAACCTTTGAATCTGAGCGACACTGTGTTCAGACTGGCCAACAAGACACTGAGATTGGACAGAGCTCCAGGTTATTTCTGACCTTTCCCGAGACTCACTGCTTACCTAAATTTAAACTGAAGACCATCCTGTTTACTGCATTTATTGTGAGGCACTGAATGCTCCCAGACAAATACAAGCTGAAAAAAACCAAGTTAGAGCAAACAAAATCAAATTAGATGAAGGCACATTTCAGCTCTTTATCAGCTGTCGGTCGATTATGTTGTTGGGATAAATCAGATATGCTTTGTTTGCTCTCTACTGCCTGGGCCTCTCTGCTCATTTCATTGTAACTAAATGGGCTTTACAAAGTGTTCTGCACGTTATGGTTTTCAGTCTCTGATAGCCAGCAGCCAAATGGTCTCTTCCCTCTCCACTTCACATCCCTGTTCTTTGCATCTTCTTTTATTTTGGTTTCTTTGTGATTGTGAGTGTCTTTCATTCCCAGCCTATTCATTCCTGTCATAGACTTGAATGTTTGTTGAGTTCTGTCACCTTGAGTTCACTCACATCATTCTTCTGCTGCTAGAAACCAGTGCCAACTTCACTTCAGCTGAGGTGCTGAGGCAGCGAGCTTCAGCGCTCGCTGCCTCAGCACCGATTTCTGACTTTTGAACCAGCATGTACATTTTGTTCAGTGGTTCTATCTCAGGAAATTAGAATGTACTACAGTTTATCATTGTTGGTGTTCAATACATATATTAATAGGTTGTCATACAGGTAAAGACCAGAGCGGCACTTCCAGAATAAGTGGATCCTCTGCAGCCACAAAGGTGAGCTAACCTTCGCTGAAATGTCAGGCTCTGTGGGAGCTGCGACCTTCTCACAGGCCAGCATTACATTTCTCTATGACACCCACAACCTACACGTGTCAGCTTTGTTTTCTTAATGCTGCTGTCTAGCCATCTTAAAGATTTATTCATTAATGACTTAAAGACAGTGGCTATAATGCTCAAAATGGACAATGAAACCCCCATCAACAACTGAATTGAATTGAAAGCCTGTCATTGTCATTATACATACAGTAGTGCAATTAGATTTAAAAAGCAGCTCCAAAAAAGTGCACACTCAAAAATATGAAAGTCTACACAATAAATACATTAGTACAAGTTTAGTAAGGTGACAGCTTTGAGGAAGAAGCCATCCCTGAGTCTGTTTGTTCTGGCCCGTATGGACCTGAAGCACCTGCCAGAGGGCAACAGGTTAGAGACGAAAGCCGGGGTGGATGGTGTCCTTCAGCAAGATTCTGGATTAAAAACAGACTTGGACAAAGGTCACTTGATGAATAAAACTTTTAACTTAAAACAAAATACTCATTATGTTGGTCTGCATAGTTAAAAAAAACATCAAGGAAGATTTCTCATCACCACGGACAACATGCATTAATCTGATAACCTCTTTACATCTCAATGTATATGCAATGTTCAAGACCCACAGATTAAACAGTTTTATGTTTCAGACAAGAGTGGTGGGAGTTGATAGGAAGACTGGAGCTACACTGCAGGCAGAGCGAGGGAGGAATAATCGTGAAATGGACGGTAAGACTTCTAGGCCCGTCATTATCTTCTCGTACAATTACATCAAGTTTCAAGTTCAGTGGCACTGATTGTGCTCTGAACTTGGTATTTCAATTCTCCTCATGGTTGTGACCTCGAGCATATGATTAATGTTAAAACAAGTTTTTTTTTCTAATTTTCATTTTTTTTTATCATATGTAGTTTTGATTGTAGTCCCGATTTTTTTTTTATTTTATTTTTTTTTTACTTCAGATATTGCTGTCTTTAAAGGAGACATATCATGCTTTTAAATCCTTCCTTTTTACATATAAATCATACAGTTGTGGTCTATATAAAGCGGAACTGCAATGCTTGGGTCTGAATTCCTCTTTATTATAGCTCCACAGGCCCCTTTTCTACCCTTTTCTGATGTGCTTCTGAGAACAACTCGTTTTGGTGCCGTCTCTTTAAATGCAAATGAGACTCTTCATACCCTGCCCCCTCTCCAGGTTGCAGAGGTGACACTCGGTTCAACTCCACCCTGTTTGTAGTTTGATGGAAGAGATACGATTATGTAGTGGCGCAGAAACTTTTTATTCACACGTTATTTACAAAATGTCAACAACGGAAAACTTGTCCATCCAGCCTTACATGTTCGAGCCAGAGTCAGACCCAGCGGAGCGAGATGAAAATGAAGATGATGAACTTCATATGGATGTTAACAAATGAGCTAACACAAGCGCCGAGCTAGCGCTAGCGCCAAGCTAAAGTCACGAAATGCATTTTAATACAGTCTTTTCGGAGACAAAAATGGTAAAATGAAATGACTAATAAAAACTTTAGACTTAAATTAAATCACGTAGGCCATATCATCAAGGATCTAAAACGAGCACACAGCGCTAACATATGAAGACGGTGCAACTGCTAATGCTAACAAAACAATGACAGGGACGTCTTATCACACTTCTTAGCGTTATTTACAGCTTACCGAAGTGCTCTGTTAGTCGTCTCCAAAAATAGAAGGAATTGAACCCTCAATCAGACAAAGTCTTTTGGCAAATCCTTCTTTATACTGGCGGAGGTTGCTGAAGCAGTCATCCTTGAAGTGCTTCACGCACACAAAAATGACCTTACCCACAGATGTGGGTACATTTCCTTGAAAAATAAAACTCAACCAGGCACTTTGAAAAGGTTCTGATGCTGGGAGACGGTGTAATGAAGTGTGTGGGTTACTACATCCAACAACCAAACATTTTGACTTATCCTCTTGTAACTTCGGCATCTTTGAGCTTGGACTACAAAATAAAAGCGAGAAATAAAAATGGCGGATTGCTCGAAGTGTTGGGCCTGGAGTTGATGTCCTAATTTGGCAGTTCTGCAGCAAATACTGTGACGTCATTGTTCAAAAAACGTAATAGAGAATCGAAAAATCGAAACAGATTGAAAAATATGACCAAAACAGAATATAAAGATATCAACGGAGAACCTGAAGAGACTAATTTGAACTTTTCTGTACTTCTAAGCACTCTAAATGTATAACAAAATGCATTTAAGGGCTAAAAAAGTGGATTTAGCATTATATGTCCCCTTTAAAATTGGCCGATACCAATGTGGTGTCGATGCGATATCAGCAATGATCATAAATGCTTTTATTGTTTCATCAGGAAACATAGAGAAGTAGGAAACACTTGTTTTCTTGTTTACCTGCTCAGGGACTGCAGATGTAATTTAGCTATTTGCTAACTCTGGTGCAATTGACTATTGCACAATGTCCCTGTTAAATAAACAGTAAATTAAATGAAATGTTGATATCAATATTGGATCAGGCCAACCTTAATAGTTAGTCAGTCGATATTTTCCATCATTAAAGGCAATCTTTGTTAGAAGATGTAGCATTCCTTTATCACAGCACACAACACAGCCAAACCTTTTAAGTCACAACTCGGTTGCAGAAACTGGTTTTCAAAGCCTTTGTAAGAATTCCTAATGTAACAGATATTGAAAACGTTTTCATCTTGTGTAAACGCTGTCAACTGCACTTTAATATCTTGGCTTTAGCAATGTAGTTGCTTTTGATATTCTGTCTGTTTGGGACAGGGTTCCTGGAGATGCTGACGAGAGCTCAGGGATGCAGGGTTGATGACCAGAGAGGTTTACTCACCAAAGAGCAGCTGGAAATTCCTCCATTCCTGCAGCAGATCCCAGGTCAGGAGAGAGATAACTGCAGTACTAGCAGCTCTGTCCACGAGGACTCCAGCGTTGAGTCCGAGGATAAAGTGTCATTAAATCCAGGATTAGGGGAAGCAGTGGAGGAACCTTGTGGTCCTACTGAATCAGAGTCCAAACACTTGAGGGAAACCACAGTGTGAGACATTTGTACACAAGATGGACAAAACTACAGGGGACATTTGAACTGTGAAAAGTGAAGTGTGATGGCAACCAAGTGAAAATGTTTCTGTCTATGAATGAACTCTGAGGCAGCAGAGCATTTGTTACCATTAAAATGTATTCAGAGCAATATGCAAAAAATAATAATAGCAAATGGTGTCATTTCTGAAAACTATATGCAAAGAGGGAATGTTTTAACCAAAGAATGTTCCGCTTTATTTAATCTGAAACTGCACTTAGCAAGAATTTCCTTGTTTTCTACTTCAGTGTGATTTCACTTCCATCTGTTTTTTTTTTGTCTCTTTAGCTTGTCTGAACAGGAAATGGTGGCTATGTATAGATTGGTATACTTTTGTGTTTTTTGTATTTTTGGTTACTGTGTAATTGTTTATTTGCAGTGTTTAAAGGTGTATTTCTGCATGCCGTTTGTTGTAATGACCAAATCCTGCTTCCTGTCACCTCAGACCAAGTTTTAAGCCTTAGGCATTAATTTAGCTCGGCAGTTTGACAGTGGTGAAATCATGCTGCCAGTATGAAAATAATGAATTAAAAAAATAATTAAAATGTTTCCAAACAGATTCGTGTATGTTCATGATTTAAGTTTTTCCAGCTCAGCCTTCAAAGACCTTTCTGCTGAGTTCTCTTTGTGATGATTTCCTTTAATAGCTACAGTTAAAATGTAACTCATGCAGGGTAACAAGTGTGATCTATAAGTCTTTGTAGCAATAATGCGGTTGATGTTTTAATGTAAACACAGTGGTGTGTTAACGTCATGCACTGTATCCAATGCAGTGATTTGATTTTTGAAAATGCATGCGGCCAATTACATGCTTCCTGTCAAAAGATGATATACGAGGGCTTGATAGCAATATGAGACAATATTTTTGGAAAGACAAAACAGATGCTGTTTGAAAAATAACCTTGACTTTAACTGTGGTACTATTTCATCCCTCCTCACCGCCAGAGGCGGTGCTTTAAGCACTGGATGTTCATCCTTGCGCATGCGCAGGTCAAAAAATTAATAAAGTCACATGTGACCTTTCCATTATATTACGGAAGTCTATACTAGTACCTCACACCGGAGGCTCAGTCCTTTGTACCCTCCCACATGCAGGTTGGATGTCAGGTTGGGTAAGCAAACCTTGTTTATAAAACTGATTGGTTTTGCTACCGTGCTTGTTGCAAGTCGCCCTGTCCATGCTTGCAGTCGGAGCTGTGAGTTTTCACCCTCCGAAGGGCTGCACAAGCTGATTTCTGTTTTGTCTTCACCGTAGCTTAACGCTCGGGTGATTTATGTTGATCATCCCTGTTCAGCTAATTATACAGTTGTCAGCTTGTCTTCAGTTTTTAAGCCACTTCGGTGTGTGTTTATCAGCCGTGCTTGGCTGTTTTCAGTT
This sequence comes from Gouania willdenowi, assembly GCF_900634775.1. Classification (NCBI taxonomy): domain Eukaryota; kingdom Metazoa; phylum Chordata; class Actinopteri; order Blenniiformes; family Gobiesocidae; genus Gouania; species Gouania willdenowi. The sequence continues at coordinate 18,248,184 of NC_041053.1, forward strand.
AAAAAGCCAAAATTAATTTGATAAAGCTGTGTTCAGCTTCTTCCTCAACCTGACCTTGCTGCTACACTTGGCATGGATACTTTTACTGTGTAGCTAGTGATGTCTCTGTCCGACCAGATCCTGCTACTAGCGCTAACCTTTGAGTGGCAATCTTTAATAACAGGGTCACTAGTGGTGTCTCTGCTCAACCTGATCCCTCTGCACCTCTCTCACCTGGTGAGTAATGGTATAATTACTGGTCACTAGTAGTCTTTACTGCTTGACCTAACTCTTGCTATTATCAGAATGATGATGCTTGCATTGCCGATCCTTCGTGTCTCATCTTCAGCCTAACGATGGTCATGACCTTTGCCCTTTATGCCTTGGTGAAGACTATCTATGAGAAGCCCTCTCTGATGGTACATGCCCCAATTGTGCCACTTTGGCTCAATAGGTGCACGTGACTTGTTTGGCTGCTGTCGGGGAGACCTCGCGATGGACGTCCAATGGGCCCTTAAGTTTATCACTGGCTGGCAAGCCAGCGGACCGTAAGTGCCCAGCTAACAAAAATGAAGGCGGGCCACGTAAGAAAACCGGGAAGAGTGGACCTGAGAAACTGTCTGCCAAGGTGGACACGACACAAAATGGTCCAAATGAGGGCTCTTATTCGGACTCTTCAGACTGATGCTGACTGGGCTGTGGCGGTTGATCAGGATCATGACAGGGCCCCTGAAGATGTTATGTCTTTGGCCTCTGACACCCTGTTCCGGCATGAATTTGAGAGCATGAGCACTAATTTCTCAGATCCTGGGTCTTTAGCTTCAACCAGCTCTCAAGTGGAGGGGTACGAGTGTATCACCACGGCAATATGTAGGTCCCTAGCATGCCTGAAATTGGACTTTCTTTTGGCGGCAGTTTTCAGCGTCTTCCTTTATGGTTCATCCCCCAGAGGAGTATATAAAAGAGCTGCATGTCTGTTGGACAGACACCAGGGCATTTTCAAGGCTCGCTTCCAACAGAAGGGCCCTGGCTGCAATGCAGGACTCAGGGAGGTTTGGACTGGGGCATATGCCGGTGGTGGAACCAGCAATCGCTTTGCTGGTAGTGCGGCCAGAGGAGATGCTGCGGATTAACGCCCGTTTACCATCGACTGCAGTGCCGTATTACGGATGCGTTGCTTTGCAAGTCGAATGACATGGGAGCCCGCATGGGTTGCATCGGGAACTCTCTGTCGCACCTGTTGCTTGGTCTGACTGCTTCACTTGAGGCTGAATCGTTGGACCAGCCTACGCAGGGAATGATTGATGCATCTCTGCAGGCTTTCGCCCTCCAATCTAGAGAATTGGGGAGGCTACTGTCGACACTGGTCCAGGCTCGACGCCAAGTCTGGTTGGCACAGTCTCCCATCTCAAAAACCAGTAGAAGGACCCTGAAAAGTCTCCTGGTTGTCCCTGGAGAGCTGTTTGACTCGGCTGCAATTGAGGCCTTGGCACGCACGGCTCAGGCCAGCCGCACAAGACAGTGGTTGGTGGGGCTTCAGAGACAAAACTCTCACCGCACTACGACGGAGGATCCTCAAGCTTCCTTTCGGAGGTATTCAGCACCACCGCGGTAAGCTACAGCACCCTGCAGAGCAGAAGAGACTCCCAAGGTCCGGCTTTCAGGGATCTCGCCCTTCGCGGGTGACGCGGTATGCTCGTCACCCCCCCAAACACTCAAAAGGTTGGGAGGCTTCCAGATGAAACTACGGATCCGGTGGCGGGAGATTTTACCATGGGACAACTCAATTACTGGATGGCCCAAACCCCAGATACTTGGGTTGTGAAAACCCTGTTCCAAAGGTAACGACTACAGTTCCGCCGTCGGCCTCCCATTCCGGGTCAGTTCAAGGAGACTGTGATCCGGGACCCGAACAGAGCACAGGCTCTGATTTGAGAAATTCACACTTTGCCGGAAAAAGGCATAATAGCTCCTGTGGACCCCCTGCTGCCGATCTGCGCCTGGTTTGGGACCTCAGTGGCTTGAATGTTTTTAAAGGTCCTCCCATTCAAGATGTTGGGTGTCAAACAGGTTCTCCTGGCAATCTTTCCAGGAGATTGGTTTACATCAATAGACCTAAAGGATGCCTATTTTCATGTCCCCATTGCACCTCCATATTGGAGGTTTCTTAGCTTTGCTTTTCGGGGGAAACATTTCCAGTTCAAAGTTCTGCCTATCGGCCTTTCTCTGTCCCCTCGTGTTTTCAGAAGATGCGTCGCAGCAGCCCTGTTCCCCCTGCACACACGGGGGCAGAGGATTTTACCCGACTTGGATGACTTGGTCATTTGTGTTCCCTCCTGCGAGCAGGCTCTGCGGGATACACACATTGTGCTCAGGCACATAGCCAGTCTGGGCCTTCGGGTGAATCTGGCAAAGAGCTGTGTGGTACCGTCACAAGTGGCCACCTTTCTTGAAGTAGTCCACGATTCACGCTCCATGGCAGCGCGCCTTTCACCCAAGCAGATGAGGGACATTCCGGATAAGCTCCAAAAATTTCAGATTGGAGTCGTCCTTACTTTGCATTTCTAAGCCTGCTGGGCAAGCTGACAGCGGCTTCGACGGCAGTTCCCCTCGGCATGCTTTCCTTACGCCCCTTCAAATGTAGCTGAACAGCTTACACCTGGACACTACACGCCATGTTCACAGAAGATGCCAGGTACTTGTATCTCCTCGGTGCATGGTGTCCTTGTCTCAGTGGAGGAACAAGGGTTTCATGCTGCAAGGAGTTCCTCTTGGCTATCTCCCTTCCCAAAGAGAAGTGACACATACAGATGTATACCACTGCCACCAGGTTTGAGATGTCATCTCAACTTCGTGGGCAGCTATGAATGGGGTGTCCTTGGAAGTGATCTGTGCGGTGGCATCATGGATATCCCCGAACACCTTTGCAAGATTCTACAGGGTAATTGTGGCTTCACTACAACCACTGGAAGGGGTTCTCCGGCAGCACCCATCTTCAGCACAATATGGTATGGGGTTTCTCTGGTTGGATTCCTCGTGACTTTGCTGATATTTGTCATCCAGTTCTTAAAGCACCGCCTCTGGCGGTCAGGAGGGATGGAACAGAATGAAAGTTACGACTTTAACTAAGGTTCGGTGAATCCCGGATGACCGTCAGAGAACTTAGTCCCTCGGAATCCTTGTGCTTATGAGAAGATATCTAGGGACTGAGCCTCCGGTGTGAGGTACTGATATTGACTTCCGTAATACACCAGAGGGGTCACACGTGACTGTTGTTATTAATTTCTCGACCTGCGCATGGGCATGGATGATCATCCAGTGCTTAAACCACCGCCTCTGGCAGTCAAGAACCTTAGGTACAGTCGCAACTTTCGATATACATATTCTGGGTATAATCTTTTCAACTAAATAGAAAAAAGAACAAGATAAAATCAAAACAATATTGGATAGGACGAAAAATTTCAACCAAATTGTGACATGATTTTAAATAAATGGATAAAAAATTCTCTGCATTAACTTTGCATAGAATAGTTTACAGAGCTAAGATCCAAGATATGTGTATGTTATTTTTCAACAATATTAGCATGTCTACATTTTATGGAACCAGTTGAGACCTTTGAACATTAACTATGTCTCCTGATGTTGAAAGACATGCTTGCTTGGGACAGATGTAACAGGAATGGAAAATGTCTGCTTCACTTGCCTCGACCCCTCGTACCATCGACAATATATCTTGACATTTTATTATGGGGATATTTTGTCACACTAAACCTGTATATTGTCACAGGTTGGTCATTTGTACAGCATTGTACCGGACAGTCTTCTAATGGATCAGCCTTACGCCAGATACTCATTTGTGCTCCTTTGTAGATGATCACTGTTTACTATTTTATGTATATGGTGAATAAATAAATGAGCCCAAAAAAATCTGTAAAAAATAAACACAAATCTCCTTGACGGGGAAATAAAATGTTATGAAAAGCAACAAAACAATGGTGACAGACGAGTGAACTGCTGCAGAAGCTGTGTTGTCAGGTTGGGTTTTGAGTGTATCCTACATTGTGGTGGATTTTTGTTTGGAGATGCCATTTCTGTGCGCATTGACAGAATGACATTTTGTATCCGAATCCCATGTTCATAAGATTTGTTCATTTTAATTTAAACAAAAACATTTGTGTTAGTATTGTATGTGATGGTGTGAACATGTTTGCCCCCTTCTTTATTTCTTACTTTTTTGCATGTTTTCCACACTTAAATGTTTCAGATCATCGAACAAATTCAAACACTAGTCGAAGATAACACAAGTAAAGACAAAATGCAGTTATTAAATGGAGGGTTTTATTAATGAGGCAGAAAAAAATCCAAAGCTACATGGCATTGTGTGAAAAAGTGTTTGCCCCCCAACCAGGGCAAGATTAACAATTCACTGTACCCTGAGCAACAATATTCAAGGGCTCCATCATGACAACCCCAGGATTACTATAATATGGCAAAAGAATAAATATTAGTAATATACATAAATATACAATACAAATACATCAATATCTAAATGTCAGACATCAAGTGCATTTTGATGTACAGATCTGCTAATGCTCATAGAAATACAAATGCACCACTACGTCGTCTTGTCAAAACCACTCACATATGATGCTATGAAAATAAAACATCAGCATCAGTATAATCTGGCAAAATTGACCCACTACATTAGAGAGAGAGGGAAGTGTCCTCCATTTTCAGAAAAATTAAATAACCAACCACTTTCAAATCATCCAGTATTTATTTAACAACACTTATTGCCAACACAAATGTACTGCATTGATAGAGCCATTACAGAAGAAGTCCACAGACAAGACACAAAATAAAAATCCATAATCTGATAGGATCAAGTATTATTTTGTTCCTCGACTCATTTTAAACAGAAAACCCCACAGAAGTCAACAGGACAATCAAGTGGTGCAATGTAAACATTTTGAAATCTTCCAGCTTTCTCTCAACAAAGATAAACAATTTACAGCATTTTCATTGAGTCACCACAAGGAAAGAAAAATAAATAAAATGCAGGTATCATCTGCTCAAATAAACATTTTGGTCCTAAGATCATTTGAACTTGTTTTGAAACAGAAAATAACCTCTAATGTCACAATTCAACCAGACAGGCAAGGGTTAAACATTTCATTGCAACACAAACATCTGGAAACCTGTCAATTTCTCACAAAGAAATGCTGATCTGGCAAAATACACTGGAGTGAAGAAATTACCTACTGTATATTCGGTATATGTTTTAAACAGAGTCGGCGCCAGGCAGTATTAAATGGGGGGGGTTGAAACACTTTGCTCTGAGTTGTAAATAATAGTAAACGAGCATTTAACAACGACAATCTTTGATACTCACTATAAAATATCTTTTCCTTTTCTCGGTTAGATGATTGGACCAGCCGTAAACTCCACAAAACATGGGCATTTTGATGATTTCAGACGGCAGATTCTTAAGCTTCACTTCCTGCCCTCCATCTGAATTTTTTGTTTTTGCTTTGTCGCGATGCAACAATGTGAGTGACATCACGTGAATCAACAGAGCCAGGCCAAAGACATATACACATTATATTGGCTAGTGGCCTGTGCCCTCTGGACCAAGCAAGTGCCCTTTTCAAAGTTAGTTTTTTTTTTTTTATTGTGACCAATGCTGACATGATCATCTGTAAGTGCTCATCAATTAAAAGTGTGTGATAATGTCCCAATTAATAATCCCTCCACCGGAGGGATTGTTAATCAAACGGAGGCGCATTGTAGCAGCAGACAGTACACAGCTGCAGCCCAAACACCTGCCCACCAGCCAGGTACACATAAATGAATCGAGTCGAGTGTGTTGTTTGGCCCCGAAGTCTCAGTTGCCAAGCTATAACTTGCATTTATTTGTCTCTGTTGTGAAGTAGCCTGTCTCAACCCCACACAGCTGAGCATAAATTAACCGACTGCTCACCTGCTTAACAAGCTAGACGCTACCCAATATCAATAATAGATATGACGTGATGATGACCACCGGTAGTTTGTCATTGGTATCCTCCAGCATGTGAATCTATCAGTATACTTAACTAAGATGAATATTAAGTAGGCTATTATGTAGGTTTACATTAGGCTGCATAATTAATGCTTGCTGTAATTTATTTGCTAAATGACAAACAGGTCAGAGTCAAGTTCACTGTTTAGGGCATTTTAAAGGTCAGATTTTAAAGTTGAACTGTTCCTCTAATTTTACTGAAATATCTTAAAAGCTGTCCACATTTTATTTTAACTACACAAAGTGGTTTGGCTGTACTAAATTAGGCATTAAGCTATTTTAGCTAATTATATTATTTTGCACGGCCCGCAAAATCACATGAATAGGATCTACCTGAGTGAAGTAGGCCAAAAGATCCTCAAAAGCTATAGACATCATGCCGAGATTCAAAACGATTCAGGAACAAAAAAGTAATTGAAATCTATCAGTCTGGAAAAGGTTATAAAGCCATTTCTAAAGCTGTGAGACTCCAGCGAACCACAGTGAGAGCCATTAGCCAAATGGCGAAAACACGGAGCAGTGGTGAACTTTCCTAGGAGTGGCTGGCTGACCCCAAGAATGCAGCAATGATTCATCTAAGAGGTGACAAAAGAACCCACAACAACATTTAAAGAACTGCAGGCATCACTTGTTTCAGTTAAGATCAGTGTTCATGACTCCACCATAAGAAAGAGACTGGGCAAAAATGGCCTTCATGGCAGAGTTCAAGACAAAAACCACTGCTAAGCAAAAAGAACATTAAGGCTCGTCTCATTTTTGAAAACAGCTTGATGATCCCCAAGACTTTTGTGAAAATATTCTATGGACTGATGAGACAAAAGTGGAACTTTTTGGAAAGTCAGTGTCCCATTACATCTGGCGTCAAAGTAATTAGTTTCAGAAAAAGAACATCATACCAGCAGTAAAATATAGTGGTGGCAGTGTGATGGTTAGGGCTGTTTTGCTGCTTCAGGACCTGGAAGACTTGCTGTGATAAATGGAAGCATGAATTCTGCTTTTTACCAAAAAATCCTGAAGGAAAATGTCCGGCCATCTGTTCGTGACCTCAAGCTGAAACGAACTTGGGTTCTACAGCAAGACAATGACCCAAAACACACCAGCAAGTCCACCTCCGAATGGCTGAAGAAAAACAAAATAAAGACTTTGGAGTAGCCTAATCAAAGTCCTGACCTAAATCCTATTGAGATGCTGTGGCATGACCTTAAAAAGGCGGTTCATGCTCGAAAACCCTCCAATGTGACTGAAATTACAACAATTCTGCAAAGATGAATGGGCGCTAAAAATCCTCCACAGCATTATAAAAGACTCATTGCAAGTTATCGCAAACACTTGATTGCAGTAGTTGCTGCTAAGGGTGGCTCAACCAGTTATTAGGTTTAGGGGGCAAACACTTTTTCACACAGGGCCATGTAGCTTTGGATTTTTTTCTTCCTCATTAATGAAACCCTTAATTTAAAAACTGCATTTTGTGTTTACTTGTGCTACCTTTGATTAATGTTTAAACTTGTTTGATCTGAAACATTTAAGTGTGGAAAACATGCAAAAAAGTAAAAAATCAGGAAGGGGCAAACATTTTTTCACACCAATTTATATTTGTGTGTGCAAATGCTTGAATGAAGGTAAATAAGCTGGAGAAAGAAGCTGTTTACAGTTATTTGAGTCATTCTGCGCTTGGGCGTCTTGCGGCGATGACACGCTGGTGATGACGTAATCCAAGATGGTGGCGGGCCGGACTACAGCCGACACTATGTAATAAAAGCCTTAAAAGACATGGATATAATGAAAAGAGTGGATGGACGGAGGCATAAACATGCAGACTTTCACACAGAAACACAGACTTATTAAACACACACGGACCTCGGTAAACGGAACAGGCTTCACCGGACGGCAGGCACTAGGACCCAGAGGTGGAGTAAATGCGTCACCGACCTGCATGTATAGACTGTAATATCACCAGTTTATCATTTTACCAGTTGTTAGAGCTACTGTCTTTACCAGGGAGCAAATATTTATTCCTGGTGATTGTTTTCCAGAGTTTTACTGGAATTTTTACCGGTGATTAGTTTCTATCTCCCTTACGCTCCGCGGTCCAAACTGACACCTTAGCCAGACACACGCACACACACGCACACACGCACACACACACACACACACACACACACACACACACACACACGCACACACACACACACACACACACACACACACACACACACACACACACGTCACTCAGTCACATTAAGGAAGGTTGCGGTCATTATATGGGGTGGATTAAAGAATGAATAAAGGATTGTTTTATCTCGTTCTTCTCCGTGTTATTATCACATTATAAAAAAGTTTAAAAAATAACAGGAATTAGTGCTGGTCTCGAACGGTCTTGAGGGAAAATCCTGAGTCCGGGCAGCCCGCGTCTGAGACAGGACCGAGTCAAAATGCTTCCGAGTCCGAGACGAGACCTTTAAAATTTGGTCTCGAGACAAGACCGGTCTCGACTACTACAACACTACCCTACACTAAAACTAACACATTTGAAGACAAAATTGGTTGTATTTTTAATAAGCAATGCAACTCATAGCTCTCTTTTCTCTCAGTCATATTATGGTATGGGTTTGCTTTTTTTCTCTGTTTTCATCCTGGCATTGAATCCAAAATAATCTAATTTTTTGTGTTATGAAAATGTCGACATTCACATGGATGATTTTTGCTGCTTGTAGACAAACATCTCACACATCCATCTTGAACCTGAATGTTTTAAAGGGATAAACAGCTGCATTATAAAGACTGCATAGTCTTCATAATGCAACCTTCTGCCAATGCCATAGTTGTCAGCACACAGAGCTAAATGCAGCACACCTGGTCCTTTGCATGTTTGTGTGACTCCATGGTTGTGTGAGCGGTGCGTCTGTGAGCTATGAATGGGTAGAGAGGGGTGTTCTCTCCCAGACACCATAGCAGCAGTGAGATGAGGAGTGCCATCTACTCTGCTGCACATTTGCTGCACTAGCAGAGGAGGAAGACGAAGGGGGAAAAAGGGAGGAAGAAGGTATGTGTGCATTTACTCCTAGCATTTGATCTGTCATTTAGGGGAGGTATTGCTTTGCATGTTCACAATATGTGCTTTACTACTCCCCCTATCTCTCTCTCGTCATTTTTTCATCATGCTTCACTGTACCTGATAAGTGCCTTAAGCTGTCTTGTGATAAACCTCTTCATCATCTTATTTATGATAAAGATGATTTTTTTTTTCTTTTTCATACTGCCGCTTCTTTCTCTCCATCCCAGTTTTCAGTGTTGATTTGGAGCTTTACTTCATGGATTTGCCCCTACAACAGAGAGATAAGCATAGATGATGAATGTCTGAAGTGTTTCAGGGAGCTCAGTGAGCCTCCTTAGAGTTCAGCTAAGGAATGTATACTTGGTGGAAAGCAAAAACCCATTGCAATGCATTTTAAGCTTTATTGCATTTCACACTTTGAACCAAACATGCTTTTTATTTTAGCAACTTGATTTTTGTATTTCCTAACTGTAAAACAGTTCAAAGTGTAGTCAAGTAATGGTGAGCTGTATAAAATGGTTAAGATCTGTTTTTGAATCTATCCAGACACTTTGATATGTCACTTCTTCCCAAGGCTGAGCAGATGACCAATTACAGAACAAAATGTCCTGAATGCTGTTGATGTCTTTAAAGGCCTCGCTTAGCTTTTAGTAGAGTTACTGCCCACACACTCCCCTCGGTGCTCCAACCACCTCTGCATGCCTGTCTGTGCTGTGACCGCCCATGTAATTACACAGCTTCAACAAAGGAGCACATCTGTCTGAGTGTGCATTGGCTTTTATGATAGATTGAGTGAGTTGACCTATTCTATAGGCTTCTAGCTGAGAGGGTCACAGCCGGACATTGTCATTAATTTTTTGTAGAACTGCAAAGGAACACCGAACATCATCATTCGTCTCCAGGACATTTCAACAGTGGTCAGAGCCTTGGGTGCAAAATAAGATGATGAAGTGCTTTTTATGATGTGAATTGTCCTAGACTTCAGTTGTCTGAGTAACACCTTTTCAGGTTATCTAATACTTTTTTTTCCTTTTGTTAAACATCACCAAACCTTAGGACCAGTTAACAATCTCACTTTGCCTTCCTCAGAACAGACGCGCTCACAGAAATAATTATCTGTATATCTTTCAATAAAATCGATTAAAATTTAATTACGGAGTAAAAAATAATGCTTTTGAAGAAAGGAATCAGTGGGCTGCCTCTCCAGTATGTTAAAAAACAATTCAAAGTAGCAGCGGCAGCCAAACCTGAAGGTCCGAGACACTCTTTAGGTGTAAAAATCCTTTATTGAAACAGGGATGTCATAATATCATTGCATAAAGATTTTTTTTAACGTAAATCGTTGAAGATTAAGTAGCTCTATAAATAGTTAATATCAATAAATTATATGTATCAATTAGGGATGTAACGATTCACTCAACTCCCGATACGATTCGATTCACGATACTGGGTTCACGATACGACCGTGGCTCAGGTGGTAGAGGGTCGTCTTCTGATTGAGAGGTTGGGGGTTCGATCCCAGTACCTGACTATGTGTCGAAGTGTCCTTGGGCAAGACACTGAACCCTGCATGGCAGTCCTGTCCCACTGGTGTGTGAATGTGAGAGTGATTGGGTGAATGAGCTGATATGTAAAGCGCTTTGGGTCTGCTTCAGTGTGGTGATAAAGCGCTATATAAATCAAGTCCATTTGCCATTCTCACGATTTATTTTACAAAATGGGACTGTAGACAAATTTTTTTGGGGGGAAAAAAACGAGAAAATACTGTATTATTTTCCTTTTATTTTTCATTGTCAAAAGAATTCCTTGATAAACTATTCAAAACAATGCAATTTAACTAAAAATAAATCTTGAATGAAATAAATAAAGGAATAATACAAATGAAAATGAAGCCTATTAATTTAAATTCTGGTTCTATAATAAACAATGCAAAACTGCATAATAGTTCTTTTTCTTTTAAAAGTGCAACTGAAAATGTATTTTGTGCCTTAACAATTGGACTTTAAAAAAAAAAAAACTGTGATTGCACTAATTTACGTCATATTTGATTGGACCAGCAGAGGGCGCTGGTAACCCAGTGGTCGGTTGGCATGCGGATATCTTGCAGTGAAGAAGAGAGCTATGCTAGCAGACAGAGCTAATAGAAAAACATGACTTTTACAGATATTCAAGTAATATTACAGATATTCTTTCAGTGCTAAGGGGGTAATGAATCATTTATTAACATATTTAAGAGTAGAAGGCAGCCAGAAAGAAAGTATTAGCAGACTCCGCCCGCCGCCTACACTTGTGGATAGCGCCCTCTGCTGGTTAAAAAAAGTACTGCGATTCAATTTTCAGAAAATCGATATCAACCGTGATACCTATGAATCGATTTTTAACTGCCTTACGATTAATCGTTACATCCCTAGTATCAATATAAAAAGATAGTATATATCAGGGGTCTGCAACCTTTACTCACAAAAGAGCCATTTTACCTAATCTCGACTGGATTAAAGTCCTTCCGCAATCAAAAAGATACCATCTCAATGAAGACAATGCAGTGTGTAACATTCAATACAGTTAAAATAATATCGAATACTTTTATGAGCTAAAAAATAACTTGAATTTGATAACACAAGATCATGTCTGTCAACACATGCTAACTGCTAATTTCTTGCAATATATCAAGCATGTATATTAAAGTGGCAGGTTGGCAATTAAATAAATCTTTCCCCATACAAATACAGTCTCTATTTTCTTCCAGAATAGTCTTTTTGTTAGTTTAGTTATCTTTCAAGGGATTTAAAATTTAAGATTAGCCTCAAGTGCAAGGAAAGTTGATGGTCTGTAGAGGTTGCAGGAGTTGAAGTATGAAGGTGGCAGAGTTATTGCACAACGCGATTTATTTTTAGGTTAACCAATTGTTTTATCATAATTTTATTTGAAGTTAGTGTCATTAATCACCAATACCCTCTGTAAGAAATAACAATTCATTATTAGAATTATATAATAATAATTTTTTTAAAGCTACAGGAAGCCATTGCAAAAGAATCAAAGAGCCACATGAGGCTCCAGAGCTGCAGGTTGCAGACCCCTGGTGTATATCATTGTAGATGAAATAACTCATCTATTTGTACGGTTGCCGTATCGGCAACCCCCAGTGCTATTGGTACGGTTACCGAAGTACACGTACGTATCGTCTTACCCCTAATTTCCACTGAATGTGGCGCCGCTGCATTATGTCTCTGCAGCGCCACCGGAGCTGATAGGTTTTCACTTTAGTCTATGTGTTAATTTCCACCGGGTCCGCTGTGATGCGTGTTTGCTCCTTCCCAGCTGCGGTAGTCCGGTGCCCTCCGCCAGTTATATGCAGGGCTTCTATTTCTGGCGGACACCGTAGCATGACGCATCAATCAACACAGAGCAAATGAAGTTAAACAGGAAATTAAGCACGTATTCTGCAATGAAATATCAGGTTACTTTTTAAAATAGAACACCAGATTATATTTCAAGTAACTACATCACCAAAACGTCATAATGTGTGAAAAAAAAATCACATTCACTATATTGTTTCCTCTCATAATGTAACTGCACTGGAAACTTCAGCAACTTTTATTTAGTTCATGTTTTACTGGTGCAGTTTTATCTCTTCTCTATACGGATAGAATGTCGGTATTTTGATACGGCAACTATATGGATAGTGGCTATCCATATATCCTGTCTTCCAGGGAAAAATTACATAAAAAATGTTGTTGAACATGAATATTTGAATACGTAATTGTAATTGAAAAAGGGAATTGATCCCAACACTGGCTGCCGGGCTTTTCCACCTTTGCTTCAAAAGTGGAACAACTTCCACCAATGCAGGTCATCAGAACATAACATTAAACACTTGGCTAAATTCAAAGTGAGGTGATGTTCAACCATCCAATGGCACTTTACCATTATCATTCAGCATGCAGTGAATCGCTGAGACATCTCTCCTTTGTCCTTTGAAGTGCTGTGCACTTATCAGAAGTATAATGTTGGAGTTCAGCTTCCTTCCATAGGCAGCAAAAAAAAAAAAAGTAGATATATATATATATATATATATATATATTGCTTCACAAACAAGGAATGAAAACAAATGTACCAATCTAACTGTTTTTATTTATTTATTTTTTTTCATTTCTGTATAACAGGTTTTGAAAGCTGTATTATGGACCTGCCAAAATAAATCCAAAATGCAGCTTGAAATGTTCAGCAACCTAACTTAACGAATGAGAGAGTAAGGTTGCTCAAACTAAGCAGTGTTATTATTTATTATGTTCTTCATGATATATCATACAACACTCGATACATGTGCTTTAATATGCAATATACACTTTAACATGGAGGGATAGACTTGCTGGCAGTTTGTAAGAATGGCCTAGTGGGTGAGCTCAAAAAGTTGTCAAAGGTTCCAAAAATGCAATCAAATTGTATTTATTTATAGAAATGGTAACCATTTGTCCCAGTCCTTTCCAGTTTCAGACACAAATTTTCTTGTCATTCCAACCAGCATCTGATTCACACAAGCCATCAGTCTGAGGGTGGTAGGGGGTTGTCCTTACTCTTCTTATCCCTAACATCTGATAGGCCTGGAAGAGTGTGCGACCCATGAAGTTGGGACTTTGGTCTGTTAAGACCTCTCTGGGAATTCCGACATGAGAGAACAGTTTTAGTAAGACTGAGGCTACCTGTTTAGCTGTCACCTCTCTCAAAGGAATAGCTTCTGGATATCTGGTTGCATAGTCAGTAATGACCAAGATAAACTTGTTACCTGTCTGACTCCTCTCAACTGGATCAACTACATCCACTCCTATGCGTTCAAAAGAGGTACCTATGACATGAAGTAGTACAAGCGGGACTGGAGCAATACATTGTTAGCTGGCACTCTGAGCAGGTTTTCCAAAAGTCTTTCACTTGACTGTACATACCTGGCCAGTAACACCTCTTGGAAATGCACATGAAGGTTTTCATGAAGGCTCAATGACCTGCCCAAGGAACTGTGTGACCTAACCGCAGAACTTCATCTCTACAGGATTTGTGAAGGACTAGCTGCTTGCCAAAATCATTAAGTCTGTAAAGAAGGTTGTTCTCTATAGCAAACTGCTCTCTGAGGGTCTTTCTCTGTTTCTTTAAAACACTGCTCAAGAGTGGAGTCTTCACGCTGCTGCTTAGGTAGGTCAGTCTCCTCTGACTGCTCCAAAATAAATTCCCCCACCTGCTGCCTGCATCTGTCCAACCTGTCCTCCTCTGTGGCTCCATGTTCTGATGTTATCTCTTCCCCATAGAATGGCATAAGCTGCAGAGTACCTGTCTGACTGTCTGATGTGTGTGGAGAAGGAATTTGTTCTGACACTTCCTCCATTGCAAAGTGTGACCTTGGCAAAGAGACAGGGTCTACTCTACCTTGCTTTACTTTTGCACGAGTTACTGCTCCACAAATTCCTTCCTTTCCCTGGCGGAGGAGATCAAAAAGGACAGGAAGATCTGTCTCTAGGAGCAAGGGATATGGCAACTCTGAAACAACTCCAACTTTTATTAAGTAAGCCTGCCAATTAGCCTCAATGTAAATCTCTGCTGTAGGGACCTGTTCCCCATGTCCATGGACAGAGATGACTGGAAATGTATCTCCCTCACTCCACAACTCCCTAGGGACAAGATGAGACTGAACAAGGGACTGGGAACAACTCGTATCTAACAGGGCTGTGTGAGGCCTGCCATTAAACTGTACAGTAGTAAGAGGGGAGGCTGACTGCCCTACAGGAGGAACAGAAAAACCTGGTTGTGGAACAAAACAGAGACTTGTGGCTTTCTGCTTTTTAAGGGGGGAAAAGGGCATGTATTGCCTGCCTCACCACAGTTATAACAGACAACTTGTTCCTTATCTGCTGGCTGAGTCCTATTACCACTGCTGTCCTGAGGTGCTGTTGTGGTAAGTCTAGGTTGGCTAGGAGAGGAGCTACCACCCCTGACCACACCCTCAGACTTACCCCTGGCGTAGTAGTCCAGCGTAGTGGTAGATCCCTGGGCCCTTGTGCCTGCTGCCTCTGCTGCTGTGTCATGGTTGTGTTCCCTGACCCAGGTCTTCACTTTTGGATTGAGGACTGAAATACTGCTCCAAGACCATCTTCTCCAAGATATCCTCCTTGCTGGCAGCATTAAAGTCCACCCATTTACAGAACAAATCTTTGAGGTGAATATATAGCTTCTGTGGTGACTCCTCATTTGGTGTTTCCAGGGCTGGATTCATGGCAACAAAAGCACTTCTTGCCTTACCCGTTAGCAATGGGATTAACCCAATGGACCAATGGTCTTCCAATCTCATCAGCCTTGACTCACCCATTGGCACTCTTCCTGATGCAGGAACTGGAGACCAAGGTGACCTGACGGTTGAGGACTGAGAGCCAATGGGTGTTTGCTGAGAAACACCCCTACAACTCTATTACATGTGGTACTTTCCAAGAAGCACACCACTATATAAAATTTCTCACATACATAGAGAAAATGGAAGCTAAGGATACTGTAAATTACAGCTGATGATCCCACTACTTTTTGGGTAACATTTATTTTGTTGTTCACTCATTTTTTTTTTTTTTTTCAATTTGTTTTTAGTTTATGTATGCATATATGTGGGCATGTGTGTATTGTGTACATATGCATATATTTATTTTGTATATTTTATATACTTTCTATAATTTACCCTTATTGTTTATAAAACATGACAATAGCTCAGCTGGAGCTATGGGGTGGGGGAGGGGGATGTTTCACTGTTCTTAATTGAAAAATCATTGATGTTAATGTTTTTGTTTATATGTATGTATAATTGAAAAAGTAACAATAAAAAGACCTTGACAAAAACAAAAAGAAACACCCCTACAACTCTATTACATGTGGTACTTTCCAAGAAGCACACCACTATATAAAAGTTCTCTCTGTAGTTTTCTTCTTTGAAAGTCACCACTGAGCTTGGATAGCATTAGCCGCTAATCACACCGGCTTTTTGCACTGGTGGTTTATGTTTAGGAGAGCAGAAGAAAGAGCGCAGCTCCTCGCTTCAGCAGGCAGTGAAACTCACCTAGTTGTATGTTAAAAAACAATTCAAAGTAGCAGCGGCAGCCAAACCTGAAGGTCCGAGACACTCTTTAGGTGTAAAAATCCTTTATTGAAACAGGGATGTCATAATATCATTGCATAAAGATTTTTTTTTAACGTAAATCGTTGAAGATTAAGTAGCTCTATAAATAGTTAATATCAATAAATTATATGTATCAATTAGGGATGTAACGATTCACTCAACTCCCGATACGATTCGATTCACGATACTGGGTTCACGATACGACCGTGGCTCAGGTGGTAGAGGGTCGTCTTCTGATCGAGAGGTTGGGGGTTCGATCCCAGTACCTGACTATGTGTCGAAGTGTCCTTGGGCAAGACACCGAACCCTAAGTTGCTCCCAGTGGTCGACTAGCGCCTTGCATGGCAGTCCTGTCCCACTGGTGTGTGAATGTGAGAGTGATTGGGTGAATGAGCTGATATGTAAAGCGCTTTGAGACTGCTTCAGTGTGGTGATAAAGTGCTATATAAATCAAGTCCATTTACCATTTACCATGTGTCGCTGGTGGAAGGTGCTTTGCTTCAAACACGCATATGAAGCGAACATTTGTGCGGCAGATGCGTCCGGTGCCGCAGAAGATGCGTCCGGTGCCGCAGAAGATGCATTTCGGTGTGAAAGCAGCATAATGGGTCAACAGATCAACCACAGTGTCCGCCATGTTGTAAACAAACAAAGTTCATCAGCTGCTGGTCCTTTAAAACCTTTTTACTTGGTTTTTATTTTGTAAACCTTTGAATTTTGTATCCCCATTTTATTATAATTTTCTAGTCACTGTGTTGTTGGCACTTATGTTTATATTATATACATTATATAAAGATTTTTTTTTTTTGAATGATTTTGGGAAAACTTAAATGAAAACTTTTGATCACCCCCGCAAACTCCGTGTATGCTTCCTTCTGCACCCGACTGTCCTACATGTGTATGACTGCTGGCCTTGTGTGAGCACTACATTAGGTCACTCCCTCTGCTGCAGAAAGCTCAGTCCTGTCAGTCCTACTGGGCCTTGTTAATATCACATATCCTTGTGGCATCAAATGTGATGCTACCATGTTATCTGATGTCAGCTGTCACAGTCAGCCAGCAAGCCCCCATTGATCAGCTCACATTCATTCTTTATGAGTCTTGGCTTGAATGCTTCCTGAACAGCAGGCTGAGAAGGAGCTCTGAGTAATGGACCATTACATTTCAGCAGCACCGAGTCTTCTGTTGGCTTTGTGAACATTCATGACTTCTCGGGCAAGAACTTGAATTATTTATATAAAGTCTCTCAGGGTGAGAATGTGCTCAGTTTTAGAAATCAAAACTAGTTTTAAAGCTTTTTTTTTTTTGAGAAAAAAAAGGCTGTTAGAGTTGTCTGGTTGGTTCAGGTTAGTTTTCTTAAGGTTGTATGCATGACAACCATTGCTGAAATGGTTTGTTTGAAAAGGTCACCAACCTTTCTGAAACTGCGAGCTACTTCAAAGTGAGTGAATAGTCCAAAGGGCTACCATCAGTTTAAAAAGCACTTATTAAATACTAAATTATCACATTTTCACTTAAAGTTTCAACATGCATCACTGAATTTCTCCTAATTTATGCAGTTGTTTAATTTTCATTAGGTTTCATGGGAAATAATCATGTTTCTACATGTAACATGTTTGTACAATTTAACCATTAAATCCACTTTTAAAACAAACAAATGAACGAACAAAAAACAACATCTAATCACCATCTTATACTAATCTGTGACTTTTGAAAATGTTTGTCACAATGTTTCAGTGAAAATAAACATTTACAGATTAAAAATTATATATATATATATATATATACAAGTAAACCAGATTTTGTCACCATGTTGGTGACCCCTGGTTTAGGGTAATTAACGAAACTTAATGACAGCCTTCACGACCTCTTGTTCATACTAATGACAGGTGTAATGTTATAATAATGACAGCGTAATGTCAGCCTTCATGTGACGTGTTACCAAAGATGTTTTATTTCGTCTCGTGTACAGCTCTCTGATGAACTTCGCTGTTCATACGCTTTATAAAAAAATCTGATTCAAAACAACTAATCCATCTTTATTTTCATGTGCATTGTAAGAATGTGCTTCTGTTGCGACCAAAGTCTGTCTCTGACCTGCTATAAAAAGAAAATAAATAGTAGCAAAATAGCCAAGGCTTTTGGAGTAAACAGGTTAGTTTCTGAAGGATCCTAATGTAGAGTGAAGCTGCATGTCCATAAATTGTGGGTAAATAAGGTGAATTTAAGAAACATTTGCCAAAATATAAAATCAAATAGCAACCTTTAAGCTTGCAGGTTCTTAGCTGTTTGTCATGGATGGTGAATTCCAATGTGGCGAACCACGGCCCTGAATCTAAACTCAGCCTTGTTATTTGTGGCACAATGTGTGGGTTTGACAAATACAAGCAGACATTGATCGAAGCACTGAGTTCATTGCACTGTAAAGTATTTCTGTGACACTTTGGCACATACCTAGAGGTGTTTTGTCTTTGGCCACCAGGACTCCTGACACCAGCTGAGGCTCAAGCTGCGAGTTCTGCCAAGTATTCACTGTGGCCTTTTGGCTTTCAACCAATCAGAGGTGACATGATTTATTACTGTCTGCACATCCAAATGTTTCCAATAATTTATTCACTCACTTTAGAATGTGTCACAGAATTGTATGCCATTACAGCCAGAATTAATGATATGTCAAAATCTAAGAAATCAATCCTGAGTTTGGAATAATGAGTAAGTGAATACTATTGTTATCTATCTATCTATCTATCTATCTATCTATCTATCTATCTATCTATCTATCTATCTATCTATCTATCTATCTATCTATCTATCTATTAGGGGTGAGACAATACACTGAGTTTACAATATGATATGACAGACTAGAATGGGCTTGCGATTACGATATAATTATTTTTTTAAAGAAAAAAGTAAATAAATATTGAAGTTGGAAAGACTTACTGTTGAAGTCAATAGGAATATTAAAAAAATAAAAACAAACCATAACGATCTGGTGTGTAGTATATTGTGTATTTTCTATAGTACATTGCAGTGTTTTTTTTATTGATAAAATATTATTGAAATTAGTTATATATGCTGGTTGTAAGGGCCCAAATTGACAGGCTTCCTAAATAAATGATCCTCCTTCCATTTTGATATTCCTGTCTCAGTTTGACTGTGCATAAAAACATTGATGAAATGTGTTTTGTGCAGGAACTTTAAGGCATTATCTTATCTTCAGTGAACACAAAATTGTTCAAAGACATTCAATTCCTGGACCATCAGTGTCTGACTGATGAATGATCCACAATTCAGATAACACACTGCCAGATGTTGTGGAAAGACTTCGAGCTGCAGTGATTTAGTTGCTTTTATGGGTACTTGTACTTTTTTGAGTATATTTCTAAATCAGTAATTGTACCTAAGTACGTTTTTAAAAGAAGTAAAGTAATTTCTTACATTTCTACACCAACCGGTTACCGAGTAGATTATTATTTCTTGTGATTATTTTTTTCTTCTATTTACATTTAATAGTCTCTTGTAAAGGCACATTGAATATAATACATTTGTTCTTAGTCATGCCATTTCTGATCAAAACCTTTTTTTGGTTCAGGTTGTTGTTTATACCTATTATGTTGGGACCCACATGACACATTGGATGTGGCACTGCCATAAATAGCTATACTTAGAGCCTGACAACTTCTTCTTCTTCTTCTTTTTTTTTTTAAATTGACTTCATCGGTGTTTTCTTTAAAAAGGAAGTGTACATTTTGGCAAACCTTTTATTTTATACAAATGCATTTGTGCAAAATACATTAAGTTCCAATTGTGGTAGATTTGGTTTCTTCCTTCTTAAGTTTATACATGAGATGTTTACTGTATGCAAGGGAACCGTGACAAAATGTATTACCAAAAATAAACATGGGGGGGATGAAAGTAACTAGTAACTTTTACTCTGAGTACTTTTTAATTTAGGTACTTTTTACTTGTACTTGAGTATTTTATGTATGACTTACTTGTATTTGTACTTGAGTACAAATTCAATTAAGTAGCAGTACTTGTACTTGAGTAGAATATAGCAGTACTTTACACCTCTGGTAATGGATATGATTGTGAGAATGCTGGGCTCCTGTATTTATTGTATTCCTGAGTCAGATACGCTCTCTACTGGGAAGAAACTATAACTACACATAAACCTGCTCTGTATTGATTTCTTATTAAATGTCAGACCATGGTCTGATGTGATTACCCACGGATTGTTTTAAATTTGTCCACACATTAAGTATGAATGAACCCACCGAGCTTGGTTTTCCCAGTGTAACCATTCTGAGAAGATACAGCCTCATGCATTGATATTGTCTGCAAACATATAATGCTGTTTTGTGTTTGTCATTTTTTAAATAGTTGCACAGTCGGTGTTTGAACAAGCACAAGGTGATCTCCATCTAAAGTGAATCCTCTGAGGCAATGGAACAAAAGACCAGCGAGGTGCTTGTAGTAACATATTAAAGTTATTGGACTCATTTAGGCCTTTAACTTAACGACATCTTTGTCTTTCTCTCTCCAGTCTCCCACCTCCACCTCTCCCCAGAGGCAGTTGAAGAACAGGTCCAAATCTATAGAGGAGACACAGCATTCAAAGAGGGTGAGCAGGTCTTCATCAGACATCCTATAGAGAACATATTTTTTCCTATTTGTCCCAACCTATTTGGCTGCTTGTGCTGTTTTATCCGACAGACCTTTGCGTCCCAAAAGTCACTCCCTGGGAGGCCTGAACTGGAGAGAGTGAAGGTGAGCTGTGTGCACAGGGATGTTTGAAGATAGAAAATAATAACCATAATTATGTCATGCTTCTGGTGTCCCTGGAGGTTCTATTATAGTTAGAAAAATCAAGCTTTTCTTCTCTGTGTGTTCCAGGAGATTCCTGATGAGACACCCACGGCCTCCACTGAAGAGCTGAAGTGAACAATCATTGTCCTGTCATCATGAAGATCAACACATGTACATATGAAACAAATAATGTGGATATTGGTTTCATTATAGAACATTAATAGCAAATAAGGTTTGAAAAACACAAGACACCGCATTGATTTTAAACGCACATGCACACACAGACACACACACATCCATTAGTGGGGATGAAGCTTTCTCATTGTGCTGTTAGTTACGTGACGATACCTGATGAATGTCTACTGACAATAAAGCAATGTCATTAAGTGAATTGTTCTTTATTTATTTCTCAACTACAAGTTTTTCTGAGAACGCATGCAGGAGAGAGTCAGGAGAAGGAAAGCAGAAATGTGCTGGAGTCTGAAAATGTTCCCATTTCATTCATGTAAGCAGCCCCCAGAGAAATCACTAAATACAATATTTTATTATTCGGTTTTATTGTTGATAAAGTACGACGAAACCAATGTTTTACTTGGATGACTTAAGTGTCATAATATGACGACATTTGCCGTATTTGACATTGGTACTGGTTTACCAATTTTTTTTTTAACCACTTTGTCCTTTTCTATCTTTTCTTGACACATCTTCATGTTTTTCTTTCATAAACCACCAGACTAAATCACCACAAGTAGCAATACTTGCTACCAGAGATCTTTCCATCCATACTGAAAAATCAAAAAAAGGTACCTGTGCTGGAAATATATAACATAAAACATGTTTAATGTATTTTTTTTTTTAAAACAGCACCTTTTCAGAATCATAAAAGTTTTTTTATTTGCCAAGTACAGTTTAAAAACAGTACAAGGAATTTAATTTGGTAGTCGGTGCAAATAAAAATAAAAAACAAACCAGAAACAACAACAACAACAACAACAACACATATAAAGGATAAATATATCATTATTTTATACCATAAAATACAATCCATGAAGTGCAGGACCCTCCTGATTTCTCTGATTTTATTAATTGGACAATATTGGATATTGACAAAACGCTAATTTTGAACACCTCTAACTTTTGTTACTTTATTATAATGCCTTTATTTATCTTTCCCTTTGTTGCAAGGTCTGCTGAAAACAATTTAGATTAAAGGTGCAAGGTGGGGTGGACAGGTTGCCATGATTCTATTGCAGGGTCATCATACAGACAGACAGACAGTCAGTCAGTCACAGACACATGAACTCTTACAGTCCGAATAAAGACTCACATACTCTGGGTGAACCTACATGTAAGGGATAACATGCAAACTGATCTCCCTTAGCACAGTTTGGCACAGTGTCCTCCTCTGGTTAGCTGGAGCTTTAACAACCTCAAATAAACATTTTTAGAAAGCCCACACTTGATGTATTGTTTACTGTTTATTGCAATAAGTTTAATGTTTCATTCATTTATACTCTGTTTTTCTTTGAAAGCACAATAGTTGTCCGACATTGTGAATGCATCACTGGCGCATGAATGTGCTAAATGCAGTTGTAAGAGGACATGCTTCAGCTGATGCAGCTCCATAGAGAGTATTTTCCCTTGCCTTTTCACTCCATTCATCTCTACTCCTTGGTTTATCACTGTGTGTAAATGACAGAAGGTGAATGAGATGATGTTAAAATGCTAAAGTTAGTAGATAGTACAGATGTTATTATTCAAGTTGTGCTGGAGCTAACTTTATGTTATACTCGTGTGTTAATGAAGCTACTTAATTTTTTTGACAGCCACATGTGATGTTATTTGCTTAGTGATATGATTTGTAAGTGTTGAATATTGAATGAATACTGTTTTACTTTGATGTTGCTAATTTTAGAGTAGTTTACATGATGTGTGGCATCTACTATACTGATAGACGTTTGTTATGTCACTTTGCAGACCACAGCAAGATAAACCACCATAAACTTGGACATCTGTAGCCGTGTTCTTTACCTTGAGGACCAACATCTTTCACCTTGCCGCTCTAAACCAGTACAATTTGGAGACAACTTTTCCTCTTCTTTGTATGGTCCTTTGAACCGGATTGAGCATTAATTAAGGTATGGAACCTGCAGATGTACAGACTGAGGCTGCACCCCACCGTGCCTTTACAGAGAGAGAGAGAGACATCCCCCAGCCTACTTGGCAGAGTATGTGTTTGCAACACTCCCTTCAGAAGGACAAAACCCACACCACACGAGTAATCTACCATCAGCCATCATGTCGTGGGAGAACAAACTCATCTCAGAGGAGTGCCGCCTCCAGGTCAACACGGTCATCTCGCTCATCCATGAGTAGATTCCCCTCCAATGTTCTCTCGGAACTGGAAAAAGCACAGCTTGAAGAGCGAGTGAAGTTGATGGAGCTCAAGGAGTTACATCAGAATTTAGAAGGGGACAAACGAATAGAACCTGATTGTCGGCGACTTCAAGCCAGACAGGTCCAACAGCTGTAAGAGGAAACCATCAGAACACAAGATACATTAATCAGAGAGCTAGAGATGCAGCTAAAGAAAAGAGATAATGAGCTTGAAATAGCTAAAACAGTTACTTCTTTCCTGAAAGAGAAAGCCAGGGACTCTTATGGTACCAGATCCTCATCGTGCGCACCAGATCATATTGTGGACCCACCTCTAGAACCTGTACCTCCACCTTCGGCACACCAAGTGACTCCCTCACCTGTGACTGTACCTCCAGCCCAACATGCAGCTCCTCTCCCTCAGGCTTAGCTTCCAGTGTCACATGTGGCTCGGCCCTCTGTGCCTTATCCATCTCTGCGTCAGCCACAAAATCCTGCTCCTCCTCCAGTATCCCTGCCTTCGAGTCCAGCACCAGTGAACTACTACTCTTCTCCAACTTTGCATCTGGTTCATCCAACACAGTATCACCCATCCGGTCCAGCCCTCACCCGTCCTGTCCGGACCTCCACTTTAGCTTTGCCTCAACCACAGGTAGCTGATGTGTTCCCTACCCAGTATCATGTACTCTGGCATTCCAAAACCTATGATCCCTTTCTTTGAAAGTGGTAAAGAAAGTGACTTTGTTCTACTGAGTATGGCCCTGGACAACCTACTGAATAATCATCTGCACCTGAGTGAGCAGTATAAGTATCAGGTGCTCCTTGAAAGTTACAGAGTGCTCTTCAGAGCCTACTTGCATGATCCAAGGCCATACATGACAGCCATGCAGGCTTTACAAGACAAGTATGGTCAACCTTGTTAGCTCATCCGAAGTGAGCTAAGGTTTGGAGACTCGGAGGCCTTTGATGAGTTTGCATTGTCCATCCAAACTCTAGTAGGCATTCTATGGACCCTGGAGGGACAGAATGGCTACAAACTAAGATGTGGATCACATGTTGATAGAGTGCTGAGTAAGATGCCGCCAAGCTATTGTGATGGGTTTGTGGAATATTGCCTGAACCAAGGTGTTCTCTGAACAGGTACTGACCAAACCTATTCCTTACCTGATCTGAGTTCCTGGCTTCATATGAAATCCCAAGCAAAGCGTATAGCAGGTAGAGCTTCTGAGAGAGCCTAGAGATTGGTTGCCCATCTACAAACCAAAGACGCCGAGAAACAAGTGCACATTTCCTTTGTCCATGCTAGATCTCCTGTTATGCCAAAGAAGCAATTATCTATGCCACACCTAGAGTTGAGTGCTGCACTCACAGGTGCTCAACTAGCTAGCTTTCTTCAAACTGATCACCTTACCCATCAGGAAGACCATTCTCTGGTCAGATTCCACAACAGTTCTACACTGGCTCAAGTCAGAATCTTGCCACTATAAGGTCTTCGTGGGCACACAAGTGGGAGAGATACAGAGTCTCACAGACGTGGCCAACTGGAGGTAAGTTGATACTAAGAACAACACTGCTGATGACATCAATAGGGGCAAGACCCTAAAGGAGTTGTCTGGACCGCACTGCTGACACCAAGGTCCTGCCTTCCTACATAACACTGATGATTATTGGCCAACTAACCCATCATCCTATCCGGAGGCGGATAATAGCGAGCTTAAGAAATCCTCCGTCTGTGGACATGTGACTGTCGACTCCTGTTCTCAACACTCCAGGATCAGCATGTTCTCTACATGGAAGGACTTCATGCAGGCAACAGTGCACTCCCTACACGGGGCGGCTGATCCACACTCTGAATTACTCCACCAAGCAACTGACTACATCAAAGCTGAAAATCTCCTCCTAAAACGAGCACAGATGGAGTCATTCCCAGAAGAGATCAAAGCGCTCATCTCTGACCGACCCTTGCCAACCTCAAGTCGTTTGGGCTCTCGATCTCCTGAGTATGACAAGGATGCAGGGCTCATTCAAGTCGGGGGGAGGTTACGAAGGGCAGAGCAGCTAGAACTAGACACCGGTCTTATTAGATCCAGAGCATCCCTTAACCAATCTAATCATCCAGGATTTTGATGAAACCCTCCTGCATCCTGGTTGGGAAAGAGTGCTGGCTGAACTTTGTTGTCGGTTTTGGATATTGCGAAGGAGGGAAGCAGTCAAGAGGCAGCAAAGTCATTGCATGCAGTGTCAGGCATGGCATGCCAATCCTTCTGTCCCTAAAATGGCTGCTCGTCTTCACCTATATACGCCACCCTTCTATTTAACAGGTGTAGATTGTTTCGGGCCCTTCACAGTGAAGTTGGGGTGTCAAACAGAGAAGATTTGGGGCATTGTCTTTAAATGTCTGACAACCAGTTGTGTGCAACTAGACCACTTAGAGTGTTTTGATACCACTGCCTTTCTTATGTCTCTCCACCGTTTCATCAACAGCACAAACTTTGTTGGTGGGGCTCGAGAGCTTCCCTTTGAGAACATGGCTCCTCTTTTAAAGGAACAGATGGCAAATCAGCAGATTGAGTTCTGTTTCAATCCCCCCAGTGTTCCTCATTTTGGGGGAGCATGGGAAACAGAAGTGAGGTCTGTGAAGACTGCTGTCAAGGTAGTACTTAAAGAGCAGACATTACCTGAGTCCGTGCTACAGACAGTCCTCCCGGAAGAAGAAGGCATCCTAAATGCTAAGCCCCTCGGCTACGTTTCATCTGGTATAGTCGATCCAGATCCTATCACACCTGTGTGGACACTGTGATGCATCACTTCCTCAAGCTGTGACACCCTTGGGAATGGCAGATGGAGGCACAGCCAAGTTCTTGTTCCCCGCTTTTGGACCAGATTCATCAGTCACTGTTTACCCAGCCTCCAGGGGAGACAGAAGTAGCAGAGAAACGGGAAACACCTTGAATCAAACCAAGTGGTGCTTATTGTGGATCCTCAGCTCCTGAGAGCTTTATGGTCTGTTGGGAAAGTGACTGCTACTTACCCTGGAGCTGATGGACGCATCTGGACCGCTGCCATTGAAGTCAAAGGTCAGACATACATTCGGCCAGTAGCTCGTCCGAATGAATCCAAAGATCCACTTGTCTGAGTGGCCTTTCAACACTGGATTCGACTGTCTGTGCAGACAGTCGTGGGCGGCTGTGTTAGAAAGCCCACCCTTGATGTATTGTTTACTGTTTATTGCATTACATTTACAGTTGCTGGTCATATAATTAGAAAATCATGAAAAAGTTAATTCACTTTATTTTATTATTTATTTTTTGCAAGGAGTAGAGATGAATGGAGGCAAACTAAAAAGTGCATTACCGCCACCTACTGGATTCTACGTGGACCAGATCTGGTCCACGTTGAACCCAGTAGGTGGCGGTAATGCACTTTTTAGTTTGCCAACTGCCATAAAACCCAAAAAGAAGAGGAAGAAACTGACATGTTTCAGCTGTTGCAGCTCCATAGAGAGTATTTTCTTTTGCCTTTTCACTCCATTCATCTCTACTCCTTGGTTTATCACTGAGTGTAAATGACAGAAGGTGAGTGAGATGATGTTAAAATGCTGAAGTCAGTAGTTTGAAGATGTTATTATTTAAGTTGTGCTGGAGCTAACATTGTGTTATGCCAGTGTGTTAATGAAGCTACATGTGATGTCATTTGCTTTGTAATATTATAAGTGTTGAATATTAAATGAATACTGTTGTCCTTTGATATTGCTAATTTCAAAGTAGTTTACATGATGTGTGGCATCTACTATACTGATAGACGTTGGTTATATCACTTTGCAGACTACAGCGAAATAAACCACCATAAACTTGGACATTTGAATCCGTGTTCTTTACCTTGACCACCAACATCCTTCACCTTGCCGCTCTAAACCAATACAATTTGGAGACAACTTTTTCTCTCCTTTTTAAACATAGTGCTAGCTTGAATCAATATTTATAAGCAGTAAAACACATTTTAATACTTGAATAATCAATGTAAAAAGAATTGTTCATTTTGTAGAGCAAACATAGGCAACAGGCGCCCTGGGGACCACATGTGGCCCTCAGTCAAATTGTTTGCGTCCCCCAAAGCAAATCCCCAAAAATTATAATTCAAGAAGTTGGAAGGAATATGAAGCCCAACATAATACACAAAATAACTTCCAAAACACACACATCAGCAACAAAATGCACAAAGTAGACTCATAAAACATAAAATGACAACAAAGAGACACAACAACCACTTAAACAAAATAACTTCAAAACACACAAAACAACATGTTTCAGAGTAGCTCCAAAGACACAAACTTACAAAACTTGACAAAATGACAGGAAAATATACAAAACTACCAAAATAAACTAAACAAAAATACAGAAAGAGACCCTAAAAAATGCACAAATCAACATTTAAAATGCAGACAATGACAGAAAAATACAGGCAATTAAAACAAGAACATAAATGACAAAAACACACACAATGATCCCTAAAACACACAAACTGACTAAAACCTGAGAAAGCATCAAAACCACAGACAAAGACAAAGGAAAAAAAAATGCACCGATTGGTCATTATTCTAAATGCTGACTTGAATGTTGATCATGTGGCTCTCGGATCAGATACAATCACATTTTTGCGGCCCTAAAACATGTGTTGTAAGGACTTTTTTTCAATACGAGACGTTCAAAAAACACAGGCGTAAGATCCACATCTGTTGAGTATGTCTTTTATATGACTGTTAGGACACATAGTACATAAGAAAAGCAAAGAAGAACAGTTCAGCTAAACAGAGACAAGGTACTACCTGGAATCAAACACGACCAGCCAAAGATTTCAGCATTTAAACCTATTTTCCATCATCCATCATGGTGCACTATATATCAGTTTGCTCAGAACTTGAAGTATGTATCTCATAACACTCTTTAGTCTGAGATTAAGACTGGGAACAGATGATGTGCACAGCTCTGTGATTGACAGGTGGGATGAGTGGCAGGATGATGACCTCCTCCAAGCGGTTTTGGATAAAGTGCTGACAGCAACCTCTTTATGTGTTGCACATCTGGAAAGGGGATTAACATCAACAAGGAGAGCTTTTCACCCAAAGAGCTTTGGAGCTTTTACAGAGAAGTACATCGACATGTACGTGTCTATATACGTTCATCCATGAGTCTTGTTGTAGTTCGTTCTGCTTCATGTTGAACAAACTCTCACATGTTCCTCCCTTAGCAACCATCAACAGCTCCAACAGCATCCACACTTCATTCATCTGCACCCCAACAGGGCCGTTATCTCTCCTGGATTCCCAGCTGTCATACCATTTGGTAAGTAACATCTGTCTCCTGTAAATGTGTTCTGCTCCTCTGAGTGAAGGATACACGTCTGAGGTCAGCCTGTTTGGCAGGTAGGCTGGAACTCTGCTGATATGACACAACTGCAAATGGACTGATTATTAAATACTACAGCTCACTCAGGACAACACTTTGCTCACTCATAAAGAACATGTGGCCTGTGTGAGTGAACATGCATAATAAGAGGATCTCAGAAAATCCTCACATGGCTTATTTCCACTTGCTTGATCTTGAGTGCTGGCAAAGTACCTGATGGTCCTTCTCAAATCACGCAGATTACACTGAATGTGAAATATTTATTATAATTATCAAGTGTGGGGGGGTCATTTAGAGCCTCGGCTTTGATCTTTGCTACAGAACGTGACGAAAACAGCTGAATGTGAGCAGACTTGGTAATGCAGTGCAACAGGCTCTCACCACGAGATGTCACCCTTTGATACATGAGGGCTGATTCATCACATGCATTTTCAGGACTTTCTGTTGTTAAAAGCATCTATTTAACCTTCTGCAAGTTTATTTCATGATGCTTTACTTCAGTTTCAGAGTTCACACACACACACGCACACACACACACACACACACACACCCACACACACACGCACACACACACATACACACACTGTTACATCCTGATGAGTGGGGAAGAACAGGGAAGAGGGAGTTAGGGTGTGATATGAGGAGTGATTGATGCTAACATATTTTGGTTGTTACTGAAAGTCCAATGTTAATGATGCTGGTATTGTGCATATTGTGTACCTAAAAGAATGCTTTAATAACTTCACTATTTCATTGTTAGACTCTAATGGAATTTTACCTCACTGTCATAATTTGGTTTACAATTACATTCTTTGTCATAGATTGTGCCGACTATACTTATTTCACACGACTAAAACTAAAGTCTCGTTGCAAATGCAAACAGAGGCACGGTGACTAAAAGTGCACAAAAAAGCATGGCATTCCTATTGGAAAATGTTAATATGAAAATGCTAAATTAAAAAAAATAAAAAATGAAAATAATCCGAACGTTCTTCATTCAGTCAGTGCGTAATTTTGTGCTCGGGTAAATTGGTGTAAGGGGGGGATTACGATGTCCTTGAAAGCTTGTAACACAGTACAAAAGCCACAACAGAAGTAGAAATACATGAAGAAAAGTGAAGATGACGGAGGTTAAAAAATCCACAAGGAAGTGTTTAACCAGAAGTTAGAATAGAACAAATAAATGCAGCAAATTGGAAGTACGTAACTAGTCTAAAACAAAAAAAAAATACTGATGACTTATTAACAAAACATATGTACATAAAATAAAAGTTTAAGACTGGAAATAAATCAAAATGTGTCCAATTTACTATTGGATGTACAGCTACACAATTTACTCATCATTCCTCTGACTGCATGAACAGCAATACAATATAAATTTGAATCAAAGTAACAGATTCATAGTAATTAGATGAGACGGAGAGGGAGAATCACAAACACACAAACATAAGGCCTTTAGATTACATCATCCAACATACACAAATTTCACAGGAGTCCACTGAGAGCGTATTCAGCAGTGATCTATGGAAACAGTCTCACAGACTCCCACACACACACAGACGGGTTACATATGCTCTCAGGGCCTCTGTGAGCATCACAACCTGCAGGAGGAAACCACATAGAATGGGAAAGATGCAGTGACTATAATGACTGTGATTTCACTTTCTGTAATTACTTCCATCCTCTTTGCTTTTAAGAGAGACACCAGCACCCTCCCTCCTCTGCTGGTGTCGCCATATTACAGCAAAGTGGCTGATGTGTAGAGGGGAAGATGCTCTCTTTGAACCGAGAGTGTGAAAACCTTTGAAGGGACTTGCTGTTCTATAGACGGTGGAGAGGCTCTTTAGGAGCTGACATGCAGCTGTGGAAAATGAAGGAAAATAAGTTTCAAGATGCTGGTGCACTCTGATGAGACTCAGCAAAAACTGAGGTCTTGCATTGTGTGTGTGAGCTAACCTGAACTTGGTGACCTTTTTCTCCCATTTGAAAGATGTCTTTTAAACCATGTCCCTGGTCGGGACCAGGTTGTGAAGAGGATAAAATCTGAGCGAGTATGAAAGTCCTGCATCCTGACCAATCAGTTCTCTTGGAAAACGACCTGCCCAAGAAAAGGTGTGTTGTTCTGTGGACATGTTGCTGCATGAATCTGATGAAACAGTTGACAGTAGAGAGAATATGTAGTCATCAATTTCATCTACCGATGACATCCGATAGGGAACATATAAATTTTGATCTGATGACTGATATACATTAGTCAGCTGATAAAGCCATCCTGTATCAGGTGCTTTCAGACCCATAAATTAATTAATTAATTCATGCATTCTGTGGCAACGCAGAGAGTACTTCAGTCCTGTAAGATAATACAGGCTGTATAAAATACAAATATTGTCCCCCTGATGATGTAGGCTGAGCTGCATGAACGCAGCATCAGATCCCCAGACAAGGTCTGTGCTTTAATAAAGTGAAAATTAACAGTGTTTTCTTTGATGAACAATGTACTGTATAATCTCACTAATTTAACTCATTCACTGCCAGCCATTTTCAGAACAGCTACCCCCTCAATGCCAGGCATTTTAGAGCATTTTGACTGATTTTTAAAGACAGAATATTTTGTACTATAAAAATCCAAAATCACCAGATTCTGAAAGATTAGACTCTCCACTTTCATTAGAAATTTTTTTTTTTCTAGCTTGTTTCGTTGTTCCGTAATCAGCTGATGAATAGAGGCAAGTTTCAGACAAAACACCAGTTTCTGACGAAAAGCTGAGGGAAAAAAGGCTTTTTCTGAAAAAACCTGTCGTGTGACTTTGAAGCATTTTTTCTTTTTTTTTTTTTTTGCTTTAGTGACACCTCAACATTGGTTTCCTTCTATAAAACAACACTTTGATGGCAACATTGTTATTATTTTGCTATCTGGGTCAGAGTTGTATATTTCCTTACTGTGTTTTGGCCTTCCTCCAAGTCTCCCCCACCCTCAGTTCCCACACATGCAACTTCCTCCTCCCGTCATGCTGAGTCAACCTATTTAGCCTGGGTTGTTGATCGTCTTCTCTCACGATTGCGACACTCTCAATATTCCACTTAGGTCCACACATGCTATGCTTGAGTGTGAACTGTTGTGAGCTGTTGGGAGGATACTTCACAATATACCTTTGCAGTGTTGGGAACGTTACTTTAAAAAAGCATTTAGTTATAGTTACTCACTACTTGTTCCAAAAAGTAACTGAGTGAGTAACTGAATTACTCTATAATAAAAGTAACTCATTATCAAGGAAAGTAGTGTAACTATTTGCGTTACTGAAAAAAAAAGTTGCTATATGTCAAATAATTCAGTTTATTTAGATGCATGTGTCATGAGGTGCTTCATTAAATTTGAGTTGAGTTGATGATCTAGCCTGCAAGCGACTGCCAGCACCACTCTTCACTAACGCACTAGCCCAACTGTAGGCCTGGGCCGCCTTGGGCCTCTGGGGTGGTCTTGGCCGGGATGGCTGGGGTGGGTTGCCGGGGTGTCTTGTTGCCTCGGCACGGGTGTGCATTCCTTCTGGGTGTTCACGAGGTCCCGGGGCTGTTTGATTTGGCGCTGTTGCCCCTTGCATACGCATCTGGTTGGTCTCTGGGGCTGGGGCCCTGCGTGCTCCCCTGCCGCTCCTTCCTCCTGCTCCCTGTCCCCCTGTCTCGTCCTCCCCCCCTCCTCCTCCTTTGCTCTTGCGCCCGCCATCCTGTTGGGTTGGGTTTGGGGGGCTCCCGTTGGTCTGGGGCGCTGGTGGGGGGTCTGGGGGTTGGGGGTGGGATCGGTGGCGTGGTGCGCTGGGTCCTTGGCTCCTTGGGGCTTTCTCGGGTGTGTATGGGGGGGGCGATGGCTGCCTCTCGGCTTGGGATCTTGAGGGCGTTCGGGGGCTGCTTGGCCGTGGGGTGGTCGCCGGGGGCCCTTAGGCTGCCTGCTCTTGCTGCTGGCCTGACTGCTTCTTCGGGCCCGGGGGCGGCTCTTGGGTTTTGCAGTGGCGGTTCTTGGAAATACATTTGTCATGGATGCACTGGCCTTGGGCTGTGGGATAACACTCATACTGGGCTCAACCTTAGACACGTTGTTCCCAAATACCTGTTTTATGGAATTTCCACTCACCTCTTCCTCTGTTCACAGCCACCACCATTATTCCTAAACCGCACACTGGTCACCAAACTGGCTTGACAACACAACAATAAGCACAATATACACAACCACAATTTCACATCGCATCACTTAAAACCTAACAAATATTCCCCACCCATTCTATATCCTATCTTGTATCCCTCTTCCCTGTTAACTTCCCCACCCCCCTCCAACCCCTCACCTTGGTGTAACACTGCCCTCTCTCTTTTACATCCTCCCTTTAATAAAGTATTTCTTACCCTTCCCTAGGGAGAGCTGGTGATGGTCACAATTATGCAATGAAATAAATACATTTATTTAATTGCAATAATAAAATATGCATTGCTGTTAAAAGATTGCACTTCTTGTAGTGTTAACCTTCGACAGCATGTGCAGACAAGGAAAAAAAAAAAAAAAAAAAAAAAAAAAAAAATTTGAGTTGCTTACAACGGATGGCGACAAAGTTTTCACTCCTGGATATAATGTACACTTCACATGCACATTCTTGCCTTTGATCACAATTAAATCTGCAGTGTGTGTGTGTGTGTGTGCTGTCACATGTGTAAAAACACTGGCTCTGATTGGCTACCATGACACATGACGCCACCTTGGCCAATCATAATTGCTCACCTTGTTTTTAACCTACCTCCTCATGTTGGCACGGTGTAAAAACATTGGCTCTGATTGGCTACTATGAAATGAAACATGATGCCGCCTAAGCCAATCATTATCGCTCACCTTGTTTTTAACTCACCTCCTCACTACAGCTGAGTAAGAAGCCGGGGATGCTTTCGGATAACAGTTTATTCAATCAATGCATGTAACGCACCGCATTTAACATTCGGTAACGATAACGGCGTTGTAACCCCGTTACTGAAATAAAAAATGCCGTTACATAATGCCGTTATTTCAAACACTGTACCTTTGTAGTGCCATTTTTTGCCTCTTCCCTGGCTTCTCCCTCCCCGCTGATGGTGAGCATCATGGCTAATCTCTCATCAGAAGGTGCACTGCTGCCACCTACATGGCACCAGTTGGTCACTACTTCATAGTACAAGGCTGATATTCACGGGAGAACACCGTCACACTGTCTCCTAGCAACCCCTGTTGAAAAACACAATTGATGTATATATTGGCAGCGAGTCAGTTAAGCATTGCAGTCATTGATTCCTGCATTCCTTCCTTCCTGTTTTTACTGCTGTAACAGTATTATTTTTAACTAAATTGTTGATTTTAATTCTTCAATTTGTAAAGAAATATTCCTCAATTCTGACAAGTCTCCACAGTTTGCCTGCTCGTGATTAGTCTGACCTGCAATCCCCCCCCCCCTTCACTGGAGTGCAAATGTAGTCAGGCTCAAAGTAAACATGTTGATAGTGTGCTTTGTAAGATAGGGGCTATCTGACAGAGAATGTTTGGCTAGGTGAGAGATATCCTGGATATACTTATCTAGCTTTGTAGTACAGGTCTCTAGGTATAACCAGCTGTAGTTGTAGCTGTGTTCTCAAGACTGACAGACCCCAGTGGTCATCCTCTTTAGGTCTTTAAAGCTGGTCCTCACTCCCTGAAGTTTTGTCATCAGTTGCAGGGATGCATACGACATAGCTCTCCTCACAGGCCACACAGCCACAGGAGGATGATGGGGAGTCTGGTTGCAGGGTGACAGATAACACCGTGTTTACCACTCCATCAAACTTCACCAGCAGAGGCAGACAGACTCCAGAGAGAGAAAGCTTCAGGAAAGGTGTAAGAGGACAATCACACATTTCACCCCTGACTTACTGCAGCCCTGATGTCTCTGAAAGGGCAGATAGCAATGAAGAAAAGAAAAAGTGCATGTTCATGTGATAAAGCCAGGCTCAATGGACATGCTGCTAATTTGTAATTCTGTATGTTTAATCACATTGATCTAAATCTGGTCTGTCATCCATCACATTCAGAAGACTGGAATCCTAAAATTATGTGGTTAGAGTAGTTCAAACAGATGACTGATTTCATGCCTCAGCAGTAGTTCAACTAGATTCTGTCTTATCCACGATCCCCGCACTCTTCATACTGCTGTCCATGGTCACTGAGTTATTCTGTACATTTGAGCTTGAGGTCAATACTGTGAACCTGACCCTTGGTGTTGGACAGACTAGTGAGTCAACATCCAAATAACAGGTAATGTCAGCCCACTGGACCTGGCCTGACATATATAAGATCTATGAGTAATATGAGTGAGATGTCTCACTATAGGATGCACTCCCATCTGCAGCCCTCAGAAGCATTTTTCTCAATCTGCCAATCTTGGTTTGGCTGGTGAAACGTGTCCGTCCGCCAGGGACACCCGCACCTTCTATAAAAAGAGGAGGCAGTCAGACACCCCTTATTCAAAATAAGCACCTCTTCTCACACGTTCAAGCAAGAAGGGTTGTCTGGTGAGACATATTACTCATAGAACTGGGGTTATGTAATAACATAAAGTTCTATTTCATAATATGTCGTGAGATGTCTCAGTATGGGATGTGGTCGCTCCAGTATTGCAGACATGCTTATCGAGCGAAGGCCAGCCTGCAGGGCAGAAGTCTGTACATATTAGGACAGGAATGTCCAGCATGTAAAAGCGTACAAACGTGAGGGGCGAGGTCCAACTCGCCGCTGCACAAATGTCCTGGACAGACACTCCCCTGAACAAAGCCCAGGATGTGGCAAGACCCAGACTCATATAAGCCAAAGCAATAGGCTCCACAACGCAGTGTGACAGGCGTTGCTTAGTATCAGGCTTCCCCTTACGGGGATTAGCCCAGGAGACAAACAGCTGATCGCTCCTCCTGAGGCTCCTTGTCATGTCTATGTAAGTGCGAACCGCACAAACCAGACACAACACGTGAGGCCGCTGCCCACCTTGTGAGGCAGAAAAGGCCAACAGGTCGATGGGAGAACATGAGCCCCCCCTCCTTTGGCACAAAGACCGAGCTTCAAAATCATCCTCACATCGCCCGGGAAGAGCTGAGCCACCGCCAGATCCCACGGTGCTACCAGTGGTCTAGAGCGCGCAGGCTCCTCCTTTCATAAACCGACAGATCACTGGGTGCTGACTCGCTGGTTTTTCCACAAAGCTTACATGTAAATACACAACCTGCCCTGGTGTTTGACGTATGCCACGGTTGTCGTATTGTCCGTCCTCACCAGGGCATGATGTCCTTCAGGAGATGGAAGGAAGTGAATCAGCGAGAGCAAAATCGCTGAGAGCATTTATGTGAGAGCACCGGAGGTTCGCATTCCAGCAACCCCACACAGACCTGCCTTCGTGAACCCCACCCCAGCCGGTCAGGCTGGCGTCTGTGGAGACCACCTTCCTGGACGTAACAGTGTCCAAAGGTACATCATGCGTCAGGAAACCAGAGGCCCGCCAGTGGCGCAGAGCCATGCCGCACTCTGGCGTAACCAACACTCTCCGAGCGCCATGGCGCACAGGACTCAGCCCATGTGAGGCCACCCACAGCTGGAATTCCCTTATGTGGCAGATCACGACGATGGCCAAAGCCATCAACCCAAGTAACCGAAGACATAATCTGAACTGAACAGATTTGCCCGGTCGGAACAGCTCGAGGCATGCCCTGAACGTCATTAGCTGGTCCGCCGTGTGGTGTGCGGTGAAAGGCACAGAGTGCAGGGACTGTTCCAGGAAAACTATTTCCTGTGTAGGGAACAAAATGCACGAACAGGTGATGAACAGAATATGCGTGTGCGCTCTGGCCTCCATCTCCAATTGGGCTAAAAGCATCCAATCGTCCAGATACATGGCCAGATGAATGCCCCACCTTCTCAGCGGGGCTATTGCCGCCTCTGTGCGTCACACATCCACCCTCAGGCTCAGAGAGAGGCCGAAAAGGAGCACATGGTATTCATAACATATCCCCCGGAAAAAGAACCTTAGGTACTTTCTGTGGGGAGGATATATCGAAATGTGGAAATACATGTCCCTGAGGTCAACAGATGTAAACTAATCGCCTTGTCACACCAGACGCAGTAGGGAGGCATGCGTGAGCATCCAGAAACTGTATTTCCTGAGACCATAAATCCAGGATAGGGCAAATACCGTTACCCCCTTGTTTGGGGACCAGAAAATACCTGGAGTAAAAACCGCTCTGAGATAGTGCGGAAGGGACAAGGTTACACCTCTGTGTAAGAGCCAAACTTCCCATAAAACGTAGTGGGGAGGCAGGGGCGTGTAGAGCCCCTGGATGCATGCGTCAAAGCAGAACAGGTGGAGCTGGGGAGCGAGGAACATCCAGTTGCTTCACCAGGGGAGAAGAGAGCGGTCAGGCCGTCTTCTTCTTCCTCTTCACCTGTGTGAGCTGGCTGTGCTGGCACAGCTGCAGCCAAGGCTGACGCCGCTGCCTGGAGGACAGCGCAAAGCTAAAGATTCCCTCTGGGATTATGGGCACATCCAGGATGTCCCTCCTCTCTGCTTCGGAAAGCTTAGCGAGGTCGAGAACCATGTTGCCCATTAGTTTCAAGGTGGCCTTCCAACTTTTCTGGGTCCTGAGACTGCAAAGTCCTCACGCAGCTTGGCTTGGTAGGCTGGGAGGAGGTTGAGGACATTCAGCGCTCTGACCGAGAGAGCGGCCGCTGTGTAAGTCCTGCCAGACAGGTCCGACTGGAGACGGTCCGCTCTGGTCGGCAATGTAGGTCTCCGGAGAGACACCGCAGGCTGTTGTGGGAGCAGGTGTGCCGCAACAAGTAAATAGTAAATGGACTTGATTCACATAGCATTTAATTAATTATTTCTGTTTACAATTTGTATGCAACCCTGTCCTTCATAACACTATATTCTGTATACATGAATACATAATATTTACAAATTCAGAATAACTTCACTGTCTTTTTTTTGTTTTGCAAAAGGCAGATAATATATATTTGGCTTGCATGTGCAAAAATCTGAAAAAAGGGGTCCCTAAAAAACACACCACATCCAGAAAGGACACATTGAAAACACATTGTTTATACATATATATAAATAGACCTATGTACCAAGTCAGAAACATTAATAATTTGTCATGTAGTTTGTCTGTGCCTTACATGTAGTCACCACCATGGTTTGCTGTGCTGCATGGGGATGCTCCAGTCGCTCTGAAAAAGGAGTGAAAATGTATGGCTTCCCAATCGAATCAGAGAAGAGAAAGAAATGGTTAGCCAAAGTCTGCAGGAGCAATGTAAAAAAATCAGGATTATAACTATAAAAAAAATTGTGAGGGCAGTCACTCTGACATTTTACAGTTAAATAGGCTAAAATGAAAGTTTGACTAAAATACATTTGTATTCATCAGAAAAAAAGTGGTTTAGTTACTCTTTAAGCAGCACAAACCTGAAATTAACACAGTTAAACCAACTAATCTGTTACTTAAAAAAATAAATATAAAACACGCCCTCCCCGCATCATTGCACTCATCACCGTCTATTGTCTTCAGTCTGGTGGTGTCACCATGTGAGTAGGTGCACAAAAACTGATGCAACTGTGTGAAAGTTGCTGAAAAGGAAAGATACCCAGCCCGTCCCCATTTATTGTAGCTCTCTATGTATTCTGTGCATGTTTTTCATTGCTCACTCTTTTAAGCTTGAAGGGCAAGTTGTTTTTTTTTGCATGCATTGATATTACAACAAACAGAAAAACAAAAAAAGTAGCAAAGAAAACAGAGAACACTTGAAATCCAATGGTGCATCTCACCAACAAATTTGCACTTCGCTTCCAGTCGAAACATACTGCATCCCCAAGAAGGATACAGTAAATATGCTACACCTACTCGTTACAACTCTGGCTTGCAGGGCAAGAGGAAACAAAAACAAAAGGTAGGAGAAGAGCTGTTTTTTTATTATTGAACTCAAAAAGGGGCACAAATCAAAGGTTTTAAAAATGTTTTTGTAAAAGTGCTCTATAAATTTAAAGGTCACCAGGAGATTTTTATGCAGTTGATCTACCTGTATATTGCAAACATAAATTGAAACAATTAAGCAACCCTAAGAAAACCACAACAACAATTATTAATCTAGCGCACATCAATTTCTTTTTAGTAATTTATATTCATGCTTGAGAGGAGGATAGTTTGAGAATAAATGCACCTGATGGGGAAAAAACAACAAGCCTTGAAGTAGAGGTTATGCAACTTCAGTCTACAGTTTCGCCTGTGATAATACACTTTTATAATATTTATAGGAAACTACACATTGTATTCAATAAACAATTTTTTTTTGATTGAGGATTTTCCTCAGTTTGGTTATTTACTTACTGTAATATAAGCTGATGCCGAGAACTGCTGTGCTATAGGTGATCTCAACAATAACCTCTCATGGAAAATCGGTCTCTCATTTCCCATTGAATTCAAGATGTGTGAGGTCAAGTAGAATAATCAGCAATCCGCTATTATGAGGCTGTTATTTATGTCATAGAAGCAAGACTTAGAAGCACCATGTGGTAGGTCATTGAGGGAGACATTGCAGGTGATAAGTGGAGGTGGAACAGAATGAGAGCATAGTGGAAGGTTGAATGATGGGAAAGTGAAGTGGATGAGTGTGAAGACAGAGGAAAAGGAGTCAAAAGTACAGAGGCTAAAAGCGAAAAGGAGTGAAAAGAAACCATTGGTAGCTGATGCCTGCACATGTTGACTTCAACCTCCTTTTAAGAGCAATTTCTAATACTGTGATGCCATCAATTCACACTGATTTAATACTGGTTACTCTCAGGCATTAACAGATCCGTCACAGAACAGATGGAAACTTACTTATTATGTATTGGGTGAAATGAACATCGTTCATCCGATAATTTTTTAATCTTCAAAGCAAAACGCTTATTACATCACACTGTCCAAAAAAAGTTGAGCCGCAAAAAGCAGATTAACCAGCAATCCCTCAGTGGGTGACCATGCTGATGGTTGACCTTGGTTAATGCTGAACATAATTGTAAACAGTGGTGGCCATAGGGCGCATAATAATAATAATAAATTAAAAATGCTACGAAACAAATTCCTATATGCATTTATGTAATCCAAATACATATTATCTCTCTATAAAAGCAAGGAAGTTCTGCGTGTGTGTGTATGTGTGTGTTTGTGCAGCAAATTTCTCCCTGACACGGTGTCTGTTCAACCTGAAACTTTATGAACAGCTTGCACTTAGCCCGAGTATGTGCATCCGTTATTTTTGGAGTGATTTGGTGTTGCAAAAAGTTCATTTTAATTTTATTTTGAGATTTCGGCTCCCTCACGGTATTGAGCACGATACTTTCGGTTCATGACGTCACTGTGTCGCAGTAAGTTTGGGTTTAAAAAAGGTCAATATTAAAAATGTTTTTGTACTGCTAAAAGTTGTTTAAGTTAATATTTCATGGTTATTTAAAATCATTTTGGACTTATTTGGTGTTGCAAAATTTTAATTAAAATTTTATTTTGCCTGGATAGCACATTCATGTTTACCCAGAAGTGAAACCTATTCAGCTTTTGACCTCAGTGTGAGGGGGCGCTAGCACGCCAATCTGTTCATTTACAACCTCTAATAATCAGCAGAAGAAGACCAAGACCAAGACCCAAATGATGCTAAGTGCAGCTAGCCTTTTTTTGTAAAGGCTACGCTCATATCATTTATAATGTACCGTTGTTATTTTGCTTAATAAAAATGCGCTGTGTTGACAAACTTCAGGATATGCAACCAAAATGCAGACTATTTTTGCTTTGTTGCTTTTACTCTATTCTATTACATAATTTTAAAGATTTCCACAATCATAATTCATTTCAAGTATAAGATGAGTCACCTCTCTGTTGGATCAACAAATCTGAGTATTTTTACCACCGAGTCCCTCCCCTAGTAATTAGAACCAAGCCTATTTTGCCCAGAATGTATTGCTGGCATTGGAACTAGGGGTGTCCCGATCCGATATTGATACCGGTCCAATATCAGTCAGAAAACGCATATCGGATTTTATTGGACGGCATCTAAAATCTCCCAAGCAAGTGCTTCGATAAGTTTTTGTTGTTTTTGTCCCCGCCCTCAGTTGTTCACCACCATATACTGACAGTAAAAAATAACTGAAGTGCACTTGAATTGTTGACTATTGTTCTCTGTTTGAGTAACGTCACTTGATCGAGCCTTTTCTAACATTCCACACTACAAAATAAGTAATAAAAGTATGATGGATGATTCGTGCTGATATCAGATCGCCAATATTCAAGGCTGCAATATCTGTATAGTATCAGAAGTAAAAAAGTTGTATTGGTCTTTTTTGGATTTAGGTGGTTGGTCAGTGGAACAAGGTCATTTTCAGCAATGAGCACTTGGTCTGATGCAGTAACCTTGAACAGATGGGAAAGTATGAGTGAACATGTCCCACAACTCTCTATGTATGCGACACGATGCCCACAGCAGAAGTTGAAAATGGAATCATAATAACAGTAACTAGATTGAGCCCAAGTGATCAGTCCATTCATTTGTTTGGGTGAATAAAATGTAAATGATGGGAAGAAAAAAAAAATGATAAAGAGAGACGAGTAATCAAAAGTAAACTCCATGTCCCATACATTTCTCTTTTCCCGTTCAACTGAAGCAGTGAGTGCCATGGAGAACAAGGACAGGAGGAGGAACAGTGGCCTGGTAAAACACTGGTGCCAGACTGACCTTGTTACGGTAATGGCTCGTCTGCACCACAGTGTCTTGCTTGGTCATGCAGACACTTTGTGCCGAGCACCTGCCCCTTTGTCCCTTGATGCCCAAAGTGCCCTTTTGTCGAAGTGATTTTATTTTTATTTTTGTTAGTGTGTGTGTACGTGTATGTATGAAAGTCTGTCTGTGTGGCCCAAAATAATAATAAATAAAACAAAATAATAATTTAAATACATCCAGGATAAAGGAGAATGCATGGTTAGAGAAAGTCTGATTGCCGCTATTAAGGATAAATTGGTTGCATGTTTGCCGGAGCAGGATAGAGAGCCGATGGTTAGTGAAGCTGGCTGTGCATGTATGAGAAGTGGTTTAGCTCAGTGGTAAATTTCTTGCCTCCCGTTCATTGTTTAATTCCGGTTCATTTACTAAACTTTTTGTGAATTTTCTCTCTGGGAGATAAATAAATAAAGGTCTATTCTATTCTATGATAAACTTTAAAAAAAAAAAAAGTATGTCAGAATAATGTGAAACCCTTCAGATCCAACAATATGTCATGGCAAATTTGCGGTTGACCTCATTTGGAGACATGATTTATTGCTCTGGTTGAGTGATGGAGTCCAGGCGAGGCATTGATGATTTTATAAAAAAGGTTTATTATAAAACTAAGTAAAAAAGAGTACAAAGATGGACAAAAAAGGTGACCGCCCGGCCAGGCGATCCGATGACAGAGACCCGCTCTGTCTAACAGTTTCACAGCTTAAGCTTTTATACAGATAACATAAGAAGTTCCACCCTGAGGTAAGGAGAAGGGGGGAGTCAGATTCCCAACAGTGGAAACATTTGAGGATGATGAAGACGTGTATATTATGAGGAAGATTGGGCGCCACTCTTATCTATCCTTGATAGTGTGTGCGTTCGTGTATATCTGCATGTGAGTTTGAGTTTTGGCCTTCAGCAGAGACTCTGTGTTGCACTGAGTACAATACGATCTGTACTGTTTAATCTAACATGATTCAGCTGTTCAAAAGTGCAAAGAGTAATGGAGTCATCATGTATTAAAACATGACAAATTGTACACATGAACATACATTTGACGATATGATGATGAATATAAAAATTGCCATAACAAGTACAATATCAATTTTCTTGTTTTTAGGACACACTTGAAAAAAATATCTTCTATTAGTTACATTGCAGTCATAATGAGTAAAGTCAGATTATTCTGTATCTTTTCTAACTTTTCAGTGTTGGAGTTTTATTAATAAAGAAAATATTCCTAATAAACCGTCTGCCTTCTCACTTTCATTGCTCAAATTTTGTCTTTTTATATGTTCTTTTCGTCTTTATATATAAATTATGACAATAAAAAACATACAAACATAAAAAAAATCAACGGACAAATTAAATGACTATAATATTTGGGTGCAGAAACATGTATAAAAACCATGGATAAAAACCATGGATTTTTTTTTCTCTTGTTTGCACATGCTGTCAAAGGTCAACACTACAAGAAGTGCAATCATTATGAGACAGCAATGCATGTTTTGTTATTGCAATAAAATAAATTGACATTCTGTAGAACACAGATTTCTCACAGCACTGACAGCAGAGCCACAGCAGGGATAACTTTATCCTGGTTGTTAACCTGCTCTGCAGCAAATTAGCTGTAGAGGCTAAATCACCATGGTTACTGGTCCTGGATAAACTTGGATGGTTTCAACTTGGGGAGAAGTTTATCAAGAACAGCCAATTTTTCCAGGGTTTATCATCTATCCTGGTTTTGTGCAATACCGCACAGGAGACGGACACTACTAGTCTCGTGAACTTTTACTGAGGTTAGAAAACAAAATAAATAATAATAAAAATAAAGTTGTGAAATTAAAATAAAGAGGTGTCAGAAATGGTAATATTTTTTCTGCCCTCCAATTTGATTAAAACTGAAAAGAAAGGATTCTAGGAAGAGTAGCCACAGTTAAACAGTCCAGTGTCTAATAGTGATCTAAATTCAACTTAATACATTATCTACTTCATGTGTCCTAAATAATGCACAGCTTGAATTATGGCTTTGTGGATCTAGGCCGTATCTTCACCCCTCCTTTATTCAACCGCTTATATTGCTAGGTATGTTTCTGTATGGTGTTTCACATTTATGCTCCATGTGCCCCCTTTTAACTTTGAGCACCTGCCCCTCCAAAGGTCTCTGCATGGCCCCGCAAACAGAGACTGTCACCGCTGCCTCTGATAACTGTATTTCCAATTTCTCAATTCATTATGAATGAATCACTTCTTCTGTTCTCTCTACAGTCTGCAGGTAGTTTAAACTCTCCTATGTGACCCCAGTTATAAGCTGTCATAGTGTGGATTATCATTGTATCCCATACTGACATCTCACTGTCTTTAAAGGTGGAGTCTGCAACTCTTATAAAAGTGACTTTTTGTCATATTTGCTAAAGCTGTCGCAATGTAAGGACAGCTTTACATCAAACTAGTAGTTTGTGTGAAAAAAACACTCATTGAGCTGCTACTGCAGCCTTTGGCAGATTGCCAGAATGCACCGCAACCGAGCAAGAAGAATCAATCAGAGCCAGGATTGTGGTTGATGGACTGTCTGACAGCTGTTGCTCACAGTCCCCGCCCCTTTCCCGGGCACTGTAGCGCCATCTTTCTTTCACAGTGTATGGTTTGGAGGAGTAGATCATGGAATTAGTGACTTTTCTGCTTGAAAGGTAATTACTGCTGCTTGATTTACATTATGTTTGATTTGTAATTGTTACACTAGAACTCTGTGGCGCAAGTGTTTGTTCATGTGAGCGCAGTAGCCTCCGTTTGGGCTGCTGTAAGTGACGCTGTGTTGTTGCTGCTGCTGCTGAGGTGTGTGCACATAGAGAGAGAGAAGCGCTGCAGTAATATGCTTTTAACGGAGCATGTTATATTACTGTGATGTTGCTGTTGGACTAACATTAGCTTGTTAGCTCCTCTGAGGGAGGGACTTTGGAAAGTTTGGAGGCAGGGAAAGACAGCAGTGGGGAGGGAGGGGGAGAGAGGGATCTGAAAGTCGCGGACTGTACCTTTAAGGAATTACTTTTCTGTCCTCCAACGTGCTCCTCCTGGTCAATCTGCTAAGTTTGCTCCCAAAAGTCGACGTTGTAAATAGACTCCATATGGTCATTAAAATATTTGAACTGCTGCAGGAATGTAGTTCATAAGTGCACAATTATTATTTTTTTCTTTTTCATATGGT
Organism: Gouania willdenowi; assembly: GCF_900634775.1. NCBI lineage: Eukaryota > Metazoa > Chordata > Actinopteri > Blenniiformes > Gobiesocidae > Gouania > Gouania willdenowi. The sequence continues at coordinate 18,293,017 of NC_041053.1, forward strand.
CAGTGCATTAATTAGGAGGTAATAATTTCATCAGCGTTTATTTATTTGTTTGTCTGTTAGCGAGTCAAAAGTACTGATGGAACAGATTTCCACAGGATTTAAACCAAAGAGAGACCTTTGACCTCAGAAGCTTCCATTAAATACCTCAAGGAGTTTAATCTGGATCTGATCTGGATTGCACATTTCATAGTGATGTTTAGAAAAAATGGGGGTGCCTATACATTTGGACCTACTTACTTGTGAATGATGGTGGTGCCATGAGCAGGATCACTGATACAGACAGCCAAAATCTGGCAAAAAGGATATGGAGGTTTGTGATCTTGTTTTTACTACTTTGTTGTATCAGACACATTTATCTCATGGAAATGACAATTTTGTAAAAATATTTACTCTTGATGATTAGAGTTGTCAAATTCTTTAGCTGTAATGTGAATAAGTTAAACAGACCAATCAAAAAGAAGAGAGTCCTTACACCTGGAAAAACTTCCACTGGATATTCCGTTTATACAAGAAACCCATCTGACATCGCTTTAATTTATATATTATGCACCAAATTATGACGATGAGTCAAGACTTATTTTTGAAGCTGTCAGAGAGACCCTAAACAATTCTTATAGGGGCTGACTTTAATTTTGGCCTGATCCTCTCCCGGATAAGTTGACATTTTCAGCTAAAATTACCATAGAATTCATGAAGGAATTGAATTTAACAGATATAAGGAGACAGATGCATTCGCAAATGCAAGATTATTCCTTCTACTCCGGTCACCTTGACTCCTTTACTCAGATTGATCTTTTCAAAAGTATTAAGAATTTGGAGGTAAGTCACACAGAATGGGATCTTGGCAACAAAGAAAAGAAGAAAGCTCTAGGACAATGATATCAATTCAAAATGAAATTGGCTCTATATCATATAATCCAGCCGAAATTAACGATACATTCAAACAGTTTTACATGTATTTGTAAATATCAGAACCATAAAAAACCATGAGTAAGATAGATGAAGTTTTGACTTTGGTTAAATTGGCCAAAGTTGACCCAAACAACCAAGATAGTGCTCACTCTCCCTTCACATAAAAGGATATTGAAATGTCTGGGCTCATTACAGACACAAAATTGCAAGGAGAGAATGGGTTTCAGTGGGAATTTAAAGATTTACTTCAACACCATTAACTCAAACTCTGAGACTCAAACTCCCCCAGTGGATCATGTTCCACTGCCATAATTACTGCGATTCACATAAATTAGGGCTGTCACTTTAACGCGTTAATTTTGATTAATAAATAACAAGAAATAACGCCTTTAATGACGTTTTTCTTAGCACTCAAACAGCGCAGAACCTTTCTTATTTTAAGAGTTCCCGGTATACCCATAATTCTGATGCACAGACTACAATACAAGACGGGAGACTGCTGAGGCGTTCAGTTTTGTTTGCGTTAATTCTGGCTTATAAAAACACCGGATGGAAAACAAAAACCTAGTTGTGTGCAAATTGTACAAGAAAGAGTTTGCCTTATCACCGGAGCTTTGCAGCCTCCGCTACCACTTCAATGCTAAACATGTAGCAGCTAGCATGGACAGCTAGCGCAGACACTCGGACAGTGCTAACTGCTACATGCTGCACGCTGTGATTAACAACTGAACAAACTCAATGGATAAATATTATTATCTGAAGGAAAGAGAAAGCAGCAAGTTCGGTGTCAGAAAAGTGTTCTTACTGTTTATGATGTGCTAACTTATAGCACTACATATGATCTTTTATTTCACTTCAGTTTTTTATTATTTGGTGATTGACAAAAGTACACATCAATATGACACCTAGCCCTCGGGATTAGTCTCAAATACAGAGGAATGTAAATGGCTACGCCTCCATCTGTTCTAGTCTGTTAAAAACAAACAATAAATTACTTTATAAAGCCACTTTGTTACATATCAATGTTTTAACCTGCTACAATAATGCAATTGAAAATACCTCAAGTTGAGAGCGTTTCTCAGCAGTTTTTAGGTGCGATCAAAAAAAGATTCATTAGATTACTTAATTACAGAGCATGATTAATTAATCGCACAATTTTTTAATCTCTTGACAGCACTAATGTATATACACATTTTTAGAGTGGCCTTTTATTGTGGCCACCCTGCGGCACACCTGTGCAATAATCATGCTGTCTAATCAGCATCTTGATATGCCACACCTGTGAGGTGGGATGGATTATCTTGCTCACTAACGCAGATTTAGACAGATTTGTGAACAATATTTGAAAGAATTAGGTATCTTGTGTAAATAGAAAATGTTTTAGATCTTTGAGTTCAGCTCATGAAAAATGCGAGCAAAAAGTGTTGCGTTTATATTTTTGTTCACTGCACCCCTTGGCATTAGAATAGCCCTAAGTATAACTGGAATTAAACATGAAATGAAATCTAATATCAAATGACATCTGATACTGGTAAATAGTGGTGTAGTGGTCCCTGGAGAAGTTAAAAGGTAGTTTGTCAAACAATTTAAATGTCACGTCTGGTTTAATTTCTGGTGGGCCTTCAAATGATTCTCTCTTGTAGAATCTTATTGTGGTTTCCAACAGTGCTAAGGTGTAACAGTAGAGTCACTGCTCTATGAACTCTACATTCATTACTTGTGTTTTGAACTCCCCAGTTGCTTAGTTTTGTGCATTGGTTATTATGTAGTAGGTTATGTTGTCATGATGTGCACTGGGAGCTGCTGTGAGCCAGAGCTCAGTCTGTCATGTCGGTCAAAACTGCAAGAGTTACTGCTGTCATCCAGCAGTTCATAAACTACTGGGTTGTTTCCAAGGACACTGACACCAGCTCCAAGTTATAAATTCTGTATTTTGACCTATGAGTAGACATTTACTGCAGTGATACATTCCAAACATCAGATGGAACAATGGTTTGTAGTATTTGTTTAACCACTTTTAGCACATGATGACTTCCTTACTGTTCTTTAGCCAGGAAAACACAAAGGTCTTGAATAATAAATAATGACTGTAAAATGGACACAATACTGACGATTCCCATTATGGAGTTATGTGAGTTTGAAAGAATTGTGTTCAATAACTGGCTTTGGACAGCGCTGACAAAAGGAAGATTGTAAATCAGTGAATGCTGAATCATCAGCCTGCTGAACAATGATAAATTAATTATTAACTAAACATCTTGTGCAATCCTTTTATCTTTCATGCACACAATTAAAACATTCGAAAATGTGTATCGAGTACAGTCATTTTACACAAATGGTGATTAGAGTGTTTGTTTTCCCATTTTGGTGCTGAAAGTAGGCAAGTTCTTGAATTTGTTAATGTATTCTTTGGTCTTTTTTTTTTTAACAATTTTTATCAGTTAGTGTAAACTTGGCAGACCAATTGTTTAATATTTGTGATTGAGTAAGGGGCAGGCATTATAAGACTTTCTTTTCTCCCTGCTCCTTTCTGGACTTGGAAAGTGATCTTTACTATAAAAGAATGAGAAAGTGTTTTGTTAAAAACGAATTATTTTTCAAACCTTACCAAGAATAACTACTTATTACCTATCTGCTGTACTAGGGCATATTTAGGTAAGTATCAAGTACTTTTTTAGTATGCTGAGGTGTTGCCAAGTGCCCTCTTTTCTGGAAATCAGAATATCACCCAACTTTTACAAGGTTATTATTATTATTATTGATAAAGCCATAATAAATTGAGATAGATTAAGATGCATCATAATGAACATTAGAGTTCACACAATGTCTCTTCTGTATGTATCCTCTTCCATTCAAGCATCTCATACTGCCAAGTTCTTTTTTGGTACTTCAGGTTTTCAATCTTTGAAAATAAAAGCGGTCGTCATTATTCACTGTATGATCATCTGAAGCTATTAAATTGAAGCTGCCATCAGATTTTTTCACAGATTCTGCTCTGCAGGTGGGATAATGAGTGTCATGTAAGCTCTGCCTCTCAAACTGATGGATCCTAGAGATCTCTGAATGTACTGATGATTAAGGTCCTTCACACCACCACATCACACTTCACTGGACAGGATCAGGCCCTCACCACCCATTGTAGTTTATCAGGATGTCATGAAAAGCAGGATGTTCCATTTCCACTTGCACTTTAAGGACTACTTAACCGCCATGTCATGCCTTTTAATGGAAGAGTCCAATTACAGAAAGAAAAAAATACAGAAAGAAAAAGCTGTTCTTTAAAAGTGTTTTGATGGTCTTAAAGAAAATGTCTTCACCTTTTATAAAGTGTCCAGTCACATGGAGCTTTTACCCTGCATGTGCAGACTATACCGTGCTCCTCAACCTGAGCTTCCTTCCCTTCAGTAGCCTGCAGCCTTTAACAAGATAAGTGGGCATTCATCCAACCATAGGAATATCATTAATATTGTTTTCAATTTTGTTATTTCAAATCTGTAGTTCACTGTTTTTACCAACTGGTAGCAATGTACTAACAATTTTCCCATTTTGAAAGGGTTATCATTACTCTGTACCAGTTTAAAACACGCATTTGAGTGCTTCTCTGCTGGGAATCTACACTGTCCAATATGCCTCTAATATAGGCCACCATTCAGTGATGTATTAATGTGTATTAAGCACAAAGCACAAACTGTATGAAGCACAAACAAACCCCGAAGCACAAACAAAGCACAAACTGCACGAAGCACAAACAAAATTACAAACGAACCCCGAAGCAGAAACAATCTAACAAGCAGAAACGATCGAACAAAGCACAAAACCCAACACAAACAAAGCACAAAACCCAAACAAACACATGAAGCACGAAACAGAAACGAAGCACAAAGCCCAAACAATCCCTGAAGCAGAAACTAATATGATATGAATTTTTTATATACCAAAGTACCGCTGTAATTGATTACACAATGTTCGGAACTCTACGCTGCATCTTTTTCAAGCTGTGGACGGAGCTGAAGATTGTTTTTCATGAGGAGTGGCTCATTTCACCTTCTATATATCTTTGGTCAGAGCAGTATGCACGTTACGGACATGATTAGCGGGAGATTTATCATTTTCCTGCCAGCAGGAAAGAGGTGTTATCAGCAAAGAGATGGATACATGTGTATTAGTGTTTTTTGTAATGTAAATGTGTGTACAATTGGCAAATTGAGTGAGTATGCTCAATTGGGAGGTGTTGTTGAATGTGTGAAAATGTGCCACTTTCTTTGTTGGGTTATAACAAATAATAGTGCCTTGAAGGAGTGTTGACTTGCTGAAGCCTGTTAATGTAATGGGAGAATAAAGTCACACTCGCTTTTCCCTTTTAAGGTGAAAGACAAGAGGAAACACAGGAGAGCAATTTGCTACTCATTGGCAGATAAATGGGAAATACATCACTGGAATGATGGCTTTTCTGGTAAACTTGCACCTTGTAATTAAAGTTGCCAACAAAAGAGAGAGATCTGATTTACTTCTGTGTGAACATGAAAGCACTTTTCTGCAGTGAGACATTTTTGGCTCCATGTTCAAACACTAAACTAATTTGTCGCCTCACACTTGTGTTTCAATAAATGCCGCCTCATCTCATCATACTCCGATAATCCAGTCACCGACTTTAACATTATTGTGTTTAAATAAAAAGCTAGAGTCTCCATGGCCACACAAAGCTGTGGGGTTTTGCATCATCTTGCTGAGTCGAGTTAGAACCTTTAAGGTATTGTAATTGCAGAGCAGATGAAGATGAGAAAGGACAGGGTAAGGATTTTACCTCGAGTGTGAAACATTTCAAACATTGACAAACGTGACTATGAGCACTACAGCTCCTTTTGTTCGAGTAAATCTGAATATTGGTGAATGTTGGTGTTTGTGCTTTTTTTATTGAGCTGCAGGAGTCCCACAGGGTCACGTCTTGATCCTGCTGTTGTCAGACTTACTGCACGATTTATACACTGCTATGCCTGTCCACTTCATATAACATGAATAGAATAGAACATCTTATCTAGAAATAACAAACACCGAAGCAAAACAAATACTTCCATGTCTAACAGAACTCTGCATCACTTTTCAGCAGTGTTGTGCTAGTTACTGAAAAAAATGTAACTAGTTACTAGTTACCATTACTTCATTCACAAAAAAAAATCTAATGAGTTACTGGAAAAAGTAACTTTTAAGTTACTTAGAATTAAATAATGTATTGTTTTTTCAGTTATTTGTGTTCGTACAGCTTCATATCGGTGCTGTATCAGAAAATAATCCACTGTTGATCAACGCTGCGGTGGAGGAGCAGTGGTTAAGGAAGCTGGCTTGTAATCAGAGGGTCAGTGGTTTGAATCCCTCCTCCCCCTACTGATCCTGTATTAACATTGCTTTGAATAAAAGCCTCTGCTAAATTAACTTGTATTGCATCTTAACTCTACAGTTTCTAATCATTTACATTCACAGTACTAAACTCTGCTCAGTATTAGTCTTTACAAAAATCAATCTGACTGAAACATAAAGTATTTTTTCAATACCAGCAGAAACTGAAAATGATACGAGGAATTCTGAAATAAATAACACAAAACAACCTGAACATTATTCAGAATCAAAGATCACAAATTGAAGTGGCTTCAGCATCATAAAAATGGCTGTTTAGCCCTTAGAATGTCCCCATACAGCTTAAGTACAAAAACTAGCAACAACGTACAACATAAACAAAAAAAAAACCTTCTAAAATAAATAAATGAAAGCAATCTGAATTGACATTCAGAATACATTTTGACCAACTCTGCTATGAAACAACCATAAATTATGTGCATATAATATATAATATACTCACATAATGCACCACACACCCATACCCAACCCTTGGGGGGCTGGATGGTGGGACTGGGGGTGGAGGGGGCCGCCACCTGTGTCACTATGTAGTGGCGTGGGGGCGGCACTCCCACCTCTAGTTACCATACTAATCCCTCCAATTTTAATCGCACTTCAACATGCCACCCCCCGGAGGGTGTACTCACCTACACCCTCCGGCCTATTACACCACATACACATATATCCACAGAGGCAGGATGGGGAGCACCGCTCCCCTCCTTCCCCCTTCTTTTAATTACACCCCATACATTCACTAAACACACATTCACACAGGGGATAGGGAAGTGCCTCTCCATTGGGGAATGGAGAGGCACCATAACAGGGTGGTGGGTTGGTTCACATATTTGGGCCTCTCCGGTGGGGGCCTGGCTCCTCTGTTGGTGGCTGGGCCACTGCTTAGAGTAAAAATACATCAGGATGGTGCGGTCGGGCGTGGCGGTGGGTCTCGGGGGGGCTTTGCTGGGGTCTCTTCTTGCGGGGTCTTTCCGGGCGGTGTCGGCCTGGTGGGGCGCGGGGGTGCTTCCTCCCCTTGGGTGTGGCTGGGTGCTTGTTTCGTCTCCTGGTGGCCTTGGGGGCGGGCCCCGCGGTGTGCGGGCCCGGGGCGGCCTGCCTCGCCGGTTTGGGGGGTGGGTGTGCTGGGGGTGTGCTGGTGTCCTCGCCGGGGTTGGGGCGGGGTTGCTTGGCGCCTCGGGGTGATGCTGTTTACTGGGGGGCGGCGCTAGCTGTTCCGGTGGTGGAGGTTGCTGTCGGCCGCCTGGTGGGTCTATCCTGCCGTTTGCGGACTGGTGGGTGGGTCCGGGGCATCTTTGGCTGGGGGCTGCTGTCCCGCACTTGATGTGTGCCATTGGGGTGCCTCCGTACCCGCGGTGGGGATCGCCGGTTGCTCGCGGGCCGGCGGGGGGCGCTGCTCCGTGGCTGGCGCTGTCCGGGGGGCGGCGGGCCCTGGGCTGCTGGCCGTGGGCTGTCCGGGGCTGTGCGGTCCTGCTGGGCCGTGGCCGGGTCCCGGGCGGGGGTGGGGGATGCGTCCCGGGGGGCTTGGCCCGGGGGCTTGCCCTTGGGGGGTCCTGGTCCCGGGGGGTGCTCCTGGGGCCCGGGGTGCTTGGCCTGCTGGCCGGGCCGGTCCTGGCGGGGGTCTTTCGGGGCGGGTGGCGCGTGCCGCGCCCTTGCGTACCTACTGGTACGGCCCCTGCTTGGGCAGTGCCCCGTGAGGTAGGGTGTCGGGGGCCGGAATAGGGGGCCACATCCCGGCGGGGCGGTCTGGCTTGGCCCTTGGAGGGGGCCCTGGCTTTAAAAAAAAAAAAACTGAAGCTCGTGGCGCGGGCGGCATCAGTGAAGGGTGATCTGGGGCGCCGTGGGGGGCTAGGTTGGGGTGCCTGGGGGCGGGCGGGGAGACTCCCAGCGGCCCCCTGGTGCCTTATGCGGCTTGGGGTGTGGTCGTCCTCCCTGGGCGGGCTGCTCCTGGTGCTGCATCCGTTCCGGGTCCTTCTGGCCTGGGGTCGGGCCCCTGCTGGCTCTGGGCTCGCCGGCGGGTGCCCACTGGCTGCCTGTTCGGCGCGGTTCTGGTCGTCTGCTGGGCGTGGGCTTCGGCTCCTCCGCTGGGGCCTCGGGCAGGGAGTTCTCTGGGCCCTCCCCTCGGGGGGTTGGGCGCGGGGGTGGGGTGGGGGGGTGTGGAGGTCGATGGGGTGGGGGGTCTGGGGGTTGGGGGTGGGATCGGTGGCGTGGTGCGCTGGGTCCTTGGCTCCTTGGGGCTTTCTCGGGTGTGTATGGGGGGGCGATGGCTGCCTCTCGGCTTGGGATCTTGGGGGCGTTCGGGGGACTGCTTGGCCGTGGGGTGGTCGCCGGGGGCCCTTAGGCTGCCTGCTCTTGCTGCTGGCCTGACTGCTTCTTCGGGCCCGGGGGCGGCTCTTGGGTTTTGCAGTGGCGGTACTTGGAAATACATTTGTCATGGATGCACTGGCCTTGGGCTGTGGGATAACACTCATACTGGGCTCAACCTTAGACACGTTGTTCCCAAATACCTGTTTTATGGAATTTCCACTCACCTCTTCCTCTGTTCACAGCCACCACCATTATTCCTAAACCACACACTGGTCACCAAACTAGCTTGACAACACAACAATAAACACAATATACACAACCACAATTTCACATCGCATCACTTAAAACTATTCCCCACCCATTCCATATCCTATCTTGTATCCCTCTTCCCTGTTAACTTCCCCACCCCCCTCCAACCCCTCACCTTGGTGTAACACTGCCCTCTCTTTTTTACATCCTCCCTTTAATAAAGTATTTCTTACCCTTCCCTAGGGAGGGCTGGTGACGGTCACAATTATGCAATGAAATAAATAAATTTATTTAATTGCAATAATAAAATATGCATTGCTGTCAAAAGATTGCACTTCTTGTAGTGTTAACCTTCGACAGCATGTGCAGACAAGGTAAAAAAATAAAAAAATAAAAAATAAATAAATAAATAAATTATGTGCATATAAAGCACAAAACAGCTGCTCCAAAATTAAAACTGAGACATTCTTCAACCTTAGCACAACTTAAAGGGTCCATGTTAAGCTAAATCAACTTTTCTGTGCTTTAAACATCATAAAAGTGTTATTAGGGCTTCATACACATGGCCAAAGTGTTTTTTTCATTGATTCCCTCAATTGTTAGTTAGAGGGTGATTTGTTCCTTTCTTACTGCAGGGTGAGCCCAAACACCTCGCTCCAATTTGATGATGCGCTCCGACTTTGATTACCAATTTGGTGCGACACTGAGCTGGAGAAGCCACGCCTCCATGAAGCTCTCTAATGTGATTGACATGTAAACAGACACACCCACGGAGGTGAGCATTTCAGCGTTTTTCGCGCAATGCTATGTATGTATTTTCTACAGTCTATGTATACCTGCGAACGCCCAGCACCCACGCTCTGTCTCATGTTTAAAAAGCATTCTGAAAGATTAGACCCTCTACTTTAATTAGAAAGAAAACATTTGTTTCTAGCTTGTTTCATTCTTCCGTAATCAGCAGTTGAATAGAGGCAAGTTTCATACATATTGCCAGTTTCTGACAAAAAGCTGAAAAATCTGTCAGTGACTTTGAGGCATTTTTTTTTTTTGCTTTAGGGACACCTCAACATTGGTTTCCTTCTATAAAACCACAAAAACAACTCTGAGACAGGGCTTTTTATGGCAAAATTTTTATTATTTTGCTATTTGGGTCCGAGTCTTACTGTATTTTGGCCTTCCTCCAAGTCTCTCCCAACGTCAGTCCCCAAAAACGCAACTTCCTCCTCCTCCCGGACATGCTGAGTGTCACCGTTTGGCCCGGTTTGTTGATCAGTTTTCTCTAACGATCATGACACTGTCAATAGTCCATTTAGTACCACACAGCTGCTGGGAGCTTCACCATCAACTCTTGTAATGCCATTTTCTGTCTCAAAAACTCCTTTCCTCTTCCTCTGAGCTCTGCTTATCATGGCTAATCTCTCAACCAAAGGTGTGCTGCTGCCACCTACATGGCACCAGTTGGTCACTACATCATAGTACAAGTCTGATATTCATGAGAGAACTCTTTCACACTGTCTCTTAGCAACCCCCGTGAAAAAACACTATTGACGTCAATGGCAGTGTGTGAGTTTCAACATGACAGTAAGCTGTGCGTATTCCAAGTGCAGATTCTGCTGTTGTATATGCTTGTAAAAAAAATATGGAAAAAAAAAATCACAGCATTATTCTGAGCTACACAACACAATGCATAGGACATGGTATCAGGCTAACGAGCACACTGAAAGTGGTGACTCCACAGGCTGCATGTCTTTAACAACATACCGTGCTAATCTGTCCCTGGCTAAGAGTCCGGTTAAAATGTAGCCGCTCTTGTCAAAGTGCAGAGGCTTCCCTCACGTCCAGTCCGTATAGGGTTGCCACCCGTTCCTTAAAATATGGAATAGTTCCTTATTTGGCCATTGAATGGTGCCGTCCCGTACTGAACCAAAACGGAACACGGTTTGTTTCGAACACTGGACATGTCCGTCAGACCGTCACACACAAAATAAAACGCAGGAAATGCCAAGGCCAGCAGCATTGTTGTGGTGGGAATTCGCGCCGCCAGCCAGAATCCTGTATGCACTGTGTACAATTTTTTTGAAGGTATGGTGGAAAAAAAAACCTCTCCACTCCGTTTTAAAACAGAAACCGAAACTCAACCTTCCTTACCAGTATATACAGTATTTTCTCAACAGAGACAAGCGTAAGGACTTTATCTTGTGTTAGTGGATAATTTTCTGGCGTTTTAGACTCTCTGACATGAATGCAATGACATTAGTTTCAACGAGGTGTGTTGGAGCATGGAATCTTAGCTTGGAATGAAGTTAGGAGCTCTCTGAGAGGACTCTGAGAAGCCTTGTGAATGATTCTTTTCGTTAATTTTTCAGAATACGTAATGTATTGACTACTTTTAGGGTAGAAGGACCATTTCAATCAGAATAACAATAGTTTTTCCAAACAGGATTCTTGAAATCTTTTCCACATTCACCTACTTATTTTTGTTGCTGATGATGGTCAGACGGTCTTCTTAAAAATGTCTTCAATACACTGAAAGCAGATTTTTGATTTGCTAATCAATTGATGTTGGAAGTGTGTCTGAATTGAACTAGTCTGCAGTAGCATTGATATGTAATGAAGCATTAATATGTATTGGAGCCAAGTGCAGAAATTAACAGGATCTGTTACAGACAACCATGCTGCAATCCAAAGGTAGTGATAAAAAGAATTCCAGTTTGGTGCAGAATAGTTCTTTCGGCTGTTTGACAAGACTACACTGTAATCAAAACGATAAAAAGGGTCAGTTTTAGACCAAACCAGCTTAAACACAGGCGTAGCTTCAGCATCCATCATTCAGAGGCCACAGAAGAGCCCCATAGAGAAATTGCTGCTCACTTTAAATTCCTGTTCTATTCATTGTGCATGCTCATCCATGTGTCAGATTGACTTCTTACAAAATCCACTTAACAACCGTGTTAACAGGTTTGTAAATCGTATAACAATATATTTGGCTGTGCCTAATAAAAACGTGATTATGCATTTGAATGAGAACTTTGGTATTCACCGTGTTAACCTCACTTAATGATGGACTTGCATGCCTGCACATACTAACATCCAATCAGACTATTTTAACCTTAGAATAATTAATGAAAATGTACTGTGAAATAGCTAAGATTACTTCTGCTAATCTATTGTTGATGGTAACACTAACTGATGAAAGGAACATTCAGACCACCATCCTCCCTGGGTAATCAGTCCCACCTTTACTCCTGCTACCTGTGTCTCATCTGCTTATTACTGGTAACTCTCCCTATATTTAAGCACTCTCTCTGCCACCACTCAGTTTTCAGATTGACTGTTATCCATGACATTGCTGTTATAAACTCCTTATAACTCAGTGTGTGAATTATTTTCCAAATGTTTTCTCTTCAAAAGCTTACAGACAATATTGATAACTGTATCTAATAGACAGAAAATTAAGTTTAACCATTTATTAACGAGTTAATTTGTACACAACATATCAACAACTACTGGAGCGTATACTCTGTAAACTAATGTTAATTAATTAGTTGGTTCCGAGTTAAATTGCTGCGTTTTGCTGGATTTTACAGCACATGCAGCAGCTTTGGTCACTGCTCTAGTCGCTTGGAACTTACAACAGGGGGAAGCAGCCTAACCGATTCTACAAAGAAATGAAACGTTACAATGCACATTAAACAGAACTGCAGACTGGACGAAGCACCTGCACTCAGCAGCTTTTTGCTGTGTTTCTATCATTGCCTTGGCAGATGTGTCTGTGCTGGCGGGGGAATCCCTACAACTGTTTGTGGAACATAATGAAAAATCAATAAATCCCTACGTTCAGCTCTTTCAGCTGATTCTACCACACTTCCTGCTGCTGACTTTGTCTGACTGTATTCATCATTGAAATCTGGTAAACACCACAATTTTGTGTCTGAGGAGGAGTGGCAGTAATTTTTTTTTTTTTTTAAATCAAAATTAAAATTAAAATTAGTTGACTATTATGGTGCTGACTTCAGTTGTTCAGAAACTTTATCAGTGCCGCACACGCGCCAAGACGAGATGCCTCCATATTTACTGACGTGCATGTGGGTCACTTCAGGGTCAGATACTGCTCTGTTCATACTCCAAACTGATTTAAGATGCATTTAATGTGTAATATGAACAAGCACACAAGCTACTGTGCATTAAGGCCTGCTGTCTGAACGGGGTCAGTCCTATGTTCCCACAACCCATTTGTCCCACATTTCTCCATTCCCTCATTTTTTAGGGTGAATTTTTTTGCTGAAAATTTTGAAAATTAGGCCCTATGTTCCCACAGCCCTATCTTGCCACATAACTCACATTTCTAAAACTACGGAAAACTCAGATATTTCCATATTTTGTTGCTAGCGCCAGAACTGCAGAGCAAAGGTGTACACAAACCTGCTGAATGAAGAAGATGACGATCCAGTTATCAGGGTGATTGGGTTCCATGAGGAGGACCAAACCCACCCCCAGGATGAAACAATGGTCAGCAGAGCTTCTTTCTATAATTGTTGAATTCTAGCTTACCACCGGACGAAGAATGATACAGTGCAAGTGCCAGACGCTGACTGAAGAAAGCATCATGCTGGCAGAGAGAGGCAATGCACTCCAATGACTGCGAAATATTGAGTCCTACTGGATTGCTATCAGCCACTGTGTTGTGGCAGTTGTTTAGAGTTTTCCTGGCTTGTGGACATGTGCTGTTCCCTGGCATCATTTTGACACATCCTTTGTTAAAGTGAAGCTCCTATTTTTTTGTTCTTGAAATAGTCTTCAATGGACGTCACTTGCAGATTGCCTGTTCCTGGCACATAAAAAGTAAAACACCAGAGCCCTTTTACAGTTTTGAGAGAACTGCGTAAATAGTGGAGCTTTTTTTGCAACATTTTGCTCATTATAATTGTTCAGTCTTCAAAGGACAGCAGACACAGCACTTACCTTTCCAGTTTTAAGTGAACTGCATAAATAGTGAAACTTTTTACTTATTTAGGTTGTTTGAATGTGTACTGTTCATTAAAGAAGTATAGAAAGTTAAATGTGTGCTGTGTCTAAATTGCACTAACTCTTGGAAGTGAATTTTGGTATGAGGCTTTGTCATTGAACAGCAACCCTGTAGTAGCAGTGTTGAGCTCAAAAGACTTTGGAAGCTAGCTCTCTCCTTCAAATCACCAATAGCGGGATTGATTGTGAAACCCCTAACTACCAGGGGGTAGAGATGTGAAAATTGTGGGAACATATGGCCTAATTTTGAGAAATATCTTGTAAATGTCGGAAGATGGGACTGTGGGAACATATGGCCTAATTTAGAAAAATATCTTAGAACTGTGGGAACATAGGGTTGTGGGAATATAGGGCTGTTGGAACATAAGGCTGTGGGAATATAGGGCTATGGGAACATAGGCATCCCAGAAACAGTGATTCAGCCCTTCACATCAGAAGGCTTTCCACACGAACATTGTTTGTAACTTCAGAGAGATGTGAGTTAAAAGAAGCAAAAATTTGCAGTCATAATTCCCATGACACCAGTCATATTAATCTTCTGTTGTGTTGACTAAATGAGGCCACTGGGCAGAAAGAGGACATCCAGGCTGTTCTATTATGATATATTATCCACCTTCTCAGCTGTGTTTTTTGTGGTCATTGGTTTTTTTTAATCATCCCAGAGAGAGCGAGAGAGAGAGATATTTGATTTTTAACAAAATATTTATTGAACATTCTTCATTCTGTGTTAAAACATCAGGAGAATACTCATATTAGTTTTAATACATCTCCAAACACTAATAGTTTATTTTGCACAGAGCAGAGCAGCCCATTATGTGCCCACACTGCTAACTGCTCAAGATCTTGATTAGCTATGAAGAAGCTGAAATCTATCACTAGCCTGGCCCTGATCATCTTCACCATCAACAGTTTACATCAGCATAAGCAGACAGTTTAAAAGCTATGTCACCACCTGGGAACTGAACACCTAAGAGAACAGCTCTCAGTCTGTGGAGTAGAGATTCTATGGCTAAATAATACAATGTCCCAGAGAGAGAACAACCCTGCCTGACCCTTCTCTGCATACTGAAGGTTGCATTCAATCCACCATTGAATTTCAAAACACTCAAAATGTCACAATACAGAACCTGGATCTTGGCTATGAAGCATGGGTTGAACCTAAAAGAGCTAAGGGTACACCATAAGTACTGGTGTTCAACCCGATCAAAAGCCTTTTCCTGATCTATGGAAATAAGATGAGTATCAACAGCTATTGAACTGGAGACTTCCAAAACATCTCGAATCAGAGTGATATTATCACCGATGAGCCCACCAGGCACACAGTAGGTCTGGTCGGTGTGGATGATGGACTCCATCCATCCACTTTGGACAGGACTTTGTAATTCAAACAAAGGAGTGACGCAGGTCTCCAGTTCTTGATCTCTTGCAAGATGCCTTTCTTTGGAAGCAGAGGGATCACTGTGCTTCTGCTGCTCACAGGGAGAAAACCATTCTCTAGACTGTCTCTGAGAACCTCCAGCAGATCTTCTCCAAGCACAGACCAGAATGACTAATAAAAGTCCACAGGTAAACCATCGATGCCTGGAGCCCTGTCATTCTACGTGCTCATCAGAGCTGAGCGCAGTTCGCTCAATGATACCTGAGCCTCTGACTTCAGGTTTTGCTCAGCACAGACCTGAAGAAGAACAGCGTAGAAGGACCTGTACACTTCAGGATGATCTGTTAGTTCACAGGTATATAATTCCTTATAGAACTTGGCAGCATACTTCCTCATCTCAGACATGTCTGAAATGGAAGCTCCATCTTCAGCACGTAAGGAATGTATGATCTTTCTTTGTCCATTCTTCTTCTCCAGCCCGAAGAAAAACTTTGATGGTAGATCCATTTGCGTAGCATCCAGGAACTGGGACCTGACCAGGGCCCCATGTGCTGTAACGCCTAGCAAGCTGGCCAAAAGCGACTTTTTACATTTCAGGGAGGCTAAGTGTCCCTATATATGGATATGGCTGTACTCAGATTTTTGCTCTCTATGCTGATGCCAGAAATATTGAAAGACTGACGCAAAAGTTCTGTCCCGCAGACGTGTAGTAAGAAAAAAGCCATTAGGCCCTTTATAGCCGCACATTTTTAACGCAAACCATACAGAAAACAAGGCTGTGGTCAGTAAAGCCAACATGAATAATGGTACAGCCTTTAATTATGCTAAGGTGATGTTTAAAGCAATACAAACAATCTAATCTGGCCAACAAGAGAGTGTTTTCTTTGCAGTGGCTCCATGTGTACTGTCTTTGTTTATTGTGGAGAGACCGCCAAACATCGACAATCGCAGGCTTCTCACATATCTGTCTAAGCCTCAGTGAAGAGGCTCTGTGAGGCTCTTGGTGATTCCTGTCTAACGCATCAGGCCTTGGCATGGAACATAGACATTTATTATGATACATTAAGTATTTTCATATTTGACTCTCAGTTTCAGCAAACAACCTTCTATCACCTGGTCCACCTACAATGAAGCAGGGATAAAACCACTGGGGGAAAAAAAAATACTCCAACCCCTCCACTACAGCTGGACTTGTGTCTGAGGATTATGTCCCCAGGCCACTCTCTTCTCCTCTGACTCTCATTATCAGAGCAGCTGTGTGTCTCCTACATCAGTAAAATGTCTAATTTCTTAAAACCTATAACTTTAAAGAGAGCAACTCATTTAACATCATCTCTAGCTCCATTTAGATTTAATGTTCCAGTTTTAAAATCACCCATAGAGAAAAAGAAGAAAGAATATTCAAGAAAAACATACACCCAGAAGAAAAAGGAAAAAAGTGAACAAATATTTTCTAGTCATTTTCATCGCTCATTTTGTTCTTTGACTTTAACAATCAGTTTTCTTAAACAAAAAATATCTTGGCTTGGGAGGCCTTCCTCCCCAATAGCTCCTGAATGTCTGCTAAGAGGACCCGCTGAATTAACAAAAAGCTTCAAATCGGTAAAAAAATTATCTATTTGAACCAGTATGGCTCCCTTGGTGTCCTGGGATGGGGGAGCAGGGGGATCTGTTTGTAGCTTTAGCTCCATGTACGACCCGCCAGTGGAGGTCAGCTGTCCGTTGTTCAACAGGCAGCTCGTACAGGGACCGCCAGCAGCCCTTCGAGGAAGCATCTGGGCCAAAAAAAGTAGTCCGCCTCAACTCCCTAACTCCAGACAGAGACCGGACATTCAGGACCTTCAAACACACCTGATATATTGCTTTCTTCTCCACATCTTTAAAGCTCTCCAGGTGAAGGGTTGTGAGGACAGCAGCTGACCTCCCATCTCTTGCCAGTCCCCTACAGCAGGGGAGACAGACAAAAAGGACACCGTACTCTCCCCCCTCAGCCCACTGCTCACACAAAGTCTGATTCCTTACAAAGGTTCTCTGACACTGTGACAGAGCAGCACATACTTCCTACAGCACTCTGAGACAGAGGACTAACATCACCTCAGTAAGTCTGATCACTGATGAAGCTCCATGTGTCCACATAGAGCCTCATCAGGTGTCCCGGTTTGGTGCATCCTGCGTCTCTCAGACTGACCCTTAGACTGGTAGACTGCAGGGTTTGGGTCCTTAAAAAGGAATTAAAAAACAATGGTTCCTCAAACAGCCACATTCCCTCCAGGCCTGCAGTACTGAACTGTAGAAAGAGGCGAGCCCTATGAGGTCCATCTCCTCAGACCTTAGCAAAAAGAGCTGTTGGTCATAGCCCCATCGTCCAGCCATCCTAAGCAGGAGGTGAGCCGTGTCCCGCCAACTGGGGCCACAGTCATACAACAGTCTTTGTGCTGTCCGCAGTGCTTTCCGACCGTGGCTCAGGTGGTAGAGGGGTTGAACTCTTATCAAGAGGTTGGGGGTTCGATCCATGTGTTGAAGTGTCCTTGGGACAAGTTGCACCCTCCCCCACTCAAGGCCACCAGGCAGACCTGTCCAAGTAACAATGCTCTTTGCCCAGTTCACTCGTGCAGATGTTGCCATGACAGGGTATCCCGCAGACACCAAACATCCCCCTGGTTGGAGAT
This sequence comes from Gouania willdenowi, assembly GCF_900634775.1. Taxonomy (NCBI): domain Eukaryota; kingdom Metazoa; phylum Chordata; class Actinopteri; order Blenniiformes; family Gobiesocidae; genus Gouania; species Gouania willdenowi. The sequence continues at coordinate 18,310,960 of NC_041053.1, forward strand.
AAAAACATTAACATCGTCCGCATAAACAGAGACTGCCAGAGGACGCTCAATGACCCGGGCAAACATGTAAACATGTAGCCAGCAAGGGCTCAATAGTTAAGCTACACAGTTGGCCGTAGATTGGACAACCCTGTCTGATCTCTCGCCCCCATTTTCACCAAACACTGAGCACCTTCATATAACAAACTCAGCCAAGACATAAATCCATCCCAGAAACCAAACGACCTAAGTGCAGAAAACAAATATGAGTGATCCACATTGTCAAAAGTCTTCTCCTTGTCAAGACACACAATACCACAATCCCTGACATGACAGATGTTGTCCATCATAGACCAGTCTGGTGTATGATGCTTCCCTGGAAGTCCGTCAGCCTGTTGGATAAAGTCCTGGACAAGAGAGAGAGAGAGAGAGAGAGAGAGATAATGGTGGGTGGTTAATTTTAAGTATGCATCTTTACAGTCTGTGCTGCTGCTGATGCTCTGGCTTCGGTAAATTCAGAGGCTTTTGTTGTTAGTGTGTATAGTAAAGCAGCAATAATTCAAGTTTTATTACCATTCACATAAATAATGCATTTTTGTTTAAAAGATAAATTAAACAGCATTATTATTATACATGCTATTCAATATCATGCAAATATCTAAAATTTCTAAAATATTTTGATAACCAGGCTTTTCACCAGGATAACACAAAAATTACATGTGTGTAAGTAGGTGTGTGCGTGTGTTCGTGTGTGCTTGGTAAGAATTACACTAACCTCAAGGTCGTAGGCAATTTACTTGGTGTTTGGAAATAATGTAATATTTGTGGTTTCAATGTGTAATGCATAATGTAGTGCTACATTTGGGTCTTTGGGATCAGTCAGCACTGAACAAAGAGTTTCTACACAGCCAAAGTCTTTTGTCATAAAAAAAATGATGCATATTGGACAGCGATGTATTGAAATAAATGGAAAGTCATTTAATAACCTGTCTATGGAAGTGAAATTTTGCTAGCTTAGCTTTTTGTGCCTATTCTGGCACACTCCCTAATCATTCCATAGAATTTCTATGCAGATGATATTCCGCTGTATTGCTCTTTCAATGATTCTGAGTTTCACTTATCTGAATTCCTGAAATGTTTATCTGCTATCAAAAACTCGTTGACTTTGAATTATGTGCAGATTAATTCTGGCAAAACAGAAACTCTGATCATCCCTCCGGATGAAAAGATCCCTCTGATTAAAAACTCCCTTGGTGCTCTGGGCGCATCTGTGAAAAACAGTCTCAGAAACCTTGGGGTTGTTTTTGATATGTATCTCCAAAGCGAGGAATTTGCTGTCCAAACCAGATCTCGAAATGATCATACACACGTTCATCTCGTCACGCATTGATTACTGTAATTCGGTTTTCTCCTGTTTTAACAAGTTGACTCTAAAGAGACTTCAGATTGTTCAGAATTCTGCAGCCAGACTTTTGACCAGTGCTCCCAGAACAGCTCACATTACCCCCATTCTTGCCAGTCTTCATTGGCTTCCAGTTATTTTTTGTATTGAGTGTAAAATTCTAGTCCTTACTTTCCGTGCGATGCATGGTCAGGCTTCTCAATACATCACTGACTTGTTGTGCCCCTACACTGCAGGGCGCACCATTCGGTCATCAGGCCAGGGTCTCCTCATGATCCCCAAAACTCATTTTAAAAATTCGGGGTGACCTGGCGTTCCAGACGGTGGCGCCAAGACTCTGGAATAGCCTACACTAGTCCCTCCGTGTGCTTGACTGTGTGGACTCTTTTAAAAAACATCTGAAGACCGTGCTTCTCAGAAAGGCTTTTGGTTGAATTGTTTTTCATTTTTATGATCTATTTATGATGTTCCTACTGTTGTTTTAAATTATTTTGTGTTTTATTATCCTTTTGTGATGTTACTGCTGTTGTTTTAGTTTCATTTTTGCTTGTACAGCCCTTTGTGATTTTATCTGTGAAAAGCGCTATAGAAATAATATGTACTTACGTACTTACTTACTTAGTAGTTATGCTTGATATTTTTTAATACTTTTTAAAGTTATTCATGCCTGAACTTAAACTTGAATCTCAAGACCAATGGCTATAAGCACTCTTAAAGGTCCCACATCATGCTATTTTTCACCCATTTTCATTTGTTCTAAGAACCCCAAAAACATAGCATTTGAGGTTTATTTTCACAAACTTGCCTGTTTTCCAGAGTTGTAGCCCTCTGAAAAGTGACTTTCTGAGCAACTCTACACAAACAAGCTGAAGGTTTTGGACTTTTACTAAGACATTGTTTCAAGGTGGCATTAAACTAAATTATTTTCCTTCTAAAATAGGTTCTAGAGTATATAAGTATTCTGCTGGGATCTGAGAGGGGTACCTTGCCTCTCGTCCAAACATTAGATGAAAACGGGAAAATTTAGCAGTCATTTGATACTTTGTTCTCAGTCCAGACATATCTGCATCCAAATGTTTGTCCCTTGCTTCTGGTCTGTCACTGACTAATTTGGACAGAGCTCTAAAAAAAGATTATAAAAACAAAGAATTGGTTTTAGGCATGTTTTTTAAGATATGAACTAAAATTAACTTAAAATGTACATGTAAAAGTTCAAATACCCCTGGTTGGTTCCATTGAGCCTTTCCACCAACCCATTCATCTGTGGGTGATATGCAGCACTTATTTTGATGTTGAGTATTTTACAGACATTTGTGTTGATCTGTATTAAACAAATAGAGAAAAAAAAAAAAAATGAATAACACTGTCATGTAAAACATGTTATACGTTTGATTTAACTTGTACATATCAATCATTTTTATACTTCATTCACAAATTCCCTTCCTTTATCTGTGAGGATTCGCTTGGATGCCTCAAACTGATAAAAAAAAACATATGTACTGGTTCCCATTGCAGGTGGTTGTCAGTTTTCCAAATAGGGCCATGCCAATGAGTTTGAATGGCTGGGTCACCTTTCATACAGAGAAAGCACCAATAATTCAACTTCTGTAATACTGTCTTCAATACTTAGATTCATGTTAAGAACATTATTTTCGGTTGAAGAGATTGTGCAAAAACAACAAATTTTTACTTTAATTGGAGTGTACTCCACCTCCTGTTTTATCATTACATGGCTGGCTTGGCATGCCACACATTGGCTTCCCTAGGAAGAAAAACATTTAAATTCAATGCAATGGCGCTAAAAACAGCCTTGATCTTTGCATTAAATAGAAGTGAAACAGTAAAACTGTACTGAATAGATCTTTAAAGCAGAATGGCAATATTTAATGTGAACCAACAATGTGTATGGTAAGTGAATCTTACTCAATCTTAATCAAATACAAATCAAAGAAATATTTAGATATTGCCATCATTAAGCACAATGTATTGTTATTATAAATTCAGTGATAGTTCAGTGTTCTTGTGGCTACAAAAACCCATAAAAATCTAAAACCTAATGAAATGGTGTTCAGTTTGAAGCAAATAATGTAGTAAACCTGGGCTAGACTGTTTAACCGAAACAGGATATTGTTTGTAGGAACTGAATGGAAAGGACCTGTAAAAGTGGCATCTGTGTATCTCTTACAGTAGCAGCCACTCATTCTCCTGCTAATTTTCTATTCATCATATTATGTTCAATTAGCTTCCAACTTCTAACACTCACATTGTCACAATAAGGCACCACTGACATTTATTTGGCAATGACAAACTAAAATCTACGTTAAAGGTCAAATGCTATATCATGACCAAATTGGCCTGTTAGATGGTTTATGGTCATGATGTGAATACTGGTTTTAACAAGTCCAAGTAATGTCTTGAGTCAAATAAAAAATATGAATTGCAAATCTATATAATATACAGTTATAGATAATCAGAATCAGAATGATGAAACAATAGTCTAATTTCATGCCATACCTTGGAACTCAAAGCTCTTGGCCTCTCTTCAGAAATTAGATTTTTGTGTGGTGGAAAATCCAAGGGGAAAAGTTCAAATTTTTTTGTAGGTGACTGTCTGCTCAAACAGATTTGGATCCATGGCAAAAAATACTAAAAATGGAGAATCTGATCAGACACACCACACATTCAGCCATCATTGGTTGATGAAGGTGCATGAAAGCAATATTTACTGTTAAGCATTGGGTTCAGGTAAAGGTTGCCATCACCATGGGCGTCCGGTCAGAATGCGTAGAACAAATGTAGGAAAACAGTATTGCTGATTAACAGATTTATTTACTGTTGAATATGAAGGGGAATGAACACAAAACTCACACTGAGCGGGGGTGGGGGGGTTACTGAAATCTGAAAAAAGATTAATACTTATGTGTAGCCACAGTTCTCTTAATGGAAAAATTATAATTGTTAAACCAAGTGAAATAAGAAAAGATCTATCAAAAATAGCCCTCATTAATGAAATCAAGCCATCTTGAGGAAGAAACCTTCTTTCTTTCACAAAGCAGAAGCTGCAGTCGCTTTTTGTCAGGTAACAGCCTGTTATTGACTGTATTGGCCCTTTAAGAATATTGTAATAGATTAAAGGGCTTGTTGGTCTATAAACTATTCAATATAGCCCTCATTAATTAATTCAAATCATCTTGACAAAGAAACCATCTTTCGGCCACAAGTGGGCGATACAGCCTCAACTGGCTGTGCGGGCTCCCGCATTCACTTTCTGGTAGCCGGTCACTTTTGGGCACCACACCGGCAACTAAACTGACAACCCCACTTGGCTTGCCTATGTCAGTGGGGTGTGACTGGACATTACGGCAGAACGAAATACAGTCTGTCTTAAGGTATGCAGCAGATGATGGCAGTCGGGTGCTGTGGCATCGTCAGAGATTGAGATGTGAATGTCAATTATATCTATTTGTTTTGATACATTTGTTATTGAATAACAAAACTGTATTGTTAATTGCTATCTAAACAATGTTTTTCCTGCGTGAGTACACCTTGCCACAAAAAATATCCACATCAATAAGTTCTGGGTTTTGTGGTTTGGAGGACTTTGAAACTAAACTATTGTTGGGCTTGATTGGGTCAGAACAAGAATACCCAAAAAAAAAAAAAAAAAAGAACACTTGTGGCAAAAATATCTGACATTTTGGAACAGATTCAATCACAGGATTGGCAACTTCTATCACATGGTAAGGCACCATGGAGACTGAACCCAGGTTTGTGTGACTGGCTAAAATATGTATAATTCAACGAACATTTTGCTTTTATTTATTGTAAGGACATATATACAAACACCTTTGTCATTTTTATTCATGAGAATCAACACACTGAAGGTTTTGTTTTTCATTTAATCTGATAGGTACATAAATGGTATTGAGCTCTCATGGGCTCGGTCGCAGATTTTCTTTGTCTAGTGCTATCTTTAAAGGTTACACAACTTTCAAAGATCATCAGCTAATTATGAAAGTGGGAATATCACTTTAGCTGTGAATATGTGAATACATTTGGCACACAAAATCTGGTTCCCTCTGTGTTTTTGTTAGAATATTTTCTTAGAGCTGAGCGTATCCTTCCATTGCATGTCAGGTGAAGGGGAAAAGCTTGGTTGAGCAGGAATGTCTATGAGTGATGCCCATTGCAGGTACGAGCTCATCTGGAGCCTGATCGGCTCAATCGAGCAGACACCCGCAAAATCGAGTACGTGCAGAGTCCTCGAAGAATCCGCCAGGCCAATTAAATGCAAAGCTCAGTTTTTACTGACTTCTCCGCATAGTTGATGTCACACAAAACACTGCTCGACATTGTATCGACCCACATTAAAAGTAACACCGACCTGCATGTCACCTGCCTGGTGAAACAGAGCATGAGAGATGAACATGAGGTTAGAGGAGAGACTGGCAACAGTCGCAACACCTTTAAAACACGCCCCAGGAGTACAAGGACTACAGAGAAACGCTAAGAATCATTGGACATGTAGGATTTTAATGGAAACTACTACGCAGTGGTGCGCCCAAGTAACACTGAGTACCCCCCGGATAAATTGAAAAAACGGGCAAGCAGCGTTTTTCTGTTTTAAAATTAAATCTGGTTCTGTTTGTGTGATATTTGGATAGTTAATAGAAACAAGGACCACAGCTTTACATTTTAATCTCACCACAGTTTTCCTACGTTTGATAAAAAATGATCTTGTATCATATTGTCCACTTCACACTGATGACAGTGGTGTCATTTATGTGTCAATGATGTTTCGTTAAAGAGTTATTGATGCTGGAAGTCTGAATCTGTGAATATCTGCCAAGGTTACCAAACAGTGTTATGGTCCAGATAGTATCCAGATAATCTAGTGACTTTTGCTCCCGGTCTGGACATAAAAAGAAGCAATGCATAAGTCACATTATTGGTGAATTGAAACGTCATTAATACATAAATAAATGAAAACCAAAGAATGGATGTTACGTAAAACATGCCCATATGTGGTGTAATACAGCTACTGTTGCGTCTCATTTCTTATGATCAATTTCCATTTATGTTGACGGCTGTTGTTGGCGGTATTTATAACTTATAATTTAGCACTCTCGCTTCGTCACGATACAGCAATGTGAGTGACGTCACGTGAATCAACAGAGCAAGTCATAGACATATACACATTACAACAGCTCTAGAGTACGTTCAGTAGCACAAACGTTAAACAATTATACCACAGTATATTATATCTATGGAGCAGACTCCTGTCTGCTGTCAGTGGACACATTCAGTTGATAGTCAATCAGATATCTTTGATTAATAAAAAGCTCCCCTGTAGTGGTCGGGAAGTGTGTGTGTGTGTGTCTGTGTGTGTGGGGGGCACAGTAGGTCAGCTGGGGGGGCACTGCCCGCAAATGCCCCCCATGACACTGAGTTTAGGACTGTTGGGAAACCTGACTGTCCAACCATCTAAAGAGGAGTTAATACCTTGGTCATATATAAAAAGTCCTACTTGTTACATAAACCTCTAGGATTATATGATATTTCATTAGAATTTGCGGTACAAATTTCCTGAACCATTTAATTCCTAAAGCAGACAAAAAAGCAACTTTGAAGATGAACGAAAGAGGGGTGCCAGAGTGGGACTTGCACAGAAGATCCTGCCAGCATGTGATAACATAGCACATAGCATGTGCCAAGTCCTGTTAAGCTATTTCATGGATCAAAATCTCAATACAGACAAAACTTTGACAAGTGTGTTTTTTGTAGCATTTAAAGCTTTTTACATTTGTTTCTATTCATAATTAGGAACGTTTCACGTGGTCCTTTGTCCATTTGTAAAACACTATTAAAAATATTTACCTCCACTTTTACCTTTTAGGATTATCTTCAGTGATGCTGGAATGATCAACATGATTGATCCATTGATCCACAAGCATGTCAATAAAACTGAATGAATATAAACTATATACTGTATATCAATCAGAAAACCAACAAAGAGAATGATAAAATGACAAAGAGAACTTGTGTTGTAGTTTAAAGCTGATAACCAGAGTTTCTGAGAAATATGTTTATGTATCGTTCTTTTGAAATGCTAAAAAAATGCCCAACTAGTCTTGTACTATGGTCTACTGCTGGTGGTCATTCATATACATCAATGTATATAAGTCCCGCCTTCATCCTATAGACCCCGATACAAATGGCAATGAGCGCCGTGATTGCCCAGCCAATAGGCTTCGACTTCCTGTAATGGAGTCTGTCAATCAAAGTGAATGCGGAACTGTGCACAGAAACAATGCCGTGCCTCACAACAGCAAACAGGTAAATATGATTTTGGCTCTTACCTGACCCATAGACCTATATCAATGCGACCCGATGTGACCTTATTATGTTCAGAGATGTGGCTTCTGGTAGATTGGCAGACTACCAGAGCTCTACTTAATGTGGACCAACAGAGAAGACAAGGGGAAGCAATAATATTTACAAGAGTCAGGATGAAATTGACTGAATTTAAATACATTCCCATCCCAAGTGATCTTGGCAACACAGAGTTGCAAAAGTTGTCTACTTGCATTTAATGAAGACTTCTGCTTGAGGAAATGTACTTTTTCAAAAACGAATCTCACTTCAAGTATGGAAAGTCCATAAAATACCTTTAGGAATAAATAAAAATGTGTGAATCTATGACTTCCACCAACTTTGGTCCCTATTTCAATAGCGCAGAAAAGATTTCATCACAGTGAGCATTCCCAGACTGTTGGCCGTGAGTTTTGAGCAGCTCCATTTCTTCTCACATCATCATAGCATTTTTAGAATGAGGTCGTTGCTTTGGTGATGCCAGAGGAAGAAGAAACAGATTGTTGCTACCTTATCCCACACCTGCGTTCCCTCTGGAAGTCTTGGTGGGTGTTTGATATCGCCATATTTTTGGCTCTCATGCCCTGAGGCTGGTGCATGTAGGAAAAGTGCTATTGTGCCAGTGAGTGCTTTCATTACAACACCAAAATAAGAATATGACAAGCACAACTTCAACAGTCCACAAAGAGAGATGGAGCTTAGTGTCAAACAAGCATCAGCATTAGCTTTTACCTCAAGTTGGACTTTCTGTTTGATGCATGAGTGGGAGTTATGGATGCCCAAGTTGGTTTGGTATGGTTGATTTCCCATTGATTACATAGATGTGTACATAATCACGGTAATCAAGCCAGGGAAAGGCAAACAACAATGATCCATCTGGGCCTGGGAAAAGAAGCAGAACAATGAGTTTATATATAATCTGGAGCCAGAAACAATACATGGTCACTTCTTCTTTACTATGTATCCCTGCACAAAATATACATTTCATTGAAAGTGTATTGTGAATGTAAATGAGTTTCATGTCAGATATTCAAGACAAGCCACAACCTGATTCATTTGGGCTTTGATATTGAGTTCACTGGAATGTTAGTAGTTCAGAGATTAAAAACAGAAATGAAATGAAACATATGAATGATTTATCAAAGTGCAAAAAAGGGAAGAGATTGAAATGACAAGATAAGATGTGACAATGTTTTGGCCTGAGGCAAATAATTTCAGCTTTTTTCCCACCATGTCTGCATTTGTAGTTTTGGTTGACACTACTTGTTGTGCAATCATTTCACAACAATTATGCAGGTTTTTTCTTGCAAGAAATAAATTAATCAATTTATTATTTTGCATAACTGTGACTGTCACCAGCCCTCCCTAAGGAACGGTTAGCTAGACTTTATTAGGAGAAAAGATTTCAAAGGAAAGGGCAATGTTATAAGGGGAAATAAAAGAGGGGAAGGACAGGACAATACAAAATGAGAGAGAGAAATTTTGGTTTTAAACTGAGCCAATGAAACAAAATGTCAGCTTTAGAGCCCCCTATAGCTTATTGGGCCCTATGCAATAGCATGGTCAGCAAAAGCCAGAAACTGCTTTGTCACTATTTTTGTTTACCCGACTATAAACCAGCTGATGACACCGACAGATGTGTGTTGAGCTTTACAAACTTTCATGCTATTCATTTACAATCCTATGACACCGTTCACACTGCAGGCAAATGCGACCCAAATTCGATCTTTTTGCCCATATGCGACCTGTAACCGATCTGTTAAAGAGAGTCTGAACTGGACAATTCTGATTTTTTCAAATTTGACCCTGGTAACTTTATACGTGGGCCCTCTTCTGTTCTGCATGTATATTAAGGACCTACCGCTTGTGTGCCCAGAAGTAAATATCCAAATGTATGCAGGCGACACAGTTCTATACGTACATGGGCCATCAAAAACAACAGTGGCAACTAAACTTACAAACGCTATGGTCAAGGTCAGTGAATGGCGAAACCAGTGCAGCCTTCAGTTAAATGTCACCAAGACAGTCGGTATGTTTTTTTTTAAAACTACCAACTCCACAGCAAATCCGGACATTGTGATATCTGGTGAAAAACTTCAAATAATTACAGAATTTAAGTATCTCGGTATTCTCATAGACTCCAAACTCATCTTTAATACTCATATCACCAAAACTGTCAAAGAAAGTAAAATTTAATCTATCTAATGTTCGATTCATCAGAAAATGTTTATGCATTCAGTGATCTCTTTGCATATGACTTACTGCCTCACCAGCTGGTCCCAGGTCAACCACACCACTTTGAAACCAATACAATCCCTATACAAACAAACAAGTTCTGGAAAAGAAACCACATCATTTTCATCACTGCAATATTCTGTCAAAATACAATTTATTAAGTTGGAAAAATCTCAATAAGTTCACAAATATCTGTCTAGCATATAAAATCCTCCATGGCCTGGCTCCTCCACCTCTTAGTGAGTTTCTGAGAGTAAAGTCCAACACCAGTCGCCTAGAGGAACATCCAGAGGAGACTGTGGACTCAGAAAAACTGTTTAGTCACTCAGCCTTCTCTGTTAAAGCTTCAAAAGAATGAAACAACATTCCAACACCAATCAGAAAAATCAATAGTTATAATGTATTCTGCTCATTGTTAAAACTTTGGCTCCTTAGCAATCAAACATGCCAGCACTGAACTCTTGCCGCCACTTTCTTGTGTCGTCTTGTATGTTCTTCTTATCTAATTTTGATATTGCTGCATTTGAATGTTCACTCTCCTTTTTAAGCCTTGTATTATAACTGACTAATGGTATTGACTATGTCCTTTAATACTGATTCTAGTTGATTCATGAACTGTCGCTTGTGCCTTATGTCCTGTTGCCTCCAGCTGCATTATCTAATTTCAATACTGCTGCATTTGAATGTTCACTCTCCTTTTTAAGCCTTGTATAATAACTGACTAATGTTATTGACTATGTCTTTTAGTAATGATTCTAGTTGTTTCATGAACTGCTGCTTGTGCCTTATGTCCTGTTGCCTCCAGCTGCATTCCCACTTTAGTGCTGTCGCACATGAACTCTTTCTTGCTTGTTTGTTTTGGTGGCTTATTCCTGCTGCTGCAGCAAATGTAATGTAATATTTATTGTATTTTGCCATGTGATAATCAACTAGCTTTACCTATTTCCAGGGTGCCTATTGTATATGTGGCCTAGGGCTACAGATAAAAACTAGTCTTTTGGCATTGAGCTGTTATTTTAATATGCACTGTCCTTGTAAAATTAAATAAATTTACTCACAATAAATCCGATACGTATCCCATTTTTTTGCAAAGCGACTGCTGTCTTGGATGGCGGAGGCGCTTTCTATCTGACTATGTCATCACCATGCAAAAACTTCATGATTCTGAGTCCCAGGTGAAGTCAAGTGGAAAAACAAACCTGGCTCTCCTCTTTTTCAGTCTCCTTAAAAATTATGTAGTGCTGACTTTTTTTGGAAAGAAAATTTACCTCTGTAAACACTATATGTGCCTACAGGGTCATGTGACACCTTAGGACCTCTTCTGCGCATGCAAGTCACTTCAGGGTTGCATTCTGTCTATACGCCAAACTGATTGAACCGACTGAGATCAACCGATTGCATGATTCTCATGGTGAATGCTTGAGGCTTGGCAGGGACGGGACAGACCAGAGGTAGAGAACCACACATGAAGAAAAAGACAGACTAGGAGACTTAAACAAACAGACAGGTGATATGGGCACAAGCAGGGACGTTTTTTGCTATAGGCGGCTAGGCCTAGAGCGCAAACTATGATTGACCCTAGGACAACAGGAGGGTCAATTGCTGTTTTTTCTGGCAGCACATTAAAGTACCACTAAATTATTCTGTTTCAATAAGGCACTCCACAGAGAGACATTTTTATTTAGATGGATCAAAGGTTAGATTGGGTGGTTTTTCAGCCTCTTTGAGTCAAGTGGCAATCTATTCACACCTGTCTCTTTTTCAGGATTCAAACCAAATTGAGAGGTCAGAGGAAATGTTGAGTCACAAGAGGAGAGAGAACAGGATGCATCTTTAAAGAGTAAACACAAAGAAAAGCCTAATGTAACAAGGTAATACATATCTTTAAAATTTGGATCATCAGCGAATTAATAAATAAAATTAGATATGACACAATTAAACCGAGCAAATTAAGAAAGTGTACTGGCAGGTCACTGCTGCCTTTGTCTGTGATTATTATGCAGATATGCAAACAGACAGATGGAGCAAGAGAAATGTGAGCCTTTCACTCCAAGTATGTTGCTTTTTTTGGTCCCTCTCCCCCTGCTACTGACAGTTTTTTGGCATTCCTGGCTTGACAGAAAATTAAACAGATTTTTGCCAAAAAGCAACCATTTTGTTCCAGGAGGAACAAATGGGATCTGTATGGCTAAATTGAGATTGTATTGCTTTCATGTATACATTTTCCACAGGGAAAAATAAATAAAAAAATAAATCATGCCCCACGTTATTTGAATTTTTTATTCAGAACACGGTACATTCATTCCACACGTCTAAATTATCGGATCAATCTTAATGAAGTGCTTCTGTGCACGGTAGTGAACAAAATATTGATGAATTAATGAATGAGTTCTGATTTAACAAAGCCTTCCTCATGGATGTAAATTATTTTTATGGGTTTCTCCCATTGTATGACCATTTGTGATTGTATCAGGTCCTAAAATAACATTCAGTTTTTAGCAATTTCTGTTCATCTGTTCCCAACTTTTTTTCTTTTTTTTTTTGTCCAGAATTGAATTGCTCCATTGACTCATCATGGGTAGAACTCCTGCTGCATGAAAATATCCCCATCACTTTGAGACAGATTGGTATCCTGCACTCTGCTGGCAGCTTCATTTTGTGCTAAACCTTGTTGACTCCACATGCGTTGTACTTGTACCATACGTGGAATGAGTGTTCTTGAACACCCCCCGACTTTGTCGACACATAGGCTGTCAATCTTGGACTAAATCAATACCTGATAACAAGTTGCACATGTGCAGAAAAATACTTTTTTAAAAATATCTTTCAGCTTATATGCTTTTTTTTGGTCAAACTTGCTTGAGACAATTTTTTTTTAATTAAATAAATCAATAGTGTGCAGGCCATGATCAATAAATCAAATATAATTTGCTTGAATAACAAGAAGTGAAAGGTTAAAAATGTCACTCAACAATTTGTTTTCATCACCACTGTAAACACGTAGTGCCTATACTACGAAGCTTGATAAATATAACGGGCATTTCTCTCCGTTAGCGGGCTTCACCTAACCAAATATTCTCCTTCACAGAGCCCCTCTCCTACAAAGCTTGAAATCAACATGTTCATTTAAGCCAGGTGACATCAGTGTGCTCTCATGTGACGGGTGGAGATTGCAGTGTCAGCCCAATCTCAATCACAGAAACATATGTCTAGAGCAATTTACGTCACAATTGAGGAATCATTCTTTGAAAATATTTTTATTTATTTTTATATATTCAGTTTATTTCCAACATGGTTGCATTCACAGAAGTTTTGTTATTCCTTTTTTTTTTTTTTTTTTTTTCGTACATGCCGAAAAAGGAGATGAGAGAAGCAGTTTGCTTATCTAGGTCCCGTCCCCTGTTTTGAGCACAGAAAATTTACATCAAAGCTTGTCTCTCTGGTCAAACAGTCTTAGGTTCTTCTAAGCACAATTACAATTTTTTTTTTTTTTTTTGTCCTTTTTTATGTAGGATTTATTCTCATCTGTAGATTTAAGATCTATAATTCAGACCAAAAACAACACTGTTGCTGCAGAAAAATCAGAAAGAAAGGAATGCAGGCAGTTAATGCGTAAAAGTATGAGATAATAATACAATACAATAACAATCCCTCGGACGACAAACGGAGAGCATTCTGATCAGTTTCACTTTATTACAGCACAGATGTGTTTCTATTCAGGTAGTGCTCCTCAATTTATCACAGACATACTGGAATGAGAGCGCGTTATTTATCTCAGATGACTCAGTGAACCCTGTGAAAGGGACAGGCTGTAGTATAACGTTCAGTCAGCCTACATTATAAGGTGCACATCATTTTTCTTTATGTACAGCAGCGCAACTGTAGCATGTTTCTGCTGAGGCTATCAGTCACTATAGCGCTTGTACTCATTGAATTAATGAGTTCATCTGTCCGTGGATAATGAGAGCCCCCGACACAGGCTTCATCAGCTGACTGTAGATCAGTCCATCAGATGTAAATCTATACCTTTCCTTTCGGATGTCATCGGTAAATGAAAGGATTGCAATTACCCATTAACATTCTGTTTTTCCTAAATGCAGCTGTCAGATCTGCACCAATCAGAATCTTCTAACAATGGGCAGGTCACTTTAAAAGAGAACTGATTGGTCAGGAGGCGGCACTTTTGTACTCGTGCAGATGTTACCCAGCACTTAACCTGGTCCCCTCCAGGTTTTTTGTTTAGCCTAAGTTACCATAGTGATTTAGCCCGATAAGAAGTTAACCAGCGTTGTAGTACATTACACACCGAATAAATCCTGGAAATTTGCGCGATAAGTACAGGCCAGCTTTGTAGTACAGGCCCTTGGTTTATTGACATTGTCAGCTCATTGCACTCTGGGATGTGGAGTCCAATAGACTGATGCATAGAAGTGTTTGTACTTCATTGTTACTGTGACCTATTGTACGGTGGCTGGGAAGTGTCAGGTGAATGCATTTACAGAAACGAACACAAATGCAAACAGGTCACAACACGAATGCAAACCGGCCACAACGGAAGTGTTTCCGACGGACCGGTATTACAGACGGACGGTATTATGATATGATAGCCTGATATGAAAAATATAAGAGTATCCTAATCAACTTTCACTTACTTTCATACGCGTTTCGATGTCTTCTTCTTGTTCTTAATTGTTCTGGTGGGTTAAAAACATCTGCCAGAAACGTGTCCGTCTGTAATACCGGTCCATCGGAAACACTTCCGTTGCGGAAAACCCGGTGGCCGGGAAGTGTCAGGTGAATGCATTTAAAGAAATGCACACAAATGCAAAAAGGTCACAACACGAATCCAAAATGGCCACAACGGAAGTGTTTCCGACGGACCGGTATTACAGACGGACACGTTTCTGGCAGATGTTTTTAACCCATCAGAACAGAGAAGAACAAGAAGAAGACATCGAAACGCGTATGAAAGTAAGTGAAAGTTGATTAGGATACTCTTATATTTTTCATATCAGGCTATCATATCATAATACCCGTCCGACTGTAATACCGGGAAAGAGGCAAGGTCCAACTCGCCACCGCACAAATGTCCTGAAAAGACACTCCCCTGATCAAAGCCAAGGATGTTGCGAGACCCCGAGTCGAGTGTGCGCGCAGAGACTCAGGCGGCCGCAGACCATGACTCATATAAGCCAAAGCAAAAGCCTCCCCAACCCAGTGTGATAGGCGTTGCTTAGTAACAGGCTTCTTCATACGGGGAATAGCCCAGGAGATGAACAGCTGATCGCTCCTCCTGAGGCTCCTTGTCATGTCCATGTAAGTGCATACCACACAAACCGGACACAGCACATAAGGCTGCTGCTCACCTTGTGAAGCAGAAAAGGCCAACAGGTCAATGGGAGAACATGAACCCACCACCTTTGGCACAAAGGCCGAGGTGGGGTTCAAACTCATCCTCACATTGCCTGGGAAGAGCTGAGCGCATGACTTGTGCATAAGCTTTGCCAGACAGGTCAGACCGGAGACGACCCGCTCTGGTCGGCAACGTCGGTTTCCAGGGAGACACCGCAGGCTGCCGTGGGAGCAGGTGTGCTGCGACAAGTGGCTCTACCGAAGGCATACGGAGTACTCCGAGGGTCTCCATCGCTTCGTAGTCAAGGAATGAGGCACCTTCCACCGGGGTCCTGCTGCTGAAAGGGCGGTCCTGCCAGGAACGCGCTACCTCAACCAGCAGCTCAGGGAAGACGGGGAGAAGTTGTCTCCGCGCGCCCCTGGATGTGGGGAGCCTTTTCACCTCATATCAGGACCTGGTGGCATTTGTCACAACGGACCACGGAATGGCCAGCCGGGCAGCAGCGCATTTGCACACGTCCACCATATCCAGGCTTGGGAGAGGGGAGACAGATGCTGATCTCATCTTCCTCTCGAGAGGCCACAGAGGCGGCAGGCAGTCCGCCCCAGGCTGGAGTAATGAAAATGTCATCTTACTCATCCTCTCCCGATACGAGGAGGTCAGAGGAGGCTCCGTCATCCTCTCCACAGTCCAGCACAAGGACATCTTCCTCATGTGGGGAGATAGCAGCCAGGTTGAGCTGGGAGCCCCAACTGAAACCATGTACCGTTGAGGTGTCCATGAAGATGCCCGCCTCTTGTCTCGCTATGGTAGGGTCGCCGAGAGGAGGAAGGAAGGGGTCCAGCTCTGACAGACTCGCCTGACATGCTAGCCTGTTATGGAGGTTCTTGGTGTTGAACGCCGCACAGAGCCGACAGGAGCCGACAGGAGCCGGGGAGATTGACAGTCAGCCGGGCATGTTCCAGCCCCATACAACTCAAGCAGACCTGGTGTGTGTCCTTGCTGGAGATTCTATTTCCGCATTGGCAGAGGCGCCGACCAAGCAGAGGCAAGGTAAGCGCTGGCTTCTTTTGACCTGGTGTGGTCCACAAAGCAAGTGCGTCTGTTCTAAAAGAAGATCCGTCTGTGGACAGTTAATCTGGTAGAGAATTGACAGATTGAGAAAAATGCTTCTGCAGATGGGAGTGCATCCCATAGTGAGACAGCTCACAAAATATTATGAAATAGAACCCAAACAGCTGAGAGGTTGTTATTGGTGAGCAAATACAAAATGTCTAAATTAAAAACAGATTTTACAGGTGAACACAATGTTTAAAAGGAGGCTGGCAGCAGGCATACTCATCAATCCACAAACCATGAAGACTTTCATTTCCTGTGTCACGCCAACGCATTTCCCAGGAGTTAAAAACTTTTTGATACTGAGGATGTGGGAACAAAGGCTAGACAAAAATAAATCTTTTAATTTTGCTGCAGTGTCAATTCATTTTGTATTGTTATTTGTGTGTGTATGTGGAATTTTGAACGTGCTTGTGTTTTTGTGGAGTGACTCAGAAAAACTGTCAGTTTGAATAAAGAGGATGAAACAAGCTCTGAAATGCAGATGTGTTTATGACAGTGAAATTAGTGGAACGACCTCTCGCTGCACATTTTTCAGCCATTGAGAGAAAAGGTCACTAATGATGTGCTCAGAGGTTGGCTTTATGATCCCAGTTGGTGAAATTTCCAAGTGTCCCATGTGCAAAGCACTACAGCTCATAGTCCAACTCTTTTTGAATATTTTTTGTTGTTTTACCATGCAGGCTACTGTTTGACACTATCAAAACCCTCCCTGCTCTGGTCCTCTCCCAATGTGCAACGCTTTTCCCCAGTTCCATCCCTTTTGAACCTTTGTGGGTTTTGGTTGGTGCACTGAGCCGAATGAATCCACTGTAATTGACAGCTTTGCTAACACTGTGACCCGAGCTGTGCACGCCATGGTTAATGCAGGTGGGAGCAACCTGGTTTGATTTTCAATGAGGAGTGACACTGTCAAGACTAGATGTGTTTGTACCCTACACCCTGTGTGTGTGTGTGTGTGTGTGTGTGTGTGTGTGTGTGTGTGTGTGTGTGTGTGTGTGTGTGTGTGAGAGAGAGAGAAAGAAGTAGTGTGTAGGTGTGCGTGTGCGTACATACGGTTGCCGAGCATGACTTCAAATGAGCAGTGGCAGAGCTAATCGTCTATCGGATAACAGCTTGCAAGCCAGACTCTGCTTAAAGAATCATCTGCTTCTGATTTACTTACGTCATTAACAACGCCGCAAGGAGAAACATGTTGCTTTGTTTCTGGAACTCATCCGATTTGAATTTTTGTGTGTAGATTAGCATACATTTTGAGTGGGTAATCATTTGGTTCAATGAGGAAATCATAAAAACAGGTCCTTGTCTGTTTTTGGAAAATAGTTCCAATTTACATCACATAAAGTGCAGTATAGAACTCAAATCCAGCACATTTGTGTGTCTACAGCTGTGTTTCCACTACAGATTTTTGCAAAATAAAAGCGATAATTGTGCTTTGAACGTGTTTCCATTGAAGGCTGTTTTAAGCAGGAGCCTCCTAATGTCCGCAAAATCTCAAACTGCGAAACTTTGCTCCTGGAAGACGGACGCTCAGACCCTCCTTAAAACACTCTGTATTCCTTTGTTGTTTCACATCTAATGAGGCACTAATGATTTTGAAGTCTAATGCAAAAAATGTCCCAGTCTCCTCTTCTGTTTACACGTATCGTGCCATGTTTTCACATGACCACAGAGAAGTGGTCATGTGACCAGGCATAGTACCTCACGTCATTTTTTTTTTTTACTTGGTACCTCACGTCATGTGACCATATTAGTCATGCTCTGTATTTGCAGAAAAAGTGTTTCCATAGCGCTTTCGCGACACATTTAATATCAAAACATCTGAAATTCCTCCTCATGAAAGAGTAAAAACTTTTTTGAGATATTTGAGTGTTAATTCGAAAATCAGGTGTTTCCATTACCAGTTATTATTGTGCTATAACACAGCTATTGGTGAATTTGCTGTTACACTGAATGATGTGCCATCTGCACTGATGTAGACGGTGTCTTGAAAATGGTGTGTATTTTAACTGTGTGTCGAGACAGAGGCATGCTTTTTCTGTTTTGCACTTTAAAAGGGCACTATATAGGATTTCAACCAGAATTGTGCCACTTGGAGCGCTAAGTTTGCGTTTGTGAGCTTTCGTTGTATTGTAGGGTTTGTATTTGAGTGCGCTATCGTTTTGTGTTGTGTTGTGGCGTTCGTCATTCTGTGTTGTATTATGAGCTTTAATGGCCACCGTACAATAAGGATTAATGTCAACAAAACTAAAACTAAGAGAAACATTTTGATCAAGTAATTTACAAAAAAAAGAATGCAGTAAAATTCAATATTTATTTTTTTCTTCTTCTTTTTTTTTAAAGCTTGATTCTATTCCGTCTGCATTATAGATGAGGGATCTGCCATCCATAGGGTGAAAACAATAAACCAAAATGAAGGAGTGTTTTAAATGAGCAGTAATTTGTGACTCCATTTAAATTGTTACAAATAAAAAGACTGACTCCCGCTGCTTCTGATACTGTGACTGCACAGCTATCAGGGCTGCTTTGGGTCTCGTCAGGTTTTCACTGATATAAAGTTTGGCATGCAAAGGCTTTCTTGGACATTTTCTGCTGCCTTTAAATGACATGAAATGTGAGAAAACTAAAAAATGTAACCCCAAGGAAACAAAAGTTTTTTGGAACAGTCTGTGTTGTCCCTGGCATAGACCTTTCCAGAGTCACATTTTGGACACATGCAGAGAAACAGATGGCAACATATTTTCAGGATTGAAAGGCAGGCAATGAAAAATAAAAATGGTTCTTTAGAAGACACATGCTGAATTTTTCTGAGACCAAAAAAAAGAAAAAATATGCACAGGTGTGTGCTGGTTTAGGAATGTCATCAACTCCTCCGAAATGATGAAAGCCATGGAGGAAGCAGTTGCAGTACGCTGGGTTTGGTTGGATCACGAAATAGACTTCGATAGACCTGAAAGGTTTTCCATCACAAGCCTTTTCCCTCCATCTCACACAGTGGGACACAATCAGTGAGAACACAAAGTGCAATTTAAGTTACCCACACAGGAATTGTGTCTTCTGGATACATGTTTGTGTCACTCTTGTGTGCCAATGTCATCTTTCAAAAGGATGATTTAGCATTTTTGTCTGAAAGCTAACGCTGCTTCAGTTACTGAGTTTCTTCCCAGAAAGGCTTTTACACTTTAAAATAAAATATCTTTATTCTCAGATAAAAGATCCAAAGTGGTGGTAAAAACTATTTCTCTGAGCTCCAAAATGATGGATTTCATTTAAAAATTAAACAGATTTGTAGATGTTAAATTGACTTTCTCACAACTAAAAGCGGCCTTTGATATTTTTAATGACAGCCTCTTGTAGCACTGTAAACACTATACATGAATGTAACATTTTTCACATTCTTATCAACTTTTACTTTTAGGTTCAGTGTTCAAAACTGGCAACATAACTGCACTCAGGTTTCACATAAGGAAGCTGTGGGTACATATTTACCATCAATATCATCATTTTTTCAGCTCATGGTGTGACAAGTGCCATACAAATGAATAAAATACACAGAATATAATCATCACGTTTCATACATTAACGTTCGTACAAATGTTATTATTACCTCCGCAACTCATATTTTCACCTGTGTTTATATATTTCTTTATTTTTCTGTTAGCAGGTCCTTCCATCCTGAAAGCTCAAACATGATCAGTCGGACATCAGCAGAGCGTACGCCAGGCCAATTAAGGATAAATAATTCCAAAGCTCAGATTTTACAACCGCATGGACTTGTCCGTGTACCTTGTGTCACACAAAACACTGCGCAGCATGTATAGACCCACATTAAATGTAACACCGACCCGCATTTTACTCGCCTGGTGAAACAGAGCAGGAGAGATAGAGACAAGCTTAAAGGAGAGACTTGCAGGCGAGCTATGAAAGTACTGACACCTTTAAAACACGTCCCAGGAGTACAAGGACTACAAAGAAGCTCTAAAGATTGTAAATGGAAGATTTTACTGGAAACTACTACGCCGTGGTGCGCTCGAGTGTGTCAGCTCTGAGGAGTGTGGACAGTCCACCAGGAGTCCACTCTGCGTATGTTTGAGCCTTGAGAGTAGTCAATACATTACAGTATGTATCTGAAAAAGGAACAATAAGAATCATTTTTCTGGCCCCCACTCCTCCTGCGTGCACACTCATCACGTGACATCATTTCCGGAAATACAGTATCAAACACAAATAAGGTATCTGAAAAGCAGTGGTGGCTCCGGCACAAATTGCTCAGGGGGGGGGCAACTGTTCTGATGATGACAAAGGTGAGCCATTACATGGGAAAAGTATTAAAAGTATTTATTTACAGTTCTTTAAAGTGGTTCTTTTAATTACAAATAGTTTATGTAAATCCAAATAAAGGGGTAGCACATTCAAATTGCTCACAATTGCATAAACAATACTGTATTTGCAGGTACAAACAGTAAATACAGTAAATGTACAGATTGCCATATCGGTAACAACATTTTAAAGATTTTGTGCAGCTTAACTGTCTTTAAGTGCAAATGAAAGTGCACGCATTCAACAGTGAACTATAAATACAAATTTAAGATCTGGCCAATTGTATAGATTTGCAAAAACAAACATATTGCCTGAAAGCAGCTTTTGAATGAAAAGATAGCTATTAAAAATCAACATCATCAGTTAATATGGTGTGTGTGTGTGTGTGTGTGGGTGGCGCGGATATAAACAGAGGCACACTGATTTAATACGCGCACTTTTTAATAATTGGCTTTAAAAAAATACAGTACTACGATGGGTGTTGCATTCATCCAGGATACCCCTGGAACGATGCCAGTCCATCACAGCGCAGCACGCGCGCACACACACACACACACACACACACACACACACATTTACTTTGAGTAGAGGCCGTGGCGTCCTCTCTCCAGTTTATCCCATGTCAGTAAAGCGAGAGACTGCGTTTCTCTGTTTTTAAGTGTTGAAAACCAGTTTTCACAGGTGACTGTCGATGCTTCTAAGGTTAGAGCAAGGCAGTAGGCTGTTAAAACCGTCGGCTTTGCCTGAAGTGCACAGGTAAATGTGCTGAGGACGTTGACAATTGTCCATTTGTTGTCATTGTGGGGAACTGGGACGTCAGTCATCTTCCTCATCAGGAATTCACGCGCTACAGTAAATTCAGTTTCAACCGCGTCGTTTCCAGCCAATCTGACGCCGGCTATGCTCATGTTAGGTATGACAAAAGCAGGTTTGTGCGAGCCCTCCTGGAACCCATAAGGAATGCATTGTAACAACTGAAATTAGAATAAAAAAAGATTTTACATGGGAGTCTATGAGAGCAGTCTGGGCGATTTTCAAGATTGATTTAGATTGAGATCACCCAAAAGGGACGGTATTTCATGGAGCACGGCCCCAGCGCTGATTGGATAATGACATAGAGAGCAGCTCAAACTGTCTAGAACTGTCACAGTCCTGTAACACTGTGGAAGAATATGACAGAAAAAAATCACTTCATTTTCCCCTTTGGTAGGGCATCGCCCTAATGAAGAAACCGCCCATGCTGAAAAGCCTGAAAAGTGATGCAGAGGTTGCTGTCTTTCTGCTAGATAGTATTTAGCTAATGGCCTGGCCCCGACCAATGCTGTGCAGCAGTTATAATTTGTTTTGGTTCGGGCGAGATTTGTTATTTTGTATCAAATGCTCGTTCGTGGTTGTAAGGGCGTGGCTTTGAATGGAACACTGATGGGAGGGGCAGGAGTGGGTGGAGCTTAGAGGAGGTCTTGCTAGTCCAACATTGCGGACTGCATCTATAACGTGACATTTCGATCAACAGACTCTCAGATCAAGTTTGTCAAATTATAATCCGATCCAAAGCCATTCCTTTTGTCCAACTTTTTTTTAAATTCAGTTTTCTCTCCATTCACTCACATGCTTAACGCCTCACTACATCTCTCATATATACACCTCATTGATGGTTGTACAAACAGCATTTTAATGCACCTGAAATTCCATATGGTGGCATCCCTGGCATCACTTGGCTATTTATCATTAAATAATCATATCCCTCTCTTACAAAAGTAACAGCGTGGGTATACATCTTCAATTGTTAACCCAATCCAAAAGGTGTTATTCTTCAGAAATGCATAAATTGTCACTGTGGAGAGTGATTTTTTTTTGTTAATGGAAATTACGTAATCATTGACCTATAAGGTGATTATTTATGCAGTGGCATGCAGTATTTACTCAATGCTTGACTGCTTCACCACACTTTGACTGCATTCAAATAAGATCATTGATCATAGTGTCAAGCTGACCGCTGAGAAAAAATTCTGTAAAAAAACAACAGCAGAAAATTAACACCTGACCCAGTATATATATATATATACATATGTTTGACAATCCTGGTTTGACGTAATCATGAATAAAAGTCTGTGGGGAAGCAAAGTTGAACTATTCAGCTGTTAAAAACAACCATAAACATAAACCATAAACCAGTGGATGAGCCTCATGAACAAGTTTGTTCAGCCTTTGAACTGGATAATTTTGGGAAAACAGTGGACATCCCTTGTGTACTTAATGAGCTTCCCGCACCTGATGTACTGCAGCTATTACCATGTCCATATAGTATAAGTATTGACATGATGAAAAAAGGCCTGGGGACAGATCTTCTTTTGCTCCCTCTTTTCAACAAAACCAGCTGCTTTAGGTCAAATCCACTATATGTGTGTGCACAGAGCTGACATTATTACATCTCTTGGTGTTTGTAGTTTTACAAAGTGATTCACGCAAACCTTTGCAAACACTATTTGAATAATTCATGTGTAAAACCAAATCTATTATTAAATAAAAGGACATGATGCAGCAAGCTTTTCTAGAAGAGTGCTTGCAGATCACAAGTCAGCCCCCACAACTCAGTTTAGGGCAATGACTTGACTTTTCAAAATTACCACTTGCCCTCTGCTCCACTGAGGAGCATCCCTCGCCCTCTATCCCCACTGCATAAACAGATGAGACAAAGGAAAGAAGTTGTCCAAAACAGGGTTTCTTCTGCTGTTTTTTTTTTTTTTAACCACCCGGAGAATATAATATTGTACTCCATTCAGTGAAGAGATAATACCACTTCAATGTAGATGTATGTGTGTCTCATTCTCAGCACAAATGGACTGTTTGACACCTGTAAAGGTACGCGTGGGTCCACTTTTTTCTGCTCCAGTCACACCCGTCAGAGCTTAGCAGAGAGAACTTTCTCAGAGAGATCTCGGCTACCCTCGATGATGGCGTGGCAAAGACACTGACCTTGCACTCCTCTGCAACTTGTCGTGATTTGCTGATTATTCTCTCTTGAAACTCCTAAGACTCGACGATTTCCCATATGGTGACATTTCGGGGGTTCAAAAACGTCTGAGGTTAACAAACCAATTATTGAGGTGAAAACAACTAAAGTTGAAGATTTACTCAAAAAGTGCAGAATTACTGACGAGTGGTGAGGGGTGAGTATCGTTAACAGGTGATGAGCATGAAAGAGGAAGTTGGAATTTGAAACTAAAACACCTCGAAATTCAGCATAGCGTTTGTTCAGGCAGGTGGTGGACGTCAAGTCAGCTTAACCACAGATGACGGCATCTTAAACTTCCATCAACCATCAGCCCGGATGACTCTTTTCTTGGCTCCCTATTGGTCAAAGCCTCCATAATACTCTATTTAAACCATGGCAGCTGCCTCAGCTAGCATCTCGCAACCCAGCTCCACCCCAACTTCTCCAGGTCAGTATGTATCCAACTAAATGGGTGTAATTTAGTTGTCATTAACATTTGCTCTGCTTTATTTCCAGGGGGTTTCTCCTAACTGCTCTGCTTGCTTTAGCTTTTAGCGAGGGCACATGTCAGTGAGGAGTGCTATCACTGCCTCTGGCTTTCAACGTAAGCACGTGGAAAGGGCAAGGAGATCCCGGAACAGACCTATACCGCCAAATAAAAGATTACATGCAATAAATTATTTATTTTGACTAAAGCGTTCTTGACTGAGATAAAACACTACACTATACTCCACTAAAGTCCCTCCTGAAAATGTCCTAATGTCAGCGTCTGTACAATCCAACATTGCACTGTCTCCAAACTGTTAATTAAAACTATTACATACTATTAATTAAAAAGGTTCAAATGTTTTCAGATTGCCATATATCTGTGTCCCAACCTCCCATGTAAACAAATTATTTATACACCTGGGGAAACTTGTGGTATCCTAACTGTGTAAAGACACAACTGTTGGTGGACATGGAAACCATGTTTCTTGAAAAGCTACAATAATAGTACTTACAATTCAATTCTGACAGCATATTTAAAAACTCTTGATTCCAATAAGTGGAAATTATTCATGATCAGGCTGCAGCTCTGATTAGAGTTGACTAGATTTCAAAGCAAAGAAATAAAAAGGAGCAGAAAGATTTGTATATACTGTATATTAAATATTATCCTCGAATACAGGAGAAAGAGAGAAGTCAATACCGTGTTATGCTGGTGTTAGCACTCCTTGTCAGATTGGCACGGCTGAACCCTCAGCAGAGATGGAACAGACTGTTTTAATGGAAAGGTGCTCTCCAGTAGCTAACACATGCTTTAGGACAGATGTGATGTGGACATCAGGCTGTTGAACTTCGCAGTAAGTGAAACATGCAGTCGCCAGTGATGAATTAAATACAGATGTTGCATTCCAGTCATGATCTTTATCACATGGGAGTGTGGGAAAACACGAAGAAAAAACACGACTGACGCTAGCTAGGACAGGAAAACTACTGTAGATGTACAGCTGGAACAAGAGAACTAGACTTTACTGCTCACAGGGACAGGAGAACTAGACTAGACTGTTGTGACAGGACTGCTGTTGAGGACATTCAGGACTTTTACAGACTCTGGGTTCCTCCTCTGGCCAGTTGGGTGCTCATGTATAGGCTTCAATGAGAAGGTTGTCCTCTACTGATGGTGAAGCACTACCAACCGTTGGATTATTACGTCACCTATAGAGCTTCTGATTGTCA
Organism: Gouania willdenowi; assembly: GCF_900634775.1. NCBI lineage: Eukaryota > Metazoa > Chordata > Actinopteri > Blenniiformes > Gobiesocidae > Gouania > Gouania willdenowi. Next base: position 18,336,451 of record NC_041053.1, read on the forward strand.
AAACAACGTGAATGCCTTTCCCTGACTCTTTTAGGAAGTCTCCTAACACCTTTCCTTAACCCGTCATCCATGGAGTTAAGGAAAGGTGGATTTGAAAGGGTTATAGGAGGACTATTCAAATGCAGCCATAGCCTTCCCCACTATTAGTGCCTAAACAACACTTAATGTAAAGATGAGATCATTCATGATACAAAGCATATACATTATATAATAAAAAAAAACAAGAGGAGACCTTATAAATTCTTCTTTTTCTTGCTATTGGATTGTTGAAACTTATGGAATGGATTAAAGCATAATCGAAAGCTTTTAAGATAAATACATGTTTAAATTAAGGTCAAAATTTAATCCAAATGCTTATTGTAAATTATATTCAAACTCCTGCCATTTCAGTCCAAGAACATACTGTACAATATATGCAACAATATCTTTTTGCAAAAGCAGGACAAAATAGTAAGTACGAGGAAATGACTGCTCCTTATTTACAACTACAAAATGACATTAAAAAACTAAAAGTTGCATATTTAAGCTTCTATTGGGTTCATAAATTTGTACAGTGCTATACCAGTCATGCACCTGACTCCACGTCACTGTAGTGAAGGTGCAATGACGGATGTTCCAGTAGGAAATGTTCCTATCGTTGCTTGAGGAACAACAGCTTACACGGCAAAGCAAGTGAATATAGGAAGACTGATGCAGAGAAGCGAGAGTCTAGAGTTAGAGTGATAACAGACAGAAAACAGATATGTATGATTGCACGTTCACGAGGATGCTGGTGAATGACAAGGAAACAGGAAGTTGTACAAAACAGGGAGGGGGAGGGGAAGTGTTGTTGAGCTGAAGTCAGCATCTAATGCGAACATTTTTAAATCAAAGTTAAAGGCACTTTTTTTCTCTACCGCGTATGATTGAGAGAGAGATTTTTGGTCATGTTGTTGATGTAATGTGTTTGTTGATGATTTTAATTGATTTTACTGACGATTTTAAATGTTCTTATTGATTTTAAACAATTGAATGTTTTATCATGTAAAGCACATTAAGTTGCCTTGTGTATGAAATGCGCTATACAAATAAATTTGCCTTGCCTTGCCTTGCCTTGTTTCCATACCGGTCTCACAGATTCTACATACTACAGCTTTAAATTCATTAATATAGATGGAAACATGTTTGCTCCAGGCATTAACAAAAAAATGACAGCATCTGATTTCATCATGGGTTAATAAGCAGTTGTTGGTTGAATAAAAAGTTACACATTTAATTTATTTGATGACAAATGTAACTCCACATTTTCTTTTTCAAACCCATGCTGTTTACTGTGAAGAGTCAGTGTTATTCTTAGACAAAGCCAGTGTGCCTGATGTCTGACTCAACCAGTAAGCCTCTCCCTGCCTGTCAAACACCGCCACTCTCTCTCCATACTATGAATAAAACGAAGATATTTATTTTGTCGATTGAGAAAAACCTTTAAATGTTTCATGTCAGGGAATGATGTGTTTTCTCCTGCATGCTATTCTGTATCCAAGGTACAGGAGAACCAGCTGCTCGAGAGCCATTGCTGTATTTTGAATGGACTGCTGGCAGCAGGAAAAAAGTCCCACGATTTTCAACTGTGCTGTCATTTTCAGACATTGTACTCGAAGCTTTCCAAGTATTGAATAATTCATAGAAAGAGCATAGGGACCCATCATTTTAATAAAACAATGTGACACGAATCCTCACCTCCACCTTAAAAGAATCTGAAAAATCATGTGAGAGCAGGTGAAGGGAGCACCATTGCAGAGAGTCATGGACGTAAACTCATTACCTTATGAATGCATTATAGAAACTTTACAAATGTGTGAGTGTGGGAATACAAAGCAAGGTCAGGCTGTCACTTTATTTATAACCACGACAGGTTGTTGAATTCAACATGTCTTCCTCATTCGTCTGCTTTCAGCTGATGAACAGATGTAGTCGTCACACATATTCTTTCATACATATTGAGCTGCTCGCGTGTCTAATGGTTAGGGTGTATCTCAGCTTCAAGGTTGTGAGTTCCACTGCAAGCGTCTGCCTTTCATGCTTAGGATTGCGTGGGTTGTTTTTTTTGTTTTGTTTTTGTTTTTGTTACTGTTCGAAAATGTGCGAGCAAAGTACACCAGATTTTTCCCCCTAATAGAACTCTGCATGTTCATTGTATGTAGTATGATGGTGATGGTCATCCATCCCTACATCCTACCTTAACCCATTTTCCATCTCCTTCCACATATGTTTTGAAAATAAAATTCTAGCACAGAGTGAATCTGCAAACGCTCCACAGAACCAAACCCAGCTCAGGATTAAACCTGCATCTTACTGATTTGCTGATTTGAAACCATCTTGTTACTGCCTGCATTTTGGATTAGGGGAATAAACTAACAAATGAGTATGTCCAAAGCTGAAAGAGGCATAATTAGATTGTCAGATTGATAAATATTGAGCTTTGCATACGTTCTGTTTGTGCAGATTTGCTGTTCTATGTTTCATTAGAAAGGAGGGCCATTGTGAGACAAATTAATCAAATATGAAATTATTATGAGGAAAAAATGATCATAGGTCACAATCTTAGACTGTTTTTACACCTGTGGCTCATTTGCTTTGTTCAAGTTCAGAAGTTAAATGGATACAATTGTTGCATGTTTCATTTAAGTAATTTGTGTCATGGTACAAAGTTGTAAACAAATACCATGTCTTACTGAATCCATATTTTCCATCAAAAGTGGTGTCAAAATCTTCCATTCAAAAATCCAATGAATCCCAGCATTTAGTCCAAAACACAATAACACTGCTGTACAAAAAAAAAATAATAATTTAACGACCTATTTACAAGAAGAAAGGAGCTACACCCTGATTTCTTCTTACTGAGTGAGCCTTACTGTGTTATTAAAAATCCTAATTTTTAGAATAATGTGGTAAATTCAGGATATAATCAGGCTGGTGGCCCCTTTCTGCTTAATTTTTGCTGCAGTACCATACATGAACTGCTGGGTGCAGTGTCGCTTCTTCATTTACATTGTGAAGAAGAATTGAGTGCCAAAAATAACTTGTGTTTCTCAATGAACAACAAATGAATTCATATATATTTTGTACAGTCACTGTGTTTTATGGCACTTAAAATATTTGTATATTATGTACATTATATTAAAGCTGCGGTATGTAGAATACTCTCTCCGCTCCATTTTGAAACCGAAACTCAATTTCCCCCATCGGTGTATTTTCTGAACGCTCTTAATGACTTTGTTCTCCTTAGAGACTAGTGGCAAATGTTTGGACTTTATCTTGTGTTAGTGGAGATTTTTGTGGTATTTTAGTGACTCTGACTTGAATGTACGTATCATTCTGTAGTTATTGTCCCGAGCAGCGGCTGCTGCCGTCAACTCATTCCCAACAGAGGGATCACATAGTCAGCTGTGATCTAGGCTGCTTGCCGCTCTGAGCGGACTAACAACCTCCACTCTGCATCCAGAATGCAAAAATAATTCACCTTGAATAAACTTCTCACAAGCAGTTTATCTTGTCTGTTCTCACTCTCTCTCCAGTGTACGTGTGAGGCGGACCGTGCACAGTCACGGGGATCAATGAGGACACAAAGCGATCGAATCCTCCTCAGTGTTTGTGCCTCTTAAACTGTTGCTCTTCTCCACCTCAGTCTGACTTTTTCCGCTTGATTTGCTGTGTAACTGTTGTGTCTAATGCTGTTATGGAGACTTTTGCTTGGATGTCCGTCATTGCACTTTTACTGCCAATGTTACGTGAACGCGCCTGACTTCAGATGAGCAGCCAATAGTAAGGCTAAAAACAGTTCATGGAGCACATGTGTCTGTACAAAGATTTCTGATGGGCTGACATCCATTGTCCTGGATTTATAAACTTCATTTACAGAGCCAGGAGAAGGAGCAGAGATTCACTGTCCACTCAGAACACTTTTGATTATAATATGCTCAAAGATAATTATGGATTTTTGACCAAATGATGCCAAAATATATAACATGTTGCAGCGTTGAGCATTGTTCCCCCGTCTCCACAAACTCCACCTATGTCCGAGACTACCACTTCTAAAAGATCTCGGGGTACTTGTTTTAATCTGCTACCAAATGTAATTCCCGTGTTCTCATAAACTGTATCTAAATCAATTGATCCTTGGAGAAAAGAGTTAAAATTTTTATAAAGTGTTAGTTACACTTTTTAAAACGTTAGTTCTACCGAGGAGAGAGCGACTCTGTCAGTGATCAAAGAAGTCAGACAACAATGGTTAAAATTTTACAATCAGCACAGGGTTTATTGAAACTACACAGGAGAATGTAGCACTAAAAATAATTTCCTAATTTAAAATATCTTTAAAAACTGTTAAAATGTGTCCTCAAACACAGTTAAAAGATCTATAAAGACTGACTAAAAGATGTTCTCACATACAGTTAAAAGGGGACTAAACTATTCAAAAAGGCCAAATGAATGGATTAAAAAGGCGATTGCATGGTCCGGATCCGAGCCCATTGCTTTGTTCGATTGATTTTCTCGAGCTCCTCAAAATCCTTGTTCTTTGCTTTCTAGTGCGGTATGTTTACTCAATGCAGCCACACACCTGTCAACAGATGAGAAGCTGCTCCAGCACCTTACTAAAGCGGGGATGACGCTTGACGCTCCTGTTGCCAAGCAACGGAGTGTCACAAAATGAATGTCAGGTACTTACACCGCAGGCATAGCTTCCCACTTTGCCACTGAGGTTGTTTTGCGCTGACACTCCTCACCCATGATCATCGTCGTCGCACTTCCAGCATCCGTGCTCCGGCGTCTATGCTCCTGGCGTCTGCACTTGAGCCTCCGTGTTTCCAGCGTCCTTCGCTACCGGCACTCTCTCTTCCGCGTTGAGAAGTGTCCTTTATTCTGGGTGCCTCCTTTCTTTGACTTAGAGCTCAGCTAAAGTAGGCTACTGCTTGCTCACCTTCTTCTCCCTTTTGTGCGAGGACTGTCCCGATTCTCACACCGCTTGTGTCATTGTCCACTATGAAGGGTTGTTGGGGGTCTGGATAGGCTAACACAGGAGCTCTGGTAAGGGTTGTCTTCAACTCAGAGAACGCTGCTGCACAGGTTTCGTTCCAGTTGAAAGGTTGGTTCTTATCGGTCAGGCAGTATAGTTGGCTAGCAATGGCGGCAAAATTACAGATGAAACAATGGCAATAGGAGGCCAGACCCAGGAAGATGCGCAGCTCACTGACATTCGTCAGGGTTGGCCAATTCCAAACAGTCTCCACCTTCACCGGGTCAGTCACCACTTCTTTTGCACTGACCACATGACCCAGGAACATGGTCTATTTGGACAGTAGGCAACATTTGTCAGGGTTCAGCCTCAACCCAGCTCAACATATAGCAGTGAAGACCTTTACAATTTATCCAGGGCTCCACTGAAATCATTAGCGTGCACCAGGAGTTCGTCGAAGTACACCACACAGCGGCTACAGGGAACATCTGCCAACACCCTCTCCATCAAACGCTCAAACGTGACTGGCGCATTGCAAAGTCCAAAGGGCTTGACACTGAACTGCCACAGCTCCTCTCTGAAGGGGGTTTTTGGTCTTGCTTTAGGGGCCAGTTCCACTTGCCAGTAGCCACTGCGCAGGTCAAGAGAGCTGAACTAGGATGATCCAGCAATGTATTCCAGCGCATCATCTATGCAAGGTAATTGGTAGGAGTCCTTCTTGGTCACAGCATTGAGATGGCGAAAGTCTGCACAGAAACGCCAACGGCCATCCTTCTTCTTTACCAGGACTACCGGTGCTGTTCACAGGCTGCTGGAGGGCTCGATGACCCCAGCAGCAACCTTCTCCTGGATCAGTTTGCTTGCTGCTTTGAGAGCACTAACCGATGGGGCCATAGCCGGATGGTTTGAGCTGAGCCAATGTCAATGGAATGCTGTACCAGCCCAGTCTGGGTGCAGTCATCATCCTTGGCAGCAAAGATGTCAGCAAAGTTGTTGAGGATTTGCTTCAGCTGCTGCTGTTGGTTGGGTTCCAAGCCGTTACTGTTGCGACGCCATAATCCAGCCAAAGCGTCTGTTGTCTCTTTGGATGTAGGATTCAGTTTGGGCTGACGACTTGGCTGGTGTTGTGGGGGCGTGATGACACAGAACTCAGAAATCGATGAAACGGGGTCAGCCTGACAACTGGTGGGCTGTTGTTTGTGCCTGCACCCGGCACACCCGTGCGTTTCCAATGGCAGTGTCAGCCCACCAATCATAATAGTATGGTTTGGCACATTAACTACAGCCCCCCAATTGGTCAGCATGTCCAGGCCGATGATACAGGGGCCCTGGATATCAGCAAGCCAGAACTCCTATAGCCTCTCCTGGTCTCCATCACAAACAGGCAGCCTTCTCCTACCCTTTATGGCAGCTTGTTGTCCCTTTACCATGGTCATTTGAGTGGACGTGGGGACCCAGGCACTGGGAAAGGAACCGAGCGGGCCAGGGAGGACACCAGGGCACACCAGCAAAATTGTGGACCCAGAGTCTATCAGGGCTTGGCAGAGCTGATTGTCGAGACAGCAGTTCAGGGACAGTCCTGTAGCACGGCCCACATGTCCTACTTGGTGGTGCTCATCATTGGGGGGTATCGGGGACTTGGGTGGTGGACCACTTTCTACACCACCCCATTGCCATTTCCTGCGGTCCAGGCCTTTTGTGCAGGACAGTCTCAAGCAATGTGCCTTGGTTCATCACATTGGTATCAGCGGTCGCCTTGGCATGCTGGTCGTTGCCTGAATTGTGCTGACCTCAACTTCGGGGTCATAAATCACCTGCCGAATAGGTGGCCGTGGAGTTGGGGCTTTCGGCGGAGTTGGCCGGGCTGACAGCACTACCTCAGCTTCCTCCAGGGCTGCACAGTGTGTCTGTGGCATGGCAAGATGGACATGTTGACGTAGCGGTCCCGGTGAGCGCCAGCTCTTCCCGAGCACTGATGTCAAACATTGGATAAACATGCTGGGCATAAAGCTTCACATCAACAGTGAAGGTTCCCAAATTCTCCCCTTCTCTGCGGTAATGGCTGGCCAAGCTCTCTCTGCTATGCTGTGTGAAGAGGCGTTGTCCAAACTGCCTTTCTAACGCTGTGGTTAAGTTGCTGTAGTCCTATCGTTCCGATGGGGGCCAGGTGGAGGAGCACCTATAGAGCAGCCCCCTCCAGGGCTAGAGCCAAGCGAATAGCAGTCTCACCATCTCTCCACCAACTGTGCCTTGCAGCTAACTTGACGTAGCAAAGGTATGGCTCTAGTGGTGTCAGCCTGTTGTACTATGGCAGCATAGCTGGGTCCCTAGGGGCAGCAGTAGGTTGCATTAATCTCAGCGTGAAGTCCCCATAACTGGATGAATGTCTGTAAAATTTGCACCAAGCTGTAGTGGCTCCTCAGTCTCATCTCTGCTGAAGAAATGGCCAAGGTTAGTTTCAAACAGTCTCTGTTCATCTGAAGTTATGCCGCGGCCAGGAGGGCGATGAGGCCACTTCATGCTGGAGGCAAAGTTTGAATTAGCTCCAGCAAGCCTCATATCATCTGCTGTTGTTCCACCGCTGACCACCAGGGAGTGGTGTATCCCATGGTCATCCCGGGTAAGCAAATGGCTTGCTCAATGGCTGCAATCTCCTTCTCCATTACTTCTGTCTTGTGGCATTCTTATCCCACTTCTGACATCGATGTAGCGATTGGTGGGAAAGATCGAGGCAGTGAGGACAATTGACTTTTCACACACACCCATAACTGCAGGTGGTGCTCTTTTTAATAACCCCAGTCACATGCACAACAGCAGGGTCATTGCTGTGTACACACACCTTGCTCATAGTGCAGACATCGCACCTATCGTTATTTTTCTCACTACACAAATGAAGGCACAACTTAGATTTAACAGCCACTTCAGAACATGGGCTAACAAAGAGAACAATTCCACTTTAAAGGGGACATATCATGCTAAATCCACTTTTTTAGCCCTTAAATGCATGAGTGTTTAGAAGTACAGAAAAGTTCAAATTAGTCTCTTCAAGTGCTCCGTTGATTTCTCAATATCCTGTTTTGGTCATATTTTTCAATCTGTTTCGATTTTTCTATTCTCTATTCCGTTTTTTGAACAATGACGTAACAGTATTTGCAGCGGAACTGCCAAATTAGGACATCGACTCCAGGTCCAACACTTTGAGCAATCCGCCATTTTTATTTCTCGCTTTTATTTTGTAGTCCAAGCTCAAGGATGCCGAAGTTATGAGAGGACAAGTCAAAATGTTTGGTTGTTGGATGTAGTAACTCACACGCTTCATTACACTGTCTCCCAGTATCAGAAGCTTTTCGAAGTGCCTGGTTGAGTTTTATTTTTTATGGAAATGTACCCACATCTGTGGGTAAGGTCATTTTTGTGCGCGAAGCACTTCAAGGATGACTGCTTCTGCAACCTCCACCAGTATAAAGAAGGATTTGCCAAAAGACTTTGTCTGATTGAGGGTTCAATTCCTTCTATTTTTGGAGACGACGAACAGAGCACTTCGGTAAGCTGTAAATAACGCTAAAAAGTGTGATGATAAGACGTCCCTGTCATTGTTTTGTTAGCATTAGCAGTTGCACCGTCTTCATATGTTAGCGCTGTGTGCTCGTTTTAGATCCTTGATGATATGGCCGACGTGATTTAATTTAAGTCTAAAGTTTTCATTAGTCATTTCATTTTGCCGTTTTTGTCTCAGAAAAGACTATTAAAATGCATTTCGTGATGTTAGCTTGGCGCTAGCGTTTGCTTGGTGCTTGTGTTAGCTCACTTGTTAACATCCATATGAAGACGTTGTTCTGCAGGTTCTTCATCATTTTCATCTCGCTCCGCCGGGTCCGACTCTGGCTCGAACATGTAAGGCTGGATGGACAAGTTTTCCGTTGTTGACATTTTGTAAATAATGTGTGAATAAACATTTTCTGCACCGCTAAATAATCGTATCTCTTTTATCAAACTACGAAAATGGCCGAACGGGGTGGAGTTGAACCAAGTGTCACCTCTGCAACCTGGAGTGGGGGCGGGGTATGAAGTGTCTCATTTGCATTTAAAGAGACCGCACCAAAACGAGTTGCTCTCAGAAGCACATCAGAAAAAGGGTAGAAAAGGGGCCTGTGGAGCTATAATAATGAGGAATTCAGACCCAAGCATTGCAGTTCTGCTTTATATAGACCACAACTGTATGATTTATATGTAAAAAGGAAAGACTTAAATGCATGATATGTCTCCTTTAAAGTGCTAAACAGAACACCACTGCATTTTCCACAGTCCCCACGGCTGCCACATTATCTTTAAAAACTGTTAAAATGAGTCCTCACACATAGTTAAAAGATCTATGTATATTGGCTAAAATGTATTCTCACACACAGTTAAAAGGGGCTAAAAAATTAATGGATTGAAAAGGCGATTGCGTGGTCCGGAACCGAGCCCTTTGCCTTGTTCGATTGATCTTCTCGAGCTCCTCAAAATCCTTGCTCTTTGCTTTCTAATACGGTTGGTTTACTTCATGCAGCTACACACCTGGAAACAGATGAGAAGCCTCTCCAGCACCTCTCTAAAGCGGAGATGACGACTGAAGCTCCTGTTGCCAAGCAACGGAGTGTCACAAAATGAATGTCAGGTACTCACACTGCAGGCTGAGCTTCCCTCTCTGCCGCTGAGGTTGTTTTGCGATGTGACACTCCTTGCCCACGATCACCTTTGCCGCGCTTCCAGCGTCCGTGCTCCGGCGTCTGTGCTCCCAGCGTCTGTGCTTCAGCCTCCGTGTTTCCAGCGTCCTCCACTATTGGCACTCTCTCTCTTCCGCATTGAGGAGTGTCCTTTATTCCAGGTGCCTTCTTTCTTTGACTACTGATTGGTTACCAGAGTTTCTGATCGACTGTCCGATTGGCTGTGCAGGGTGTCACTAACGGGGCTTGTGCAGCCCAGATGTAATCCATTTACTAATCACTGCTAGCGGGAAGTACATAACATTAATAAAAATCAATACAACAAAAGTCACACATGCAGAAATTCAGCACACCAATAAAACATAGCAATGCAATGCGTACAATCATGCAAAATACTCAAATCCAATCACATGTCTAGAAACACAATTCAGCCCACCAATAAAACACTTCCACATTACAACAAAAGGCTCTCTGTTCTGGCAAGAAAAAAAAACCAAAAAAAAAACATGATGCCTATGACTCTGGTGCACTCTACCCAAGCTGCCACTCAGTTTGACCTTGAAGAATTGCTGATTGGTTAAACGTTTAAAATTATTGTTTTGAATTTGTTGAAAAGTGTCTTCCTTTCCATTTGGAATCCTGTTTTCCATGGCAGCATTATGTTTGCCTGCTGATATGTGCTAATTAGCAAGAACGTTAAGAGGAATATGATCGTATGGTCGACACATGCACGAATAAATTACAGAACTCATCAAATTTAAAGAAAAGTCTGTAATTGATCAACATCAGTGTGTGTGAACATGTTTAGATACTGGGTCAGAATGAAATGGCTGAGCTGAGCATACAAGGGAAGACATCTATCAATCCAACCAGGTTTACTCGTCCTCGGATACACTTATTTATCTGTCGGAGTGAGTGTGAGTGTGTGCAGTGGAACCTGTCTCACCTCTTTTTACCATCTTCTCCTCTCTTTAGGATAAACTCTGCATCATCTGTCTGAGTAATTGCTGTGCAGTGGATGTCCCATCCCTGCACCTGTTCCCTCTTCACACAGCTTGGTATCCAGTCCCCACAGACATGCTACTCACTCATTTAGGCTTGAGGGTATTTTTACCTTTATTTGCGAAGGCTTCCCTTACTATGTGCATCGATTGCCATCAGTCATTAAACAATGCTTTTTCTCATCTTAACACGTCTATTTGTATTTATGATATACAGTAGCTGTTATACAAAAAAAGTGTAAAATGTTGTCATAATGAAAATTTTACAGAAAGAAAAATAAACAATAAATAGTAGATTAGCGACTGTGGGGATGATTTCACGCGTGCTTCCTGAGGTTATATGATGACCGTAGTTTTTAGTGTAGTTTTTTTTGGGGGGGAAGGAAATCTGATGAGGCAACATGATGATCAACAACAACAATTATCAATATGACCACATGTGCTGATGAATGGTGCTCAGCTCCTACTGATATGAAATTAATGTAGTTGTAGGTGTTACACAGACTTAAAACAAGTCAAAAATATATATTTTTTAAAAAGACAATTAAAAAGAGCCAAAAAAAAAAAAAAAATCCACAATAATTGCAGGGAATCACAGTTTTCTAGTGTTTACATTACACAATGGCAGTGATTTTTTATCTTAAAATTGGTAAAAGAACTCTCAATATTTGAAAAATCCTGCAATTTTTCTCAAATTATTTAACTACATTTATCCAAATGTAATAAAAAACTGTTCAAGAAATCAGGGAAATTTCAGTGAACATCCTGTCTGTTACTTATTGCTTGGATAATGTTAGTGCTTGCCTTACATACTTGACACGTCATTTATACATGGAAGTGCAAACTAGGGTTTAATAATGATGAAGTTAGTCCATTTCCCTCTTATCTGTAGCTCATTTGAGATTAAACAACTACTTTTTCGGCTCCTAATCGATAATGAGTTTGACACTTCTGCTTTAACACAATTCCAATTTATTGTTTTTTCCCCATTGATTTAATTTTTTCTAGCAAAAACATGCAAAAATAGGAAGTAAGTCACACAATGCTGGGTAAAGGTGGGATGTGCAGCAGGAATGTGTTTTCATTTGAAAATGAAGAGGTCAGAGATACAGAGTAGGTAATTTGTTCCACAATATTGGTGCGAGAGCTGAAGAAACATTGTATGATGCTTAAGAAAATGTCCCTTTTTTTTTTTATCATATATTGTTTTAAATAACAAGAAAAGATAAAAAATCCATTAACTCACCCAAAAATCTCTTTGACATTGCTAATTAAAAAATAGAATTTTAACTTGAATCAGAATAACAAGAGTTAAATGTGAGTGATAGATATAATTCCTTTTATAGGACAATATTATAGATCAGACTATTTAATGATAATGTGGTCTTTGAAATACTGTATGTGTACTAATTTTCACAAATACTAATTAGCCATTGTCAGTGTGCAAATTTAATCACAAGTGGGTAATTGTGGCTGATATTGAAAAGTTCTGTGAGGCTTCTTAGATGGTTATTAATAAGCAATATAGATCAAGTCCCTTTACTATTTGTGTTATAACGATGTATGCAATGCAAGGTAAGCTTGCATTGCATACATACATAATACATACATACATTTATTATTATTATTATTTTTATTATTATTATTATTATTATTATTATTATTATTATTATTATTATTATTATTATACTAAACATTTACTATATTTACAAAAATTGTTACAAAAATTTCAATAATGAGAAAAAGACGTATATTTAAAACAAATTAACAGCCATGTTAATCTTTTAAACGGTTATAATACAAAAACAAGAGGTAAGTTTGGATCCCGTCAGTTTCATTAAGTGCCTGTGAATAAAACATAATGTAACATTTTGACGTTCCTGATGTCCATTACTGCTCTCAACATTTCCTGAGAATCAGACAGATGACTCTTTTTGCCCAAACTGAACCCTCAGACATGGATGACCATAAAAGTATATTTTACCTCCCCCTTACTTCACAAAAAAAGATCATAGATAAAGACAATTAATGAGCCTCAGCTGATGTGGAAAATCCCAGCGTTACTATTAATCACCAGACATCTATCAGCAAAACCTTCTTGAAATTGAGTGGTACTTATTTCTGAACATGTAGTACTTAAATAAAGAAGAGCGGGGATGGACGGGTGTTGGGTTGTGGCTTTCTAAGTATGAGTGATAAATATGGAAAGTCTTGTGACAAGAATGAAGTCTTGGTCAGGGTTAGGATTCTATAATAGGCTTGTTCTTCTAAATGCTATGTGATCACATAAATTGTAAATGTAATGGGGAGTTAACAGCAGCTATGCATTAATGAGTGTTTTCTTCCATTATTAACATCCAAACAGTTGGACTGTAAATCATGCTTGTGAAACTGTCATTACAGAAAAGTAGAGCAGAGATGTGATGGTGTTTTGAAGGAACAGATAGTGAGAAGGCGTGTCGAGGAAAATGGAAAGGTCAGAAGTCAGGAAAACAAACATTTCCCTTCTTTGAAATGCTTGGAGTAGTTCTCACTCGAGGGTTTCATCTCCTTCCCCATGGGAGCCATTAAATAAGCTTTCCTTCTGTCTGCCTTATATTTCCATGCACACCACAGTGGAAATGGGACAATCCCCATAACATACGAGGGGCCATCAACTTTTCTGTGTTTTCCTACTCTTGAGTTATAACTTTCTGTTGTCCTTAGGGATGACAAAAGGGAAGGCACAGTTTGAAACTGCAGCTCTTGTGTGTTTGTGGCTGGAATAGTTTGAGTTAAAGGCAAAGGGGGGAGAAAACAAACTGTCCCTCCTGAGAGGGCTGACTGTGAGCAGATTGCAACTGTGTGAGAATTCAACATATTCTGATGAAGCTTCGGTGAGTATGACCTGAGAGACTCGTTGGCCTTCAGAGAGTGACGGGTGGATGCAAAGCATGAGGAATCGCTGTGAGAGGTGAATCACCAAAGTTCAAACTGTTTATATCAGATGTGACTGACCGTAATGATGAGTGAGTGTGTGAAACACACACAAGCAGCCAAATCTGACAGAGGAGCGTGTTTGCGGAGGGGGTGTGTTCAAATCATGGTCACAGAGACCAAGGTCAGGGGCGGGATTACCCCCCACCCAGCTCTTCTTCCACTGTTTCCACATTTTTCTTCACTTCCTGTTTAAACATATGAACCTTATTTAGCTGATTGTTTAGTTCAGTAATCCACCAGTCATCTTATTTCTTTATAGTGTAAAGTTTGAGCAACAAGTTTTACAGTTATAGTTTATTCCAGCTGACTCAGGTCACAAGGCACCAGGCACTATACAAGTCCTTCCAAAGGCTAGCACACAAATTATCTCTAAAGCTCACTTGGAAAACTTGAATAAACCCAACAGATAGTTTTTTAAATAATCGGATGCTCAGGGGCATCTTAACCAACTTTGGCCACGGTTACATGATGTTTTTTTTTTTAATTCAGAATGAAATATTCTAAATGAAATGATTCTGAATGGAAGTGTTCTGCTTTGTATTTACATAGAAATAGTACAACCTCTAGCAAAAATTATGGAATCACCAGTCTTGATTGTTCATTCAGTTGTTTAATTTTGTAGAAAAAAGTAGATCATAGACATGCAACAAAACTAAAGTCATTTAAAATGGTAACTTTCTGGCTTTAAGAAACAATAAAAGAAATCAAGAAAAAAAAATTGTGGGAGTCACTAACAATGAAGAAAATAATGGAATCACTTCATTCGCGTCATCGTGACAAATTGTGGAATTAAGTGATTACAAGAGAGAGGAATTATTTATTTCGGAATTAAAAACTGGAATAAATCAGCTACCTAATTCAGATTTAAGTTTAATGTGTTTACAAGGTCAGTTTAAAGAGGATTTCAATTTTATTCTGAATTAAAGGGGAATTAAAGCTCCTATGTAAACGTGATTGTGATAATCAAACTAATAATAATTAAAAAAAGAAAAAAAGAACCAGCAAACTTTCAGTCTAAGCTCACACTATCAGACCTGTTAAAGACTGTGAAAAGCACAGATCAGATTATGTCAAATCTGACCCAGGCCACTTTCATATGTAGTCCTATATCTGATATTTATCTAATATTTTACAATGTGACTGCTGTCTAAACAGCCGGATCTTCACAAAGTGTTAGTATCATGCACAATTTATATAACAATACTGTACATTAAATCAAAGTTAACTTTGTTGCATTTTTCATCTTTCGGAAAACCCTCCGTCTCCTCTGACCTTCTTCTATCATTGTTTTTGTAATGATTACAGTACACTAAATTAAATACAAATAAATGTTTTATTCAAAGCATGGCCACAAAACAGCTGTTCTAAGCAGATATGAATATTCAACCTCTAACTATTGAATTTAGATTAAGGGTTCACTACAAAAGTAAAAATAAATAAATAAATCCAACAATGAGAGGGGGTTGACATTCCAAAACAATACATCAGTTAACACTCGGTGCACGAAAAGTCCTTCAGATGTGAGTGTAATCAGGAGGATGGAACAAAGCACAGACGCTGACGGCACAGGGGGTGAAATACACAAAAAGGTACTAAAACAGACACAAAGGCCGGGGATGGAAAAACAACAATAAAATAAACCCGGCACTAAAAAAAATTACAAGATCAGAAATAAGATATAAAAGAGCTCCATTATGGCTATAACTCACAACTATGTAAATGTACAGTATATTGAACCCTAACCAGATGAACAATACTTTATAACACTAAACACAAAATTGGCTAAAATTATGAAATACATCACGGCACCTAACTTCCATCCATCCATAATTTTCCTACCTGCTTGTTCCTTTTTTCAGGGGTTGAGGGGGGGTCTGCTGTTGCCTATCTCCAGCTCTCATTGGGCGTTAGGCGGGGGTACACTCTGGACAGGGCACCAAACAGATGCACTGACACCTACAGGCACTCAAGAGACTCCAATCAACCTAACAGTAATGTTTTTGGATTGTGGAAGGAAGCCGGAGTACCTGGAAAAAACCCATGCAGCACGGGAAGAACATGCAAACACCACACAGAATGGACCAAGGTGTCCACTCCCGGGCTTGAACTTAAGAGTTTCTTGCTGTGAGGTGGACGTACAAACCTCTAATCTAATGATCTCAACATCTAAGTCAAAATGATTATTTAGGAAGTGTATGAAGCCCAAATAGCACTTTTATGAAGTTTAAAGCACAGAATAGTTGATTTAGCTTAACATGGGCCCTTTAAAAGGCCCTTCTTCAGGCAGGCTCGCTGACTAATACATATGTAAAAATGCGCCGGAACAGAGTGTAATAGATGCGCCTCTCGTGAAATCTGAGCATGGAGTAAGGAATCATAATCTTTGATTTGATTTTTATATATATATATATATATATAAGACTGGCTATGGATACCGACTCAGGAACGGGGCCACCATCAGTCACCTCCTTTTCATGGATGACATCAAGCTGTACGCTAAGAATGAGCGAGACATCGACTCACTGATCCATACCACCCGGATATACAGTGCAGACATTGTGATGTCATTCGGACTAGAGAAGTGTGGTTGGATGGTGACTAAGAGAGGGAAGGTAGTCAACACAGAAGGGGTCTCACTCCCAGAAGGAACAATAGCAGACATTGAGGACAGTTACAAGTACCTTGGAATCCCACAAGCAAATGGCAACCTCGAAGAGGTGACAAGGAAAGCGGCTATGGCCAAATACCTCCAACGAGTACGGCAGGTCCTAAGAAGCCAGCTCAATGGCAAGAACAAGTCCCGGGCAATAAACAGCTACGCCCTGCCAGTAATCAGATACCCTGCAGGAATAATAAGCTGGCCAAAGGATGAGATACAGACCACAGATGTTAAGACACGAAAGCTCCTAACCATGCGCGGAGGGTTCCACCCCAAATCCAGCACTCTGAGACTGTATGCTAGCCGGAAGGAAGGAAGCCGAGGACTAGTGAGTGTGAGAGCCACTATACAGAATGAAACATCCAGGACCCATAAGTACATCAAGGACAAGGCTCCAACAGATGATGTGCTCAGTGAATGTCTCAGACAATGGGGAACAGAAGATGAGGTGCTGGAGGTTCCGTCATGGGAGGACAAGCCCCTACACGGGATGTACCACCGAAACATAACTGAAGTGGAGGATATCAAGAAATCCTACCAATGGCTAGACAGAGACGGACTAAAGGACAGCACAGAGGCACTCATCATGGCTGCACAGGAGCAGGCCTTGAGCACCAGAGCAATAGAGGCCCAGATCTATCACACCAGACAAGGCCCCAGGTGTAGACTGTGCGAACAGGCCAATGAGACAATCCAGCACATAACTGCAGGGTGTAAGATGCTGGCAGGGAAAGCTTACATGGAGCGCCATAACCAAGTGACTGGTATAGTGTACAGGAACATCTGTGCAGAGTATGGGCTGGAAGCCCCAAGGTCAAAGTGGGAAACACCTCCAAAGGTGGTAGAGAATGACCGAGCCAAGATCCTGTGGGACTTCCAGATACAGACAAACAGAATGGTAATGGCGAACCAACCAGACATTGTGGTGGTGGACAAAGAGCAGAGGAAAGCCGTTGTGGTCGACATAGCAATACCAAGTGACTGCAACATCAGGAAAAAGGAACACGAGAAACTAGGGAAATACCAGAGGCTCAGAGAAGAGTTGGAGAAAACCTGGAGGCATATGTTGCTAAAGTAAAACAAGAGTAAAAACATGTTATTGCCTCCCTCCATGTAGCTTGAAATCATATTCAAATGTCCTCTCTATGAAGAAAAGTTGGAAAGCTTTGTTTACATAAATAGTTTAGAGCTGACTGCAACAAGACAGCTGCATACATAGTTTTCAGAAAGGTTTTTCAGTCTTTAAATCTGTCTTTCAACTGTAGAAAACTCCACAGAGGACCAAACACTGAGCTACATAAGCTCCATCTAGGTGAAGCATAAGATCTCCAGACAGAGCCTTGGCAGGCCTGCATTGTGCTCCGAGCATGGAGTTATAATCCTCATTGAAAAGTGCATTCATAGCAGCTCTTGAACTGATTCAGTCTGTTTCTGGAGAATATTCTGCCTAAAGAATCTGCTAGTTAATTATGGTAATTGATCACAACAACATTACAAATCAACATTTTTAAAATTCAAGCACTGATAAAAAGTTAAAGTTGTTTTTTCTTCTGGAATTCATATTAACTTTAGATGCCTCATTTTTGTTGATTTGATTACAAAACAAGATCCATTCCAATGCTGCCTGCAGTCGTGAGTATTGATGAAATAATTGGCACTGGAGACTAACTTCTTCAAACCAATCAGGGTGAGTGAACTCATGAGTGAAAAGTAAATTAGGATCGTGACTTTGCAGGAATCAAATAAAGGAGCTACTCAGATATTTACAATTTCTGTGCTTGTCATTATTATTTGTATCACGGCTTTGACACTTAATTCACAATCAAGACTTCTCCCATTTACTGCCCCTGTCCAACCAATAATACATCATAAAAAAATAATAACATTTTAAATATTCTTTGTAATATGTACAGTTTGGCTTTTTGTCAGTGGATGGTCAGTAGAGTGTCCCTATGCAACTTTCTTGCTTCCGTTGGAATACCGATATTACTGCCTTAACAATGTTGATCCTAGACGATCTTATCTTAGAACAAATACATTTAGAACTGATTTAGTTTTGTGGAATGTTAGAAAACACTTGATCAAATGATATTACTCAAACAGAGAGCAATAGTCAGCAACAGTATGTATGAGAAAAACTGACCCATTTAATTTCAACCAATGAGTTCGGAGCCGGCTCTACGCAGGGGCAAGCGGAGGCAGTGCCCCCATAAATCAAAGATTACGATTCTTTACTCCATGCTCAGATTTCACGAGAGACGCATCTATTACATTTTGTTCCTGCACATTTTTACACGTGTATTAGTAAGCGAGCCTGCCTGAAGAAGGACCTTTTAAAGGGCCCATGTTAAGTTAAATCGACTTTTCTGTGCTTTAAACCTCATAAAAGTGCTATTTGGGCTTCAGACACTTCCTAAAGTGTTTTTTCATTGATTCCCTCAATCGTTAGTTAGAGGACGAATTTGACTTGGTACTGAGCTGGAGAAGCCGCGCCTCCATGAAGCTCTCTGCAGTGATTGACATGTAAACAGACACGCCCACGAAGGTGAGCATTTCAGCGTCTTTCATGCAGTGCTATGTATGTATTTTCTACAGTCTATGTATGTACCGGTGAATGCCCCGCCCCGCTCTGTCTTGTGTTTAAAAAGCAGCATGAGCTCGGTGGGAGGAGGGTGGGCCGTCCTCTGGCTCTACATCACCGTACGGGGAGGAGGAAGTCAGTGCCCCGTCTATAGACACGCCCACTCATGAATATGCATAAGTAGGCCGCAAATCAGCCTGTTCGTGTAGAGTTGATCAGAAAGTGACTTCTCAGAGGCTAAAACTTTGGAAAACTGATGAGTTTGGGAAAATAAACCTCAAATACTATGTTTTTGGGGTTCTTAGAACAAATGGAGATGGATAAAAAATAGCATGACATGAGAAACGCCACGTTACCGGCTTGCTTTTTCTTCCCTTTGGCTCTTTTACTCTTGTTATGGATAGATGGGGATATGAGGGCGGGTGGACGGTGGTCTCCTACCATTGGGACCATGACAAACACTGCCGCTGCACTCCTCATGCTGCTTCTATGACAGCCGCGAGCGGCGTACTTATGCGTCCGTCACAAAGACTGGGGACCGCCGTGCTACACTCGGCTACAGAGAGCCAGGCCTTCAGCCACACTTTTTTGTGCTCCACGAGGCACCAAGCACCGTACACACATGACCACAACACCAGGTATGATATACCCCAGTCTGATGACCCAGACTTTGGGGTAAAACGTGTTATTTATAAAATAATAAAACTGGCCCACCACTTAAAGATTGTTTCAGCCTCTAAGCCCCTCCCACAATTCAGAGGCTGACTTATCATTTATCGATTTTTATTATTTAATAATGTAATAAACACAAACATTAATTACTGGAAATGCTAAACACTAAGAACACACCACCATCCTCCAGGACCAATACACGGTGACCATGGAGGCTGAGTTTGAAGCCCTCCTGGGCATGCCTACAGCAGACTGGCAAGACCTCTTCCAGACAGCCTCATGCTGGGCTAGACACAACCTGGGGAGGCAGTTACAGGATGAGACTCTGGAGCAGCTGGAAGCTCTTATCATATCTCGTGTAGAAGATGTGAATGGGGGGGGAGGTGAGAGAGGACAGAGAGAGAGGGGGTGACAGGGTCTCATCACCATCAGAGAGCCCCCCCCCCACACACACACACACACAACCCAACCATGTCCCACCATCACCACCAGGGCTGAGATGCAAGTTTCAGCTGACTCTAGGGCCGTAGCAGAGGGCCAGGGCCCACCTCCAAGCTCAAAGCCCCCCCGGCCCCCCTTCCCCCATTTTACCCCCGGTTGTCACCAGACCATACTCCATGGTTACCACGGCTACCATGGCAACCATGACAGAGCCAACAGGGGATTGGTCACCATTTAGGGAGACGGAAACAGCCACGACTGTTGAAATTCACTCCCATCCCTCTGGGTGAACTCATCAACACAGAACCAAAATCATCCAGTTCAGATATGTGTTATGTTGTTGGTTGATAAAACCTGAATGAAGGATATTTTACTTTATTTTTATTTTTCAGTTTCCCCCCTTGAGGGATTGCCATGTATTGTGGCCAGGGGCTATACCAGCAGGAGCTGGACTGGTGGCCTGTCCACCCGCAAGGGGTCCAGAAAATGGATGGATGGAGTTACTTACATATGAGCCTTAAAAATGAGAAAATTCTGAAAAGAAAAGTAACCTAAGCATAAGCGTATTCTACAAATGAATTGAATAAATAAATAAAAATATTAGAAAATGATAAAAACAAATTACGTATTTGTATCGCATATTTCAGACCAATATCCGATATTAATATTGGATTGAGACATTGGGACACCATTGACATTAAATTAGAGATGCTTGATATTAGCTTTATTTAACCTCAGAAATTTAAAATATGTACAACATTTTTTATTAATGCTTTTTCTCAAACCACTGCACGTACTGGTTTTTCCATATCGGTGGAAAAACCGATACCAAAGTCAACTGATATTAAATTTTATGGAAAATATCGACCAATAATATCACCCATCTCTACTACTACCAAATAAAATGAGAAGTTGCCAAGAAGCAAGTGGAGAATCCCCAATTCAGAACAGAAAGTCATTTGGAATTAAATGATAGATTATATTGTAGCAGCAAATATTAGTTTCAATGTTGAATGAAAATGGTGTAGTTCCAAAGTAGAGAACGTGCAATCTCCACAGAGTTTAAAGTCCTGTTCAGCTTCGAGAATCATATCTTGATCCTTGCTGAAGTGGTCAAACACTTTTCGTCTGTGTTTCTCATGTCTCAAAATGTAAATTGATTTTTCTTGGAAAGACTCAGATGAGTTTTCTCTAAAAAAAAAAACTAAAAAAAAAAAAAAAACAATCATAATGAGACAATCTCCAAGTCTGTTTAATAAAACCACCTCCTGCTGTGTAGTGATACATCCTATCATCATAGGTGTGACCTACCCATGGGTACGCTCGCTGACTTGACAGCCCAAGGCAAAGAACATGCTGCATTCACACCTACCCGTCCTTACTCATTGAAAGTAGGGCAGAACAGAACCCACGTTAAGGGGCACTGCCGGTTGTGATCAGCACAAGAGCTGAGAAGACGACACACTCTGCTATTACAGCTGGAGAGAAATCTCCCTGCTCACTTCATTTCATGTTGATTTCACATTGGCTTCAAATATCAGCGAGCAAACACTTACTACTGGAGAGGCAACGCTGCAGCTCCTCGATACTCGCTGTAGTAAACACACTCAGCAGTAGGCTAAGCCTTAGTGAAAAATAGTCTTCAGTAGAACCATGAAATTTTTACCTCAGCACCTCAGTCGCTTTGAGGAATTATGTGATTT
The DNA here is from genome assembly GCF_900634775.1 of Gouania willdenowi. Lineage (NCBI taxonomy): Eukaryota > Metazoa > Chordata > Actinopteri > Blenniiformes > Gobiesocidae > Gouania > Gouania willdenowi. The sequence goes on from NC_041053.1 coordinate 18,358,186, forward strand.
CTCACAGCCAACAGGGAATAAATTGCTCTCTCTCCCTTGAGAAAACACCAAATATTTTCCAAACAGCCAATAAACACGTTAGAGTTACAGCTGGATTATAGTATCTATACACACACACATTAGAAACAATTAAGTTTGTCTAAATTGCTAACCTGCTAAAAGCAGGTAAATTATTACACCTTTCATTAATTAATTAAATGGGTCAATAATTCATCAATTGGGTCAATATTTATTTGAATCCCTTTTACATTTCTTTTTCATTCTGAAAAGTATGAAGGATAAATATTTCACTATTTATTTATTCATTTCATGGTCTGGTGTTGCAGCACTTCATGAATTGATTTTATCTGTCAAACTCGCTCATCAAAGACTGTGGGGGTGGGGTTAACATCAATCCAGCCAGATCCATTGCTTTGGTCTTCACTCTTTCCGGCTGTGACAACGGACGATGAGCATGAACTTTCCAGGGAGTTGGTGAGAGAGATTTTAGACCTTGCTGAGAATGCAGGGGCAGTAATAGAATACCAAACCAATGTACAGATTGTATAGCGCCACCCAGTGTATCAGAATAATGTTTACTAGTTCTGCCTCAATCTGTCAGGGATTTATTTAGTTTGACTTGATGTGCAGGTAACCAATCAAGTGTAACGAAACCGCCCCCACAAAGTCTGACAAGCGGGTTTGACAGAATAAATTAATTCATGAAGTTCTGCAACACCAGACCATGAAATAAATAAATAAATAGTGAAATATTTATACTTTTCAGGATTTAATTAATTGTCTTGGTGCTGGAGTTGGCCGTTCCCGAGCTGTGGTTTGCAGCATTGGCAGAGCCTCACCTGTCAATCTTGAAAAGAAAAAAATATTATGACAAAATATAACAAATGTTGATATTTGTCAGCTTGTCTGTATTATAAACCATGTTTCCATTCAAATCCAATATTTATTTATTTATTTTTTTCAATGAAGAGTAGCAGAATTTCTGCATGTCCTGTTCAAATACATGGAGGAAATGAGCAGCGAGGCGTCACCGTCCTCAGTGGATTGTGTAAATCCCCACAAACTGTGCTGGTACGCGATGCAAATAGTGTGACGCTGTCCCTCTGTATATCACAAAGAAAAAGCTTTTAAACACTGCGATTATAAGCACTGTCTTTCTATGACCTGGAATAAGTATGAAACATATTTTTGTAATGTGTTTAGGCTCACAGATAAAATCATGGTAAAATCAAACAGTGCTTCTGACTCATGGTAGAAGGCGCTTGTGAGTCCACAGGTTCTTGTGCAACCTACAGTTTTTCTTTCTTCGTGTTTACATTTTTTACAACCCACCTTCTCAAATTGGAAGATTACATTTTCAAGCTGAGAAAAATCTGGATTTCATGTACAAGTAAAGGTATGACCATAAACCTTTTATTACTTCTAGTGTTGTGGGACTTGTCTAGCTCAAATGTGTTGCAAGTTTAGTGTTCATATATCAGCCAGTGAAGCACAACTGTGCTATTACTACTACTAACAAGCGTGAAATCTATCAGAGTTAACCCCAGAGGAAAAGCTGCTTTCGACCCTGGAAAAGACAGATTTCCCCTGTGTGTTTGAAATACACTTAATTGGAATTAATTTTCAACTTAAATGAAATGTGCGTCACATGTTTGTGTAAAGAATTTTGGTTTATTTGTATTTGTAAATCTGACTCACCAGCTGTCAACCGTCACTGGTGGTTTTCTGCTCATCTAGTCTGGGATACTTCCATTCAATCTATCCTGTTCTGTTCTCCTCTTTCTGTCCATTAACCCCAACCAGTCAAGGGACATGGCTGTCACCTCTGAGCCTGGTTCTGCTGGAGATTTCTCCTCTTTAAAAGAGAGTTTTTTCTCCCCATGATGCATGTTCATGTGGAATTGTTGGGTTTTTTTCTGAACATTTTGTGATGAGTGCTACAAGATAACTTGTTGTTGTAATTAGCACCATATGAATATGAATATTTCTATTTTCTAGTTGTTTTTTTTTACAATAACAAAAATAATGTATTTCAATCAAACTAACTGAATTGTCCAAAAATGTTTATATTATCATTTTTCCTCTGAGTTTTAAGAATAAAGAAAAACTCCCAATTATTATTGGAATTGTCAATTGTCTCCCTTTATAAGAAATCCCACATTACACACACTCACAAACCTTCATCACAGTGATGCAAGTCATCAGCCTTCCCATCAATATTGATTGAAAGACAGCACAAATCCACAACCATCTGTGGACGTCAGAGCTTCAACATTCTAAAAGCAGACAAACTGAAACGTTCAAATTCTCTTATTCACACTACAGTTAGCATGTTCTCTCTGAACACGTTTTCTTTGCCAGATCTCAGAAACATGTGCGTTGGATTTTAGGGACTTTCAAATTGACATTGAGAACTTATAAATGTATCCATTAATTAATTCAGCAAAAGAATAGGTGCATGCTGCAAACAATGACAGGCATTTGTTTTTTGTTTTGTTTTTTTGGAGAAATGGACAACACTAATCATCAGTATTTAATAGCGCGATAGGTAGAATCAGATGGGCATTAAAAGGGCTAAATGGAAAAAGTGCTTTTAAATGAAATATTGACTTGATTTTATGTTTATTTATGAGTGAAAATGAAGGTTTTCCAAAAAATATGTTTAAAACTAACACAAATTCGCAAATCTAATCCATTTGTGGCAATTTTTTCCACAAATTGGTTGTACCTAGGGCACTACCATCTTTAAAATACATCTGAGCTGCATTGATTTCTCTGAGCACGGCCTGTGCGTTGGTTTATTAGGCCAAGTGCAGAGCTGGGCTCCTTTCTGGATTCAGTGAAACACCAACTGATTTACACTAATGACTGCAGACTGTGCCGTCTTCTGCTCATTCGCAGCACTCTGGAATAGACAGGAGCTTCAGCCATGCTTGTGTTCAACTTTTATTGTGTTAGAGACAATTGAAAAAAAGCAATTACTTGTAGATGCTGCATTGTGTGACAAACAAGGCAATGTAGTGGAGGATGAGAGGAGACGGCCTCCTTTACTGCTTTCAGCTGCTCACTTAATCCATTGTAAATTTCTAATTTGACAACTGCAACTTTAAATAGTCGAGCTGACATTATTGACTGTTGACCTTGAACAGTTCAGCTTTTATCTCCCAACTTATACATCAAAGCAGAGATAGGCAAATTCTATCACAGCGAGGGCCACAAAAATGGGACCGTCTGATCCGAGGGTCACATTTTCAACACTAATGTCAGCTTTTGAAATAATAACCAATAAGAGCATTTACACAGCAAGGGAACAAAGGGTTTGTGTGTTTTTGTTTTGTTTGTGTGTTTGCTGTCGCAGTCATATTGAGTGTTTTTCGTGTAATTTTGTATATTTCTGTTGCCGTTTCATTGATCTATTTATTTATATATTTATTTGTCTGTGAACAGTCCAACTAAAAAAACTAAAGGGCGGATTTTGATAATAATTTTAGGAAAGTATCGGAAAGGAGAAAAGGAACAAGTGATTAGATATTGGGGATTTTTTCAATATCTCTAATCTCTCATCATTAGCGAAATTTCAAAACAGCTCAATCTGTAATTGACCGATGTTCATGAAGTTTGATACAGACATGTAGGGTTGGTTCCTCTATCAGCCCAATGAGTTTCATCTGAATCTATAAAGAAAACAACCATTATAGATAAATGGATTTTCCTCAATATCTTTGTTACATTTAGGTGACAATGCAATATGGAGGAATGCTACGGCGTGACAGAGTGCTCTCGCTCACTAGAAAAAAGTCATTTTTTAGTTTTGAATAATTTTCTATTAAGGTTGTGTATTTTTGTAGTCATCTTGTGTATTTTTAAAGTGAAATTGATAATTGTAGTTGTCTTTTGTGGATTTTTAATGTCATCTTTTGTGTTTTTATGTAATTTTGTAAATTTTTATAGAGTCGATTTGTGTATTTTTTGAGTAATTTTGTACATTTTTATAGAGTCGATTTGTGTATTTTTTGAGTAATTTTGTACATTTTTATAGTCGATTTGTGTATTTTTTGAGTAATTTTGTACATTTTTATAGAGTCGATTTGTGTATTTTTTTAGTAATTTTGTACATTTTTATAGAGTCGATTTGTGTATTTTTTGAGTAATTTTGTACATTTTTATAGAGTCGATTTGTGTATTTTTTGAGTAATTTTGTACATTTTTATAAAGTCGATTTGTGTATTTTTTGAGTAATTTTGTACATTTTTATAAAGTCGATTTGTGTATTTTTTGAGTAATTTTGTACATTTGCTTTGGGCCCACACAAAATAAGTTTGAGGGCCGCATGTGTCCCCCGGGCCGCCAGTTGGCTACGTCAGCACCAGAGTAATGTCTTCCTCCAGGAAGTGGATTGGCTCTGTCCAGTTGTTCTGTTGATCTCATTGCACTGACATTGCAGATTTGCCTTCTTCCTGAACTAGTGCTAAATATGTTTACAGCTAGGAATAACATAAACATAATGGATGATGAATCGGGCTTGTAATCAGAGGGTTTGAATCCAACCTGGGCCATCACTGTGGGATGTTGTGGTGTGCAGCTTATTGTATTGTATTGTAAGCGTGTTTTTCTCTTTTTTTTTTGTTTTTGTATGTGTATTTAATTTTACGGATATTTTTGCACAAGTTGGGGGCTCGTGTGCCGCTGGTTGGCATTGTGGTGTAAATCTCTGTAAAATAAGTTTGAACAAGCCCTGAGTCTTGTTTAAAACTGAAAAATCTTTGAATAAAGTGTTAAAAAAACGTCCTGCCTTTGTCCTATAGACCCCTATACAATTGGAAACAATCGTCGAGTGCGCCCAGCCAATAGGCTTCAACTTCCTGGAGTGAGGACTGTCAATCAAAGTAAATGCGTATGCTGCGCAAACTGTACACGGAAACGAGGCGCGCGTCTCCAACAGGTATCACTCTGAGCAGCAGAGCGTCATGGAGAAGCGCTCCGAAACTCCAAAGTTACCAATTCCACGATTACCAACGTATAACGCTTCTACTAAAAGACAAAATAAAAATCTGTGTACAAAGCTTGTGGAAAAACATCTCCGTGACTGCAACAGGATTTATCTCGGAGCTGCTTTTCAAAGGTGGAGGGACTTGCTGCTTTTAAAATGATTCCGAACGGACCAGGATTCTGTGACATCTCTCACGGACGGGTAATAAACATGTTTCAATCAAAAGTTATGGCACTCTAGCAATAAATGTGTAGTTTTTGTAGTTATGCGACTTTGTTATGTTTTGCAATGCGCGTGCACAAACGTAGAGGCGTAGCTTCTGGTAGATTGGCAGAGATAGGGGAGGAAGTAGAGCTGTGGAGGGCGGGACATTGAGACATTTTCTCAGACAGCAGCTTTAATGTTCAGCATAGAAATGCATTTATCTGAGCATTTCTATTCAGAGAGTTTTTTAGTGACACACGGTTCTCTTGTGCTACTTCTACGTTCAAGGACACAGAGCAGGAAACAGACGTGACATCTCTAAGTAAAAGCAATGACCTCCATTCATGCAGCTGATTAAAAAACAATTGAATTTCGGCGTGTGATATAACAGCTGCAGATCTTAATGAACACGAATCGGAAATGTGATTATATGTTCATCTTTAGCCGGTGTCTAAGCTGGACATGATTTGATGGATGGATTCTTTGGAGAAATTAGGTTACACATAACAAGTGAACACTAACATCCCATTAAATAAGTTGAATAAATATAATTTCCATCCTGCTGAGAGGATTAACACACAAAGCTATCAGATGATCATCTCTTGTGAGAGGGATTCGGACCAGACGTTTCCTTTTTTTTTTCAAGGATTTAGGAATTCCTTCAAAATAATATGCTTCTATCCCAACACCAGCCGCATGCAGTTGTCTCCTGTTTTCTGTTCATAAATAAATTGGTGCTTCAATCAGGAGAAAAGACAACCTGCAGCCACCCACTTGTCATATTTTATTATACTTTGCCACTGCCTTTATCATCACTGAAAAAGCCTGAAAACATGTTTTTGAACATGACACCCCTCAGATGATTACTGCTTTGGATGCCAGTTGGATGTCGGAGTGCTTTGAAGATATTCCTATATAGATAGAAATCGTGTATTTTTTCCAGCACCCCATTCAAACATTGGGCTGTCAGAGTCTTTCTCCAAATAACCTAAGTTTTCAGAGCAATGTGAGGACTTCTTGTGCAAGCCTGATGATATATTTAGTGTTTCACTCTAACTTTATATCCTTCATTCACCAAGAACTGGACACAGTCTGTGATATAGAAAACATACCTGTGCATATAATGTGTCTATGTATATATATATATATATATATATATATACAGTATATAATCAGATTGCCTTATTCTTCTTCTTAAATGAAGGGAATCGTGTTAATCGTTACTCCAGAACATAAACGCGGATAAGGATGCAATCACCATTAAACATAGTTTTAGTTGGAAAACAGTCCGAACGTATATGGATTAAAATGCATCACACATTATCTAATCTAATGCACCTTATGCTTTCAATAAGACTGCAGCAAACCCTTATTTTGAAGTTATTGAATACGGTGCCAACCACTAATTACATTAAAGACACTGACGATCATCAGTAACAAGTAATTAGATTTTATCAGCTCAGCATAAGGGACAGATCTGTCATGACTCATGGAAAATTAGTGTGAGATGGTTGAAAATAACTTTTTACACAAAAGGTCCAAATTATATTATTATTATTATTATTATTATTATTATTATTATTATTATTATTATTATTATTATTATTATTATTATTATTCACACCTGATTGTAAAACCAAAGGAAAAAAATCTATAAATCTGAGAATTGAAAAATCTAAAATTTGATATTAATGTAAATATGAAATACTAACTTTAAAATTTTTATTCATATTTGTGCATTTTCAAAAGCAGAAACAAAGATTTAACAAGCGTCGTGTTGAAATAAACACTGAGAGGGAGTGTATAAACAAGGATTAAATGGAAAGCAATTACTTCCAATGAATTTCTAGCGATAAAAAAAAAACATATGTTATTGTGTTGATAAGGTAATGTTGTTGAATTAAACCAATTACATATATTAGATTCCTTGAGTTTCAGATAATTTTAGAGAGGATATTTACACCCCATCCTTTCAGAAACATTTCATTTTCCTAGGAATAAAAATAAGAAAGGCAAAATACTCCCAGTTGTAGATAAATCGTAGCTCCTTCATAATGGCAGTGGCTCAGACTATTATCAGATAGCTGTGGTGCTCCTGCACTCTTAGTACTTGTTAGTCATTTGAGTGTTAAGATAAAGGCTCCACACAGTTCCCAGCTCTTCCATTGTTCTGGTGTGAGGTGGTGTGATGCTGTGATGGATGTGTGAGATTACTCTTGTGTAAGTTTGGGGGGATCACTGATAAGAAAGGGCTAATACGAGCTTTGCAGTATCTGCAGCGTGCACATGGAGAATAACTTAAAAAAAAAAGTCAAACATCTAAACTGTGCACACTGCACCCACTTAGCAATAAACCCTGTCTTACCATAGAGCACACAGTGATGATCAGTGCACGGTGGGAGACTGCTTATCCTCATCCTCATAAATTACAGATGTTGGAGATTAATCATGTTCTTATCTCAACCAGCTTCCACCAGTGGGCTCTACAAGACTTTGAAAATGAGATTATTTCCAGCAGCTGCAGGACTGATGCTGCAACTGATCTGTTGCATAGAATAAAATGAGTCTTATTTTAAATAAATAAATAGAAATAAAAATAATATCTTTGGTGGCATTAGAATGCCGTTTGTAGTGAGTTTGATCAGATTAAGAAAAAGTGCATTTCTTTCCATTGATTTTAATTTATCAACACGTAAATGTGTACACATCTAGGAAATACAGTTTTGATGGAACAATTTTTACATGGCAGTAAGTTACAGATGATAATTTATGTTACATTTCTCCCTGTCTGAGTCTGAGAGGCAGACTGGGCCTTCTATGTGCGTTTGGAAGTTCTGCATACAATTTTCTTGAAGGCTTTTCTGAAATCCCTGTTGAAAATGGTGTATATGATGGGGTTGACTGAACTATTGCAATAGCCAATCCAGAAGAAAAGGTTGAAGAGCGCACCGGGGATGTGGCAGCTGTCCCTGCAGATTGCATGCAGGCTGTAGGTGAAGAAGAAAGGGAACCAGCACAGCACAAACACCCCCATCACCACCGCCAGCACGAAGGTGAAGCGCTTCTCGCGCATCTGGGCCACTTTGGTCTTGTTGGCCGCGGCCAGCTGTTGGCGCACAGCTGGGTTCCTGGGCTGCGGGTACATCTGCGACGCCCGGGCTGAAGCCCAGGAGAGGCGGCAGTTCTGGGGAGGGCAGCGGTCCGATCCCTCCACTTTCCTGCGCTTTGCGAAGCGGTGATGGCGCGGTTTGGTGTCCGACGCGCAGCAGCTCTCCTCCAGGTCGATGTCGTCCAGCTCGCCCTGCTGCTGCTGCTGGCTGCCCGAGCTCTGGCTGCTCGGACTCTCCTCTTCGAACCGGTCCTTTCTGACGAAGCAGGTCTCTGACTGAGAGGGCTGCCTCTCCAGCCCGTTTTTGGCCACAAACACAGTGGAGGAGCGCTGCTTGGCCACTTTGTAGATCTTACAGTAAACCAGGATCATGATGAGACCAGGAGCGAAGAAGGACACCAGACAGGACGAGAGGATGTACCAGGTCTCATCATTGAGCAGACACTCCCGCTCATCATGTTTGGTCATGAGGAGAGGAGGGAAGGAGATGATGGCAGATATGATCCACACTATAGCGATCATGGACTTGATGCGCTTCGGTGTCCGCTTTAAATTGTAACTGACCGCCTTGGTCACTGACCAGTAGCGGTCCAGGCTGATAGCGCACAGGTGCACGATGGATGAGGTGCAGAACAACACGTCCAAAGCCAGATAAAAGGCACACCAGGTGCTTCCAAAGTACCAGTATCCCATCACCTCGTTGACGAGGGAGAAAGGGATGACCAAAGTTGCCACAAGGATGTCCGCCGAGGCCAGGGAGACAAGGAACAGGTTCTGAGGGGCTCGGAGAGCCCGGCTAGTCAGCACGGCTACAATAACCAACACATTCCCGACGATAGTCACCAGGATGATCACAGTAACCACCAGGATGATAAGAGCAGCAGCAAGCTTCGTGTGCGGCAGGGCGAGCGATGCGTCAGAGCTGGTGTTTTCACTGCTGGAAATGTTTTCCAGCATAAAATTCATTTGGATTATATCCATTCTGACTGAAAGTTGTCCTCTTGTATCATCTTGTCCTTTTGCTCCGCGTTCCTCTTCACGCAGAGGCAAAAAGGTGCGCAGAGCAGGGCTTTAACGCACAGAGACAGCCTGTGCGTAACGCTCCAGCTCGTGGCCAGTGCACGCACACTTGCAGTTTGGGTCCATTGGCACAGAACGTACATAAACTCATGATCTGAATAAACAAACCCTTCATTATATTCTCCTCCTAAAAGGTGAGCTACTCTCCGCAATTCCTCAAAACAGTCCGATTGAACAAATAGTGCCAACGTTTGGGAGATCAGATCAAGACCGACGCACGGGACTGGGTGACATCACCCCGTATGCCCGTTTTAAGAGAGAGAGAGAGAGAGAGAGAGAGAGAGAGAGAGAGAAGGAGAGAGTTGGGGCGAAGGCTGGGGGGGAGGGTGAGGGGGATGGGGGGTGTCAGATTTTAAACTAACAGTTTATATCTCAGTGGACCTGTTTGGTCTGATTTAATCTCGTACTCACACTTTTTAAATACAACTTTTCTCATCTTGTGTGAGAAACATATCCTCCATCATTACATTCGGATTACAGTGTTATTCCTATGGGGTGCCACTATTGTTATAGAGGAGGCAGCAGTTCGTTATATTTATTGTGGTTTTTCCATAAAAAAAATTTTTCCTCTAAAAAATAAAATCATGTTTTTTTATTTTTTTATTTATTTATTTATTTATTTATTTATTTATTTATTTATTTTTTTAATTTTGCACAACATAAGCATAACAACACTATTGTTGGAGTGATATTTTTCATCACAGGTTTGAAGCCTGTTTGCCTGTATGCACATTAAAAGTCACCTGCTCATTTTAAAACACTCAATTTGATTTTATCGTTTGTTTGAGTTGGACTGATCAGGAAGTAGCAGCCTAATGCAATAAATAAGTTGGATATAGATTGTGCTAAAAAATGAAATAAAAAATAAAAAGTAGTTTGATTGTAAAATAATGATCTGGAACCTTTTTCAATAAAATGTCACCTTCTGTGCCAGATACTGTAGATATCAATCTACAAAACTTCATTTCCAAGCAAAAATGTATTGAACAACATTACAGATTCAGTTAGTCATCCCAAAAATGTACTGAACATTACTTTAAAAAATATTGACTTTAGATTTTACATTGGACAATTTGAACATTTATGAAATGTTTTATTTGAATGTGTACACTTGTCTAACCCAGATGTATTTTGGATGCCTGAGGGAAAGATTATTAGTTGGCTTTATAGAAAAGAGACTTTTTGCTTTTGCTTGTTTTATTTGTAAAGCGTGGGAAACAAGACAAACTATTTTGTATCCAGTATGAGAAGTTTTGTGCAGGATGTTTGTGAAACTGGCCCGTAACCATCTGTTTTATTGCTTATAGGAGAAAACAAATTAAAGACTTTTAAATGACCCTCAATCACTGGATCTACTCATTACTTTTATTTGTTAAAATTAGTAGTGCATTCATCGGGGTATATTTTTGATGAGATGTTGAGTAATCAACTACCTCTCCTGATCTTGCATATGTTACTGTGTTGTCGACCATAACGTAGTGACCACAGCCATGGGTGAAGTGAAGAATACAGACTTTCTCTACATCTTAGTGGGTTGAATGTATAGATATGAAGTACTGTATATATAAACTAAAGGTTTGATCTTTTTCTTCTCTGAAGTTGGTTTGTTTATATGAAAGTTGCCCATTTCTTCATTAGTTCAGTGTCTGCAGGAGAAAGCATCTCTACACCATGCAGCAGCTTCTCTAAAAACAGTGAAATCATGTTGCTGAACAATGATTTAAAGATAAGCAATATATGCACTTCTGTCTCATAACAAGACGAGCCCTGCACTTGTTTGAATTCCTGGACTGTACTAGCATTACTCGGTGGACTTTGCATGTTCTCCTTATGCATGGATTGTAGTTGACTGTGGACACAGTCTAAAAACATGTATCACTTGAGTTTATGAAACATCTATTTGAGTCAAGCGGTGTGTTGGAATAGGATTGTCATTCCATTGTCCAAGGTGTGCACCGCCTTTATCCCCATGTGAGATTGAATAAAAAGGGTCTAATAGGGTGGACACTCAGAAAAGTAACATGTATGTTATTGCATTAATAAGTGGGATAAATATGGTATGTGCATGCTTGTTTCAGCCTTCTGTATATCCCTTGCAAGATAAAAATAACCAACATCCTGTCTCAGTGGGTTCAGCTTCCTGTTATTTTGCAGTCTTAACACTTAATGAGGGGAGTATACATGCTGGCCAGGGTTTCCAGTAAAGCTGAGATAGTGCACAATTCAAAAACCGATCATTCTCCACTAACAAGCCTTTTAAATAGGCACCAGCATGATCATTCTTTTGCATTTCATTGAAGGCTTGCTAGACTCTGAAACATTGTAATGATATTAACCCCAACCATGATGTCTATCAAAAACCTCATGACAAATGTATTTATGTATTTATTTGTTCCTTTCTTGAAAATGCAAACCAACATAGATTCCCCATTTACACAAAATAATATCACAGTCCAATTGTGATATTTGAATTCATTAATCACGATTCCTAACTGCCTCCATCACTACTAAGGATGAGTTATCCAATGACAACAGCAGTCCTAGTGTTTAGTCAGTGACAGTAAGGGATGTCTTGCTATTCGGAGCAGGTGCATAAATATGCTTCCAATTCAAAGTGTTCATCAAGCAGCCAAAACTAATAAGCTATTTATCATGTTGAATATCTGACATGTTTATGGCCCATATGCCCTGGCGTGACGCAGATGCCAGATGTATTTACTGTCACATTTAGAGCTGCTCTGTGAAGCCACACAAGCCAAACTAACTTTACTTCCAACACCCATCCAACCAATTGAGTTGGACATTCTACTCTGTGCATGTATTGTACTTTAGTCTATTTGGTATCCTAACTAATTTTCAGAGTTCTAAAGAGTACTGATATATCCTACTCAAGTAGAAATACTGTGTTACTTGATTGAAACAGTACTAAAGTAGAAGTACAAGTAAGTGATTACATAAAATACTCAAGTACAAGTAAAAAGTAGCTGAATTAAATAGTACTTAAAGTAAAAGTTACTATATACTTTCACTCCCAGGTTTATTTTTGGTAATGAATCTTGTCACGGTTCCCTTGCATACAGTAAACATCTCATGTATTGAAAACAACTACTTGCACATCTTGGAACTGCATTTTTTCTCTCCACAAATACATTTGTGTAAAATAAAAGGTTTATGAAAATGTAAAATTATTTTTCAAATAAAATAACAAAAATGAATCAATTCAAAATAAAAATAAAAATTCTCAGGCTCTAAGTATAGCTACATTTATGAACTCTGAAACTAACTGAAAATAACCGGCATGTAATTCTGTTTTGGCACCGTGCATTATGTTTAATCTGACTGGTCAGCTATGATGTGATGCATTTGATTGTTGTCTGGTTATTTTCAGTTTTGTATAGTTTCACAATGTATGTTGACCATTTTAGAACAAAAAAAAAAAAAACTACAATTTATTCAGTAACAGTTGGGTGTAGGAATGTAATGGATTACTTTACTTCTTTTAAAACTTACTTAAGTACAAGTAAAATTACTGATTTAGAAATATACTGTAACTGATAATTGTTTTTCCTAGATGGAGCAGACACTTTGGAGATATACTGTGGTTTCTGCACAATATTTGAAGTTGGTTTCTGGAAGATCAAAGGATAAAGGTAATTTTAATGGTTTTATCAGGTTATACATTAATAGTGGAACTGTAAACCGTAAACTCTAACTTGTATTGCCTGTAATGTACTGTTTCACGGTACTGGTTTAGTTTAGCTTGATTAGGGGCAATAAAGGGGTTAAATCGTCTTTTGCTTGCTTGGTTTTTGGCACTTAGGGCCATGCAGGCAACGTGTTTGTCGGTAAAATTTGGATTCACAGTGGTCACTGTATTAGGGTTTACTAATTTGTAAATGCTTTTACATCAGTAAATTATATAGGATGTGAGACTGAGCAGAGGATAGGATATCCCAGGTAGTAGATCCAGTGTAAATGACCCTCAGATTAGGGACTTAGGTTAAATAGGAAATATGGATATTTGGTGTCTCTCTGGTGATTCACAACACTACCCATAAAAGCTACTCCATTACAGTAACATGAGTACTTGTAATCTATTGCTTTCACCTCTGCTATTTTTAACCATTCTACCCTACAATCTACATGTTAATTGATCATAACACTGTATATTTTGTTAACCAACTCACTATTGGTTGAAAATTTCTAAACTTAAAAGTTGACATTCAAAATTAGTGTGAAAACCTGTCAAGCTCACATTCTGTGGCCATGGTTACATTAGCAGAGGCCAGTGTGCCTTTTTGTCTTTTACGAATAACTTGACTGACAATAGATAACCCACTGGTTCCGGGAATGGTTTGTGCTTTTTCCAGTGAACCCACTGGTTACTACTCCAGACTTACTGAAGAAGACGAATGTGAAGCAGAGAACATTTTTTGTACTGTCCCACTGTACATAAACTCTTGTGGAATAAAGCTTGAGCAATCAAAAGTAAACACACAGGCTGCAGAAAAGCTGAAAATGAACACAGATATTGGAAACACTCGGTATGGTTGACTAGACTGATCACATGCATGTAACATGGCTGTTCAAAGAGCATTGAAAGGGCATGTGTTTAGGTCATAAGCCAACAAGTGGAACAATGAGATTTTCTCTTCATTGTTTATATTGAACTGCAATATTTCTACTCAAGAATCAATATTTTTGTTCTGTTTAGAATAGAAGCATATGCCACTCACAGAGCCAGGGTAAAGCTGTGTGAAAATACTGTTAGTAGTGGAACCTCCACAACAGAGAAGCTGAATAAATGCTTTCAGTTACTTATTCTACAATGTTGTATTATTGTGGAAAATTCTTCCTAAAGGCCTAAGGGCTGACCTTCACATTCATAAACAAGAGCACATGGAGCGAAACCTCCGCCAAGCGCCAAATATCCTCTTTGGCAGATATTGGCAGTTATCTGGATCAGTGACCCTGATCATGGTACCATCATCATTCACAATTTAAAGGCTTGGAAGAAATGTCTATCCACATTAATTACCATACATTAGGTCCAAATTTATGGGCACTCCCATTTTTTTCGAGAAATTCTGATGAAATGTGCAATCCAGGTCTGATCCAAAATAAACTTTGTGAGGTTAGCGTGGAACCAACCCGACATAACGGTGTCAAATGTCATGAAGACTGATCAATTACGAACCGAGACAAGAATTTTTGAAAAAGAAATCAGAGATTTTTCAATATTTGAAACTGATCTAGAATCAGGATATAGATCTGGATCCCCTCCAAAAATTCATGAAATCTTCTATTGCAGAAGGTCATCTTTGGTTAAAATGTTGTCAAAATAGTATTTTTAATATAATCCTGCTAAAAGACAATCAAATACAGTGGGGCAAAAAAGTATTTAGTCAGCCACCAATTGTACAAGTTCTCCCACTTAAAAATATGAGAGGCCTATAATTTTCATCATAGGTAAACCTCAACTATGAGAGACAAAATGAGAAAAGATTTTTAATGAATTTATTTGTAAATAATGGTGGAAAATAAGTGTTTGGTCAATAACAAAAGTTAATCTCAATACTTTGTAATGTACCCTTTGTTGGCAATGACAGAGGTCAAACGTTTTCTTTAAGTTTTCACACACTGTTGCTGGTGTTTTGGCCCATTCCTCCATGCAGATTTCCTCTAGAGCAGTGATGTTTTGGGGCTGTCGCTGAGCAACACAGACTTTCAACTCTCTCCAAAGATTTTCTATAGGGTTGAGATCTGGAGACTGGCTAGACCACTCTAGAACCTCATTGCCCGGGCGGTGTGTTTGGGATCATTGTCGTGCTGAAAGACCCAGCCACGTTTCATGTTCAATGCCCATGCTGATGGAAGGAGGTTTTCACTCAAAATATCATAATACACGGCACCATTCATTCTTTCCTTTACACGGATCAGTCGTCCTGGCCCCTTTGCAGAGAAACAGCCCGAAAGCATGATGTACCACCCCTATGCTTTATAGTAAGTATGGTGTTCTTTCTCCTCCAAACACGCCGAGTTGAAAAAGTTCTATTTTGGATTCATCTGACCATATGACATTCGCCGAATCCTCTTCTGGATCATCCAAATGCTCTCTAGCAAACTTCAGATGGGCCCGGACATGTATTGGCTTAAGCAGGGGGACCCGTCTGGCACTGCAGGATATGAATCCCTGGCGGCGTAGTGTGTTACTGATGGTAGCCTTTGTTACTTTGGTACCAGCTCTCTGCAGGTCATTCACTAGGTCCGCCCAAGTGATTCTGAGATTTTTGCTCACCGTTCTTGTGATCATTTTGACCCCACGGGGGTGAGATCTTGCGTGGAGCCCCAGATCGAGGGAGATTATCAGTGGTCCTGTATGTCTTCCATTTTCTAATAATTGCTCCCACAGTTGATTTCTTCACACCAAGCGGCTTACCTATTGTAGATTCAGTCTTCCCAGCCTGGTGCAGGTCTACAATTTTGTTTCTGGTGTCCTTTGACAGCTCTTTGGTCTTGGCCATAGTGGAGTTTGGGGTGTGACTGTTTGAGGTTGTGGACAAATGTCTTTTATACTGATAACGAGTTCAAACAGCTTCCATTAATACAGGTAATGAGTGAAGGACAGAGGAGCCTCTTAAAGAAGAAGTTACAGGTCTGTGAGAGACAGAAATCTTGCTTGTTCGTAGGTGACCACATACTTATTTTACCGAGGGATTTACCAATTAATTCATTAAAAGTCCTACAATGTGATTTTCTGGATTTTTTTTCTCCTTTTGTCTCTCATAGTTGAGGTATACCTATGATTAAAATTACAGGCCTCTCTCATCTTTTGAAGTGGGAGAACATGCACAATTGGTGGCTGACTAAATACTTTTTTGCTCCACTGTATCACCTTCTTGGTGGAAGTCATAATAAAAAATGCCTTAGCAAAATAGCTCAAGCAGCAAAGTTTCACCACATAGGGTTTGCAAGTTCTCCTTAAAAATGTGTGTTTTCTCCTGGAATCCAAAAAAACAACAATTCACCACTGTGGTAAACGTATCAGATCATCCTAGATTATTTAAACCAGGTCTGCTCCCTGAGAGCCCTTATCCTGCATATTTTAGATGCTACCCTGGTCCACCACATGTTAGTAAAAGATAGTTACCACGCTTTCTGTGAAGCTGCATGATGACACCATAACTAGATTCAGGTTTGTAGGAGCAGGGAGACATATGATATGCAGGACAGGACTCTCCATGATGGACAAGAATCTTCCCAGATCAAAGCTTTTTTCCTTTACATTTTTTTTTTTTTAATTTTTGTTTTTAAGTCTGAAACATTTGATCATGGTTTATTTGGAAGCTCAATAGTTTTGATCCAGTGATGTACTTTTCTACTGAAAAAAAACCCAAAACATCATTAGTCTACTGATAAAATCAGCTTTAATGAGCAGTGCTAACTATAATTATTACCTTTACTATAATAACATTGCATTAATACACCAGAGGACGGTCATGTACAATAATATATACAAAAGCAACAAACAGCTGTGATTTCCCTTCTGCTTCAATCCACTCACCGTCCTGTTTTCTTCTGAGGAGGCAGTTTGGCTGGATGTGTGCTAAACCCACTGCTGCATTATGTAACATTCTCAGAATAAATGACCCGATGTGGACTGTGAACACACTGTCTCAGGTTGCAGGAGATTTGTTGTAAAATATTTTCTTTGGTAAATTCATTGCGCACACATTTATCAAGGAAGATAAGATTACCTAAAGACTGTGTGTAGCTTTATTGCATGTGTGGAAGGAGAATCCTTGGCTTCGGTGACTGTGTATACTTGTGGGAGAAGTGAGTGGGAAGGACATTTGTTTGTGTGCCATAGCGGCTCTGGGAATCACATATTCTGGTTTCAGAGATCAAAAATATTTTACATCTCACATTTTAGTGGGTATGGTTTTATGCTACCTGACCTTCATTGGTCACACTTTCATTTATCAAAACTGAAAACCATGTTGACAGCTTTGAATGAAAACGTGACTTGGAAAACAAAACTTCGAAGGACACATCAGTATGACATGCACACATACCAAAGGGAATCTCAGCTGAAGAATCAAAATGAGTGTGGGCTTCTTTTCCACTTTTTGGTACAAAGAAAGATCCAAGCTTGACCTTTTGTCAATTGTGTTGTATAGTCGAGACCGGTCTTGGTCTTGTCTCAGACTCAAGAGAATTTTTACACAGTCTTGCCTCGATGTTTGACTGGCCACACACTGGATTTTCCGTCAGCACTGAACAGGCACACCCATTGGCCTTTTAGCAGAATTTGAGCATTGCACTAGTTCAGGCAGGCACGAAAGTCAAGGCTGGCTAGCCTTGGTCTGATGGTCAGATAGCTCTGATGGTCAGAGCTGTGTCATCATCAGTAGCTATTAACAACTGACAGCATCATCCCCCTAATTCAGTTAATCATCCAGCTGTTTGTGTTCAATGCTCCCCATTGGTTAGAGTTAGTCACGGCACTGCATTTACACCACTGCAACACGCCTTCTTTTGCATGCTTCGTCCTCACAACCCACCCCCATCCCAGCTCCTCCTCTTCTTCTGTCTAATTAAACAGTGTCTTCTGTTGGTATTTAACGTCTGTGCTTCTGTTCCAGGGGGTCCTGCTGACTGCTCTCTCTGTACATGCCTTTCCATGTATCTTATAAAAGAGTGAGGGGGAGCGCCCTTCGCTTCGGACTTTCCACTCAGCTGCTGGAAGGGCAGAGAGGTGCAGAACAAAGCCTTGCCGCCAAATTTAAACTGCATGGTAATAAACAATTTGACTTAAGTGATCCTGACTGAACTATTGTGTGCACAATTGTCATGCTGCTCCTGGGGGCGGCTAACGCCCCCCTGTAACGGTGCATAACCATATCCCTGATATTTTTTAAGCTTTGAACACTCAGCAACCAACACCCGCAGGCGCAGACATCAGCTGCGTGTGCATCAAGATTGCTTTTGTGAGCGTTTTCTGTCACTCCGACATTTACAAACCACAGCATAAACCAATTAGTATATTTTTCAGGAGATGACAGCTGCTTTCACTCAACAGGTCAACGCAAACTTTAGGCGGCAGGCCTCCAAATCCTCCAATAGCGCAAGACAAGCCATAGTGCTCACATTCCAAGTTTTCTTTTCGGCTTGTCCTGTCACACGCTGTTTTATAACCCGTTAAACCAAATATTCAAATGGTGTAGTAAATTATTAATAAATTCCTTTTAATAATTAGGGGAAAAGAAAACATTCAAGGTTTGTGATTGCTGAAGACTGTAATTTCACTGTTCTACAACTAGATTTTGTGTGTGCGCATGGTCAGAGCTGTGTGTATATTTACACCTGTTTCTATGGTCACCTCTTTGACCACGATTACTTTTTCAATTACATCAAACTCTCGAAGATCAGCGGTTCAGCCAAGCCAGCTGTCACTGTTTAAGTAATTTGCGCTTCCACAGATTTCATTAGCAGACCTGTGGGGTTGATCATAGATTTACTGATCACTGATCAGAGACGTGAGAATGCATGTGTTACAAGTATTAGTTCTACCAGGGGGAGAGCAACTGTCAGTGATCAAAGAAGTGAGACAACAATGGTTACAATTTTACAATCAGTCCAGGGTTTATTAAAACGACACAAGAGAATGTAGCATTAAAAATAATGTCCTAATTTAAAATATCTTTAAAAACTGTTAAAATGGGCTCCCACACACAGTTTAGAAGGGGCAAAAACTATTTAAAAAGGCATATTGAATTGATTAAAAAGACGATTGTGTAGTCCGGATCCAAGTCCTTTGCCTTGTTTGATTGATCTTCTCGAGCTCATCAAAATCCTTGGTATTTGTGTTCCAGTCAAGTCGGTTCACTCCATGCAGCCACACACCTGCCAAAAGATGACCAGCACCTCACAAAAACCTGATTTAAGGTTCAGCGTCAGGACCTACGCCGGGGGCATGCTGTCAACATGACGCGGAGGTTGGCCCTTTTACTTCTATGCTATGTGATTGGCCGTCCTGCCGCTAAGGGGTTTTGTCTGTGTGTGTTGAGTTATAAATGTGTTGTCGTTTCTCTTCCGGGAACATTTCTCACAATGGCGTCCCAGATGCAGTTGTTGTTTTTGCAGTTGGAGCTCGTCGATGTTGAGCAGCAAATTCTTTTATTGTGAAAAGAGACTTCCAGGGACTGGAGTTCAGATCCCTCATGTTGTCGTTGCGGATGCTGCCTTCCCCCTGCACTGAAACATGATGCGTCTCTGTCCAGGTATGTAACAGTATTCCAACTGAAAATGACATTAGTATCTATATGTAGACAGCAGGTGAAAAAAACCCAACTCTTTAACAAACTGCAACATGACAAATTATCAATGGTATAAATGTCATAGTAACATTTTAAGGAGCTATCTTTGACATATTACCACATAAAAACATGAGTTCTATGTTATACCACATTTTCAGGTTGTGCTATGATAAAAATATATTGTAAAAAGATGCTTTTGCTCAAGTTATAATTTTAAACTGGTATTGTAACTTGGGATGTCATTTGTTTGTTGACAACACATTGTGATATGGCTTCACAATCGTCTGTAAGATCTGTGGTACATTCATGTCGTCATTAATTTGCAACTAGTTTAGTGTGTATATGTGTACATTCTGTTTTTTATAGTTTAATCGTTTTCATAGATTTGCACATGTATATATTCTGTGTTTTTTGTTTGTACTGTGCAATTTCCTCTCTTTCAACATGTTTTCCCTCTTTCTATCTGTACTGTGTACATGCCCTACATGTATATATTTATTTCTGTTTTTCTGCTACAGAAACTCAAATTTCCCCTTGTGGGACAAATAAAGGACCTCTCATCTCATCTCATAATATTGTGCTTTCCTAAACAGGAGTCGGCCTGAGCACGGACAAGCAGGTCTACAACTACCGCCATTCTAGGGCCAGACGGGTGAGAGAGAACACGATCAAGAACACGTTTGGCATCATGGCTGCGCAGTGGAGAGTTCCTGCCTGAGAAAGCAGTGGAGGTAGTAAAAGCCTGTGTGATCCTACACAACTACCTTACCTACACAGACGAGACCAGCACCTCAGAGAGCAGAAACCTCCCACTGAATAATTGAAAAACAATTGTTTAGTACTCTTTTCTGTGTGTTCAGCTCCTGAGTTATAGCTGCAAGTTAAATACACACACACACACACACACACACACACACACACACACACACACACACACACACACACACACACACACACACACACACACACACACACACTGCTGCTGATGGGTAAATTACATCAGGCTTCTTGTTTATGTTCAGTACTTGTATAGTTAAATTGTACAAATGTTGCTGCAATATGTGGATTTCCACAATGGGATCAATAATGGTGTTTTGTCTTCTAATAAATTAAAATATATTCTTACTATTGTCAGCACTAATTAAATTTCATATGCATATACTTGTAAAAACAGAAGTTGGGGGGAAAAACTATAAAACAAGATTACAAGCATTAGTTTAACTTAAAAAACGAGCAATATGTTATGTTCATAATACAGGATACAGTATTTGGATCACACCGAGCCACTATTCACTGAATCAAAATCACTCACAATGGCAGAAAGTGTAGCTTTTGAAATAAGGCAAATATCATTTAAAGTACAACAAAAACTTCTCCCCACTGTGTTCATGTTTGAAATATAAAATTACCTAAAATCGAAATGCTGTGAGAGTTTGGAAACAAAACTAAAAAGCATAAAAGCACAAATTTCGGTACATGATTAGCTCTACAAATAAAGTGCACTGTAACAATTTTTTTAGCGCTCCATGTGAGCCCTTTATCACTTTCAGCTCCTGCATTTGTGTATTCGGTAGGAAATAAAGTCAAAACAACTGTTTAAAAACACACACATAAACTTTACTTACATATTTACCTATTGTCCCTGAAAAGGTCCAGTGTTTTGTACATCATTTCGTCTCTCCGGTCTGGGGAATATTTCCTCAACAGCTCCCCAATTGTTTGAAAAAAACGAACACAGTCATTGTTCCCAAAGTAGATTTTTTTCTTGGAAATCTAGCCGGCGCTCCTCCAGGTCCGCGATCTTGAAATCCACCTCTGTGTCGTGCCTCTTACTATTTTTCCCCTGAGCCACGGGGCTTTCACTTGGCCCTGGAGCTGCCGAAGTGAATCGTAGAGGTTGAGGTGTTGCCAGCGGATTCGGTGGACAGAGGAAGGATTGTAAAAATGATCATACTTTCTAACCTCCTCCATCAAATGCTCGTTTAAATCTATCTGCTCCATTGTTGATACAAGTGCTATCTCGCTACAAAGACTTTAAAAATGGTTGTGTCCGGGCGCGAAAGACCGGAAAAACAAACAGCCGAAATTAGGTTTTGAGCTGACCAAGACACCTTTTCGCGTGATGTCAGCACTTGACCCTGCAACGCGCGGCGCCATTTCAAGAGGTATACTTTTGCTTGACAACCGCCATGGACCACTGACAACACGGTGGAGATCTTGCAGTCTGGCAGATTTTTATCGTAGAACGTCCAAATCTTGCGTAGTATTTGACTGTCATAACAATGCCTGGCTGAATGAAAAGACATAATTTTACAGTATACCTATAGAAAAAGGCCAGAAACTGAAATTATGGATTCAAGCACTGAGGCAAACGACTGACGGCAGAACTACATGGAGCCCAAAATCAAAGTTGTCGTATGTTTGCAGCAGACATTTCATTAATGGTAGGATCTTCTGCTTCTTGACAAAGGACCCATGTCCAACCCCCACCATCCCACAAGCTATACTGTGACTGTGTGCTATCTTATGTGTTTTTGTATTCAGTTCATAATCTGTTTTTTTCTGAACAGAGCGTCGGTTGTTGGCATTCGCGTGAGTTGTGCCGTTAATCTTACGCATGGTAACAGGCCAGGGTGGACTGGTTTACGGGGACATCAGGGATTTCCCCGGTGGGCCACTGAGTCGGGCCATTAAAAAGAGAATAAGAAATTGGGAATAAACTAACCTGTCAAGTATCCCGTTTTGGCTGGGAAAATCCCTTAATTTACCCCTCTTTCCCGCCATTGTCCCGTATTAGTATTTTCCCGTAAATATCCTGTATTTTAATGTAATAATAATTAAAAGATTAATGAATAAAAACATTCCTCTGCCTTACTAAACTTAATGCTGTCACTAGCCTCACGAGAACTGCCACCTTAAATGTCCTGAGTGGCAGATCTCGCTAGATTAGTGCCAACAGCAGGACCACCCAGGAAACAATGGATGGATGTAAGAAGACGTTACAGCAAAAAAAACAAAAAATGCTGCTGAAATAATTGTAAGACATTGAGTAAAACCTTTGTGTTGTCCGCAGTAAATAGCGTAAATAGCATTTGTCAAGTGGCGACGGGGGTGTCCCAGATGCTGATGTCACCGCGAAAAGGTGTATCACGGCCCCAGCTGACTACACGTCGAGGAATCGCCTTGACGGATGGTCAGGATTTTTGGGAGGCACACGTAAGGTTATGGGGGAGGGGGTCTACGCCTATGTGCGCCTACGTGCGTCTACGGCAGAGGATTTTACGTAGAACCTTAAATCAGGCTTAACGTGCGGATGATGCTTGACGCTCTCGTTGCCAAGCAACGGAGTGTCACAAAATGAATATCAGGTACTCACACCGCAGGCAGAGCTTCCCACTCTGTCGCTGAGGTTGCTTCAATCTGTGACACTCCTCGCCCATGATCGCTGTTGTGTATATATTATGCCAAAGTCCATGTCTGTGTATATACTATGTCTATGTATCTTTTATTGTCATTGTCTTAAATGTATGACTACAGATGGAAAGTAGCTCATGGCTAAATCTGACACGAAGTATTGCGCTGGTGTTCATTAATGTGCTCTGTCCTCTCCAAATAAACAAATATACAAATAAAGTAAAGTAAAGTAAGAGTATTTATAGGCATAAATGATTCATTGAAAATACGTAAGAGACTGCAATCATGAAAATGGTACAGATTAAACATGTATTCAAGTAATAAGACAATGATTCTATGATTTAAGGTATTAACTATTATACATTCATTTTAAAACCAAGATGTTCCGTTTGATTTCCTTTTAAAAGACAAATGTATAGAGAACAGTTTGTATCAGTCTTTTTTACTCTTTTTTCCATATATTTTTGTTGAGTATTTCAAAGCATCACATATTGGGATTGAATTATTTTAAATTACTTATTTCATAAAAGACGTTGCAGTTTTATATGGGTGAAAACAGAAACAAACAAAGAAAACAGGACTGGGGAATGTGAGATGACAGCTGAGCTATTAAAATTCAATTTTCTCCTCTGCTGTTGTTAGATTCTTTACACGGTGAGATACGTTGAAATCTTCCATTAAGTCATCAAAAGTATTTGAAATCCATTTCTTGTCTTGACTTTGAAGGCAGTTAAAGGCTTAATTACTGTCACAACTTTCCACATGACTCACACATTGATCTGACTGATTAAACATGAGTTTGTTCGATGATAAATACAAGAAAATTGAACAGCGATGTGATGAGGCTTACTCATTTTTGAATGAAGTGTATTTACACAAAAAATAACATAAAATGACTACCACGTCAGTCTTTTAGAGACTAAATCTGCTGACGTAAAACTCTTTAAGAACACAAATCACTGACTGTGCAGGAAGGTTGTTTGTGTCTACAACTACAATGCTTTATACATCAATGTGATACTTATCCAGCAAAGTTTGCACATATGAGTGGGATTCACTGTGGGTGTCAGTGGTGCATCAAAACAAGCAAAGTGAATAGGAATTTCAAAGCAAAATTATTTGACTGTTTCTAGTTTGTTTTGTGTATCACATCCTGATCTGACCTCACGTAGGACTTCTGAACATCAACCCTTGCTCAATCCTCCAACACCTCCACATTCCCACTGCGGTTGCGAGTTGGCTGAAGCCTGAGCTTTTCTTCAAGCAGTGGCTTACCTGACTGAGCCAAAAACAGTTTATGACTGAGATTGTCGAGGTTTGTGATAAAAACAGACTTTTTCCTGTTTTTTTTATGCTCCACGTCTTAAAAACACAAGCCACGGCTCATTGTTTTATCCTACATTTATTTTAAAGCACATAAAACAGGTCATTTCACAATTAAATGTTTCTTATATGAGGCCAAGCACTCAGTTTTTGGGAACCCCTAGTGGCTCACGGACCCTTGTGCAATTGTGTAGTCCGCCTATAGCCAGAAACACTGATATGTCTCACTATTGTAACAGTCCTCTAACTTGTTGGAGCTCTGAATTAGAATTGGGCTTACATTGGTTATTCTCCAACAATATCTTATATTGGATTTGACAGTAAGTAGTATTATTCTAGTTATTCATTAGTTATAAGTACATAAGCTTATTGAAGCAATTATTTTGATTGTGAGTTTATTTATGTGAGCAGTTTTTATATGCGATGCCTTTTTCTTGCTCAGTTTAATATTCGTAGACTTCAAAACAAGAGGAGAGAACATGCTGGACTTGGTGCCTTCAAACTTCCCTCATACAGTACATGCATACAAAGCAACACCCAGCCCCCACCTCGGCCGCTATGATCATCTTTCTGTTATGCTGGTGCCTGCTTTAAAACCCCTATTGAAGCACAGCAGGCCAGTTAAAAAAAACAAGTCAGCATCTGGCCAGAGGGTGCATCCTCAGCACTACAAGACTGTCTTATTAACACTGACTGGGTGGTTTTCCAGACAGCAGCCCCCCAGGGTGATCAGGCTGATGTTGATGAGTATGCTGAGGTGGTAACCAGGTACATTGTAAAGTGAACAGAGGATGTGCACGCTGCACATGGCAACCAAATGCCCCTGATGACTACAGAGGTGCACTAATGGCTGAAGGCCATAGATGATGCTTTCAGGGCTGGAGACAGGGCTCTTTATTCATCCAGATCTGCACTCTTAAAAGGGATCAAGGCCATGAAATGCACCAATACAGAGATAATCCAGGGACACCTCTGTGACACAGGAAACACCAGACAGATGTGGCAGGGAGTCCAAGTGCTGACGAACTACAAGACCATGAGGGCTCAATGAAAATTATCTTCCAGACAGGCTCACCAACTTCTTTGCATGGTTTAAAGCTACAAACCTGACATTCAGAGAGAGGGCTGGTCCTTCTCCTTCATCTGTCGGACCCTGACCAGGGTCAACCCACAAAAAGCAGCAGGTCTGGACAACATCCCAGGATATGTGCTCAGGGACTGTCTTAACAAGCTGGCAGATGAACTGATTGATATTTTCAGCAATTCCCTCAGTCATGCCATTGTTCCCAGATGCTCCAGGACATCCACTATTGTTCCAGTGGCAAAGAAACGAGTTCTGAATTGCTGGACCCCCTTTAATTTGCAAATTGTCCTAACCGCTCCACAGAGGATGCAATATCCGCCACCCTGCACTCAGTCATCTCATGGGATAGTAAGGACACCTACACCAGACTCCTGTACATTGATTTTTAGCTCAGCATTTAAGACAATTATCACCCATTACTAATGGAAAAACTCCTACTACTCGGCCTGGACACCGCAACATGCCTCTGGGTCCTGTATTTTCTGACTGAAAGACCCCAGTCTGTCTGGATTAGAAAGAACATTTCCAACTTCATCAAGCTGAGCACTGGATCACATCAAGGCTGTATGCTCAGTCCACTGTTGTTTACACTACTTACACACAAGGGGATCTAGATCTTCAAGGTCGTAGGATTCATCTGTGGAAACGACGAATCAATGCACAGGGACGAAGTCAAATAATCAGTGACATGTCGTCAGGGTAGGCAAGGTAGGCAGTGCCTACCCAAGGGTGAATTGATATTTTGATTATTTGTTTTAATTATAATTATAATTATAAATTATTAATTTTTCCATTTCCAATAGCCTACAGTACCTATAAGGTTGAAAGTGTCCGCATTTTGTGCGTTTCATAGCCCAAATTACCAAGCGCTATTTCCTGGAACAGCTGCACAGTCTCACTCCGCTGTAAGGCAGAGGGAGACCACGCCCCCTCCCAAAGGCACGTTGCTTCTCTGCCTCCATTCCCATTGCGTGTTTTTATGTGTTTGCGCAGTCAGGTCCCCAAGATGACAACCATTTACGTCCAAAGGTAGCGTAGAGTGCTGCCTTTGGACGTAACCGCGCTATGCTACATGCTATACCTTCACAGTATAAGTTCACAGTACATTAGTGAATAGATGCCATGTGACCGCTGCTGCTACATTCTCTAGCGAGTGGGTGGGATAACACTACAGGCAGGATGACAGCGCCAGAGATGATAAAGAAACTTTTTTTTTGAGGAAAAACAACAGCTTTTAAAAGATGGGAGACCAACACCTGAGCTACCAGAGCTTCAGCAAAGGTAAGGTCAGAACATTGTTGGTATTTTCTACAGTGAATGGAACAAAAGGAAGGATTGGCTTTGTGGATGCTCCTCACTGAGGCTGTTCTGAGTTGTTGTTGTTGACATTTTCTCCGTGTTTCTGTGTTTCCAACACAAACAACGGATGTGCTGCCGTGTCATGAGATATATCTTGTTGGGAGAGTATGGAGGCTATATTAAATAATTGTTTATGTTTCTTTAATGGTGTTTATGATGTTGATTTTGTTCGATGGCTAAATGCTTGTTCACGTGGATTTTGTTGGGTTTTTTCTTTCTTATTATGAATTTTATTTTTTGATAAGCGCATTGAGATGACTTTGTTGGAAATTGCTTTATACAAATAAAATTGATTTGAATTGAATTAACACTTGCCAGCAGAGACATATGAAATTGTCATTGGTGGTCTCGATTTGCAACGTGCCTACCTAGCTGCCTACCTACCTAGTGGTTACGACACGTCACTGCAAATAACTAGAGGGTTAGTGCAGAGAGAACAAGCTGCTACTTAACATGGACAAAACAAAGGAGAGGATCATCGACTTCCGGAGGTCACAACCTAAACATGCTCCCAAAAGCATCAGTTGCTGTGCAGTGGAGAGAGTGGAGAATATTAAGTTCCTCCAGATCTCACAGGACCTGAGCTGGAATAAGAACACCTCAGCAATCGTCAAATGATCCCAGCAGAGGCTGCACATCCTGAGGAAGCTGAAATAAGCCTTTCTCTCCACCAGCATCCTCAGGATTTTCAACAGATTTGTGTGGTCGAGAGCGTCCTGACATACTGTAATTCAACATGGTACTCCAGCTGCAGTATATCAGATTGAAAAGCCCTGCAGAGGATAGTCAGGTGAGCTAAGGGGGTCATCAGAATTATCCTCCCCTCTGTCCAATAACTTTTCCAGAGCCACTGCAGGAGCAGGGCACTGAACATTGTCAGGGACTCCTCACATACTGTCCATAAATTCTTTGAAGTGCTGCCATCAGGCAAACGTTTCCAGAGCATCAAAGGCAGAACCACAAGACTGATCAACAGCTTCATTCCACAAGCTGTCAGAATGCTGATCAAAACGGTGGATCCAGATTTGCACACACTTGTTTTAGTCCGAGTATTTAAATTATTATCCACACATAAGTGTGTGTGTGTGTGTGTGTGTGTGTGTGTGCGTGTGTGTGTGTGTGTGTGTGTGTGTGTGCGTGTGTGTGTGTGCGTGTGTGTGTGTGTTCTCTTAACTAGATCTTGGAGAAACGTTTTCATCTTGTCTGCACTGCTGGTCTTGCCTGACATGATTTGATATGAAATATTAATGAAAGTGAAAATATGAGAGGTCTTTTTTTTTTTTTTCATCTACAGAAATGTCTTTCACTGTTGTTTTGCTTTTGCAGAATTATAAATTTACAGCCAAAAAAAAACTTAAGATTGCAAATCATGAGAACCACGCTTAAAGAATGAGGATCCTGATTAGGTCTGATTACTTCAAACAGTGTTCATTACCTATTTTCGTTGTAATTTAAGTACTTGGAGCCATTTACTTTAAGTCAAAGTTAGAGGTGCCATCTTTTTCTTATTTAGTGGAGAGTTTCTTTTTTTACTACCATCTTCTGTGCACTGCCTGCTGAATGGCCAAAGTTCAATGGATTTAACCAGACAGTCCGTCCTCGACCACTTCATCTGTCACACCTTTCAATGACTCGCTCTGCTCCACCATCAGCCTCCCTTGTCTGTTATTCTGCCCTGTTAGTCAAATGTCTCTGATTAAGGAGATCGAGCAGCTCCACTTGCAGAGAAAAAAAACAATTACATGTGACAAACACACTCCTGGATTTAATGACACTGTGGAGAGACTGAATTAGTGGCAGGCATGGCAAACCGCTACATAACGTGATGTGAGGAGAAAGAGAGGTATGTGAACAGGTGGATGCTGGTTTCAATAACCATCATGTCACTATATATTGTTTTTTTCTGTCTTTTTAGTGTTCTGGTGATCCCAATAGAGTTCCAGTTACTTCTGCTACTGCCCTGCTCTCTCCACGTATTTTAATGAGAGCGCACTCTCTTCACTGGTCATTTGTTGAAGCTTTTCAGGACACACTGAACAGTTAGTGTTTGTCAAGTTACTTGGAAATAGTAATTAGTTAGTGATTAGTGAGTACTCCTCTGAGGAAATTATCCAGTTACTTTACTGCTAGTTATTTTAAGCCCAAGAAGGAGGACTGCTGCAATATATAGTGAAGCGCGTGCACGGTGCAAACTGTTGTCAGTCTTGGACTAACTTTGGACATGCAAGTTGCTGTTTTCCTTCTAGACCGGTAATCTAATGTTCCATTTTCCTATATTTTGTGTGCATCCTTTTGCGTGGCGAAGTGTTTTACCGGGAGTGCACGTTCAGCTCTCGTGTGCGATTTTGTGAGAGAAGGAGACTAGGAGGAGTTATCAGAGTTATCAGAGAATTCAGCCATGCCCCTCTGTGTAGTGCAGCTTTAATTACTTTAATTTATATTATTAAGTTACTTTTCAAAGTAACTTAATAATATAAAGTGCTCCACATTAAAAATTTAATCAAATGAAACAATCTCTTTTAAAATCTTGTTTTATTAAATTTTTAACACTATGCACATTGCATCAAGCCAAAATGAAATGAAATGCAACAGTTTTTGGCTTGAAGAAAATTGTTGAACATTTAAACTTATTTGCTGCACATTCCACCAAATTTCAATAAAAAAAAAACAACTCTTCCTTCTTTTAATTTATATTTCTGACTTTCTCTGTGGCACTTGACACCGTTTTTAGCCAGTATTTTTTCTACAATGCGTCGGAATGATTCAAAGTCTATGGTGAAAATTGGCGACACACTTCGACAGTTTAGCAGCACAAATTCCTGTTGCTCTTAAATCTATTTTCACCTGTTTAGCAGGTGGAGGTGGATAATGTAGCAGCAGCAAGATCTAGGGCTTTCTCAATGACTTTTAAATTCCTGTGCCAGCTTGCTAGATGCTTGCTCAGACTTGAGGTAGAATTCTTTAAGTTATCTTCCCACGGAGAGTGCACAGTGCTAATGTTTTTGTCGTCTATTACGGAGTGAAACTCAACGTAATGACGGTATTTCCAAGCTGCTTCGACATGCTCTCTCTCGTGTTCCATTTTTGAGTGTGTTGTTTACCAATGATGTTGCGCCGCTTACGTCATTGGCTTGAGACTAACCTTAACCCTAAGTAGCTGACTGGGTTATAATGCGCAATAAAATGCGAAACACAACAAACAGTAGCCAGACGGTTTCATTCAGTAACTCAGCCTGCTTCCTGGAAAATAACTGTAATCTATTTATTGTTTCTTCAATTATAATCCCTTACTCATTGATTGGGAAAAATAATGAGATTACAGTAACACTTTACTTCAAACGTGTTACTGGTTATTTGATACTGGACCATCCTCATCGTCTGGCTTCATAACAGGAGTCTTCCAACTCTTCAAAACCGACATTTTTCAATTTAATTCGTCTTCATTTTTATAGCGCCAAATACAACAAGTCATTTCAAAGCACTAATTACAAAATATAGTTATGATGCAAGAACCCAAGATTTTCATAAGCAAGCATCAGCGACAGTAGAGAGGAAAAACTGTTATTTAACAGGAAGAAACCACCAGCAGAACCAAGTTCAGAGGTGGCAGCCATCTGCAGGACTAATAATAATAATAATATATTTAATTTAAACAGCACTTTCCATAACAAAAGACAGTGGACAGAAAGAGGAGAATAGACCAGGATAGAAAGAAAGAACATTGGAGTATCACAGACTGGTTGAGCCACAAACCACAGATCAGAAACCGACAGCGCCAAATATGTGGAACAGAAAGAGTATAGATGTAACAAATGCATGTTTTTGGCATCCCTCTAGATTTTCTTGATTTTAGAGATATTACGGAGGTGGGAGAAGGCTTTCCTTGAAATTTGTCTAACCTGAGAATTAAAGGAAAAGTCTATATCAAAGGTAACACCTAAGCAGACAGGCTTTAGAAGGAAACTGAACGAAATAAATGCAAGCGTAGGGAGAACATGCAATCTTTCTTTGTCTGCACATGCTGTCAAATGTCAACACTACAAGAAGTGTAATCTTTTTTTAGACAGCAATGCATGTTTTGTTATTGCAATTAAATAAATGAATTTATTTTATTGCATTATTGTGACCATCACCAGCCCTCCCTAAGGAAGGGTAAGAAACACTTTATTAAAGGGAGAATATAAAAAGAGAGGGCAGTGTTACACCTGGGTGAGGGGTTGGGAGGGAGGTGGAGGGGGAAGGGAGCAGGGATGAGAGATTCAAGTTAGAAAAATGGAGGGGTGGGGAAGAGTTGATTATTGTAAAGTGAGAGTGAGATGTGAAGTTGTAGGCGTGAGGCGTAGGTATAATGGTGGTGGCTGTGGACAGAGGGAAGGAGTGAGTGGTAATACTTAAAACAGGTATTTGGGATCAATGTGTCTAAAGTTAAGCCCACTAGGAGTTTTATCCCACAGTCCAAGGCATGCCAGTGCATCGTAGACCGATGTATGTGCAACAACCGCCACTGCAAACCCAAGCGCTGCCCCGGACCCGAAGATGCAGCCAGGCTAGCAGAAAGAGCGGTGGTCAGGGAGCCCAGGCAACCCCCCCACGGCCGAGCAGCCCTCCAGACGCCCCCAAGACACCAAGCCAAGAAGCAGCCACTGCCCCCAACATAAACATCCGAGAAAGCAACAAGGAGCCGAGGGCTCAGCGCACCCCACCACCGACCCCAACCCCCAACCCCAAGGCCCCCCACGACATCCACCCCACCCAGAACATGCAATCTTTCAACACAAAGGGACCCAGGTCATGCATGTACAAGTGTATTATACCTAAAGAATGTAGGGAAGGATCTTTGATCTGCATAATAACTTGGACTCTTTCTAGTATTTGGGTTCAAGCACAGTGCTAATGTGACCACTTAATTTTAATCTTCAGTCATTATTGGCAGGAGTTTTTATGTTTATCATTTTTGCTTAGTTTTACTTAGATTAGACAAGGAATCTGCCTGGAGGTATTAACACTGGTTACAGAGTGAAAATAGGGAAAGCTGTTTTTTTAAAGGAGACTCTGGCTTTGAGCCCAGATATTATTTGTCTGACAGTTTGTTCTAAGAATGTTCAAAAAAATGGCTTTTTGTGAAACACATGTGACCTGTGATTCATAGTTTTCTGCTGGACTAATTATTATTTCTTGATCAGCGTCAAAGGCAGCCAGGTCTGCAGATGAACACAGTTATGGTTTAAATTGGTCTTGCAGTCTTGGTTCAGTTTTAAGTGGTGATCGGACTGTTACATTTATTATTTCTATGCGCTGACCTGTGGTTGAAGGATGGCAATTTTGTACCTTAAACCACAATAAAACACACACCCAACCTTTTTCGTCACATTATTTACCTTTCTTTTGCCAAATGGGGCCTACGTGACTTTCAGTGTAATCGAGTTTAAGGTCTGAAGTCATGAAACCTGTAACTTTAAGATGAGACTTATTTTTCAAAATGACAACAAACAGCCAACTGTGTGTGGTTTTGTGTGCTTTTCATTGCAAGACTCATGGTTGATTAGTGTTTCTACAGGTCCTTGTAAACTGCTTATGTCAATTTATTTCCTGTTAGGAACTCTACATACACAAACTAAGGCAAAAAAAAGAAAGAAACTAGGAAGACGTATTTGTGGGTTCAGATGAGCTCTTCTTAAATAGTGGGGCGCACCTTCCTTGGGTGGCGTGGTGCGATGCCAGGTGAATCAACAGAAGAAAGTTCATTTGTAGTTTTAAACATATTTACAAGGTTTTTTCAGCAATTTTTTGTCTCGCCCACAAGGTTATTCCTCTCCTCCAGCATCAATTACAATTAAATGCAAATGGTCAATTATGCATATTAGACAATGACATCATTTAGCAACTTCGAACGCCTTTGTGGGACAGCCAATAGCTACTTTCCTTACTGAGGAGTTGACAACACTGCTCGAGACAAGGTTTGTTTGTTTTTTGTTTCGTACACCATCCACCAAGTTAAATTCCTTATGGTTCGACCAATTAGACCAATTCTGAGTCTGAAAATGTTTATAGTTTATGAAGATTAAATTATTATTTAATTTCAGGCAAATTGATGCACTTTGAATCTTTTCTGTTACAGACTAAAAAATAATGTTAATAAAGTTATTTGATGTAAGTTGATCTATATTTCTTTCCTTTTTAGTTTTGTTTATTGTTAATAAGGATACAATGTTATCCAGAGGTGTACTTACAACAATTTTATAGACAAATGCTACTATTTATAGTCATGGCAGAGAGTAGGGGGGCGCAAAATATTTTCGTCTTCCTTGGGGGGGCCACAGAAAATAATTGAGAAGCACTGGTCCAGATGTAATGGAACTGTTAGATGTCAGATTTGGTGGATTTGAACACGTGGTGGTGTTGGTCTACTCCAGAGGGGTATTCAGAAAGTGGGTTATAGTCAAATGAGGGAAACTCTGAGTATCCCATTCCTGAAAGCGAGGTATGTTTTTCTCTGAGTATGTCACTGTGGTTGCATTCTCCGTGAACTGAACATGTTCGCTGCCAGGTTTTCTCTAAGAAACCCTGGGTTTCTACCTGGCTCCGCCCACCTGAACACCGCTTTTCAAGGAACACTTTAATTCATCTTGACACTCTTCTCTGACACACATTAGTAACATCACACACCACAGACATGCTCACATCATTACAGATGTGCCGCTTTACGTTTTTTTTGCAAACTGTAATTTTCTTTATAACATTGTGGATAGAAGTTTCCTGGATATGCCCCGCCGTCTCAGCACGGTCGTTCGGCTGGTCCAGGAAGTCTCTGATCTCAGCTGCTGCTACGGGTGTGCCCCGAGCGCAGCACACCAGGTCCGGGAGGAAAAAAGAGCAACCGGATTGCTCCTCTCTCCTCCCGTGTCGTGGCTGGAAGCTCCGGGCTCTCCAGCTGTACCTGTCCTGCCCCGCTGTCTCAGCACAGTTGTTCGACTGGTCCAGGAAGCCTTCTGCCAGGTCTGGAAAACAGAGAGGCCTGAAAAATGCGCCTCTCTCCTCTTCTCAGCTGGATGTTCCCATGTTCTCCAGCTCCACCTGTTCTGCTTAGAACATGCACCTCAGGGTTTCCCATGCCCCCGCCTCCCACTGCCACGGCTTGGCCCAAAGGCTACGGGGAGGAACGTTTTCAATGGAGGTTCGGCTGTTGCACCTCTAAAAAGCACCCAAAAGCTAGTATACACACACACACACACATATTTCACCATAAATAAAGTGGACGCAAAAAATGAAACACTGTGCCCCCCCCCCCAAGCAAGGGACACTGGGGTCTGTGCAGTCACGCTGCTCCACGGGGAGAGCGGACGTAATAAAGAAACGCACTCCTCTGGGACGTTGGTACAATTCTAACGCTAGAGGGCGTCACCACACCGCAGATGAGGCACCTCTCAGTGGACAGGCTGCTGCAGGTATCCACTTTCTCCCCCAAGGAGAGAAGATAGGCTGGGAGAGCCAGCTCATGTTTTACAAGAGGAAATCCTCTCATTGTTAAACAAAAGGGCGATTTCTGTATTTCCTCCTGCACTGTCTCAGGGTGGCTTATACTCCAAGTATTTTCTGGTCCCCGAACAGGAAGAAAAAGCCTTGTTTAATGTGCTCTGAACAGATATCTCAGATAATACAGGTTATAGATGCTTGAACAATGCCTTCCTGCTGCGCCGTGTGGCTGAGTGTTTGGTTCACATCCATGGGACGGCGTCTACTTGCTCATGAGCCCGGAGCACACACTCGTTATATTACGTCACCTGTCTGACGGTGTGTTTCTTGATAAAAACAGAATCAATTTGTCCCCAGCAGGGTATAATCATCCTGGGGCTTTCCCTCGGTGCTTTTTACGCTGTGCCTCTTGGGGGGCAGGTGAAAGTTTTTTGGGCATGCCTCACGCTTTTCCAACCGGGAAAATGTGTCTGATTCAGATTATGTCCTCAATTACTCGGGCTGGTGGTGTCTGCCATCCTCGAGAATTCCAGCTGTGGATGACCTCATGGGGATTGATGGTTTGTGATCACACCAGGGAACCTTGTGCGTCATGACGCAAGGAGGGTGATGATCACCATGCGTGAGGGTGCACCTGTGTGAATTGCTTGGAGCTCTCAGCTGTGTTTTCTTTTGCTGAGGTGTTTTCTTTCGTTCCTCACCATGTCCTGGCGAGGACGGACAATACAACCAGGGTAGCGTACATCAACCGTCAGGGCGGATTGCACTCCCGTCAGTTGCACCTGCGAGCATGCAGGCCATGCGCACTACGCTTTCCCTTCCACTGGCCCGGATACCCCCCACTCTCACCTGGGTGAGGAAGCATGGGCACAGTTTGATCCTGGTGGCTCTGCATTGGCCGCCATGCACTGGCTGGGGAGATTTACCGGTTGCTGTGCGCTCCCCCCTGGCGTCTCCCTCTGCGGAGGGACTTACTGTCATAGGCGGGAGGCATGATGTTCCATCCTCATCCAGAGCGCTTGGTGCTATGGGCTTGGCCCCTGAGTGGCGTAATCTGTCAGCCGTGGGTCTCTCATAGCGTGTGATCTCCACAATACAGAGCGCTCAAGTTTCTTCTACCAGGTCTCTGTACTACTGTAAGTGGAGGATGTTTCAGGATTGGTGTCATTTCTGCAGGAGCTGATTGACAAACAGAGGGCTTTCCCCCACGGTGAAAATCTGTCTACCGGCTATTGCTGCCTGTTTTGTGGTTTTTGGGGATGAAATGGCGAGTCAGCATCCGCTGATCGTTTGTTTTATAAAAGGGGCATGCAGGATTCTTGCTGTGTCCAGGCCGCTGGTGCCGCCAGGACTTGGCTGTGGTTCTGGAAGGTCTTAAGCGCCCTCCTTTTGAACCGATGGGATGTGCAAACTTGAAGTTTGTGTCCCTGAAGGCGGTGTTGCTATTGGCTTTATTCAGTGCACACATTGTTTGATCAGTTTTTCCCTTGCAATGCGAGGATGAAATTGAGGCCCAACTTTCGGCCGACTGTGTTTGGCTTGTGTTTTCCTATTGACCTCACGGCTCTCCCTGCCTCAAGGGTGAGCAGGGGCCTCACCATGTGTGGCACGGGCGGTTCTCCTTTCCTGATCGTTATGGTGCTGCCCTGCAAGCTGGTGTAGCGTGCGATAAGCTTGTCTCAATATGGGAGCTACGATATCCCATAGTGAGACATCAAAATGTTGTGAAAAAGAACTTTGTGTAGCAGGACTGTACACTTCCCCAACTTACTGAGGCCAAATGAAAATGGAATACTCCTTGAATACACCTTTTAAATTCTAATTCAATTTTGAGTGAATTCATTCTTTAGAAACTCCGCAAGTTGAGCATTTAAACCGTAAGTACAATTTACCTGTCAATGGAAAGTGTTGTAATCCTATGGCTGTAGAAGAAGTGGTATGCCCTCTCAGTGCAGCAGCCATCCCAGCGATTGAGCCCCGGCTCCACAGACACATTTTATTCATGTAATTCCCGGGTCGTCATGCCACTGGCAAGATGAAGTGATGAAGTGACCAAAAAGAGTGGCTAATCACGGGAGATTAAAGCAACAATAGTCAGTGAAGTGGCATTCTGTGTGAACATACCTTTAGAACAGACTCTTATTCCACAAACGCCGGCTTATTTCACCCATCTGGATGAAATAAATCACTCTCTTCTGGGTGGTTGTCATGGTAGTTTGTGTGATCTTTGCTCAATTGATGATGGCTTTTTATCAAGCTTGTGCATGTAGGTAAACCAAGGTTTACATGCTCAGGGTTGATTGACCCACTTCATACCGGCTGTAATGGAATCAGATACCCAGAGTTTCCCATTGCGTGGTATATTGACCCAGAGTTTATGGATAGACTCAGAGTTTGTCGAACCTCCTTTTTGGAATACCCCTCTGAAGACAACTCTGCCTTGTTTGGAGATATTCACTAATATTATGCATGCGTGCTTTGCAACTATCTAATACTAATACCAAGCAGCTGTGAGGGGATTTAACCACACTAAAATGATTTACTTTAATGAGTATCCAAACAGCAAGGTTTTGACTGATGTGCATCTAAAAATTATTATATTCTTTAACCACTGGCTCAGCATGAGAATTACAAATTTATCAGTGGTGTAATTTATTTATTTTAAACAACACAGCTACAGAACATTATAATGGTATAAGAGGAATACAAGTTAATCTTATAAATGTCATCAATAAAGGTAGAAAATATGCTTTAAAGATGTCTTTCAACTTTTCTTTGGAACTTATTTATATCACTTTTATACACTTCTTTTTCATTTCCACCCTCAATTTACTGTTTTATATCCTGTTTTATTATTGTACAGTCAAACTTTCATTTTCTCATGCCAATGACAACATTCCTAAATATCAGACTGTTGTATCCATTTAGTGCTACATGTTTGCTTTGTGAGGGTTTTTAATGGAATTTTAATGAATTGAGTTGCCTTTCCTTTGTTTAAACTACTTTGTGATGCATTGTGTTCATATAAAAAGCATTGGATTAAAACATATTGGCTAATTACTTGCATGGCGCCAAGAATGGCAGGGAGGGAACAAAGTCATGCTGGTTCTGTATCCAATATAGATTTTATGTAAATTACACAGGGGCCTCCAAATGCTGTGAGGTCCATAAATATACAATACAATGGCTTCCCTTTCTACTTTGTACACCAATGCAAAATATTTGCAAAAAATAAACATAAAGTGCAAATGTTCAATATTGGGAAATAAGGCATTGGTTGAACAATTTGGAATTTTATATGGAATACAAAAAAGAAAAGTAATTGGATGAAACTCCTTAGCCAGGAAGGGGTTATTCCTTCATTTTGAGTGTTCAAATCGCAATATGTCTAAAGAGCTAACAGTTATTGTCAAGCAGCCCATTAATAAAATGCGGCTGTTGCTCGTGCGTGTGTGTGAGAGAAAACCCACGGAGGAGATGGAGAGAGTCCCACGCGGTAACCAGTACAGGTAGCGACACACGCACACACATCTCAAAACACACCCTCACCACACATAAGGTATTTATAATAAAAATATACTAAATGAGTAAAATGAAACAAAACAATAAACAGTTTTTATACAAAAAAATACACAAAACAACAACAGAAATGCACAAAAATGTGCAAAAAGGCTTTAAAAACACACAAAATGACTCTAAAAAACACACATTACAGAAAGATACACCAAATGACAACAAAAATATGAAAATGACTCAAAATACACAAAATGAAATATTTATACAAAAAATACACAAAAGAATAACAGAAATGCACAAAACTACACAAAAAAAGATACGAAAATACACATAATGACTCCAAAATACATACATTACAGAAAAATACACCAAACGAAAAAAAAATATATAAACGCGTAAAAAAAAAAAAAAAACAAGGAAAATGGTCTTGCACCTTTTTTTTTTTTTTAAAAAAAGGCATTTATTGTAGCTTACCATCAACTCTGTAAACATTCCATTTATTATTTCACTGCATTTTTCCTGTTTTAGCTTTTGCATACATTGTATTATTGAAATTATTTGTTTGTTTTAGTTTTTTTTTTTTTTTTTGCTAAAAGGCGTGGAGAGAGTTTTTTTATTTTATCAATGACAGTAAAACCTGTTTGTTTTTTTCTCTGTGATAAGTTCAAACTGCAGACAATTACATCATATACAGTATTTGGCTGGAGCTTGCTCCTTTTAGAGGTGTATGGCATGGTCTAAAGCCAGACCCAATGACTGCTGTAAAATAAGAAATGGACAGAGGTGAAAGTAACAGATTACAAGTACTCATGTTACTTTAATTTAGTTTGAGAATATTTTTAAATCACTAATTTTATTCGTACTTACAGTAAGTACGTTTTAAAAACAAAAGTAAAGTAATTTGATACATTTCTACACCCAACCGTTACTGAGTAAATTGTTATTTTTTGTTTTATAATGATCAACGGACATTGTGAAACTACAAAATGTGTCACATCACAGCTGACTAAGCAGATTAAACGTATAATGCACGGTGCCAAAACAGCATTGAATGGAGATTATTTTCTCAGTTTTAGAGTTCATAAATATAGCTTTAAAGCCTGAGAATTCATTGGTGTTGTCTTCTATAAAAAAAATAATATTTGTACATTTTGACAAACCTTTTTTTTTTATTCAGATGCCTTTGTGGAAAATAAATTTAGTGCAAGATTTCATCTCTTCCTTTTTAAGTTCATACATGAGATGTTTACCGTATGCATGCGAACCGTGGCAAAATGTATTACCAAATATGAACATGGGGGGGTGAAAGTAACGAATAAATTTTACTTTGAGTACGATTTAATTGAGCTACTTTTTACTCACTTGAGTATTTTATATATGACTTAACTGTACTTGTACTTGACTACAATTTCAATCAAATGACAGTACTTCTACCTGAGTAGGATATATCAGTACTCTTTACACCTCTGGTAATGGACTGATGAGCTTAGAAATAGCCACAAAATGCAAAGTGAGAGATGAAAGAAGAATAATTTCCCTTCTCAAGGGAGAACCCTTCACAACTGTTGGGTGGATCATGAACCCTGTCCAGAAGGTGGGCGTATCTGTGTGACAGCTGGAGCAGAGGCCCAGTGCCTGCTGATGTCCATAGGGTCAAGACTTCAGACTGTCATTGTCTGCTGAGCAACTGCAGCTAAATAATTAAAGAGGTAAATAGATTCATCATAAGGTTACGTCTTATCAGTTTTAGTCCTTCAAATAACATAAAATTTGAGGTATGTACAGAATGTGCTCATTTAGGCTTCACATTTCATCCGAAAACCTGCACTTATATCTGTTTTCAGTTCAGTGCTGCCCACAGACTTTCACAGAAGTTTCTAATTAAACTGTCCAGATATCAGCCATACAGCCTCATAATTCATTTAACAACCAGTGAAGCATAGACCTGTGTTTTAAAGCTGGAAACAGCATGTTCTGCTCCTCATGACCATGTATGGAAAGCTGTGTTTCTGCCGGTCCATCTGGGAGTGCACGTCTTTGTTACTTTCCACCTCTGCCTGACTGAACTTGGACAAGGTTTTGTATCTGAATTATTCTCACTGACAAGAAAAATATTTGTGT
The DNA here is from genome assembly GCF_900634775.1 of Gouania willdenowi. Classification (NCBI taxonomy): domain Eukaryota; kingdom Metazoa; phylum Chordata; class Actinopteri; order Blenniiformes; family Gobiesocidae; genus Gouania; species Gouania willdenowi. Next base: position 18,398,178 of record NC_041053.1, read on the forward strand.
TTTCAGGACAAATGATTCAAATTGAAATGAAAACACTGAAAAGAAGCTTAAATTATTATTTACCATCTGGCATTTTAAAATTGGTAATAATTTATTCTGATCATTAGAAATAATTTAGTCCTGCTTAGTTTGGAACAACAAAAATGTGCATATGGTCCTGAATTATTTGAAGCCTCAGGAGGAAACTAGGAGTTCTTATTACAGATTTACAATAAAGTACATACAACATTGACTGCATTTAAGTGAACACAATCCTCACGTTGCTGAAACCAGTGTGTGTTTGTTTCAAATGACTCATCCACTCTCATCTCCATTGGTTGGAATAGTTGGACCATGTATTGAACCTCCGTAGTCCCTTTCATCCAATTACACCAGAGTGCAGGGTTAAAATGTACATTTCCTAGGAACCCAAGCACAACATACAAATGAAAATGTTTCCTTTCTCGGAATATCCTGTATCCACAGCATGCATGTTTACCTCAGCAATAATACTGCTCATTAGTTTCAAATGAAATAATAATGTTTATAATAAGGTGGATATAAACAAAATCCATGATGTCACAACATTTGGCTTCAAGCAGCAAATTGTGTATTTCGCTGCAGCAGTGGGTCCCTAATGGGGGCACACTCACCCCTGAAGGTTTCAGAAAACACTCCATGTGGTACATTATATTTAAAATAAGGACAGACATAAATAGGTTCATGACAAATCCTTTGAAATATTTCCATCGTCTATGCCTATAAGCAGAAGCCTATGTGTCATGCAGCTTACACAGAATAGCACTAAAGCAGGACACACTGCAAAGGACATTAGGCGAGATCACTACACTAACAAGCATGGATACAGTTGTATATTAGCCCGAAATGCTTACAAGGTATTTTACAGGGAATACATTATCAAATATCACACAACAGCTTAGCACAGTTCCTATCAACTTAGCATATACTCATCAACTCTACAACAGTCAAACCCTGTCTATCGTAGTGCACTTTGGGATTGTGCTAAATGTTTTTGTTCATTTCTCTGCTATTTGTAAATGTTTTGTCCTTGGAAAATAGATCCTGATCTTAATGAGACTACCTGGTAAACAGAGGTGAAAGTAATGGATTACAAGTACTAATGTTACTTAACTGAGTTTCTTATATGAGTACTTTTTTGAGTATATTTTTAAACCAGTAGTGTCTCTCTCTCTCTCTCTCTCTCTCTCTCTCTCTCTCTCTCTCTCTCTCTCTCTCTCTCTCTCTCTCTCTCTCTCTCTCTCTCTCAAATTCAAATTCAAAGCAGTTTTATTGGCATTAGAAAACAGGTTTACATTGCCAAAGCAAGTGTGAGAACCATGTACGCACGAAAAGATTAAATGTTACAAAATGTGTGCAAAACAATAAGATTAAAATAATAAAATAGGCTTTCACGATATATATCTGTAGAACACAATTTACAATGAAGTTATGAGTGTTATAAAAGGGGAAAGGTTATGTACAGAATTTTACATATACAGTACACACACATATCCCTCCGGTTGCACAAGTACATACATACATCCATAAATACTGTACATGTACACAAACACCTTCATACATGCATGGACTTCCTACGGGCACTGCACTAGTATTACCAAAAATGGAAAAGGTAACTAGTAACTTTTACTTTGAGTACTATTTAATTGAGCTACTTTTTACTTGTGCTTGTACTTAGTACATTTTCAATCAAGTAACAGTACATCTACTTGACGAGGATATATCAGTATTCTTTACAGCTTCTGGTAAAATAAAAATTGAGTTGAAAAAAATGATCAAATAAATACAGGTCTATTTTGTGACTGATTCATATTTACACACAGCAGAATTATTATATTACATGTGACAGACAACGGTCTGTGTTTGGATAACATTTACCGTCATAGCTGTTTAACAGAGCGATGTGCCTCATTTCCTGAGAAAGCACTGACAAATGTTTTCTCATAATAAATCTCCTCCTTGATTATACAAAGGAATGTCTTATTATATCTTGTGGTGTGTCACATGTTTGAATTGTACAAAATGAGTGCTCTCCAGTGGTTGTAAATTATATTGCATCATAAAATATGTTCCATTTATCATTATTATTGTTTTTTTAGTTTACCATGTTTTTACATACCAAAATATCCATCCATCTTTTTACGACTTATTTCACTTCTGATGAATGAATTGACCCACTATTCTGTGAGTAAGATTCATCAGATTCTGGTGAACAACATCACACAATAAAGTACAGAATTGTAACAATTTTTAAAGTTTTTATGGTAAAATAAATAAATAGATTAAATGTTCATGGTTATGCCTAATGCCATTTTTGCGTCAAATGTAAGATAAATGCAGTATTTGTTTTTTGGTCATTCCCTTTGACTTTGCTTTTGGTCAAAATAAGTTGTGACGTTCTCTGCAGAAGCAAACACAAGATTGTCTGTTTACACAAAAAAATAACTGTATTTATGTATTCGTTTATTTATTTATTCATCCATTTATTTATTTATTTAAGCGTTCTGAGGGCTGTTAATTCTCATGGTAAACGTGTTGATTTCTGAGGTCCTCCGGTCCAGCAGGGGGAGACAAAGATCTCTGGCCACATTCTGCTTCACAACAACAACACACACAAAAAAAAAAAAAAAAAAACACAAGACACGGAAAAGTTGACTCCACGATGATCTGGTCTCACGATGATAACCGTACCAAACCCTGGAGCGTTTCTCAGCAGATCACATGACTAGGGGATGACGGTGAAGATAAGGTCAGATCTGAAACCAGTGACTGTGGAAGCTGGTGCTTTCCGCAGGTAATCGACACGTCTGGGAAAAGCCGAAAGTTGCTGTGAAAGACACTGATCACGATGACAGGATACAAGAGTTGAAGATGGATGAGGTGATCGTTCTCAGCTCGGATGACTCCGATGTGGAGGTGGTGGGCTGGGACTCAGGCCCGGGGCGGCCGCCCGTGTCAAACGGGGACCCATTGAATGGTGCACCTGCCGTAAGTCAACCTGGTGGCCGTGAAAACCAAGATTCCAGGCGTTTAATGCTGCACCCAAAAATAAACAATGAAGTCGAGACGTTTCTGGAAGGGGCGCCGATTGTAAAGTTGCACCTGCTAAAATAAACAGCAACTTTTTTTTGGAACATTTAGTAACAAACTACGTTTAAAAGACATATGTGCATTATGTACGTTTCTTTTATACCACATTTGCAGCAATATTTGTAATATTTGTAACATTTGTGATATTTACTTTTCTCCTAAAGATATGTCAATGTAAAATCTAAATGTTGAATCTAAATCTAAATGTTAAATTTAAATATAAATGTTAAATCTAAATCCTAAATGTTAAATCTAAATGTTACATTTAAATCTAAATAATAAATCTAAATGTTACATTTAAATATAAATGTTAAATCTAAATCCTAAATGTTAAATCTACATGTCATATGTTAAATATAAATAATAAATCTAAATGTTACATTTAAATAAAAATGTAAAATCTAAATGTAAAAATATTGCTGTAAATCCGGTCAAATGTAAAGGGAAAAAAAAATCACAAGTTTTTTAAAAACCTGGTTTGTCGCAAAAAAAAAAAATGCTGTTTATTTATTAGTATGCACAGCTCTGCGCCCCATATTTCTGAGCTGCTTTTAGACATAATGCTCTCTAGGAGTTTTTAACTTTATCCTCAAAGCTGAATGAAATGAACTAAACATCGTTCAATCATTTAATTTGATTGTTTCTTTCCTTCATTTAAAAAGCATATGCAACAACAGCATTTAACATATGAATGAAAAGGAGCTGAAAGAAGTCATATCTATCTACAGTGGTGTGAAAAAGTGTTTCCTAATCTCTTACTTTTTGCATTTTTTCACACTTAAGTGTTTCTGATCATCAAACAAATTTTAACATTAGTCAAAGATAATAAGTAAACACAAAATGCAGTTTTTAAATGAAGGGTTTTATTAATGAGGAAGAAAAAAATCCAAAGCTGAACTTTATTTTGGAATTCAAACATATTATTGCAATGTTAAGGAATTCAAGTTTTTTTTTTTAAAGCTCCCATGTAAAGAATCCTTGAAAAAGCTACTTAACCTCCCACTTTTCTATAGCAAGACATACTTCAACTAGTTGTGCTTTATTTAAGTTTGAATGTTTTAAAAACTCGTCAACAAGGAACTTTATTGGTTATTTCGACAGCACTATAAATTATCAATTCTATTTCAAATTGTTTATAAAGTGCTTAGCTACTTTATATTATTATCTACCAAATTCTTTCAGTATTTTTGGTGACAACAGTAGGCTTTTGTTACCAGAGCTGGGCGATATGGACCAAAACTCATATCTCGATATTTTTTTCACAAAATTCCAATATACGATATAAATCTCGTTAATTTTAATTCAAATAGTCTCACCAAAAAGACAATTCAGGGTTACATTTGCTGATGCAAAATGCCACGCAGGCACATTTATTAACAAACACCTGAACAATTTTTTCTTCACTGAAGGACAGCACATGTGAGTGAGTTCTGTAGTATGGCTTGTTTAGGGGAAGGTTTGGTTAGGACGCACTCAGAAAATAATGCTTCTCATGCTGTTCTGAGAAGTCGTGAAAGCAGTGACTCCTAAAACAAGTATTAAGTTATTAAAATATATATATATGTCAATAAAGGGGATATTGTTATTTTCTATATTGCCAAAATAAAACTTGATATATCTCCCAGCTCTAGTTGTTACATGTAAAGACTTTCAATGACATGTTGTTTAATCCTGAGAAAAACAGTATTAAACAATTGTTTGGCTAACATTTTAAACATATTATTTGGGGCTTGTGTGATCTTTCCTACAGTAGGTCCTACACTAGTTTTTGGGATCCAGGGACCCCTTATAGGGATAAAAGTTTTTCAGGGACTTCCTCATAATTGCCACGTCAGGTAAACACAATTGTCTGCCATTTGTAGCCTTAAATACTATAGGAATCAACTTAAATATTTAGGGTCGTACATGTAAAGTAGGGGTGGGAAGCTCTGGGTACCTCACGATACGATACGCGATACAAAGTTCACGATAACGATCATCTCACGATATGACGATACTGTGATTATCGATATATTGGTCAGAAATCAATCTATGACACAAGAAAAAAAGATTAAGTGAAAAAATATCATTTTTATTTTATATCTCTGAAAGACAATACATTGAAAAAGTGTCCTATGAACGGTGACACTATTTTAGTGCAACATTTCTGTAAATAAGTGCCAACATACCAATGTAAATGAATAGGCATCTCCAATAGTGCTTTCTGTAAACAAAAAATATGTACTTTCTTACCGGTGACACCATTATAATGCAATATTCCAGTAAACAATATATTGGTTCCTTCAACAAACTGACAACATTTCTGTGAAGACCTACCTGCACATTTTAGTGAAAAAGCAGAAAAGGTTTTGAAAAAAAAAAGAAATCGATACTTAGCGCGATACTTACACTCCTAATGTAAAGTGTGTTTATCAGTGCATAGTTTTATAAACATGAGATCCTTTTTAGCAAAACCATACTGTACCTACTTCTTTGTCCTATTTTTCCTTTCTGTAGGTTGGAATTACTCTGCACATCAAGCCCCTCAAAATACGAATCCATGACGTCACTAGAAGTGTAACAATTACGGCGGGTGAAGAGATTGAGAATCTGGCACCAAATGACTGTCAATTAAAAACAGAAATTATTAAAATTATTAAAGAAAGCCCCGTCACTGAGCCTGGAAAAGTAACCGGATCTGTGAATTCAACCAAAGTTTGCCCACAGCCATCACCAGCCAACAACAGTGAATCACAGACAGGTTCCAATGCTCTTAGGATTGAACCAATATTGAATGAGTCTCTCTCTATGAATGGAGGCATACATTTAAGTGAACTCAGACAAGACGAGAACTTCAATGAATCTAAGAATGCTCAACAACAAAATGAGGGATCTCACCAACTGCAGAGCCTCATTGACTCCCCTTCCACTCCAACATATCTTTCACCTGAAGAATTTAACTCTGTTGACGGGAATTTGTCGTCATCGATTCCCAAAACTTCTACATCACCAGAAAGGAACACTCATAGCTCTAAAATGGAACAACTGGAATGGGAGAATCCTGAATCCAAGCACTGTTTTCCCTCCTGTGAATCATCTGCTGATTGTCTGAATACAACCCTGAAGTCAGAATGTTTACCACAACAAAGTCTCACATATGCATGTTTGAAGAGTGAATATGAACAAACAACCTCAACTAGATCTACAAAGGACAATACACCTGACTGGCAGATGGACTGTGAGACTTACTCTATTGAAAGTGTAAGCCCAATCTCCTTTCTCGAGCCAGATCACAACACCCACATAGACATGAATGGAGAGAGCAGATTCAACATGGACTTCAGCACAGTCGATCAAGGAAACAAAAAATATGTGTCTCCAGAAGCATACAAAAAAATAGCGACAGGAGCATCTCACTTCCTGGTAAGATCGTTTACTGTAGACTTCAAGCTAAATTTTATGATACCCAGTGTATTCAGTCATACCCACAGTTTCTCCCCTTTTCTGTACTTTTATGAGGTTGATGACAGTGATGTAAGCGTCGGTGCTCCAGAAGAGTTGTGTCGTGAAAGTCTGAGTCTGGTTTACATCACCATCGAGGAGAACTACACCGAGGGGACGCTGCAGCTCTTGTCTGACCTAATTCAGCCTTGGAGTTATTTACCCAAAGACATCACTTCCCACTTACTTTATGGCATCCTGCTCAATCCACAATGTCCCCGTGACCTTTCTGTGATGGCATTTAATCTTCTGATGAAGGCACAAAGGTGAGAGGATGATCACTAACAATGTTAACCTTAACACTTCTGATACACCGTATTCATTTTTTTTTTTCTTTTTTTTTTAATCTTTTCCAATATTTCCCACCCTGATGGTGTTTTCTGAGTGCAGACACCATATGGCTGACAAATATACAATCGTATGGGATTGGGAGTTACTGACCTCAGTCATGGATGATCAGGTACACCACCAAATGCAATGTCTAGTTTTGCCAAGTAATGCTTGCAGGGTAAACTAGATATCTGGAAGTCATTATTTATCTTAACTGTTCAACAGAAATAAACATGTGATTCTGATCAGCTAGTGCCTTTTTTTTCCCTAAAAGATCTGATCCGGTGTCACGTACTGAGATTGTATATGTGCGCATGCGCACTACCGGAAAATGAATTTTTGCTAAAAATAAATAATTCAGTTTTGTTTATTTTTGTTTTCAAAATGACCGGACGTGTGTTTTATTTGTTTATTAGATGAGGTTAGGGTTAGGGTTAGGTTACAATCTCAGTACGGTCACAAACTCAGTACGTGACACCGGATGAAGCTCGATTGTACCATAACTGAGTCAAATTTCAATTATGAACCGAGATATGAGTTTTTTAATTTTGCCAATGACGAGAGAGAGATTTTTAACTATTTCAAACTGATCCAGAGTGATCATATTGATCCGGATCCCCTCCAAAATGTATTTGAATCTTTCTTGAGTTAAGCTCTATCTTAGGTTAAAATTTTGTCAAAATTCTTTACAGCTGCAATATGCAAGTTAGTTTTGGCATCATTTGGTTAGATATTGATGCTAACCTTTCAGCATATTGTAATTCAAAGTGTTTTGAGAGGACATTGGACCTCTGCTCCTTCTCTTTTATCTGAATTCAAGCTTTAGAATACAAGTAGTGTGAGGCTCCTTTTCAGCCAATGAGATAGCCAAAAAGTCCCAGCGTTAGGCACAACGGCTTACATGGCAAAGCAAACGTGGAGAAGCGAGAGTTTAAAGGCTAAAACATACTCGGAGCGGACTTCGTCGAGGTCCACGTGGACATCATCAAGGCCATTGCTCGCAAAGCTCAAATTTTCATATCATGCGGAGTGTGTGCCATACACTGGTGTCAGACGGAGAGTGACAACAGACGGAATACATTGCGTGTAAACTTTGGACAAGCATATCCAAGGTGAAGAGAGTCTGGATGTGGAGTAGTGTGAGTCTCCTCTATTATCTGACCTGCAGCTGGGAGTGCTGCTGTCAACTTGTGAACCTGACCACCTGTGAGTTTTGGGGGAGTAGAGGTGCTCACGACAGCACCCGCTGCTCATTGGGCAAAACATCAGAAAACTGTCCAATAACACAAGAAACAGTTGCTAGATTTATTGCTAGCCGCCTTTGAGAAGGAAGTTGCTAAGAAGAGTTGGAAAGTCCCCAGATTAAGCGACAAAGTCACCAAATTGGCAACACTGCAACGAAGCTCCTTGCACAATATGTCGATTGCTGACTCTTGAGCTGGAGTGTGTGTGCCAGTACTTCTGGTGATTTGATTAAGAGACAACAGTGTTCAGAGAGTTAAATCCGTAGTAGGTATTTTTATAAGACTGATTTTAATTTGACTGAGGGCGCATGAGGAGGCTGTAGAAGGGAACCGTACCTGTTTATTTCACATGGAATGGGTAAAAACTGCCTGTGCGCAGACCGAGCGGGTGGGAATGGCTTCCGCAGATTGAGAGTCCCAGCCATGAGCTACACTGGGACTCCGAGACGGAGACTGAAATGGCTTTGGGTCATGATTACTGTGTGGTCCCTCAAACAGCAGCAAGGGCAAGCAATTTGGTAGACGAGAACAAAGCTCTACGTTGCCAGGTTAAGGAGCTACAACAACAGTTGGAAGTCTTTAAACTTTGGCAGCATTTTGGGATAGAGCGCCTGTTTGCATCAGATGATAATGTGCTATTTTTATGCAAGGTCTGCATCTTACAAAAGTTTCATGGCTTTTTGGACATGAATTGAGCCTGCTTTGATCCACAGACGGTTCACACAACCAGCGCCAAGCCAGCCTCTGTCAGCGTCAGCACAGTCCAGCCCCCACCAACGGTAGGCAACAAATATGGTGACATTTGTTAGTGTGTCCTCACCAAGATCCTCTGTACCCAGCCATGAGTGATGTATATGTCTGAGTATGTGTGGTGGGCAAGTAATGAATATGTCTGCAATTCGAGGTTTGACCTGTTAAGTTCAAGTTTTATCGTTATTCTACATTTAAAAATATAAAGTGCCTATAACTTGCAAAGTCTAAGCCGCGTTTCTCACTCAGTACTTCACATGTTTTTTTATATTATATGTATCTCATTGGAAGTGTTTTTTTTTTTCCTCATTGGGTCTTTTCTTCTGTCATTAGGCTTCCACTATAAGCTATCACTGTCAGGTGGTGCGGATGCTTCTGGAATATGTTGTGCAGACTATAGAAGATGACTTCCGGGCCAAACATTGTACATCTGCGCTCCACCAATCAATTGCAAAGGCAACGTTGTCATGTGATCAGCGGTTCTCACGAGTGCGGTAAGTTTGATAGCCAGATATATATGAATAGAAAAACGTTAGGAACTTTAAGTGCAGGTGAACATTTTCAGTCTTTTTGAGAAATGATGATTATATCAACTGCTAGTGCTCGTCTTTTTAAACGAAGGGGATAAAACCTCAGGTATGTCTTTATTATGGTATTTTTGGAAGACTGAAACGAGTCAGCAACTGAATATTTTGTATCAAAAGCATGTGCATTAGACAATAAATCTGAGTATGCTTAACAGGTGACACAGGGAGAGCAGCCATTGTTCTTCATCTGCTGTGATCAGTATCTCTTAAAAATGGTTGACGGAGGGAAAAGTTCTGATTGAGCTACTGTATAGTGAAAGCTTTTTGATATTACTGCTGGTTCTGAAGGATACTCAATACTCAACAGACACAATTATGTGTGGTCATACCAGCCTGTCATTGTCCGATCTCGTCAGATCTCTGAAGCTAAGCAGATCTGGGTCTGGTTAGTAGTTGGATGGGAGACCACTGAGAATTCCAGGTGCCACAGTGGGGGACAGTCATTCTAGTGGTATCTGTCATTGTGTCCTTGGGCAAGGCACTTCACCCACATTGTCTAGTATGAATGGTTGGTGTGGCCAATGGCGCACTATGGCAGCCTCGCTTTCGTCAGTCTGCCCTCGTAGTAGCTTACCACCACTGTGTGGAGTGAAAGAATAATCCCTTAATTCTGTAAAGCAACTTTGATTGTCCAAAAAGCACTGAAAATTGATGTATTATTAGTTACTGTGTCTATTGCTTTTTAAAGTGAGAAATACGACATGGGTGCATTCATTCACTGATCATTATTCATTGCTTTAAAGCAGTTTGTGTTGTCTGTTTTACAGTGATGTCATCAGGTGGCTGTTGTGCGCTATCACAAAAACGACAGAACCTCAAAGTAGTAAACAAATTACCAAAGAAAGGGATGAACAATTAAGGTAAGCTACAGTGAAAAATCTCCCAACAAAAGGTTTTGAGCTTTAGCAAAAAGAACACTTGTCCATATGTTTTATAACTGTGTGTGCTCTGCTCCGGTTTTTGTAGATGATAATTTCTCAGTCTTTATTGCAGAAAGGTGTCCCTCCTTCAACGGATGCTGTCTATGGCTCTAGAGGTGGATCGTTCTCCAGCTTTAAGTTGTGCCAAACTGTCTGAGGAGCTCTGCCAACGTCTTGCAAGTAAAACTTACCTACGAGCACACAGGTAAAGAGGAGTAAATAAGGAAATGGAAAAAAGTTGTCTTTGGGTTTTAATGTGTTAAAGTTTGAAACAGAAAATGTGTCAATTACGAGTCAGTCGATGTGTGAAATCAGGCAGATAATGTGTGTTAGTTGTGGTCATACCAGCCCGATCCCGTTAGCAGGTGTGGGCCTGGTTAGTAGGTGGATGGGAGACCACTGAGAATTCCAGGTAGTCACTCCAGTTTTATCTGTCATTGTGTCCTTGGGCAAGACACTTCACCCACATTGCCTAGCGTGAATGTAGTGTGTGAGTGAGTGTTGGTGGTGGTCGAAGGGGCCGATGGCGCACTATGGCAGCCTCGCTTCCGTCAGTCTGCCCCAGAGCAGCGGTGGCTACAATAGTAGCTTACCACCACTAAGTGTGGAGTGAAAGAATAATCCCTTAATTCTGTAAAGTGACTTTGAGTGTCCATCTATTATTAGATGTATTTGAATCCTATTATTTCATTGTAATATAAAAAATATAAATGTATTTCATTCAACGAGTGTAAACTTCATCGATTAATCTGTATTACACAGGATGTTGTTGTTGGAGACTGTACAGAGCAAGCTACTGAGATGCAAGATGCTGGAAATTCTGCTTAAATATGCAAGCCCACCCATCTTTGTGCCAATGTCACTTAGTCTGCTGCTTCACTACCTAAAGAACTGTATGCTTCAACAAGACCCAACGGTAAATACATTCCACTTCCCTTACAGCTTTGACCCCTGGCCAGTGTTAATGCAGTGTTTGTGCTAATTCTAAAGTCGATCTGTTTTTGACATTTTCTACTCTTTTATGCAATACCTTGTATTCTTGTACTCTGCAGGATGGCACTGAAAAATGGCAGAAATGGGAAGAGTTGATTCAACTCATCTGGATGTTGCTACACAGCTATGACCATGCAATGAAAAGTAAGATCTCTGTAAATTACATTCAGCATTGGGGTAATTGTCAGTATTTAGATGTGGAAAAATGTTCAACGGTATTATATTTGTACATTAATGCCTCATTTTAACAGAAACCAACCTCCACCAAACTCCATATATCTCTTTGCCAGATATTGGCAGTTATCTGGATCAGTGATCCTGATATTGGTACCAGGATAATTCACCCTTTAATGGATTGAAATAAATGTAAATACCCATTAATAAAAAAAAACAGGTTGAAATGTATGGGAACCCCATTTTTTTTGTAAAATTACAAAGAAATGCGAAACCCGAATCCCATCTGGATGAAACTCAGTGGGATAACTGAGGAACCAACCTGACATAACTGATTTAAATTTCATGAACATCGATCACGTATAAACAGAGACATACATTTTGGAAATTTCACCAATGATGAGAGATAAAGCTGATCCAAAATCACTATATTGATCCAGATCAATAAAGTGATCTGTCTTTGGTCAAAGTTTTGTCAAATACTGAGATGTGTTTTTGATGTAATCCTGCTAACAGACAAACAAACAAATAAAAAATAACTATTTCCTTCTTGGTGGAGGTAAACATATAAATAACACTGCCTGGTTGATGCTTGGATTCCATGAGACTTCTCTAGGTGTGCTGTGGTGTTGTAATCCCCATCAGCTGGTAGGCATGGCCTCCGTGGATTTGTTACTTCCTCAGCACGCCCCACAAATTTAGAGCATGCCTCTAACCCACGTGTGTAAAACTCAAGGCCTGGGGGCCAAATCTGGCCCTTCAGAGCATCTGATTTGGCCCTCAGCAGAAAGTGAAAATGACAGAGAAAACATGAATCATTGTGTAAATTACCAAATAGAATTCAGTTGTAAATTGTTGTTGAAAGAACTCTAAATTCTTCCAAAATCCTGCAACTTTTCTCAAATTCTTCCACATAATCTCCGCAAATTAAATAGAAATTTAAATACATCAAAGGACATTTAAGTATCCTGCACCTATTGCTTCAATATTGTTGATGCCTTCCATACTTTATGTCTGATTTATAACTTTGAAGTGCAGACTTGGGTGCATTAATGTTGAAATTGTTCATATTCGGCCCTCAAACTAAAATGAGTTTGACACCCCTGCTCTAACCCATTTATAGTGTGACCCCCCCCCCCCAGGTGCACCCTCGCTGAAAATTTAAATAAACCAGTATAAATTTTTAAATGTATTCATGGGTTAGACCAGGGGTGTCACACTTTTAGGCGGGAAAACTAACAATTTCAACATTGATGTACCCAAGTTTGCACTTCCAGTTAAAAACAATATCTAATCAAGTGACAGATCCTTAAATGTCCATTGATTTATTTATTTTTTGACCAATTTTCATTTAATTTGGGGAGATTTTGTGGAATCATTTGAGAAAAATTGCAGCATTTTAGAAACATTTTGAGTTCTTTCAACAGCAAATTACAGCTGAATTATTTAGTAATTTACACAATGAATCATGTTTTCACTTTCTCTTGCGGGCCGAATCGGATGCTCTGAAGGGACAGATTTGTCACCCGGACCTTGAGTTTAACACATATGATTTAGATGATACTGTGCTTGATTTAAATTCTTGCTTTTTTCTCAAAACGTACTTAAATGATCAGAGGATTGTCCACAGTACAAAGGACAATTTAACGTCACGTCCGGTGTTTAATGATTCTTCTAATGTCTATTATCTCTTCTCCACAGCCTGCCTTTCCAGCTCTCTCACTCAACCACAGAGCAGTCGACCTCGGACCTTATTTTACAAGCCACATGACAAGATATCAAAGCCTGCCGTTAACGAAGCAGTGGAAGCCTTTCTGTCCAGGTCTCAGGCTGACCTTGGGGAATCATTGCCTCTTCATGTGGAGGAGCTACTAACATATCTCCAGGATCACCTGCTGGATGTCTGTCAGTGATGATTTTCAATTCTGTTGTACATTTTTTTTTTTTAATTCAGGTTTTATGTTTGATGGAACACAAACAATGGAATTATTTATTCCACTCACAGTTGGGGAAAATTTTTAATTTTTACAGGAGCAAGATGAGTTAAAGAAAAATAGAACTTCAAACATTGGGAATAAAATGTTTTTAGTGTGCTTTGCATTCTTCTAAAAAAAACTAAACAATGCACTGCCTATTCCCCAATACATAATGCAGTGTATGTAAAATCTATCTGCTTCCGGTTGGATGATGTTCCTCGTCTTTAGACTTGGAGCTTCTGTGTCGAGCAACCTGATATTATCAACTTAATTATTTCAACTAAGTTTTACCACTGAGCTGTGAGCTCACCTGTGATTTTACTACACCTATTGAAGCCTTTCCTCCAACATCAAAGTCTGCTAAAGACATCACATGTAGGCTCACCATCAACATGATTGTGCTTACACATCTCTGTGCTCTCCCCATACATTTGAAAGTCTAAAGACTATTTTTCCATTTTTACAATAAATACCTTAACATGGAAATGAGAGCAAAGCAGTACCACAGTATTACGTATCAACTGGAGAGCAGATAACAGGAGGAACCTGTTCTGGGAGGTTGAGAACACAGCTGGAGCTGCGCTTTTATTCACGTCCATCTACAGAGTGGGTGAAATGCATCTGCCATGCAAAGCTTTTCTGTGACGCTCACTGTGAATCGAGCATGGAAAAACAAAATGCAAATGTTCCTTATGCAAAACTGTTCCTGCACATTAGGCAAATTGTTATATTTTTGTATGTCAAATGGTACTGTTGGTATCCTTCAAACCTTTTTTGTACTGTGCACGGTTATGTATCGTTGGATGTTTAAACATAAACACACGTCATCGCTAAGTCCTTTATTTTTGTGATATGTACATGACACAAGTCACAATAGAGGGTTTTCATGGCGCGTCATCATCCCGGAAGTCACCACATTGGAGATATTCAGCAGGTAAACAAAGCGAGCGCACACAAGCAAATCCCGAATTTTGAGAGGGAACAGTGAATTATTGCCATGTTTTTGGCTGCACCAATCGGTCAGACCGTGAAATACATTTGGAATTTTGTAGACTTCTAAAACTTGGAACAAATCAGGGAGAACAATGTCAAAAATTATCAGAGGAAAGGAGGCGCTTTTGGCTAGCGAAGCTAAACCAGGCTCTACAAGGCAAAAATCTGAAAAACATCCAAATTCATTCGGCCCATTTCTTGTCAGTTAAGTGAACTTAAACATTGATAGTGATAAGTGCTCTGTAGTATACAGTATATAGAAATGTAGACTGTGGACTAATGCATATCAAACTGGAGGTCCTTGAAATGGAAAATGCTTTGCTAACATATACACCTTGGGTAATCATGATATCATACAGCTAAGGTTAGGTTGATTAAAGACGTATTGCGTTACTTACTTTGGCCTTCACAGCACATCTGTTAACTTGATACTACATCTCCCTCACCCATCCACACACCATCTGGTTATAGGCCTCCAAACTTTTATAAGATTTAGGGTCTTCCACTGTGGATGGACTTGGCGAGAAAACCAGGTAGTTGACCATATTAGGACACTCCGGGTCGTCATTGATCCAAGACGAGTGAGCCGACTCGTATGGATCTGCACCACCAATAAAGCATAACTTTTCCAAATAGTATGCCCTTTCCTGAGGACCAAGTCCTTTCCTGTATACATGCCTTTGCATTTACTGTATAGTGCATTATGAGAAGGTTTTCTGTGGTTTATCCATCGCAGTGTTTACTTCCGAGTGCCTCCAGTATGTATTGTTTACCCCTGAGTGCCGCCAAATTGGCCGCGCATCCGGGTTACTGACGTCAGTGAAAACCCTCTATACTAGTGCCCTTTGTCTGGTTTTTGTGCATGTATGAAAATCATTTTGAACATATGTATTTGGTCATATATGGAGAGGAAAGCTGTGTCATGGCTATCCTGGATTAAGTTATCCCCCAGTCGGTCGAACAAAAGCCGGCAAAGTTTATCCAGGACAAGTAGCCATGGTGATTTAGCCTCTACAGCTAACCCGTTATCCCTGCTTGTGGCTCTGCTGTCAGTGCTGTAAGAAATGAGTGTTTTACAGAATGTCCATGGTGTTTATACATGTTTCTTCACCCAAATATTTTAACTAGTCATTTCATTTGTCCGTTGACTTTTGATTTTAATAATTTTTTTATTGTCATAGTTTATATACAAAGACAAAAAGAATGAAAGTAAGAAGGCAGACAGTTTAATATGATTTATTTATTGAAGTGTGGCTTGAATATAAGAAAATGGATACTGTACTTTTGGATCTGAAGAGTTTCACATTATTTTGACTTCACTTTTGAACTTTACAATGACTATTAATTTCTTTTTTTTTTTTTTTTCTGTCAAGCTTCTGGCTATTTTGTAATACTAATAAATCCTGCTTAATGAATTGCTGTCACAGGTTTGATTTAAACGGATTATTGGAGTTATTTATATTTTTTTTGTTAAATTATGAATGACTGATCCTTTTTAATAACGTATCTATACGTATATGTAATAGTTATGGTTCATTTTAATGCTGGATCAGTGGTAGATTTCTTTCCTCTCATGTGAGAGACCTGAGTTCAAATCTCGGTTCCCAAACTGGGGTACATGTACCCCTAGGGGTACTTGAATACCTCTCAGGGTGGTACACAGATACATTTGTCAGTTTATTCTTTAAAATTATCAATTTTTTTAAATGTGTACACAGACTTTTTTCTCATCAATCAGTGTTAATTTGTGGAACAACTCTTTAAAATACACCAAAAGGTGAAGTTAAAATTCAAAAACGAGCAAAACATCCGAAAGAAATGAATAAAAAGGCATACATTCAAGGTTAATGTTGGATGAGACACAGAGAAGAGCTTAGACGAGCCTGCAGACACAAGATAACAATGTATAACATGAGCGAATGGGTACTTGTGATAAGAAATTAAGGCTAAAGGGTACATGGGGCAATAAAATTTGGGAAACACTGGTCTATTCTATTCTATGCTAAACTTTTCAAAAACAAAACAGCATAAATCTAATAATCAGTGATTTAGAAATGTGATCAGCTCCACCTCCTCTTACTGTAGCTATAGCAGTTCACTTTATTAAGTCTACATGTTTGGGATATTTATGCATTAAGGCAGTCGGCTATTGTCTGCCAGCCTCTCTTTCTTTGTTTTAGCAGCGCTGCTGTTCCATTTTTCCGAATCATGTCTTTTATTTCTTCATCCTGCAGCAGAAGCCTCAGTTGTTTGGCAGGTGTAAACGAAGCTGTGCGTCCGTCATCCATACTTTCATCAGCGATTCTGATTGAATTCATGGTCTTCTTAAGAAAGCTGTGAACGCCCACTTATCTCAAACATCCACAGCCGGCTTCACTAAGCCTCGTCTCTTTATCACTGCCTCTGCAAACGTGCAACCAATTTATCCAAGATAGTGCCGACCAGGCTTTTTTCTAACCACGCATTCTCCTCTATCCTATCCGACTTTTGTGCAATACCCCCTGGATAGTCAAAGAGGAGTTGACTATTCCTTTTTTATCACAACTGTTTGCTACCTAGTACTACTCTCAAGATCAACCATGTGGGAGCAGACCATCATTGCTCAGGAAGTAGATGAGTATGAGGCCTGAGGCATCATGGGACCCAACCGCGGAGCTAGCTCTAGGCACATAGATAATTGGGACACTGACAGCTACGCATACAGATAAGTTTCAACGTTTACATTTATGTTGAAAGAATCAGTTTAACCAAGTGACTCTGTGTACTTGGAATGTTCTTCTCCTTCAGCATTTGTTATGTTGAAAATGTAGCTATAAATCAACACGCATGTTCTATTTTGCTCATTTTAGGACCATCCAGTCAGACAACACATGAGCACTCATATTAGAACGTTATGGGGTCTGTGAAATGTAATCTGACCATGTCAAGCAGTCGATTGCCTTTTAAATGGGGCTTCAGTTCAGACACTTGTACTAGGGATGCACAACATTAGATTTGTGTCCGATATCTGATATGCCGATATTTTAAAACTCATTTGGCTGATACCAATATTTTTCCCCCCACACCGAATTGCAGAGGAATTAATATACAGAATTATTCTGTACACTCTTTACCAAGCTGGCCTGCTGACATAAGATAAAACTGAAAATGACATCATCATTCCTTGTGCAAAATAAGAAAATGACTTTAACTTATGTTATGTAAAACACACCATATTTGATGCACAGAATCTACAGGAGTGACTGTGCAAAGAACGTAGTAAGTCAGAGATGACTTTTCACAATATCACACGAGAGCGATGTTGTGATGAAATATCAGCCCTGGTGTGATTCATTTGTAAGCACAAGGCCGAGTTCCGTTGATAAAAACACCAGTGGTGATATTATTTAGCACAATAGCACAACCTCTCGTGTGATATTGTTTTTTTATACAACAGTTCTACAAGCTCATTTTATTAGTCAACAGTATTGAGCTTCGAGATTATTGATTTGTTTCTTTAATCATTTATTTGGCTTCGCCAAAACAAATACGTCCACAACTGGAAGGGAGAACAGTGATCATGTCTGTAAAAAGTCCCAGTGCCATTGTCACAGAGCCATATAGAGAGAGAGTTGGGACAACTCTGTTCACTCCAACGGTTCGGGTTTTTTTTTACAGTAATGGCGGCTCATGGAGCCTCACATTTTATCCCGGAAGTGAGCAGTTTACTATTGTAGCGCATTGAAGCTACAGCAGATGACAGTTTGTGATACACTTTTGAACTTTAAGATGTTTAAATAGTCATATTGGATATTGTTATTATGATCAGCGTATCTAAACCCATTAACGTGTGGTGTTTTGTAATGACCCCTTTTTTTTTTTTAAAAAAAAAAAAAAAACAACTGAGACAACTTGACTCAAAGAAATTCACAAAATAACAACAGAAACACAGAAAATAACTCCAGAAACACATTAAAAATTAGGAATTACCAAATACACAGAAAATGACTCCAAAAACACACAAATTAACAACAAAAACACAGGAAATGACTCCAAAAACACATAAAAATAAGGAAATACCACATAAACAGACAAAATGACTCACAATTAAAAGAAAATTCAAAGCAATACATACTGTATATAATACATATTAACACTTTTTTTTTTTTTTTTTAACCAAATTATTGTTGGCCTTAACTACGTCTTAAAAGCAGGTAAGTTAGCTGTTTACACTAATCATGAATACGAATTTACGTTAGGGAAAAAAAAAAACTATTTATGGAACTACATAAACATAGATTGTATATACACATACATATGACTGTGTACTGTATAAATATTGTCAATCAATGCAGTTATTTTCAGCAAAATTACCGAAAATCCCAGTTATATCACTAGGAATCAATGGATTCGAATGGCCCGCCAATAACTTCCGGGACAAAATTCAGTCTCAAATGAATCACGTGACGGTCGCAACTCTCTCTCTCTCTCTCTCTCTCTCTCTCTCTCTCTCTCTCTCTCTAAGGGCTCTGCATTGCTACTCACTCATGGAATGTCTTTTGTCCGGAACTATCTGTTGTATAATAAAGTGTAATACTGTATCCTTAAAACACCCCGTAAAGATTGACCAGCAGGTGTCCTCAGTGAGCAATGTTCGTGACTATAGTGATTTTCTTGTAATATTGTAAACTTTAATGAGTAATTTAGTGATATTCCTGAATCAAGTTAGTAAATACTGCTTGTTTGATAATAATAATAATAATAATAATAATAATAATAATAATAATAATAATAATAATAATAATAATAATAATAATAATAATAATAATAATAATACAATCCTAGTGAATGAGCTGATATTGTAAACCACTTTGGAATTGCCTAATTTTGACTACATTTTTGGGCCCACGCCGGTGGTGAAAGGTTAGCATGCCTGCCTCACAGCCGAAGGTCCTGGCTTCTAGGGTCGGACACTTGGGTCCCTTCTGTGTGAAGTTAGCATGTTCTCCCCGTGGTTGTGTGGGTTTTCTCCAGGTACTACAGCTTCCTCCTCCAACCTAACATCACTAGTTGACATGTATATTCATAATAGGCCCTAGCTGGCTAACAGTAAGGACTGTTCTTGTTACTGGTTAACATGTTTTGTACATGTGAACAAGTAACAAGAACAGTCATAAGATGCACTTTAAGTTAACATGCTGCATTTCCTGAGGTAACATGTTTACTATAGAGCAGGGGTTCTCAACTGGTCTCACCCTGGGACCCACATTACGCTACAGTCATTAAATTGCAACCCACTTTTTTTTTAGTAAGTCAACCAACCAAATTTTGTTTTTCAAAAATATCTGTTGAAATCACACACACACATAAATATAATCTTTTTTTTTTAAAAAAAAAAACCATACATTTATATATTTTCCTGTGCAACATGCATTTCACAGCATGCATGCCAAAAGAAAAGTTTCTTTCAAAATAAAAGACAAGTCTAACATGAGAGACATTAAGTATTTATTTATTTTTGACCAGCTGTCCACGACCCACCCAGTACAGGTTCGCGAACCACTTATGGGTCCAGACCCGCCAGTTGGGAATCACTGCTATAGTGAACTATAGTGCAAATGAAGCAGGTGGGTTGACAACAAAATCCTTAGTTTTCATTGGTTGTCATGTTTCATTTTGGACTGGGGAGCCAACAGGAAGCCTAGGTGCATGCTCCTCCCACTATCCCAATAATAATACATTTTATTTAAAAGTGCTTTTTGAGACACTCAAAGACACTTTACAGCATAAAAACAACAACAAGTACAGTGATCATAAAGAAAATATGAATCAGAAAAAAGAAATGAGTGAGTGGCTGGTGAAATGTTAAAAGCTTAGTGAAACAGGTGACTTGGGAGGGAGTTCTAGAAGGTGGGGGCAGCGAGAAAGCTCTGTCCCCCCAGGTTTTGTGTTAGTTAGTACACACTTTTACCATCACCAGTGATGCTGTAAGTGGGTTTACGAGTCAACTACACCATTTCAGCATTTCAGCCTCCACTAACAAAACATACAACTGTAGATAGTTGGTTCTCAACTCGTCTCACCCTCGGGCCCTACCACGGTCATTAAATCCTGGCCCACTTTTTTTTTTCTTTTTTTTTTTTTTAGAATTCAACCAACCAAATTATTTTTTTTTCCAAATAGCTGTTGAAAACACACATATAATATTTTTAAAACATAAATCTATATATATGTATATTATTTTCCTGTGCAACACGCATTTCACAGTATGCCTGTCAAAAGAAAAGTTTATTTCAAAATAAAAAAACATGTCCAACATGAGAGACATTAATTATATATTTATTTTTGACCAGCTGTCCGCGACTCACCCGGCAGGTCCCACTTTTGAGTCCCCACCAGGTGTGAATTGCTGCATTAGTTAACTAGAGGCCTTAATCGTGATTGACTAGTTAACATGTCAGAGTTGTTGCACCGTCAGCCGATAACCGCCGATAATATTGTTTAAAGTTGACTTTATTATAGTTACATGGTTTGGGAAAAAAGAGAAAATATATAGGAAGAACGTTGATAATATGGAAGCCCGTTTCCACCACAAAAGAAATATAGTTTCTGTAGGTTGCCGTACGGACAACCCCTGTTATTGGTACGGTTACCGAAGTACAAGTACGTAGTGTGTTAGGGTTAGGTTATAACCCTATATCGCAATATTTTTTAGGGTTAGGGTTAGAGTAAGGTTTAGTCTTAGTCACGCGACTTAAACTGGCCAATGACTGACCTATCACGTGATCTAAACTGGCCAAATAGGGGCGCATGTGTACAGATAGAATGTCGCTATAGCCACGGATAGCCACTGCCAAAAAATAAAATAAAAATCACTACGGCAAGTCATAATGATAGAAAGTCATAATTATGAATTAGTAAAGTGATAATTATGAGATACAAATTGAGCATTTTGCATCAGTCTCCCAACACTGACTGTTACCATTTGTAATTACATTTTGAATAATAGTTTATTCAAAACATGTTTTCGGCAGTTTATTCACATGGTACATAGTGTAGAAAATAGTAAGTTCATAAATAAAGTTTTGTACTGCAAAATGATTCTGTCACATTATATGTTTGTTTGCAAATTTACATTAAATATAATGTTCTCATAACTATGAGTTTCTATCTCATAATTATGATTTTCCATCTCATAATTATGATTTTCTATCTCATAATTATGATTTTCTATCTCATAATTATGACTTGCCATAATGATTTTTGGCGAAAACTGGCTTCCATAGATACGTATGTTTTTCTTTTTTGTCCATTGTGTTTACGCATGTTTTGATTTTTCATTAAACAGTGTACATATGTATGTATTTGGCCCAAGAAAATGCTTCACAGCGCGTTATTAGCACGCTGCTCGCTTTGTCCATGACTTTTGTTTAATCCAAAGTGCAGCGCTCACAGAGTCATCATTCTCACATAGTGTTTACTGCCTTCAACAGCTGCTCTGACCCTGGTGCTATTGACCAATAGGATCCAGTGCCGTTATCGGCAGAGGAGAAAAAAGCCTGACAGTCGCCATGATACAGCAGCAGCGGAAACGGGGCACAAGTAGCTAGAAAACAAAAGGAGAGCGCGCAGTCGTCCTCGCCATTTGGTATGCTCTTTCAGGTAAAAAAAAAATAAAAACAAAAACAAAAAAACACCCATATCTAGGCTTTGGCATCTGTTTTGTTTAACTGTGGTTTTGGTTCGAGCCCAAAGCGCTGGCGTCATTTTAGCACCCAGAGCTCGTTTGAGAAGGAAGTCGAGTCGCTCCAAATAACTGGGATCTATTAGCTTTTAGCAGGCTAAGCTAGGTAGCTGGCAGCCGTGTTCGCGTCCAGCATTGTGCGGCTTTGTGCGTGTTTATCTCTGATAGTGAGCCAGCGAGCTAGTGACTGCTAACTAACGCGTTGTTTTGCGGCCTGCTGTTTATGCGCAACTCCGTGTTTTGCTGTTCTGCAAACATCGAGTTTTATCAAAACCTGTGACATGTTTGTGTTCTCTTTATTGGTGCGTAGAGTAGAATTTCCAAAACTTAAATTTCCACAACAGGAATCTTCCGTTTCTAGTTAGCAGTCGAGCTAGCCGCGCTTGTTATGTACAGCTACCTATGTAGGTTAAGCTAGGCTAATCAGTTAGCAATAACCAAGGGAAAATCGGCTACTCGTGCTATATTTAAAGGTAATGTGCTAATGTAGCTTCTCTAGTTCTTGGTAAAGCTTTATACAACTGCTCACTGCACTGTTCACGTTTAGCTCAGAAATTCTGCGCTCCAGTGCTGATTTTAGCATATCAACTTATGTAACACCATGTAATCACAGTTCTCCCTCGAAGCTGTGAAGATACTTATGTTTATTGGTTTATTGTAACTCATTCGTGACAAATTTGTCTTTGGGTTGTGCCACATTGACCCTTAACCAACAAGTTTCACTACATGTTGACGAGTTACTTTGTTTAAGTTGTGTACAAATTTGGTTACATAGTGAGCTCAGGACACTGCGATAATTCCCCTTGTCTGACCAGTTTTCATAATTGAATCACGTGTAGTGACTGATGAACTAACATTGGTTGCTGAATGATGTCTTATTCTTTGCAGTGTTATAGGAATGCCCAAGGAAAAATATGACCCGCCGGATCCCAGGCGGATGTACACAATTATGTCCAGCGAAGAGGCAGCCAATGGGAAGAAGTCTTACTGGGCTGAGCTGGAAATCAGTGGTTTGTCCTTTTAGCAAGTTTTTGCTTTTGTAACTATTGCTGGTTTCAGATCTGCACTGTTCAAACATCTCTCATTCATGGCTCAAAGCTAAACTATGTTGGAGACTGAAGATCATCTTAAGCATGTTTGTTTAAGCTCTGTTATTCAAGCATAGTGAATTAATCAAATCATTACTTGTCTCTGCGTTCACACTGCAAGCCTTGATGCTCAATTCTGACTTTTTTGCTCTGATCTGATTTCTCTGTCCGTTCACATTACCATGTAAAATGTGACCTGTATCAGACTCTAGTGTGAATGGTTTGCGGCTCCAAACTGACCCGCATGCGCATTGTCAGAGTTGTACAGTGGAGCCGGAGAATGAATGAGCAGGTGCAGAGGATGAAGAAAAAGAATGAGAGAGACAAATGTTATTTTTGGTGCTGTTTTGCTTTTAAACAGACGATTTATGATATGAACCTTCAAGCTTTGACCCGAACCTGACAAAGCAAAACCGAAACCGTCAGGTTTGACAGCTATTAAGTATATCCGTGCCCGACCAGAAACTTGACAGATAAAATCTATTTTTTTCTTTTACAAATGACATATTTACTTTTGTTTTAGCGGTAAGCATTGCTTTTATTAACAGACAACTGTTAACTCATTCACTGCCAGCCATTTTCAGAACAACTACCCCCCTCACTGCCAGCCATTTTAGAGCATTTTGACTGATTTTTAAAAACCCACAGAATTTTTTGTACTATGTCAATCTGACATCAGAAAACCAGATTCTGAAAGATTAGTCTCTATTTTCATTAAACATTTTTTTTGTTTTTAGCTTGTTTTCGTTCTTCCGTAATCAACAGTTGAATAGAGGCAAGTTTCACACAAATCGCATGTTTCTGAGCAAAAAGCTGAGAAAAAAAAGGCTTTTTCTGAAAAATACTGTCAGTGACTTTGAAGCTAACATTTTTTGCTTTAGTGACACCTCAACATTGATTCCTTTCTACAAAACAACAAAAACACTGAGTCCAGGCTTTTGATAGCAAAATTATTATTATTTTGCTCTCTAGGTCAGGGTTGAATGGTTTTCTTACTGTATTTTGACCTTCATCCAAGTCTCTCCCCTGTCAGTTCCTAAACACGCAACTTCCTCCTCCTCCCGGACATGTGTCACACACCACTTGCCCCGGTTTGATCATTTTCTCTCACGATCACAACAGTCTCAATAGTCCAGTTAGGTCCAAATATGCTCTGTTCAAGTGTGCGTTGCTATGAACTGCTGGTAGCTTCACTGTCTTCTCTCATGGTGCCATTTTTGCCTCGTCGCTGGCATCTACCTTCCCATCAATGGTGGCAATCATGGCTAATCTTTCATCCAAAGGTGCGCTGCTGCCACCTATATGGCACCAGTTGATCACTACATCATAGAACAAGCCTGATAATCGTGAGAACTCCGTCACACTGTCTCCTAGCAACCTCCATCAGAAAAATGTAATTGACTCAGCAGTGGATGCTCCAAGCCTGTCCCAATTCTGTCTCTGTCCCTCTCTGGTTCATGGTGAGCAGAGGACAGCGCACAGCATGCAGCTCACCACTCACTGCTCCAGCTGTTAATGAGAATGTCAACATATCAAACGTCCATTAAATCCGCCTTGATCGTTCACTGTGCAGTTGCATGGCAAAAGATCGGATATGTATCGGATTTAGGATTACATATCCAAGTGACCTGAGTCACATTTGAAAAAATGAGATTTCGGTTGTTCATACTGCCATATAAAGATCAGATACAGTTTGCATTGAGGAAGAAAAATCGGATTTGAGCATTAAGTCCTGCAGTGTGAACATAGCCTTAGTAACTAGTGTTAGTTTCTGGTTTACAGCGTATATTGCATAAGTATCTGGTTGTTTTTTGATTATGCATAATAGGTTACCTGTAGCTTTTAAATGTTTAAATCTTGATTTGGTAATTAAATAAGAGTGTAAACTAAAGATTACAACCATTAGTTTCACTTTAAAAAAATGAGCAATACTTTAAGTTCACAATACAGGATATTTGGACAACACTGAGTCACTATACAATAAATCTACTTACATTAGCAGAAATTGTTGCCAAATAGCATTCAAAGCACAACAAAAACTTACATAAAATATTGAGAAAAATTTTAGAAACTATTTGTTGAAAAAGCCGAGACTTTTAACTCATGAGACAAAGTTAACTTTCGGTCACTGCACTTATGGAGAACAAAAATAAATAAATAAATGTGTATATACTTAACATATGTGAATGTTTGGACAAATAAATGTATAGTGGATTATATGCATTGTATAATTACATATTTAGCAAATTAAATATATATAAATCAATTAATTTATGTATATATATATATTTATAGTTCAAATAGGTGTATATTATAAGATTATATGTGGAGTACTAGAAATTACAAGGTATAGGATCTTGTAAGTTTATACTTCCTCCCACTCTTTCGAGCATGTACAGGCTTCACATGCCGGATTTGGAACCATTTGTTCACTCTTTGCTTTGTTTGATTTATTATTTTTTATTTATCATTATTTTCTCATTGTGGTAGATAAACTGCTGTTATGTTCATGTTCGAAATCAAATGAAATCTATCAAGCTTTAATTTAGTTGTTGAATACTATAATCAAAGGAAGATATTTATCTACAGTATCTTCACTTTTTTGTCATTGTAGGTCGAGTAAGGAGTCTCAGCACAGCCCTGTGGTCTCTCACCCACCTCACTGCCCTGCACCTCAGTGACAACTCCCTGTCACGCATCCCGCCAGACATTGCCAAACTACATAACCTGGTGTACCTGGATTTGTCATCCAATAAGATCAGAAGCCTGCCGGCAGAGCTCGGTAACATGGTGTCTCTCAGGTAAGTCTTAAGATGGGTTCACTTCTAGGAAATCTGGAGTGTTTAAACCGCTCTAGGGTGGGTGGGTGGGGGAGGGCGGGTCATCTCTGTGGTAATGCCATTTTGGGAACTTGTTAGATTTTTATAATAGCTGTAATGCAAGCCTTTATAATAAATACTGTTTTGTTTAGGTTAAATATATTTGGTTTTAATCTGTTAGGTTGCCTTCTAATGACTTATTTCCTTTCATCCTCAGGGAACTGCTGTTAAATAACAACCAGTTGCGGGTTCTGCCATTTGAATTGGGAAAACTGTTTCAGTTACAAACACTGGGGTTGAAAGGTCAGTGACACATTGCTTTTTGTGGCCACCTACACCATTAATTCATTCATTTTTATACCAATTTTTACATGTTTTTCGTCTTTAGGAAACCCACTTGCACAAGAAATTATGAGCCTCTATCAGGAACCCGATGGCACGCGGAGGCTGCTCAGCTACTTGTTAGACAATCTGGCGGGGGCTATCAAACGTAGTGAGTCTTTTTCATTTTGTCTCTTTAGAACATCAAATAAAGTTTTATTTTTTTGCCTGGTTGATGTTTTCTTCGTAATGTAGATTAATTATTTATGAGTACAGGTAATATAATGCATATCATTATTCTCATTACTTCTCTGTTAACCAAACACACTGATATTTTCAAACCTTTTTTTTTTGTATAGTTCCAACAGAGCAGCCACCAGCCAGATCATGGATCTCCCTGCAGGATCCAGATCGAACACGGCCCTCAGGTATGATTGGCTTTCACCAGGCTTTCAATAGAAGAACATAGAAAGGCTTTTCACTGTGACGTCTCCATTTGCCCAATGAAGCATGCAGCTTTGATTAGTCAGTGCAATGAAGTCTTGGTGCAAATTAATTCCCACTGTAACTTGCAGAAAGGTAATGATGTTTACCTAACTTGCTAAGAGAGCACTTCTAACTCTGCTAAATGCATTACTTTTCCAATAATTCCTCACAATAAAAGCTTTCCATCGGCTTAGGGGCGGAAAGCTTTTAATGCAAGACAGGAAACTGCAGGAATGGCTCAGTTTACTTTGCCAGCATCTTAACACAGCTGTAATGCGGCTCATGGCTATTTATAAAAGGCAAGATAGGGCTTACCTGTTAATGTGTAAACAGGAGAGCAAAAGAAAAACTATAGTTTGAGCAACTCTGGTCCAAGCTGGAAAGTACTTGGTGTTAATTGCATCTGTAGTAGACTGGTATGTGAGTAAGATAGCCTCTAGCTTTTAGCATTGGTTAATTTCTTTAACAAAGAAA
Source organism: Gouania willdenowi (assembly GCF_900634775.1). Lineage (NCBI taxonomy): Eukaryota > Metazoa > Chordata > Actinopteri > Blenniiformes > Gobiesocidae > Gouania > Gouania willdenowi. The sequence goes on from NC_041053.1 coordinate 18,425,644, forward strand.
GTACTTGCAGAAGTTGGATGTCTTCAGATGAGTAGCTAGGACATAATTTATTATTGCATTGGTTTTGGCTATAATAGATCTACTTCTTTAAACTGGTTTTCATCAATTTCTTTTTTGAAAAAGAATCATCTGAATATCTTTCACTTTTTTAAATTAAAAAAAAAAGCAAAATTTGAGGCTAGGCCCGTTCATAGCTACGGATATTTTTTTTACTCCAAATTTAATAAGTAAAGCACCTACTACTTAAGTACTTTGAGACTAGTTCGACATTACTGCAAATTATTTAACCAACTATGAGGAATGCATATCTATTTATTTTGATCTTCCTAATGGGGAAATTTTTATTTAATTTATTTTATCTGCCTTTTCCCTTCAGCACTGTTTTCCGTGATGTGCTACAACGTACTCTGTGACAAATATGCCACGAGACAGTTGTATGGCTACTGCCCCTCTTGGGCCCTAAACTGGGAGTACAGGAAGAAATCCATCATGCAGGAGATCATGAGCTGCAACGCAGACATCATCAGTTTACAGGTGAGTGGCTCACATACACGATTTAAAGTTATAAATTACCTTCACAAAATGTACCAAACATGTATTGGCAAAACTTTATGACCAACAAACTACTCGTTAGTCATAATTTTGGTAGATCTCTTAACTTTTCTATACATAACATACAATAAAAAAGTGGTCTTGGTTAGAAGATATCTGTGAGAGATTTTTGACAAGCTGTTTTAATTTTGCAGTTCTGGCTTCTTTTTAATGTGACCCACATTGAGGTAGTACCAGTGCTAATTTTGATGATGATTTTTCATTTAATTTTTGTCTTAGTCACTGGATCTAGTAAGTCACAAGTTTAACTTTTTAACTAAAATTAAAGAAAACTAAAAGACTTTGGTCTTTGCAACAAGAGCCTGTGCAATATGGTATTTTTAGGGCCGATACAGATATTATGGGGTTTAAAAAAACAAAAAAAAAAACAATATCCGATGTATTTGTTAATAACTGATAAATCGATCGATAGCTGATATATGGACTGATAGATGAAAAAAATATCTGGTAGGCTACAATGTTTAAAAACCAGCTGTGGAAAAGAGCTACTGTATTTTGCAATGCATAGAACCACTGTGCAGAGTGAGCGAGCGTTTGAGACTGGAGCAGATCGATTATAAGCGGTTTGCTGTTTTTAGTGATTGGCAAAATAAACGTTGCAGCTGTTGAATTAAACCGGAGTCCCATGTCATCCTCTGACTGCTGTGAAGCAACTACAAGAGCGTTGGAGATGAAGCTGCGGCGGCAGACCACACTGGAACTACTTGAAGCCTTCATTAGCATTAGGAGCAAATACTTATTTATTGATTGTGGCATCGCAAAACCTGCTGTTGCTTATAGTCCGTATTCACAGGTGCACAGAGGGGGTGGGGTGCGCACACGCTCGTTTCTGTGTCCACCACCACCCTGAAACTAAACAGGAGACATTGCTCTGCTTTAGGACTCTCACTTTTAACATGCTCGGGCTGAATAAACAAAACAAACGTGCACATACATATAAACACACACATGCCCATGCTTTTAGAGCCAGTAGACTGAGGAAGAAGTCCGGTGCTCAGCCGCTTCGCTCCAACCGATCGACATTTTTGCCGTTTGCTCATAGGTTTTCACCTTTGCCTTACATGACACAGCTTTATTTCACTCACGTTTGTGCACAAACAACTCTTTGGTGTAAATGAGACGATAAAAAATGCAATGGGAGTATGCATGTAAATTTCCATCACCTGACCATTTGATAAGCATATCTATACACTACCAGCGATACGATTCATTGAATCCCCTGGCGATACGATTCACCCCTGTCTCCGATTCCATACGATTTGATATTGATTTGATGGCGATTTAATCCTACACAAAGCGATAAAATGCAGTTTTGTACGATGCAATTCAGCATCATTCAAATAAATTATACCAAAAATTAACAACGTAAATAAGCGGCTGCAATTCAGTATAGTACTAAAGGCAGATGATTTGTTGTATGCCATGTAAGCAGCATTTTGCTTATAATCTCTACTAGTACTAAGTATTATGCAACTTCTTTTTGGCCTCTTAAAAATGCACAACGAAAAAACAGGTCTTTCCACAAGTAGGGTTGGGATTTGGAACCAGATTCAACATAACAGGAATGGGTTCCTCACATTTAGAACCTGTTTATCACACTGTCACAACGTAAACAGCAAGACATCACTCTCAATGAGTGACTTTAAGTGACACTTTCAAGAGTCCAATGTCCATATTTCTGTCTGCCAGACAGATACCAATATGAACCGTTCAGCATGTATTAGGCTAATACAGTAGCATTAACATTTATAATATGAATAATACTAACAATGACCTTTCACAATTGTCTTTCACAACAAAAGATGTAAACTGTTATTTAACAGTTTCAGCTGCTGTAAACACACCCTCACTGAGTCAAATTTAATGTCCATAAGACAAACTAATGAATAAAAGTTCTGACGTCAGTTATGGCTTTAATCTTTATCATAGATAGAGGGAGGTGCCAGAGTACCACCTTTGACTAAGTTATTAGAGGTACTAGGGCTGGGCGATATAACGAATATACTCCATATATCGCAGCTTGTAGTCTGTGCGGTGTTGAAAATGACCATACCGTTAAACTCGCGGACTTTTTTTTTTTTTTTTTTTTTTTTTTTTTTTTTAAATATCTTAGTGGCATTATGCACAAAAGGTGCACTTAAATTTAGTGTTGTTTTGAAATGTCATCTTAATGACAACATGCACAAAAGAGCACTATTTGTTTTTAAAATATTGTAGTGGCATTATGTACAAAAAGTGCACTTTAATTTTGTGTTTTGAAATGCCATGTGAGTTGCATCCTGCACTAATGTCTTGTTTTGAAATGTCTCTGTGACAATTTTGCACAGAACGTGCACTTTCTGTTGACAATTTTATGTTTGAGCCACTCACTGTTTAATAAATACAGTTATGTCAACTTTGACTTAGTTGTGATATCCCTTTTTTTGCATGAAAGTTTAAAATTGGCATATATTAATGCAGTATGATCAAGAATGTTTTAATGTAGACATATAGAATCATCATACTGGTGTGATTTTGTGCATCAAAGTGTTAATTCAAGGGTAATGCAAAATATCGAGATATATATCGTGTATCGTGACATGGCCTAAAAATATCGCGGTATTTATAAAAGGCCATATCGCCCAGCCCTAAGAGGTACTTTTCTCACCAGTTTTGCTGGGGCATGGGGAGCAGGAACTCAATACGAGTCAGCATCTCAGTTTGTGTAGGTTTAGCAGCACTGCATTCTTTATAAACCACCTGCATCTGGTCAGGTTTACCATCTTTCTATACCTGATTTAAAGTTTTAGGAGCGTTAAAAAATCTTGTTTATTGCTGCTGCTCTCATGGAGAGCGGTGTTGTGGTAACTTTGTTGCGGTACCAAGGTGCTTCAGTCTGTGTTCAAAACAAAACACGAAGCATGTGGTGCATTCAGTGTGCCTCATAAACAGGATGGAATGACCCTGAAAACAGGAACAAGCGGGTCAGAAAATAGATGCACGCAGTGACCGATACATCTTGATTTCACGCGTAAATTGTACCGATGCACATTCGCATTGCGCATGTTTGTATCTAGATTACCGATTTGCATCGATTAATCTCCACACGCTTAAATGGGAGCATCTCAGTTTGAGTTTATTTTATTTAAAACAGGGACAATACATATTAATGAACAAAAACATGTAAATATGCAAGATTATAGCCTACAGCTAATTTCCATCTTAGTTCCTTTGGCAGGTTGATGTCGACAACATAAGATAATAAATCAATAAAACATTAACAAGTAAAACAGTTTGCCTTCATGGCCAGTATGAGCAGGAGGAGTAATTACAAAGAGAAAAAACGTGTCATTGAAAACACAATAGGACAGAAGAAAAAAAAAACAAGAACAATGAAACAGTATAGTGAATCATGAAACAAATAGGCCAAGGGTCAGGGAGCCATATGTATTTCACTAGTGTTAAATGCTAAAATTAGATATCGAAGAGCTGATTAAAGTGCTAAAGTGTTAGGTGCATGATTTTTTTGCAGATTACCCAATTGCACAGTAAATATAAAATGTTATTTTAAGTGCACAATACTCAATACATATTACATTAGTTAAATACCAACAATGACGATTATGATACTGGGAATACTCTTTATTAAGAACATAGTGCGTCTTGCCTTGCACGTAGCCCCAATACCTAAAAGGTAAATAAAGATATAATAAATAGCAAAAATAGTAACGGGGAAGACGAAGTAATAGTAATTCTACAGAAAGTTTCATCACAACAATGACGGCATTGATTGGATTGGCAAATTAAAACATTACAGCCGATCACATTAATTGCATAAAATGAAAAATATTGGCTAGGGCTGCAACTAACAACTATTTTAATTGTCGACTAGTCATCGATTATTGAAACGATTAGTCGACTAATCGGATGACAAATCATACATTTGTTTGTTTAGCCCAGTCTTATGTGTTGGGTTAGCTTTGCGTTCTTTAGTAGAGCAGTCACCGTGTTTGTGTGAACTTTGGGTGGATCTGACGGAGGAACTTAGACTGGTTCACTGTGTTGGATGGTTGTCTGGTCTTAACTAAGTAGTGGTGCGTGATGTGTTGCTGCTCGTCACAGCTTAAGGTAGACTTTGACGTGCATACAGCTCTGAGCACAGATATATAGAAGGTGAGCTGAGCTACCCTTATGAAAAAACAATGTTCTGCTCCATCCACAGCTTGAAAAAGACAGTGATGACGTAACCGACAATTTTCAACAAATACATTTGTCGGTGACTAATTCTGTTATCGATTTTTGTCACCAATGTCGACTAATCGTTGCACCCTTAATATCGGTCGATCCGATATAGTCGATCAGCTTGATTTCTAGCTTTAAATGCTCCATACTCAGTGGTGTGGTGGTTTCTTATGGTGAATAAAGTAGCGTTTTATTTGCAGCTCCTCCACAACTTATAGGAATTACAAATTGCGATCCTTTGCTCTTTTTGTGTTACTGCTGACATGCTAAGCTAACCGTGTCTCCATGTCCGTGAGTGCTCACATGCAGCTTCAGAGCTTTCACTTGTCTTTTATTCATTTACACCACAACTAGAACCAGAGCTCCACTGTTTACCTTCCTATTTAGAAGTGCAAAGTTGAGAAGGGTCCAGTCTGAAAGCGTAGCGTTCCGAAAGTTGTCATCAAATACACCGGTACGGCAGTGTATTAAAAATTTATATCATAACGAAAATATATACCAGTATTTGGTATGAACCGGTATACCGCCCAGCCCTACATTGGGTCACAAACACATTGGATCAAGCAAAGGCGATACGAGGCGATATAACTCTACTAAAAATGGAACTGCTCAGCGAGTGGAGAAAATCTAGCTCGCCCGTTTAAAGCTGACATCATACAAAATATGAAATAACAAGAGAGGGAGGAAACTTTTTCAACTTTGGTCCTCTATAATGGTTTTCCTACAGTGATATACATCCCTTTAGCATCATTCAAAGTGGTTTTTTCATAATACTGCCCCTTTAACTAAATGTATTCCAATTACCAGTAGTTCTCTCTCTCTCTCCCAAATTTTCAGTAACTTCACACTTTTTGTCATCTGAATCTTTGGCAGATTTGGCCTTAAATGCTGACCAATATCCCTGCCACCTGTAGAGATCCAACCAACCCTATGTTTCTAATTGGCTCATTTATCATGACCCAAACAATTTAGCTCTACCTCTTAAATATAGCAGGTGGCTGAACTGGTTTTTAGGATTTGAAATTTTTTTTACCAAAGTTTCATTCATATTCAGCATAATTGTAATAATTTTGCATTGGTCTACTTCTCCTACAAGTAATAAGTATTATCCTCAGACTATGATGAAAGTTCCGTTTTTGTTATGTTTGTAGAGAACTGTCCACTCTTTCTATGTGCTCAGATCAGCATCTGTTCACAGTCATAAATGGCTCGGTCTACTTTTTGCATTCTTGTGTAGCATGAAATTAGTCGCTGTACCTTTTAAGACATTCCTGAGGTTTTATTTCTCCCCAATTGGCAATTTTTTTTCAGAAATATGGATCAATATATCAATCTGTTTTGTTTTTTTGTAGCTGCAATTTTGCTCACGTTATTAGTGAAATTGTTTAAACATGCATGAGTACGGAGGCTCCTACACTCCCAAGCCACAGATGAGCAATCGAGCATGTGTTCATTTTGTCCTCTAGTACTTAATGTTTCTCAACAGTTGGGATGTAGTCATCGCTACATACAGACATACACACAACTTGTGCTGCACTATTTGTTTCTAATATGCAAACATAAGGGGCATGGGAGAGTGAACCAAAAACAGTTATATCTGTCCCATTCGGGCACTTTCTACATTACTCCCACACAGCTGGAGTGAGAGTACAACATCTCTGGATTCTAGTGCATGCCTGTTGGTATTTTGTGCTTCCGCTTCATTACATTTTTTTCCTCCTTAATGTAGAAACCATGTTTTCGAGAAGTGCTGTGCTCATAAAGCCTCTGTAAATTGAGCTTTTAGCTTTAGCCATAGTATTGTTTGTTTTTTCCTTTTTAAAAAAGAATGTATTTAAGCAGTTTTCTGCATGCTGTATATTGGGGGGAGGGGGGGGTAATATTATAATAGGTAATATTTCCTTTGGATGCACACATGTAAGCCTAGGCTGATTTTGTTTTTTGCTTTGTTTGAAACTGTTTTACTTTTAATTAATTCCGTGTTAATTTTTTTTTTACTGTATGTCTTGAACCCTGCCCAACGCCTGAGATGTGCTTAACAAACCTCTGGGGTTCGATCCAATCCAGGTTTAGATCCACTATCAGACTATCGCCCAAAATTATTTTTTTAGTACATTATAAAATTTGAAGCAACGCTCTTTTACATCTGTGAGAAGTGAAGTAGCATAGTTTCTGGTCTGATGTATCTGTTTGTTTTTATCATATTGGCTTAATTTAATCATGTTATTTTGGTGGTACCTTTTTTTTTTTCACCCCATCATGTAAACAAAGCTAGTGTCCCTAATGATTCTATATGAATGATGTGAATGAATATTAAGCAACAGTTTTGTATTAATGGTTTACCATTTGTGCATTAGATTGTTGTCCTTTTTGTTGCTGTAAGTCCTCTACTTCCAGAACACAGTCTGCCATGTAATGTTTGTCTAAATCAATTTTTCTCAAACTGGTATCTTTTTATTAGGAAGTGGAGACGGAGCAGTACTACAGTTTCTTCTTGCCTGAGCTAAAGGAGCAGGGATATGACGGGTTCTTCAGTCCGAAGTCTCGAGCTAGAACCATGTCGGAGTCGGATCGTAAACATGTGGACGGATGTGCAATTTTCTACAGAACAGAAAAGTATGTGAAGCCTTTTTTTAATTATGTTCTGTAACCCTTGTCATTTTACATTTTTTAATCCGTTGGATAGTTACTCATGCAAGATTTTCCAGGTCAAACTTTTTTTGAGCAACTTTTGGGTAAAATGGTCCCAGTCTTATAGGGATGATGGGCTTCCTGGTTAAACTGCTGCACTAGGTTGTCCTATGTAGAAAACAGGGCTCGACAGGGCAAATTATCCTCTCACATTTGTGCCCTTTGTGCGAGTAAAGATAAATACCAAACATACATTTCATTACCCCGTTAATCATTACACTGTTTACTTTGTGCGGTGACGGAACTGGGGGTCCAATGTATAGCCAAATTTTGATCTTTCAATTACATTATACAATTTAAAGTTGCTCTGAGGTGTTACTCAAAAGAGAAGTCAAATAATTCAGCAGCTGACTGGTGATACTGTACATGGAAAATTAATATTTAGCAATAATCAAAAATGTAATCGATTGATCGAAAATTGGTTTGTAATCCAATTGAGACTTCAATAATTGTGAAATTTGACTCATTAACCACCCTACAAACAGTACCTTTGTGGTTTTTGTGTCTATGAATAGATATTTTCAGTGCTCGCAATTTTTTTTATTTAATCGATATTCCAATTGGTTAGGCATTTGATTTCCAATGCTTTCATTAATTTCAAGTACTAGTGCAGTGCCCATAGAAGTATGTCTTGCTATAGAAAAGTGGGAGGTTAAGTAGCTTTTTCATGGATGGTTTATATGGGAGCTTTAATTCCTCTTTAATTCAGAATAAAAGTTAAATCCTTTTTAAACTGACCTTGTAAACTCTTGATTCCTAATGCAAATATAATTCTGAATTAAAAACACATACACACACACGGTTCACCCAAAGCGAGCAAAAAGTGTAGCTAGTCCAGCGGGACGCCTTGGGTTGATCGTGTAGCATCGTTCCCTTAGAATAGGCTGTTTCTGAGTGTACTTCTGGGTATGTGAATGAGCTTTGTTTGGCCACGCCCACTACACAGCCTGCTCTGGGAGAGGTTACGGCTATCGTTAGCGGTACCAAGTCCATATTTACACATCTTATGTTGAATGTCAAATGATCATTTTCTTGTGTGTTAATGGACACAACGATAGCAGCAGTAACTGTGCAGTGTTAACTTCCATGCTAACGTTACACGGATATATTAACAACTAGCAGCTTATCACGGTAGTTAGGCTTATGCAGTGAAAGAAACACATAATGATTTGAATTTACATCTTCTACATTTATGTAGCCCGGTGATGCCTATTATTGTTAGAAAACCAATAAAGTTAAATTTGTGTAATATTGGATGTTTATTAAAGACACTAATAACATGTTTTAAAATTAGTATGCAGAAGTGTATTATTAATCATCTAATGACAATACATTTGATTTGTACTGTACTTTACATTTAGGATGCTCCAGAGCAGAAAATTATAACAGATAGCATCACACATTTTTTTTTTTTTCAATTTTCATTGACAGTCAAAATGTGTTAAGAAGAACCTGTAAAAGACATTGAGTAGAATTTTTTCATAGAAAAACATCTGTGGTCTGTAGGAACCTGTTTGGTCAGGGAGGGGGTTCCACAGCCTTGGAGTGGCTGAGTAAAGAGCAAAGTGATCCATGAACAGTTCTTTTAAGGCCTCATTATTGTGTTTGTGTGCATTCAGGTTCAGTGCAGTGCAGAAACACACGGTGGAGTTCAACCAGCTGGCCATGGCTAACTCAGAGGGCTCAGAGGCCATGCTCAACAGGGTGATGACAAAGGACAATATCGGGGTAGCAGTACTGCTTGAAGTCCGCAAAGAGATGATGGAGCTCTCCTGTAAGTATAATGTTTAATTAACAAACATTATCAGCTTTGCTTTACTGTTTTATATAGAATTTAGTGTGAAAGATTATTTTAACCTTTATTTAACCAATGTTAGAACTTTAGGTTCATTGACTACCTGTATATCAATTTATGGTTATTTCTTGTGGATATATCTGGCGTGATATCCACTGACAGAATGTTTCTCTGCCCTTTAAGCTGGAAAGTCGCTCCTTGGCATGGAGAAGCAGCTACTTTTGGTAGCCAATGCTCACATGCATTGGGACCCAGAGTACTCTGACGTCAAGCTGGTCCAGACGATGATGTTCTTGTCGGAAGTGAAGAACATAGTGGACAAGGCCACACGCAGCCTCAAGTTGTCCTCTGTTTCTGGAGAGACCAACGCCATTCCACTGGTGCTCTGTGCTGACCTCAACTCATTGCCCGACTCTGGTAAGAAGGCAAAATGCACAAAATAATTGTAATAACTTGTCATGTTATAAAATATGCTATTCAGTAAAAGCAGCAAATAAACATGTGGTTTATAATCCTTATACCAGTGGTTCTCAACTGGCCAGACCAACTGACTTAAGTCTTGAGTTGCTTTAGTAATTAATGCACTGTATTTAGATTAAAAGCAGTTTTTTCCAGAAATTCATAACAAAGTATAGCTATATATTTCATATAGTACATTAGCACAACTTACTGTTGGTAGGAATAGTTATCACCACTACATATAAAGGGAACCAACTTGTCTCTGATCTGCTTTTAGGTTTCAACCACTAGATAACCCTTTACTGTTTTTATTGACATGGCATAGAGATCAGAGGTCTACTGTATTTATGCAATAACACACACAATCAACATTTCACTTTCCAATATTGGCATTTGAGATCCATCTCCCCAACCTTCCTGTTCTGTGGAAAACCGAATGCTAGCCCAGAACAGTGAGTGGTGTGGAAACCCTTGGCCACACCATGAATTTTGCTCAGTCAAATTAATATAACTGGCAATGTTGGCTCGCTCACATGCAAGAAATCCACTTTTTGAAAGTGATGGCGAGCATAACAAACTGGACAATGCACAACCTTCTTTGTGTTAAATGTTATTAATGTGTGTCTGGAATAAAGATGGTCAGGTCTTGCGCTGGCTCTACAGACTGAACTCAGAAGTTGTTTTTTTTTTTTTTTTTTTTTTTTTCTCTCTTCCAGGCGTAGTGGAGTACCTGAGTACTGGTGGAGTAGACTGCACCCACAAGGACTTCAAGGAACTTCGTTACAGCGACAGTCTGACCAAATTCAACTGTAATGGCAAGAACAGCACGTCCAATGGCAGGATAACCCACGGCTTCAAGCTCAAGAGCGCCTATGAGAACGGCCTGATGCCTTATACCAACTACACTTTTGACTTCAAGGTGATTTGGCTATCTTTTGTTTTTGTTATTTGTGTCTGTGGGTGTTTTAAACTGCATGGGTCATATAAATCCAGTTTGCATAAATTAGCCTGTTTTTCTTGGAAGTTCGGCTAAAGCTGCTTGTTTTCTTTTCTCCTCAGGGTGTCATCGACTACATTTTCCTATCGAAGCCTCACCTGAACGTGCTGGGTATCTTGGGCCCACTTGACCCCCACTGGCTTGTAGAGAACAATGTCAGCGGATGTCCACACCCCCACATCCCGTCTGACCACTTCTCCCTCTTTGCTCAGCTGGAGTTGCTCCTGCCCAATCTGCCCCCCCAGGTCAATGGGCTGCACCTGCCTACGCGCAGGTAGTGAGACCCTGCTGCACCACCAGAGGGAGCCACAACCTCCCCATCTCAACCTCTCTCCCTCCCACTACCAGCTCTTCCCTCCACACACTGGAGGAGGGAGACATAAAACAACCTGTAAGATAGTCGTACAGTGAGGTCAGGCTGACAGGGATTTCGTAAAATGTTATAGATATTCTATATTCATTTTTTTTCTTTTTATGTTTTTTAACTGCTTGATTGACTCATTTGTGTATCATTTTTGCTTTTTGGACCCAATACACCTTTCAAATCTGTGATCCCCACCCACATTGCTTCTGATTTTTAACCTACAGCGGATGGTGGCTCATTCACATTTATCACAAAGGCACTGCTTGGTTTAACAGGAAACTTAGAGGTGGCTGAAGAGCAGAAGTTCCTCACGCTACCCCAGTCTGTCTGTCCTGTATAAATCTTAAACCAGCAAAGACAGCAGACTTGTCAGTGTCAGACCTCCATTGTTGGCAGCCGGCTGACTTTCTCCATCAGTTTAAGAGAGACACAGTCACATGTGATGGGGTCAAGGCAGCTGTTTGTTAATCCCTGGAAGGGAGTCAAGCGCAGGTCGTATAAAAGGAGATTTCGCACTGTTATGTGGTGCTGAGGCCTTCTATATGATCACGGCCTCCTGTGGTGCTACACAATAGTCTACATCTCTGACTCTGGTTCAGGAGCATCAGCTACCAAACCCTCAGATGCCTTGAGAACCAGAATATCCGAGCCTATAATTCATCTAATTCCACACCCAGGCAGTTTGCACAGTTTTGCTGTCGATAAACGATGTGAGAAAGTGAGAGCAGCTACCATCCAGTCTGCAGACTGTTCCACATCAGCTTGTATAGTCGTTAGGCTTGTCTTGTGCTTTAGAGTCCATGTGGCCCATGTGTCACCAGTTTTGAGCAAGGGAACAAGGGATCATTAGGCAAAGTAACAGAGGGGCAGGGCTATGGCAAATTCATTTCGTAGTTGGGATTGTTTTTTTTTTTTTTTTAGACAGAGAGGGCGAGTGTTGGCCCGATACATGTTTAAAACCAGCATTCCTCTCACTGTTAGGAGTCATCATCCAACTCAGAAAATGCAAGCTTGTTCACGATCTTGTGCACACTCACAAACAGGTAATTTGCAGGCAGATCTGTAGCACTGTCTCTGAGGCCAGTAGTGACTTTCCCCAGCCATAAAACCCATACACAAAAGCAGTGGTTTTGTTTTCACAAGTGTTTGTACAGAATAGAAACCTAGACTCAGTCTTTACATGATTGTATATGAACCACAAAAGACCTGTTTTCTGGCGTTTTTTGTACGAAGAGTAAATTATAATCAGATTTGAAAAAAGATTGTATTGTAAACTATGGCTAAATTTTTATCCAGTTAATGTTCGGATGAATTGATATTACCAGCTTGTACAAAAGACGTATAGAAAAGGTTGTTCGAGGCGTTCGCTGTCACAAGTTTGCACTCCCTAGAGATGATCTGTAATTAATGTATCAGTATTGTTTGATCTGTACTCCCTCCTTGATTGGCCATTGGTTCAGTTTGCCGTCATTTTCTTGTGCTGTAAATAGACACAGTAATCTCTGCCTCTGCTTCTTGCTCATTATCAAAGCCATCGATGCATCTTGATGCCATCAGCTCTGACAAAGACATGCATGGATGAGTCTCATCCATTCATCCCCATTCCTCACTTAGTATTGATCTATGACTGTCGCACCCTTTATCAGCCCCACATGTACATCGTGTCTCACTGTAGCAGTTGTTGTCTTGCACTATTTACACACAGTGAACGCCTGAACAACCTTTTCTTGTATTTTTTAAATACTGTCGGGGACATTTGTGAAGATTTTATGTCCATTTCTTTGGGGATAATGTTTTTTTTTTCCTTTTTATGAGCTGTGACAATGTTGTGTGTGTATATCCTTTCTATTCATTGAAGTGCTCTAGTAATCGGGTATGCTTTCTCCACACCGACCCTTTACTCCCTACTGATGCATCCAGGGTTTGGGTGTTATTTGGTCTTTATGAATCCACATATGAATTGTTTTGCTCCCTCCCTGTACTTTTGGCACAGCTTCATGTCCAGGCCCAAGAAACCCAAAGCCCTTAACTCACTCCCTGGCCATGAATTTTAAGCTTCCCCCATTCGCCCCAGAGCTTGTCCATCATCAGAATAAGTCCCACCTTCAAACCGCTTCACCTATCTACTATATAACTAAAGCTGTGTCTTTTAAAAGCCTTCTGATTAACCACTTTGTATAGTTCTCCTCCCCTCGTCACTCCAGCCTTAGTGCCATTTGTGGACACCCCCTCTAAAGTGGAAAGGGTGGAAGGCCCACGGTTTTTCTCTGCTTCTGGATGAATAAGGGATGAGGGTCACTGAGCTTGGTTGTTTCCTCACGGACGGCCAGGCCCATGTGTTGAAATGAATCCAACCTGTTGCATCTCAAACAGACAAATGAAGTCTGACAGCAGCCAGAGGACTGCTTCAGCAGTCATGCTTTTACTCAGATGTTGAGCACTTAATGGTATCAGAAGCAGCTCCCCTCACACTCTTTCTTATCAGTGAATGAAGATCTCATTACAATAATGTACATGTTGAAATTTTAAAACAAGAGGGAGACAAATATAGGAAGTATGACCTAGTCCTAAGAATAAGCAGGCTCTTTTTTTCCTGCAGCCTACATGTTTTTAAACATTTATTTTCCTTGAATGGCATTAGTAATGTAGTAGATTTAAAGGGTAGCTTTTTTTGTAAAGTGTGAATAAAAGATGTATCTCATGTTTCCTTTCTAAAAAGATATTGTGTTGTGTAAATCATGAATTCCATGGTGGCGTTATGTTTGCTACGTTGTATTTCTGTTTTTTTTATTTTTCATTTTATTTTAACCCTTTCATCACAAAAACCAAAATCTTCTGTAGAAATCACGATTCTGTCTGGAGAAACGGAATGTCCCTGTGGATACCTCACAGACTGACTGGTTATTCGTGGCAAATAATCTATAGTGTAGGTGTTTTTAAACTTCACAGAGGGATATTCGGTTTCTCTCTTTTCTGAAGTCTTCAGCTTTATTTTTGGATGTTGCGTGCACTAGCCAGGGAGTGCTAGTGCCTATAGGTTAGGACAGCTGAGCTGTCTTCCTAGTAGGTGCAGATCAGTGCTCGAGAGCGTCGTTTAAACTGGTGTGAAACGTCTGTGAGACTAAGCTAATGATGTGCCGCTAGACTCCTGTGGTTTTTTCCTTTTCTTTACTAGTCCATCTCATTTTGTTCTTGTGCTCCACAGTGGGTATATCTATTGATCTAGCTACTATTGATCATCACTGATTGGAATCATTTAGTTTGTTCTCCTCTTCCATCCCTCTCCTGTTGAACTACAGACGGCTCAGATCTGAGCTCCAGTGACGGCTCACGTTGGCTTTGTACTTTGTCACTGTGCATCATGTTTGGTAGTTTGCTTGTTAGGCATAGTCATTTCTCCCAGGCTGCATCACTTTGTGAGGGTGTACACCAAAGCTGCTTGTAGTTCAATTCTGTCGTAGAGCGACTTCTTACATTCACTGTTCTCCCATTCAGTCGTCATTAAACGTTGGGCTGTAAGGAACGCAAGGTACTTTGAACCCCTCTGACTCTCATAAACACGTCACATTTACACTTGCCATTGCTAATTCACTTTAGTTTCTCAGTCATCTGGTGCTTCAAATGCACCCCTTTACCCCTCAAAATGTGGCAATAACCAGAAACATTCAGATTTAAGAAAACAAACCGTCTGGAACATTAGGCTTGTTCATCTTCCACTGTTTCCAACTGTTTAGTTCTTCACCTTCTTTCTCATTTTATCAGCCATCCTGTATATTAACTCCTCTGCCCTGCCAGTTTAGTGGTAGTAGTTCAATGATCAGGATTGTCTATTTGTAGTCAGCTGAGTACATACATTGATCTGTGTCACTGTGTTTATGCACTGGACCAACTATTGTTTACCATTCATGAAATACCAGCAAAGAAAGAAAAACTTAATGATTTAAACACTTGCACAAATGTTGTAGAATGTCCATTAACCCAGATGAGAAATCAAGGCAGCTGTTTTCAAATCGACGTATACTGTTTTCACATGAATGGTAAACAATGCTTTCTGTTGTACCCTCTTAACCGTCCTCTGATTTCTCTTTGGACTAGTTTTATTCTCAATTTCTTTTTGGCTACAGGTTCTGCTTGTTTCCTTTACACCTACCTATGTATTTTCCTACTTCTGGTTGAAAATAAATTCTGTATTATCTGTTTCAAACTGTGTCACATCTTATTCTTTACAATGGATATTGGAGCTAATCTGATATCTGTTCTCATTTTGCCTGCCTCGTCTTCACTGAACATATCCCCCCATATTCACTTTATACTTTTTAACAACACTGTCCACATGGCTGAAACTAGACCAACATTAATGCAAACAAATGCAGAGCCAAAATTGGGCAATTCAAGGAAATGCTAAATTGCTCATTGGTTCACGGCTCAACTAGTCTGGGACATTTGGATGGCCTTTCCTTCTATCCTATTCTGTTTGCCCTTCTCTTCACTAACCCAACCAGTCGAAACGGATGACTGCCACCTCTGAACCTGGTTCTGCTGGAGATTGTTTCCCATAAATAAGAGGGAGTTTTTTCTTCCCACTGTTGCTAAATGCTTGTTCGTGTGGATCTTGTCCTTTCTTTCTTACTTTCTTTCTTACTATAGAGCATATACTTTGTTGTAATTTGCGCTATATAAATAAAGTTGAGGTGAGTTGAGTTACATGTAAATCAAACCGCTCTTTTTTTTTTTTTTTAAGATTTGCTGTAGTGCATTTTAGACACAAGGCAGTTAGATTAGAATTTTAATCTGAAAATTAATGCATAAACATGCTTGTCTGTATCTGGTTTAGGACGAAAACAGTGGGGGGCGGAGGGTTGAGGTAAAAATCAACTGAGTCAACGATTATGCACAGATTTCTCACTTGATTTGTAGACGTTGAGATTATGTGAGCACTGGATGTGCAGTGAGGCCAATGACGAAACATCTACTCATTGATGTGGGTGAATGTACTTAAAGAAAGTAAGAGACTATTTGTGAGATGACCCTGAAATATAGTCATGGGTCATTTTCATTCTGTGAGATTCTATTACGTGAGCAGTTGAAGTTGAAAACCAGATTGGAATTCATTAAATATATTGTTTTGCTTTTCAAGATGGAATTTGTTGAAAAAAAACCATTTCTGTGATTTGGGAATGGGAGGTCTGATACATGCCTAGTTACTGATTGCAGAAGTGGTTTAATATCTGCACGCTTTATAAGGCCTAAAGAAACACCCACATTGAATAGTTATTGATTATCAGATGTACATCTGGAACAAAGTGGTTAAAGAGGCTAAAATAAATGATTGTAGTCAGTATGACATGGTGGAAACATACTTGAAATAATGTAGTTGATGTGCTGCAGTTTGTTTTTCTGCTGTTCTGTAGTAACTCTCAAAAGTTAAAATGACAAAAGGACTGCATTTAATGATCAGAACCATGAGTAGATCACAATTTGGTGTCAGAATTTAACCTTAATCTGCACATGCTGTAGTGGATGGTTAACATTAAAACAAAAAAAGTCATGTCAACGTTGTAGTTAAAATTCAGTGTGTGACACCAGATTCCTTTCCAACTGTTTTATTTATGGCAGCTTTGCTAAGATTATGTAAATACCAATGTCTTTACTTTCATTTTAAATGTGCACACATGACTCTCAGTGACTACGGCCATGTTCTAAGTCAGCGCTAGGTATTTTCTCTTCGCTGTATTGTCCTTGAGGAAGACATTAAAGCTTTATCAGCATCGTGGGGGCAGTGCTGTAGCAGTGGCTGACATTTGGTTTTCATCCCAAACTGCAGATTAAACTAAAATCTTCCATTGGGGAGCCATAAAATCTAAGATTTAATGTGTTAAACAGGCTGTAGATGACAGTTTATCTATTTTCATTTAGGCACATGGTGGCGCCAAAGTATCACACTTTCTTCAACCCCTAAAAACAACACTAGAGGACTTTAGAAGAATACTTTTAACTGGAGGACTGCATTCCTTCGAATTAGTAAGGTGGTCATTTAAGGACATTGGGTTAAAATGTAACCCAATACCTTGGATTATGACAGCCTTCTTTAGTTGAATGAGTTAATTCAGGTTAACCAGATTCATTGCACCAATGAGTCTTCTCATGAACAAATTAGGTGAAAACAATCAGCTAAATGGCTCCAGTTGTAATGTTTTCCTACCTGTGCAGCATCAGTTCATACATGGCATACGCCTCATTGTTTGCATATGACCAACTATATTAATACATTTTATTTAAAAGCGCTTTCCAGACACTCAGACATTTTACAGGTATAGGTTAAAATAACAACAGTGATGAAAACATAGAAATGAAAATCAGAAAAAAGAACATCAGTTAAAAAAAATAAAAAAAAGCAACACACATGAAAGAGTGGATGTTGCATGTTCAAAGCAGAGTGAAACAGGTGTGTTTTGAGAAGTGATTTGAAAGATGGGAGGTCAGTGCAGTTACGGATGTGTCTTGGGAGGGAGTTTCAGAGGGTGGGGGCAGTGACAGAGACTGCGGAAGGGAGTGTATGGGTGGGGCAGGTATATGAGGTAGGAGGGGGCCTGGTTGTGAAGGGCTTAATGGATGAGAAGGAGAAGTTTGAATTGGATGCGTTGGGAAACGGGGAGCCAGTGGAGGTGTTGGAAGACAGGGGTGATACAGTATGGTCACAGGTGTGGGTGAGGAGGCGAATTGGGGTGTTTTGGATGTATTGGAGTTTATTGAGAAGTATGGAGGTCGTACCAAAGAGGAGCTATTGCAGTAGTCGAGGCAGGATGTGATAAAGGCATGAATGAGAGTTTTGGCGGCAGGGAAAGAAAATGAGGCGCAGAGACGAGAGATGGTTTTGAGGTGGAAAAAAAGCTGTTTTCATGATTTGTTTGATCTGGTGGTCGAAGGAGAGGTTATTATCAATGATGATACCAAGGTTACGGCAGTGAGAGGTGGGATAGAGGGTAGAGTTATCAATGGTGAGTTGGAAGTCTGAGGCTGTTTGGGTGAAAGAGTTTGGACCAATGAAGACCATGTCAGATTTGTCACAGTTAAGAATAATTAAGCTTTCTTGCAGCCATGCTTTGATATCACAGACAGTTAGACAGAGTGGAGTGGGTTTGAGGGGTGATAGATTTGGTGGAGATGCACAATTGGATGTCCTTGGCATAGCAGTGAAATCAGAGACCTTGACAATGAATGATTTGAGGGAGGGGGAGGAGGTAGATGGTGAAGAGGAGAAGACCAAGCACAGAACCTTGGGGGGCTCCTTGGGAAAGGGGAACAGTGAAGGAAGAGCAGTTAGAATAGAGAGTAGGCAGGAGTCAAATGAAAGGAAATTGTTTGAAAAGTAGATTATTGTTTAGATTAAATGTGATTTGTAAGATACGACACGTTCCAGAACTTTTGACAGAAAGAGGAGGTTGGAAATGGGTCTGAAGTTGCTCATGATGTTGAGACCAGGTTTTTTGATGACGGGGGTTACAGGAGCTAGTTTTAGT
Source organism: Gouania willdenowi (assembly GCF_900634775.1). NCBI lineage: Eukaryota > Metazoa > Chordata > Actinopteri > Blenniiformes > Gobiesocidae > Gouania > Gouania willdenowi. The sequence continues at coordinate 18,444,303 of NC_041053.1, forward strand.
GATGAAGGGACAGAGGGGGAGGAGTTGACAATTTTGGAGATGGGATGGGAGATATATTATCAGTGTTGGGAGTAACGCATTACAAAAGTAACACGTTACTGTAATATATTCCTTTTTTAAGTAACGCAGTACTATAACGCATTATTGAAACAAAAATCAGCAATATATTACTTGTTACTAATCTCAGTAATGGAAGTTACTGTACATGAGGACTTTGAGGAATTCCACTGACATTCCAATGAAAATAAAAAAAAAAGTGTTGAAAACACTACTGTAAATTCTGCCCCTTTCTGTGGCATAGAAGAAGAACCTCCGTCCGGACTTTTTTCCTGCAAAGCGAACTGTTGCAAATCATAACGCATGGCCATTTAAACGGACTACACACTTTGTAAGGTGGAATTACTCTCAAGATTTCAAAGTCATTCAATCATTCCAAATGATACCTGAACATTAAGGCTTTCTTTTGTTTTTGTTTAATAGATACATTTTTGTTTGTATATTTTTAATTTAAAAGGAAAAGGAAAGCCTTTTGTGGCATCACATTTGTAGACATTAATCTGTAAAGGTATCAATATAATAGGATTAGTATTTTAAAATGGTTTCACATAATATAAATGTGCAAAAGTAACTTAAAGTAGTGTAACTCAGTTACATTTTGGAGGTGGTAATATTGTATTACAAATATGTTCCATTTTTATGCCTGTAACTAATATAAAATGTATTACAATTTTAGAGTAACTTGCCCAACGCTGCATATTATACATACTAGTATTGTGCTCATCGGAAGTATGTATTCATATAGTGGGAGCTTAAGTAGAGTTGGCAATTATGGCCAAATGAGTATGTGTTTGAAGGTTGGATGTTAAAGAGGTGTATATACACTACACTGTAGTGTTATAAAGCGGTTTATTAGCGAGTGCAAAGTCAAATAGTGTGTGCGATTTCCCTGATTTTATTCTATGGGACATGCGCATGATCAATTGATAAATAAAGTTTGTATAAATGCGGCGGTTTAGGTGGAATCTGATAAAAGAAAAAATTATTTAGCATTTAATATTCACTCCAATCGATCGACATTTTCGCCGTTAGCACGTAGATTTTCACGTTTGTGCACAGATGCAAGTGAAACAAAGCCATGTCACATAAAGCAAACAACTCATCGGTGAAAATGAGATGATAAAACGGGAGCATCTAACGCAATGGGAGCATCTACAGTATACCAGTGGTCCATGTCTGCTTGGCTGTGTGCGCGCACTTCTTGTGCGTGCTCGCGTAGCTTCAAGCTCTGGCCGCACACGTGACTCTAGCGCACCACTGTGTAGCTCTGGAAAGCACCGGAGGAGAGCTGTGCAGTGATTGGCTATGCTTCGCTCACGGTAGACAATTTTATGAAATCAGTGATTAAATATACTATTACAGTCCAAACAAATCCGATGTTGCACAGTTTTGAACCAAGCAGCAGGCATGTTCAAAGTATTAGCTCTGTCTGTCCCTGAACAGCAGATATATTTGAGCCACAGACACACACAGACAGATTCCTTGCTTTTATAGAGATATTATTTGACTTCAAAAAGGAAACAGTAGTCTATACTTTGGGAATTGTATTGCTTATGTACTATTTTGGCTAGCCTTTGTCAGATGTTTCAATTTTTTATTTATTTTTTTGGTTTGTGGTTAAAAATTCTTCTGATTTTGTTTGAACAAATTTTGAGACATGCTTGAGTCAAATCATAAGCAAACTTTTCCTATTCAAACGGCGCTACCATGTGTTCTTTTCTATTCAAGCTATCTTTGTATATTGATGTAATTTTTCCTGAATAAACCACACTTAAATGAAAATGTATGACCCAGCTTAACTGTTAAAATGTGGCCAAAGGATAATATAATAAAATCCCTGGAGCAGAAAAGACTGGCTTCAATTTTGGTTCATCCTAAAGTGAGCGTTAAAAAGTTTCTAAAATAGTTTAATTACCGAACAATTGAGATATTTTACCCCCAACAGTTGATCTGTGTGATGGACAAATGTTATCAAAAAAAAAAAAAAAAAAAAGTTATATGTTAACCTGAAAAGTCTTTTTCCTACAAAATCAGCTGCCATCCCATCTCTGTGCCATTAACAACATTGCACAAAGTAGGTGAAAAGGCTTCTGCTAATAGCATTATATTGGTTTGTAAATTCATTTATAAATCAGCTTTGTGTGCAAATATGTTGTAAGAGATACAAACTAGCCAGTATCTCAATGATGAACTAACCTAAGCTAAAAACCATTTCCACCCTCTGGCCCACATTTCCATTAAAGTCCACTTTAGCCACTGCGATTGAAAGTTCTCCATTCCTTCTTTTTTATGCTGAGAAAAGACACACATGCACTCGTTATAACTTAGTGGAGGCATCTCTTTAAACATTTCATTTTATGACACCTGGCTGGGCATGTGACTTATAGTGGGCATAAAGATGATTGTCAACGTCTAAAAAAAGAAAAGGCAGGCCTGCCTTGCCTTTACCTCAACGGCTCTCTCTCTCTCTCTCTCTCTCTCTCTCTCTCTCGTTGACGTGGCAGTTGACAGCATCGCCTGTGGATTTCTCTGCAGATGTGGTTTCTCTCTCTCTCCCGTGTCTTTTTATTTTGTTGCTTCCATCCTCGCCTGTCCCTCCCCCCACACTGTCTCTTTCTTAATCTTTTTCCTCTGATATTCTCACTTGTGTGCCTAATCATGTGTGTGTTTTTTGTTTCTCGTGTGCGTGTGTGTGTGTGCAAATTTGTAAAGGACTTCTAAGCCAACTGCCTGTGTGATGTTCAGCCAGCTCTTCCTGACACACTCTCCGAATACTTCTTTGGCTCTATTGCTGTGGATAAAAGTTGTGGAGCTGCAGAAATACAGCTGCATGCGTGTCCCTGACTGAGGCTGGATCTGCCAGCACCGTCACAGAGCTCACAGAGCCAGGCCTCAGCTCAGACCTTTGAGTTTTAGGGAGTTTTTACAGAGCTAAAAACAGCTCGAGCTGATCCTGACCTGTAGAGACGGAACCAATCCAGCCGTGTGCAGTTTAACTGTGGATGGAACGACACCTGTGCATTTGTGCCACATGCACATGTGTCTTTTATTGTCCCGTTAAACTGCAGGATGGACTCTGTCCTGTTGGAGTGGAAAGGGAGAAAGTCAGCACTTAACCTTACTTCAAATGTGGAAAAACAATGAAATCATTGTAACTTGGAAAGGTGGCTGGTTGGTTTCTCTCCTGCAGTCATGAAGCATGTATTTTAGTTCCATTGGATTGCTTAGAATTGGCACCCTGTCTGGTTTGTTTCCTGTTTTTCTCCTCCTAGTCTCTACATAATAAATATGTATGCATGCAATGATTTAATACAGGACACATGCTTACCTGAATAGAAAGTTTTTAGCTTCTCTGCATCGATAATATGTGACCCAGTCTTTTAATGACCACCATCATGCAATGGTGTTCAAAAGTTCATGTTCATATAATTTACCACTAACGCTTTATTTGAAGGGGTATACATACGGCTGGCATTACGCTGTCATTATTCTAACATGAAACCTGTCATTACCATTAATTAGGTGTTATGTCCAGGTATAAATTATATATTAGGTAAGTCAGGCAACAACATTTTACAAGCAATAAGTGGCAAGTGAGATCCCTGCAGAATCTTTGCTTTCCTTTATTTATTTTTTTTAACCAATATTTATTTACTGTCATTTGGGCACTTTTTGTGGAGCAATCAGGAAAATCACAGAATTTGGTAAAAAATTTAGAGTTATTTTATCAATTTCATATATATATATATATAACAACTGCCATCATGTGATATAAGCATGGGAAAGCTGTTAACCCTGCAGCAATAGTGACATTTTATTCAATTTGTGTTTTTGGAGGGTCTAAGATATCTGTAACCAAATTAGTTGGTCATTTACACAATGATTCATGTTTTTAGTGTAATTTTTACTTTCTCCTGTCAGCCAAATTGGAGGCACTGAAGGACCATATTTTTTGGTTTTTGTGAAGAAAAAAAAAAACACAAATTCAAACAAAATCCTGAATGTTAAGCAATTGGTCAAACTACTGCAACTAATTTTCCAAACTTGGCCCGCGTGCCTTGAGATTGACATATGTGATTTAGAGGTTCCAATTGGAAAGCAAGACCTTTCGACCATGTCGAGAACATACAAACTCCACACACAAAAGACGCTGTTGTCCTCCCTGTTAATACTTAGACGTATTTTAAATGTCCTATGCTAAATACATCATGGGCCTTAAAACATGATAAAATGCTCAAATGTGTTTCCTGCAGCCTATGCTTTGATGTTCATTAGTTGTAAATCTAATGTTTTCAGCAGTCATCCAGAACATAAAATTCTGTTAGTGCACATGTACCAATTCCTGCTCCACTCCATTAAAATGATGCTACTCAAGTAACACTGATGTGATCCCAGCAGCTGTGAAAATGACATGAGATAGTGAAGAATGTTAAGTAAGGTACAAATATTCCCTTAATCCCAGCTACATTGTAAAACCACGTGGGAGAAAGCTTTAGAAAAAAAAAAGTGATTAGCAGTGAATTTGTGGATTTGATGACAGAGGAGACAGAACAGACCTCATTAAGATGGAGAAAGCAACATCCAACGTGCGCACCTGCTTGTAAATGCAAGCATGAACAATCCCCTCAGCAGCAGAAGCAGGAGCACCTCCAGCACTAACTCCTATTATCCACAACAGAGCAGAAAAACATCATCTGTGAAGTCACGTCAGAAATTCACAGCGCACGTCGGGAGATAAAAATGAGGTTAAAAAAACAGTTGTAACATTTCTCAAACACTGCATTGTGCTTTGTTTTCTGAGTTTGTTTGTGTTTCAGGTGTTACAGGTCGATGTGGAATCATCTGTTTTTCTTGTTACTATATGTTTGGCTAGAGGCAACACAGCAGCTTTACTGAATTTCTCTTCAACTCTTTTGGCAAGTGTTAAAACTGGTAAATACCTCTCACAGTTTCATACAGCTTTTCTGCAACCTCTTTCTGCTCAAATTACACTGGGGCATTTCAAATAAATAAATGTTAAACAATGCTCTTACTATCAGACTTTAGACAGAAAAAGCAATGTAGTGATTTATAGAGTGCATCCATCCAAGACTTAAGATAGCTACTAGCATATTAGTGATTGTATCACATGATAGCAGAAGTCTGTCTACAGAAATTTCCTGGTGATAGATAGATTAGACAGCCTTGAATGGCTGGCTTTGGGAGCCAAAAGAAGATAAGCAATGTGTTTTCAATTCAGGCTATGTCAAATTCAATAGCCTTGTGTCCCGGGTCTCTCTGCATTTATCCAATAAGGTGGCCTTTTAACTCGCAAGCCGGGCACTCAACTTCTCCAAGTTGGTTTCAATTCTGCGTAAACAATAAAAAACAGCTCCTGCTTGCTTTTGAGTTAATTCATCTCATGATTCTGAGTGTTGAGAGCCCTGCCCCATCCTTCAGAAATGACTGGCAGCCTTCCCAAAACAGTAATACGGACTTTGCGATAGGTCAGAAAGCTGCCAGCTCCAATCAGCAGTGTATCGACAGACACACAACCCGCCACTTGTTCCAACGGTTCAGTGCATATCCAGCCGCAAACGTCCCGCTTGGACATGGGGGCTCACCACTGCCCAATCTTTTTGTTGAAAAAAATTGATCAATTGCATTGACAGACAAACTGTTCAATTTTCTAATTCCAGTTTTGGATGAGATGCAAAGAGAGGCTCCTATTAGATTTACAAGGAGCAATGACAGAAAATGCGACCACCTTTGTCGAGATGCCGAAGGGAAGACAATATTGATTTGATATGGGGGGCTGCTAAAAAGAACAAGAACAAAACCACATTACACAGACATCTACCTATGATGCAAGAAAGGTCTGTGTGTGTGTGCGTGTTTGTGGAGCGAATATTGTCTGTACAACCTCAGACTTTGTCAACGGCTTCCAAATACCCCGAGTTTGTGCATTCGTTATCCGTTATTTTGGAGTAATTTGGTCATTTCAAAATATTTATTTTGATTTTATTTCGGCTTGACGACACATTCATGTTCACCCAGAAGTGAAATCTATTCAGCTTTTGACCTCAGTGTGTGAGGGGGCACAAGCGCACCATCTATATCTATTTCACTGCACAGCTCCTAACAGTGGCGAGCGAGAGTCAAGTGTGCTGCCAGAGCCAATCGTTGCGCACACAGCCAAGCAGACACGGACTGCAAACACACGAGTGAGAGGGAAGAAGATAGTTTAGACCAGAGAGGGGGAGGGGCGTCTGAGCAGCCGTGCGCACACTGATTTACTAGCAAAGCTCTCAAGTCTCACTGATTGGGCCTGATGAGAGTCACTAACGTGCATGCTGTGCGCGGCTGAAGCCCGTATGTGTGTGTGAACCACGGAGTAGTGAGTCACAAACGCACACACACACACCAAACAACAACAAAAATATGAAAATGACTCAAAATGCACAAAACTACAGTAAAAAAGATTTAAAAAAAAATAAAATAATTACTCCTGAATCACACTACAATGGCAACAAAAAACTATAATTATACAAAAAATGCACAAAAACACAACAGAAAGGTACAAAAATACACATAATGACGTAAAACAAAATGACAACAGAAATGCCCAAAAATATACAAAAAGGCTCCAAAAACACACAAAATGACTCCAAAAAACATACATTACAGAGAAATACACCAAACGACAACAAAAATATGAGAATGACTCAAAATACACAAAACTAAATATTTATACAAAAAAATACACAAAATGACAACAGAAATGCACAAAACTACACTAAAAAATATACAAAAATACACAAAATGGCTCCAGAATCACACTGCAATGGCAACAAAAAACAATAATTATATAAAAAATGCACAAAAACACAACAGAAAGATACAAAAATACACATGACTCCAAAAATCTTACACTACAAAAAATACACCAAACAAAAAAAATATAAAAATGAGTAAAAACAACAACAAACACATTTATCATGTGCATGTACCATAGGATTAATCCGGGGAAATCGCACAAGCTTTTTTTATTTTGCACCCACAAATTTACCCCTTTATAATAGCACAGAGTACAGAGTATGTACACCTCTTTGTACATCCAACCTTCAAACACATACTCATTTGGCCATAACTGACAACTCTACTTAAGCTCCCACTATATGAATACATACTTCAACGGGCACTGTACTAGTCTGTCTATAAAGCAAGAAAGGTCTGTGTGTGTGTGTGTGTGTGTGTTTGTGGAGTGGATTTCTCCCCGACGTGGTGTCTGGTCGACCTGAAACTTTGTCAACGGCTGTGTCTGTGCATCCGTTATTTTGGAGTAATTTGGTGTTGGCAAAACGTACATTTTAATTTTAAGATTACGGCTCCCTCTCAGTATTGAGCGCGGTACTTTCGGTTCCGGTTCAGACGTCACTGTGTCGCAGTTTGTTTGGGTTTAAGATATAAGGTCAATATTAAAAATGTTTTTGGACTGCTAAAAGTTAATTAAGTTAATATTTCATGGTTATTTAAAATTATTATCATGACCCCAAACTTCCTTTAAATCACGGGCCACGGAGTCCACTTCCTCCTCCATCTCCATGACTGTGCGCAGCGGCACCATATCACAAACTATCTGGATCTCCAGACAGAGGAATATAACTTTTTTGTGAGCGGTTGGGTCCACAACACGGCTCCACAATGATTATTGTTTGTTCTGCTTAAGGGTGAGTGATATACTAGCAAAGCTCTCAAGTCGGAGTGGGTGCGCGCGCATGTGTGTGTGAGAGTGGCAGTGCCACAGTCTGAGTTTACCTCCGTACTGAGATTCTCTTACAAAATATGCAATTGTCATGATCAGATTTATATTAATACAACAGTTTACTATTGTGAAGTTACATTAGGTTAACTGTTGTTTATTGCAATGTATATTTTAATCAGGTTTTTTTGGAAAATAAATAATTCCTTTTCGTATTGAGTTTTATTATAATCATGTTTTATTGGAAAATAAACTATTCCTCTTTGTACTGAGATTGCTGCATGAGACACTATTACTTACTCAAGTTGTTGACTAAGATTGCCATACTGAGCTTGCCATGGGAAATTAATGAAAGGAAGAATACATTCTAAAAAGGATTTTCCCCAAGAAAAGGAGCCATGCACTAAGAAATGTTGAATACTAAATAAATACTTTTATTTCTACAAATTTATGTCTTTTATCATATTCTACCTAAACCGCCTCATTGGTACAAACTTAATTTATCAATTGATCATGCGCATGTCCCATAGAATTAAACCAGAGATATCACACACGCTATTTTACCTTGCACCCACAACTAAAACCCATTTATAACACTACAGAGTATGTACACCTCTTTGTACTTTGTACATCCAACCTTCAAACACATACTCATTTGGCCATAATTGACAACTCTACGTAAGCTCCCACATGATACATACTTCCAATGGGCACCGTACTAGTGATTAGAAAAAGCAGATTGAAAGATGCAAACCTGCAAACACTTTTACCTTTTTGTACACAATCATTAACTAAACTTTCAATAAAACCTTTCACTAATCACTGTCAGCAGTTCATACTGTAACAGTAAACTTATTGAAATCCGTTACACCCGCAAATCTTTTTAAGCCAAAAATAAGTCCCACAAACACATGATCGGCTTCAAGAACCCATGTGACCCAGTATGATAAGCAGGTATTTTTGGATAAATGGGAATTTTAATTTATGGATAAAGCTCCCTGTGACCCAGTTTGTTCTGGATAATTCCTGACATCTCAGTTAAAGATTTAGGAGGAGAGGGTGATGATGTGTTTAAACCATGGCAGGCATTCCTTCCGTAATAAATACTGAAGTGAGGTTTAATTGTGAGTATGTCAGTGCTGAGTTATGTTTGTGCTGCTGTTGTTGATGTTGTTGATGATAGTTCTGGTTGCTTTTGTGGGAGAGAGCTGAAGTTTGATGAGAGAGTTAGCTAACTGCGGTTAGCCTTTTGTTTACTGTTGTTTAGTCTGGAGTATTTCAGTGTTGCCTCAGTCACATAATTATAATGGAGGCATTGAGAGAATTGCAGTAATGACTTGTTCATGTTTGAAAACTTTATAGTAGAGATAGGGCAACTTTGATAAAAGTCAGAGGATAATTCTTGAAAAGTATGAAGAAATAAAATCCATAACTCAGGCTAAAAACAACACTGTTGCTGGAACAAAAACAGGAAGGAATGAATGCTGGCAGGGAATTTCAGGCTGTTAATGCATACATTTGTGAAATTGTACAACAATGATCCATCGTACATGAAATGGACACACTGATAAGTTTCACACACCATTTTCTATTCACGTAGCCCCCTAATTTTGGTGGCAGTCAATGGCTTCATGCCTCATTCAGTATATCGTTCAGTAAGCCTACATCATATGGCAGAGATTATTTGTATTTTATACAGCCTACGTTATTTTGCAAGACTGAGGCTCTCAGCATTACCAACAGCGTAGATACAGTATATGAACAAATTAATGAATTAATGAGGCTCCATCAGCTGACAAATGTTGGTCAGTCCATCAGATGAAGATCTATCTATATTTTTCCTGTAAAATGTCAATGGGTAAACAAATGGATTACATTAAGGGTGTAACGGTTTTTCCATTCGATTGATAAGTCGATTTATGTTTCTACGATCCAACTGCAACAATCTGTGCTTGGCATTTTGGCTAAAAAGTTACTGAACCGCTATCAAGTCACTGAATTGTTTTGAATGGAATTGTTCTAAATCATTTGACTCACGTTAATTGGTACCAGGTAGTACCAAAGGAATTCTTTCGGGACCTAAAAAAGTACAGAATTCGGTACCCATCCCTAGGTATGTGCAAAGCTAACCACCAACTTGTTGTGGTGCCTCTCTATTCCCCAATGGAGAGGCATTTCCCTAACCCCTGTGTATGTGTGTGTGTGTGGTCAGTGAATGTAGGAAGTGCAAATAAAAGGCGTTGGGCGGGGAGACTTGAGCAATATGGGTGTATGCAATGCATTCACTCCGGAGGGTAGAGGGCAGAGGCCGTCCCCTCTGGGTGGTGGTGTTGAGATGCATCAAAAATTGGAGGGATTGGCAGGGTGAATTCAGGGAGTTGTGCTGCCCCCTCCACCCTCAGCCTCACTATCCAACCCCCCAAGGGTTGGATTAGTAAGTGTGGTTCAAGATATAGGCCAGACCAGTTGTAGTAAGGTGTCCCAGTAGACTAGTCATATGTTGGATTACCGGAGAGATATAGATGGTGCGGACAGGCACACAACAATGCGCCAAGCAGCAAACATGAAAAACACCAGCCTCACGGCACACCATGGCACCCACCCCAAGCACAAATGGGTGCCACTGCCAACCACATCCCCCCGGGATCCAGTGGGTATTCCACACTGCAGAGACACCATAAAGGAGACACCAATAGCCACACCAGCACCAACACAGGCCCGCATGGCTCCCACATTACACAACGCCGTGCGCTGGGAGGTGGCACCAAGCTGCCAGCACCACTCCGCCCGAAGCAGCCCGGCGTCACACCAAGGACTCAATCCTTGGGTTAGGGCCCATGAAGCCCCCAGAGAATTACAGGGCAACCAGTTTCCCATGTCTGCTGAATAGGCTGTTCATAATAAAATTAGTATGCTTACCTAAAATTCAGCCAAATGTAATGTTTTTAGGTAACATTCGTTACTAAAAGCTAATACTTGGTTCTCTGCTTTGAAATCTCTCAACCTGATCAGGGTGCGTGTCTCCTGCAACCTCTGAAGTTACTTAGCATGCAGTAACCGACCTCAGGAATGTTCTTCAATCAACCTTAATTATAGTTTCCGAGACTCTGCTGCTTCTCAGTCAGCTGTTAATCCACGTATCAGGTTCAAAAGTTCATAACGCCGTTTCTTCAGACGGCCAGGGCCTCCGAAACACCTTCTGAGTCATACTAAATAGCTCACACACCCACGCAACTCTAACTCATCACATGTTTGTCTATGTGGCCACATTCATTGAATACATGTCTCAATTCCACTATTTATTTGTTGCTCATCTACATTTGGAATTGTGTTTTTGTGATGCTTCATATCCACAGGAGAGAGTCATAACTAAGATATTGGCACCTGTAGCTGCATCTGCAATGTGCCAATGTTTTCTAAGAAATGTTTTCTAAGATATATGGAGGGCATAATCATTGGGATTCCCCCCAAAAATAGGAAAAACAAACCTATCCAGAGCAAGTCAAACACACATGTGGAGCACGGATGTTATCGGCATAGTTTGGACGAGCTGCTGAATACCTTTTTTTCAAACATTATGTGCTGGATAAGAGTGTGTTGGTCTGGTCAGTAAAGTCTAAAAGGAGAAAAACTCATTTGTACACTTATTCTTCCACAAACACACAACTTCACCAAACCTCTTTTATACACGGACAACTGAGATACATTTTTGTGAGGAATGACAATCTTAACTGGAAATTTTGAATGTCTAATACCATAGTCCACCAACATACATAGGCAAGTTATACCTTTTTTGACTGTTGGAGTAAACACAGACACAATGGAAGAGCTCAATTTCCATCAGGGATCATTGTCAATGTGTTTGCAGGAAATCAAACCTGGGTCTTCTCTTTTAGCGCAAGCTTTGCTAGCAAATATTTCCTCACCCCCCAACCAATGTCTTTGTTGTTTATCCTAACCAGACATAAATATTGCCACAGATAAAAAACATTAGGAAGGAAGTATTCTGCAGATATTGTCATTCAGCCAAAATCTGACTTGCCAATAATGTTTTAAGCAAACAGCATATGGATATCTTTCAAATTTTCTTTCAATTATGAAACACCATTAAGATGGAGCATAAATAAACCGTGATAGACTAAATATTCAATAATTTGAATTTTTTCATGCTTTAATAAATGTTAGTCAATAATATCTCTGCCATTATGCAAATCTGGTTTCCTGTGTGAAACCCAATGAGAATATGAGAGAAAAAGAGCCATCAGAAACTGTGATTTGATGACAAGTTGGAAAAGAAACTGGGAATCAAGACACATAAGTGAGTGAGATAGTGTATTTTGTGTGTGTGTGTGTGTGTGTGTTTAGTTGGAGGGCAATTGTCTCTGAAAATCGATCGCTACAGAGCTGAGCAGCATCTGGTACTGACAGCTTCCTCAGTGGCCGGCTGCTGCTGCTTTCATTTCTTTCCTCCGTCTTTGTTGCCGTACCATCTATGCCTTCCCTCACTGGTCTCAATACGTCCCACAGAAATCCGTGAGGCAACTATGAGAGAGCATGTGTGCCTGCCTGAATGTGAAACAGATCATTTCTGTTGTGTTTGTAACCATTAGATACCACAGTAGTACATCATTTCCTTTTAGAAAAACAAGTGCAGATCATCAGCACATTTAACCTATTATTCTGGTTAGACTGTTCAGGTAAAGTAGGTCCCATGATCAATCCAGTTAGTTATGCCTTGCAGTGTGGAGATGAGATGCTGCCAGATCAGATTTATGCATTTGATGCCCTCTGATTGTTGAGTTTAAACAGTAAAGCCTTTTTTTCCAGAGATGTAACCCTAAAAACTGTTTACAATAGCTTCACATAGACCTTGTTTTTCACAGGCAAAAAAGACAATGTGCAGTCTCATGTTTGTCTACACTGTCTTTAGTTTTTTTTCTGAGGAAAAGGTCACTGATCTTTGTTGTTGCTGGGCTGCATATTTCATCACTCTGTATAAAGCAAAGGGCATTATTAGCATGCAAAAACAACGTTTACGTCGACTTTGGTGAGTAATATGTAGAATGAAGGAGCTGTTCTGCAAGAGGAAAGCAGAGAAGAACAAAGGTGAGAAGAGATAATGATGCAGCCTGAGTGTTAGGCCCAGAGAAACCTCAGCAAAGACACTTTAGGGTAGATTAACTAAGAGCTGAAATAAAGGGTGCTGAATATCTTGCATGCATGAAATTATTTTAGTGGCGTTGTTTCCTTACCTGATGGGGAGGATTTACTAAGATTGTAGCACAAACCGGTGCATGTGCAGAAGTGGTTGAGACCACCCTATTTAATGAGCATTACGCACGTTCAGTATAGTGAATGTAGGAGAGGTGATTGATAAAAAATGCAAAATTGGACTTACTTGAATGAACTTAAAAACGTAATGTTATTTTTTTTTTCTTCTCTAATTTAATGTCAACTACGTTGACAGTCCCAGTTGACAAAGGCCAGACACTGCCCTATTGATCTATTGATAACATTGATCTGAGTTACTGCAGCAAGAGTGAAGTAGTCTTCAGCACTTGAGGATGAGCTACTAGGTTTGTTAAATTTGACTGCGCTTACTGCATTAATGTATTTGCATTTCCTCCCCCCAATATTTTGTGCCCCACAGCTGTTCCACCCACATTATTATATTCATTAGTGGCAAAACGCACCAATGGACTGTACACTCTATGTTGCGTGCTCTGCAGACGCAATCCTGATTGCTTGGGATTGCACCGTTTATCAGCACGTTTCTTCCCAGCCCACAAACATTTAGTAAATCTGCCCCTTTGTGTACGTTCTGTGACAAAGATCACGCAATGGCTCTTTTTAAGCAGCTACGTGATGTGTTTTGACTGCAGAAGTCAGAAGTTCACTCTCGATGAGATACTCTGACATTGTGTTTCTTTTTTTTGCTGACGTCATTTGATTGAGCTTCCAGTCCATTCATCATCCTTTCGTTCTTCCTGTGAGGCGCTCCAGAGCAACTTCACAACTTTGGAATTTGGAAAACAAGTAGATGTGCTTTTTATTAGTGTATTATCCTGTATTGGGAGCTAATGCCACTCTTTCAATTCTTTATAAACTTCTCTCTGTCACATTAAGGTAATGTTGAGGCATTTTAAATCTGATGCATTTCTTTCTTGATATTATAGGATAACTGTATTTTGAGATCTTAAAAATCTAGGTTTTGGCTGACATATGTATACGCATAACAAGACACATCCCAGTCACACCCACGAGATATTTCTGACATACGGTACGATTATAGTGTCCTGACAAGAGCTTCTTTGACATGAGTACATTATATTATTACTATTAGGATTTCAATCTACTTGATTATGTTCATTTTAGTCATCAATTAACTTTATTTTCAAATGTGTACAAAAATATGAAAAAAAGAAAAGCATAGCTAAACAAACACCAAAAAAAACTAGTGGTTGGACTCGATTAGAAATAAATCTAATTCATTGGAGACTTTGTAATTAATTCATCTCAATTAATCCCCTAACAATATTTAACACGAGCTGCAATGTTTTTAAATTTAGATGGATTTTGGTATATGACTGAGTCATAAAAAACACAATAAATGAGCTTCAAACAACAAAAATTATGTTTATTTTATCACTGAGTGCAAACACAATATGCAATATGAATAAAGAATATTATGATTGTTTCACAAAGCACACTTTTTAAAATTATAGTAAGTTATATTCATGCTTTTCCAGATTTATTTTGTAAACTTTCTAAAACCAATAGTTTTTGTGTATTAAAATAAAAAAACTGCATTTAGTACAGTATTCCAGAGAAGTGGGTACTGAACATTGTTCGGATATACTGTATGTGGAATGAAATAAACTGACAACAATTTTTTTTTTAAATAGTCATTCTACATTCAGTAGCAGTTGATAAATTGCTATCTGCAGCACCGCTTCTAGCCCCGCCCACATCCTCTACCACCAAGAGTGGTCGACTGTCCTCTAAAATCATTTATATAGTGACTTTGTTCATTTGTCACTCATGGACTTATTTGTTTTGGCTCTGAACCTTGTCATCTTGTCCAGCGTGTCTGGGCGACGGCTCGCAACATTGTCCGTGCTAGCTGCTACGTGTTTAGCACTGAGGTGGTAGTGGAGACTGGAGGAACTTGGCTTTTGTTTTCTGCAACAGCAACAACTTCTCAGGTTCACCTGTTTCTTGTGTTGTTGTCTGTGCATCAGTATTAAGGGTATACCGGGGACTCGTGAGATGAGAAAGTTGGAGCACATAAACAAACAAAACAAACAAACAAACAAACAAAAAAACAAACAAACAAAAAAACACTTAACTACGTTGTTTTTTGGGTGTTATTTTTCTGTAATTAATAAATCGCAATTAACACGATAAAGACCCAGCACTAAAAAATCAAAAACAAAAAATAACTCAAGAATTGAACTAGCTCTAGCTTATCTTATTTGGAGCCTTAGGGAAAAACATCCTCCAAAAACTCATGCTCAGAGCATGAATAACACGGTGATAGACAGCAGAGAGGTTGTCAATATGGGTTGTGTAAGCAGCCCCCTCCTGTTACACAACCAGTGAGGGCACCTGGACTGGCAGGCATGCAATCCATTGTTCTTGGGTGTTTGTTGTCAGAAACCAGCCTATTATTCTGACCCCTGCCTAGGGCCGGAGTGGGACTCATTTTCAGCCCTGGAGCTTCATGTCCAAACAGCTTACTTCAGACAAGTCAGTCTACGCTTGTTCACTGCCCAATGCGTAGACATCCTACACATACGCCTCTGATGGCGTAGAAATACTATGCATCATTTGCCCAGTGTTTTCTATGAGGCATACATCAGGTCACGTGATCACCTGTCAGCTCCGTTTCAGAAAGGAAAAACATGGCTGACATTTGTTAAAGTTTCACTGGAAATTGCTGTTGCTTTAGCTTGGTTTTTATAACATTTATAGTGAGAAATGCACTCTAAACTTTCATAGTATCCATTCGATTTATGTATACGATCCGTAGTTTGTTCGTATCGACGTACATTCTTCCTGCTTTATCCTATTGCTATGGTGTTGCTACGAGAACTGAGAACGTACCGGAAATGATGTTGAATTACAGACCCTTGTTTAGTATTTAAACCATGTTGTTTACGTGAATTATTTCTTTATTATTATCAATTTCATTATTTACATTAATTTACATTTGATATATTTCCACATCTCAAGACTAAAGTGTAGTATAAATAGTTTAAGACTATTTGAAATCTTGTAATCATGTAACAATGTAAATAAAGTTTTTTTTTTGTGATGTTAGTTATCATAAAACAATGTTTATTTGTTAGACAGGCACTAAACAATATATATATTTTTTACTTTTTAAAAGAAACTGTATTTTATAAGATATTTAACCTATTTCTGTTAAAAATTCAAGGATTTTTATTTGTGCGGATGAACATGTACAGTACATGATGAAATAACATCCTTACATTTCCTGTTAAACCCGTAAAAAAATAATAGTGTAAAAGAATAAAGATTCAAAAATGAATAAAAATGGAAATGGAAAAACACCAGTAATATAAATAGAATATATACAAAAATAATACAAATATACAATAATAATACAATAAAATACAAAAACAATATAACCCCAACAGCAGCAGCATTAAAAAAAAGAATTGAATAGAATATTTGTATTATTCCGACAAGATATTTGTGTTTGCTCCAAAGGCTAAAGAAAATAATTTCAAATGTTAAATAATATCTACCCATGTGATGGTTCCACATCAAATGTTTAATATTGATTTTGATAACTGTTCATTTTCTGATATTATATGTGAGACCATTTAGTTTTTAAAATATATATATAGACAAACCATGTTTTTACATTTACTAAGTCAATTAAAAATATTTAAAAACAACACAAAATTTGTGGGATGTCCTACATTATTGTGATTTCGTTTTTTGTGTGACTATAATTATAAAACTAAATAATTTATTCAGTATTTGTCTTTAAGGCTGTAAATAATCATATATATATGGAAATGAGCTTCTTGTAGTGCTGAAATAGCAGGGCATACTAATAGCAGTTGTCAATACTCATTAGCATATGCTATAGAAACAAGTCACACAGTTGGTCCTAAATGTGTGAAAATCAGTGACGTGATGTGAGCACTAGGGTTGGGTAGGCAGGGCGTTGCAAATCGAGCCCACCAATGTCGACACCATTGACAATTTCATATGTTTCAGCTGGCAACTGTTAATCGAACAAAGTCAACATCATAACACACCATTAAAGAAACAAACAATTATTTAATATAGCCTCCATACTCTCCCAACAAGATATATCTCATGACACGGCAGTGCATCCGTTGTTTGTGTTGGAAACACAGAAACACGGAGAAAATGACAACAACAACAACTTGGAAAGCCTCAGTGAGGAGCATCCACAAAGCCAATCCTACCATTGACTGTGGAAAGTACAAACATTTCTGACCTTACCTTTGCTGAAGGTCTGATAGCTCAGGTGTTGGTCTTCCATCTTTGAAGCTGCAAATAATCAAAATATCAGTTTCAACCTTGGTAGGCACTGCCTACCTTGCCTACCCTGACTGCACGTCACTAGTGAAATGCTCCGAAAGACAAGTTGTCATTTTTCTTGCTCGTGCTGTTAGCGTTGGAACAAAGACAAATGTTTAAGGGAACTCCAAATAGCTCACGTAGCTGTTTGAGGCCTCGCGGTACATGAAGCCTGTTATTCTTTTGATCCTGTTGCTCTTTTGTTCTGATTTTGCTTCTACAGTAGATACACACCTGAAACTTGAACTTTGAATCTTTGAATTAACATGGCTAACAAAAGCAGATTATTATGAAGAATAGTGAACAGCTATTACCAGCAAAGCAACACTGTTATTTTGATGATGTTGTTTTGTTTGAGCCTCTCATGATCAAATGTAGAAAAATGAATCATTCTCTGGATAAAAGGCATGACTGAGAGGATCTGTTGCACTTCAGAGGGAGAATGAGGTTGGACGAGGAGCAGAAGTAAATGCCTCAGAGGGGAGAAGGGTTAGAGTGACATTGAAAGGCTGGAAGGAGACATTGTCTTTGCTCTCTTGAGCTACTCGTCCTAACCCAGTGCACATAAGGTACCTCTTGCTCTAATGATTGCCCCACACACTTCATGACTTCTTCATGCCAAAATCAACAGCTTCTGAAAAATGTTATATAATGATGACACAACAGATTAGTATGGATGTTACTCAGCCAAAAACAGACCTGACACAGACTGATTGCTGTTTCTTTAAATAACTTCTGCTTTTCGGCTTGATGTGCTCCTATCATACAGTACACCCAGAGCACCGTATCAGATCTATATTTTAAACAGTCCGTGCGCAGAATAGATAAAGGCATCACAAATGACACTCTTGTCTCATAAACCAGGCAGCGTTGTTCATAAATTATTGCTTGCCAGGGAGAGCTGTGACCCTGAGGGTTTGGAAGGAGACCTTTAGCTGAGCAGAGACCGCTTTACACCTGTAATATAAATTAAATGTGGGCAGGAGAGGGGAAAAGGGATGGACACCTGAACCTCATCGGCATGGCTGTAGCAGCAGCATGACTTTAAAGGCTCATGATTTATTAGTGGCAGCAGGAGCATGGCTAAGTCCTTCAGTGACCTTACAGAAATGTTTTGTACTAGGAAATGGTCTGTTTGTTGGCAAAATAAGGAAAAAAAAAGTCCTACCTGATCATCTTTGGTGTCACCTTTCTTGATTAGCATTTCTTTATCTATAAGGGGAAGTAAAACACTTTGAAGAATAAATATATTTTGATTGCATGTTTTGTTGTTAGCTTTGTGTTTTCTTTTTTTTTTGTTAATTAGAGCAATGCAAGCCCTTTAAACGTAGAAATTATTAGGCCTGGGATCTGCCATCTTCTGTGTGACATCACTGAGTGACACGAGCTGTTATGCAACGTCACACATGGCATTTTGTTAAGATGGGTACAATCTTCTGTTAAAGACCCCCCACATGAAGGTAAAAATCAGGCATAAAGCAGTTCTAATTATATTGTGTGCAGTTTGCTCCAATAATATTAAAGCAACACACTACACACGTAACTATTCTGTCCCACCAGCCATCTTCTTCTCCAAACCACAAAAATCTTGTGCTCAAACAAGATCTAACAACATATTAGTGCTGCGTTCCAAAAAACGTGACTTTGGATTTTCCGAACTCCTGTTCGAAAAAGAGTTACGCCATATGAAGTCAGAGCTCCTAATCGGTAAAATCAGTTCTCGATTGGCTACGTTCCATTCCACGTCACAAATCACTGGCTAAGTCTGGAGTGGTTGGTTTTCCCCACATACAGAGAGTTTTGGTCCTAAATATAGACCCATTTCAATGTGGACAAACATGAGACACATGAATGACGTGTGTGCGCATACTCTGTGCAGAAACCGTGTTGTTTACATACTGTATGTGGCGCATGAAAAATTGAAAAATGGCAATGAATGAACTGGTGTTAAGGCTTGAACATAGTTTGTTGTATGTTGAAATCTTGTCACCTGAGGACGTGGCCATACAGGTGAATGATATGCAGCATTACTAAAAACGAGTGGGCATCCGATGCGTGCTCCTGGCCTGATGTTCAATGGCCAGACATTTATACATATCTGATAGAAAAACCCAGTGTATATATGAAAGAAAACCTAAAAGCATACAAGTCTCTAGATGCTTATAACTACTTGTTTTGAACGGGCAGGTAGGCGGGCTGCTGTACTCATGTTACCAAAGTTTTCCGTGTATTTCCGGGTATTCTGATTCATATCAGCCCATTTACTACTTTTTATGGTCACTTTTAACTGGATCCAGACTGAGATAGTGCTCCGTCTGCTCCAGTGCATCATAGCCTCAGCACTGATTACGTCGACATGATGCCTTCTGAACAAACGTAACGTGGTTATTTGGCAACTTGATGCTGTTTAATTCTATCATAAACCGGCTGATTTTTACTTAATCCGGAATATTCCAGCGCTCTCTCTCTTCGTGTGTGTGTGTGTGTCAGCCTCTGTTTGATAGCACGCAACCATAAGTCTCATCCATTCTTTTGAAAAGGGTGCCCATCAGCCGGTATCTCTGTCCGACCTGAAACATTGTCAATGGCTTCCACATAGCCCAAATGTGTGCATCCGCTATTTTGGAGTAATTTGGTGTGGCAAAACGTTCATTTTAATTTTATTTTGAGATTACGGCTCCTTCACGGGATTTGGGCGGCACTTCCGGTTCCGGTTCATCAGGTTCATGATGTCACTGTGTCGCAGTTTGTTTGGGTTTAAAAAATGTCAATATTAAAAAAAAAATTGTTCTGCTAAAAGTTATTTAAATTAATATTTCATGGTTATTCAAAATTGCTTTGGTGTTTTTTTCCTAACAGAGACAGGGTCTATTTTATTGTTTTTGTTTGTGATATTTATTAAAGTGCAATTTTTTGAGTTGACTGCATTTGAAAGGGTGTACTTGCGTTAATATGATATGTTATCATTACATTAGTGGTTCATTTGGACTAAAAAAAATGTCGACAATAACATTGTTTATCGGCAATAATTTGTGAGACAAAATCTGTTATCAGCACAGGCCTAGTTACATGTAAAGATATCTGGCTTTCCTTAACTTTGTGCCTAATAAAAATGTGTCACTTTCTCAATGTGAGGAAAAAACCATGAGCCATTCTGCAAGCTTCCTTTGGCCCAATTAAAAAATCATGATTTAATTTAAGCTTGTAGAAAAATTCAAACAAAGCCATCATTAAAAATTCACTGGGATCTCACTGTCAGCCATTTGTAAATACATCATTGGTATTGCAGAGGCAGAGAAGCACTTCAGAAATGAAACATGGAGCAGGAGCTTGATCTCTGATGTTGGTGTCAAGGGCAGAGCCATCCACTTGGTTCACACAACGGCCTTTTCAAAGGTTTACAGTTTGGAATTTAATATAAACATTTTAACCAGTGCTCTGCTGTCCGTCCTCAGATAGTCTGAAATTCACCACTTCATTGCTGCAGTTGCTCTGTGCTCACATTTTAATGAATGGCCGGCTGTTAAAAATGACCTTTATGAGCTGCAAACACTTTCATTTTGCAAACTCTTCTCATTGTCTCGTTCTTCTACATGCACACGCAAAATCCCACCTTTACACAAAGATGGTGTGCTTTCCCAGGTTTCCATGGTAACCTGCAGTGAGAGAACAGGGAATTCAAGGACAGGTGTGGTTTGCAGATGTGCGATCCTTGATTCAAGCTGTACATACACAGAGCCACGATCAGACCACGATCGCATCCTTCTCTCACACTTGTTCTTAGAATCTGTAAAGGAGTCTTTCAAAAGCTTCTGTTTTTTAATACCAGATATTTCCAAGTGAGGAATATTAAACATGACATGCCGAGATATTTTTCTCGCTTTGATTGTGTTGCATCTGCAGACCAGTTTGTTTGCACCTATGTGTGTGGAGAAAGTGTGTGCCACGTGTTTGACTGCTTTTCATACCAGAGCAGACACAAACACATGCAGACATGCTCAATCCACAATCACTATTGTGGAATCTGGACTGTCCTGACTTAACTTTCCATGAAACATAAATACCCACCTATAAAATCAGAAGAAAATATGAGAAGACAATTTTTTAAGGGATGAAATGTGTGGGTAGTAGTAGACAACACAGACAAGAATGATCACTCTGTGTAAATCAGGTACTGATCTCATTGTTCCAGACTTTATCTGAGATACGGTAGAGTTTAAAAGGTCTTGCAAATGGGTATGTTTTTGTTTTTTGTTTTTTTTTTTTAAATGTACCTTTACTTCTACATTGGATTAATTAAATGAAATATTTTTTCCTGGCCTTCTTTCAGCAGTTTTTGGAATTGCCATGAAAGTTCCTGAAGTAAGCACCTCAAAATTATGATTGATGCAGTGGCTGCTGAAATTTTGCACGTCTCACTACAAATAATAAATGGTTATCCCAACAGAGGATGCAGTCTGAATGGAAACACTAATCCTTTAAAACTTCAGCATATTTTTCCTGGACTCTTCTTTGGTGTCCTTGTTTCCACAGCGAATCAACATTCAGGTTATTTGCAATTATTTGGTTTTTGGATACTTTGGTACTATAATCATACAAATAATAAAAACAGATACATACAGTATTTTTTTGCATGATGCACATAATGCCATCTTTGAATGGCACAGATACTGTAACAATATTTAGTTATGATGCTGTTGTCCTGAGCATGTGCAGTAGTTGGCTGCCATTATCTATCCCTAAAAGATATGGCAGGTTTTCTTCATTCCCATTGAATTGAGGAGCACATTGTGTCCTTGTGTACTTTGCAGCGGTCAAGGACGATGTGCAAGGAATTTAGAAATTAAAAACAAACATTACAAACACAAAAAACAAATGCAAAAAAAATGGTTTTGATGGTGCAATGGATCTTTACGATATTTAAATTGCTGATACGCGAGTTTTCACCTTCGAACTCTGAGCCCATTGACTTCCATTGAGCCAGATGTGTTTTTATTCTGAACACGGTAAACCATGGATTTAGTATAACTTCTTGGAATTAAAATACCCCTCAGAGTCAGTATAACTCATTGGAGTCAGTGTGGGCCTTGGTGTCAGTATTATTAATAGTGTAGATTGTTTTAAAAATGGCTAACAGCAGGGGGTGCTGTGGTACAGATATAAACTATTAATAATGATGTCACTGTTCCAATGTGTTTGAATGGGAATGTTTTAATTTAATTTCAATCACTTCAGGATGCCAGAACATAGGAGGATTGTCTTTACTATTCTGTTTGCTGCGGTACCCTGGTAAAGTTATTGGACAGAAATCTGTATACACTGTATATATGTATAAAATATACATGGAAAAGTTTTCCTAATTAACATGAACAACCTCCCAATTCAGCAGCCGTGATACATTCATGATTGTACATTTTGCATAAGATCTTTTCTGTATGGCTGCAGCAATGCACTCATGTATGCACCGGCTGCTCAACCCCCCCTCGCGCCCATATGTGACCCCGGGAGAATCAAGCTCCGGCTGTTGCCCGAAAGTAAATGGCAGCATCACAAACCAAAAACCTTCAGGATATATGACATGTGATTTGACAGTGCACCCGGCATCAGTGAATTGGCCCACACAAACAAAGATCAAATGTGTTATAAATAATTGTTGGGAAGATTGAGTTATCGAGAGGTAGCCATGTGCACAGATGCACAGAGAGCAACGATGTTCAGGAGGTGGGCTTCATAACATCAAAGAGACTGGAGAACTTACTTCGTCTCAGTCTGATCAATGGATGGGAGGTTTTGTGATGAACGTTATTTTTGAACTTCATAAATTTATTAAACATCAATGGTTTAAAAAAGAAAAATTGTTTCAAGCTTATTCTTCTGACATAATTCACCGACCAGTGACCCTTTGGAGGTTGTGTAGCAGACTCCAAAGGGTCAAGCCCCAAAATTGAACTGTACCTGCTTTGTTTTGTGTGGTTTTTTTAAAGAGTAATTATACCCCAAAACTAATTTGGTGTATTTTGTTGTAAAATGTAAGAGTGACTGCCCTCTATGGGTTGAAACCCAGTTATTACACGTGTTTTGCTATTGGTTGAGAACGAGATTCTGTGACGTGTGTTACTCTTGACTCCGCCCCTCCTATAAAAGCTAGCACCTATGGACTTTGATATCTGTGGTGAGTAGGTTGAATTGAGAGAAAAGTGAATAGAGAGGTATATTGAGTATTAAGTAGCTAGTTAGCATAGTATAGATTTTTCTTTGGAGATTTGATAGTATAGACTGGGCGTGTTTTGACTACTCCAGGAGCCCCGCCCATAATCAAGGCATTTTTTAAGTTTCTCCATAGTGGCAGGTCAACCAAAACCAGGGGGTTTAGTTACTCTTTAATCATGTCTGCATTTGTCATTATAGGTGGACACTACCCCGCTACCCTGAAAACAGAAACAAGCGGGTCAGACAATGGATGGATGAATGTAGATTGACGCTGCTTGTAGTGCAAAATATACATTATTCAAACTATAGTATTGCACAATTGTGACTGTCACCAGGAAGGGCAAGCTAGACTTTTTTTGTGAGAAAGGTATGAAGAGTAAATAAAAAATGTGGAGAGACAATTTAGGAGAAACATCCCAATGCTCAGATACTATAAAAAAAATAAGAGTTAACAGAGGGAGTAGATGTGTGCCACCTAGTGTGACAGAGCCATACGTCGATAACAAACATTACATTTCTATGTTATATCATGACGAAAGCTGTCCTGAAGCCACAGACATGCCTGTGTGTCCACAACAGATGTGCATGTATAAGAGCCGTTATTGAGGAATGGAGAAGCACTGACCTCGTCTTTGCGCTACGCATTTCCTGTAGGTGTGCAATATGAGTAAATGTATGAAGTCCAATAAAACTTTAGATAGGGAGTAGCAGGGAGGGACATAATGAACACGGTGAATGGTGATGCTTTAAACATCTCTGTTGGTATTCTTAGGGCAGATGATGTAAGTTAATCAGCTGCTCAGGTTGTCTAAGGCTGCATTTACACCGACGAACCGCGGTTATGACACCTTTGGAGCTACGTTGGCATTTTTAGGTTAGGTGGAGGGATCCAGTTGGGTTAGGTAGGGTTAGGGTTAGGGTTAGGGTTAAGGTTAGGCAGGGTTAGGGTTAAGGTTAGGGTTAGCGGTTAAAAGCTCTTGGATTAGTTTGCTTGGATAGTGCACCTTGTTTGGGCGGTGTGAACACGCAAACAAAGCCTAGGGCGGATCAAATATGTGTATTCTAGAGCAATTGTTTCTGCCTGTCTCGGAGTGCCTCCAATTCAAGGTCTAAAGCGATTAGGCACTGTGAACACAAAGTGCACTCGACATGGACTAAAAACAGGAAGTGTGAAAAAAGCACGGCAACTTGTTGAATGTTGTGAAAGAACAAAGTGACAAGGCAAAAGTTTCTGCACACTCATAAGCACTCGCTTTGACCCATAGTTGACAGCCTCTCATAGATAAGAGCCTCTTCTTCGGGATTCTGTTTTCTTTCTTAGAGAAGTCTGTACTCGAGCGGTTAGCTCGTGCAACTGTTTGGAGTGGAATAGAAGTTGCGCTCTGAACGCCAACTGACCCAAACCAAGGTAATAAAATTATCAGCTGTCCTCCATCCATTCAGACTGAGTCCCAGACTAAACTGGTGTTAATGCACTTTTTTGAGCTGGCAACACTATTAGACTCAAGTATGGTAGGTTATATAATATTAGGAAACGGTTATTGGTAATTAGATTTTGAAAGGAACATACTGAAAGCTGGGAGATCTCATAATGCATTAAGTACAGTCTCAAAAAGTAGACAGTTTTTGTATGTTAAGTTTCCGAGCCTCATGACTCAAAGCTAACAGTCTGAAACACTGTAAAGAATAAAAAGTTCACTTTACTAAAAAAAAATATTTGCAAACTTGTTGCCTTAAAAACTAATTTATGTTGACTTAGGTCAATTAAATCTAATTTATTTGAGTCAACATAATTACTTAACAGATTTTTTTGAGTAAAGTCAACTAAAAGGCAACTCCACTGGATATACTTAGGACTACTATAATAGGACTACTTTTATTCAATTCTTCTCTCTTTTCATTATCAAAACAAAAGTAAAAAATAGTGCTTCACCCAGCACTTCCTGTGCACCTTCTGTTTCTCTTCCCTACCTTGGTCATGCAGAGAAACTCTGTGGGTGTCTGGACTTGGCATAGGTGGCATGACAACCCATGCTTCCATATGGAAGTGTTCAGGAGATGATATAGAACATATGTGAGCCCAGCTCGCTGGCTGGGTACATATTGGAGATCACAGTGTGTCATTAGTGGCAGTGAGAATGCCTGCACTGCAGCGCAAGGGAGGAGAAGGAAGGACAGATATAATTAGGTGAAAGGAGGAAAGGGTGAATACGGAGCAAAGGAACAAGAGATGGTGCAAAGTTGTCCTGTGTGTGTGTGTGTGTGTGTGTGTGTGTGTGTGTGTGTGTGTGTGTGTGTGTGTGTGTGTGTGTGTGTGTTGTGTGTGTGGTGTGTGTGTGTGGTGTGCGTGTGTGTGTGTGCGTGTACGTGTGCATTTGAGGCCTCAAGCTGGTTAGCTTTCAGGGCTAATGTGAGCTGAGCTGAAGCAGAAAAAGCAGGTGTGCTCTCATGCTTCAATGTGCACTCTGTGTTAGCTTTGAACCAGACTCTTCGGGGACAGACTTTATTAGATTGATTTTGTCTCACCTTTTACGTAACAGTATCTGTCTGCATCATTAACTCTCTGCTTGAAAGAAGCAAAGTGCTTTTGATATCTAATGATATAAATGTTTCATAATATTTAGAGAAATGACAACCTGCTGATGTAAAGACATCTAATATCCAATAATGTCACGGGGCCTCACGGACCTCTGAATGAAAGGCAAGGCAGGGCTTTCACATTTTCCACATAGTGCTTCTCAGAGTCGGATCTGTTTTGACTGCTGCTGTCATAAGCTGGACCGTGGGATGATTTGGTCAAGCCGCAGTTATTTTCATTCGGCTTGTGAAAGTCAGCCGAGCCGAGTTTCATTCCTAGCATTGCACACTGTGAGAAATATTGCTCACAAAAAGATGGGTTCACTGCACTGAGAAGCCACACAGGGGTTTGAGCAGCAGGGCTTCCATTTATCCATCCTTCATTCAAAAGGAAGGGAACCATCACCACAACAATGTATTTACTCTAAACTCAAGTGTGGAGGAATAGTGAATAATGACTTTCCAGTAAATCATTCTTTTCAATCATGCAACATGATGGTTAGCCATTTTGGCGCACTAGCAAATTGTCACATATTTGTTTCCCAAAGTTGACCTGTAATGTATACTGTGGAGTTAGCATGTTTCCCCTGTAGAGTTGTCCCACAACTAAAAAACATGCAGGACCCGATGCAGGCGACTCACAGGAATACTCCTTTACTCAGCAATTTATTACCTTCACTGTTTTCTAGATTTGAAATGCACTCAACCCCAATTTTATTTAAATTGGCAGCTTTTTTATGAGATCAAATCAGAGTCTATGCTCCATAGATCAATGAACCAAACATAATTTACTCCAAAAGGAAAGGAAACGGGTCAAAATTGACACTTGAACATTTGTTGTCATCTCCACCCTAAACGCTCAGGTTGTTGCACATTGCATTGTGGGATGTGAAGTCTTGTAGACGGGTGCATTGATATGTTTTAGTTCATTTTGATATCCCGGGGATATTGGGAGCAAACAAGGACAAAGATGGTGTCAAGAGAATCACTGTCTTCCTTGTTTAATCTTGATATTGTTCTTGCGAGTGCCGTCAAACGATTAACATTTTTAATTTTATTTTTAATCACGATTCATTTTGATGAACTTTTTTTCATGAAACTTTGTGTACCGTGTCGTGGCAATAATGAATGGAACATATCTGCAACTCTGTTCCAGCAATGTATTGTGCTAAACAACAATAAAGGGTTCAGTAGTTGTTCAAAGTACTTTTAAAAAAAATATATAATTCCTTTACAAGGAAGCAGATATTGTTTTCGACACAAAATAGTTAAAAGTTCAGTGGACACATTTTAAAATGAGCTAGTTCAGTTCATAGTTCATATTTAACAAGTTCAGATGAACTACGGCCAGGCCCGTGGAACGTCTCCATGCCGAATAGCATGTTCGCGAGAATTCAGTCAAATGACTCGGTTCCACCGAGTAGAAAAAGGTCTCCGAGAGGCTCTTGACATCCGCTCATATAATATCCATGTCAAATTAAAGCCTGATTCAACGAGCATTTAACCAAGGAGTAGTCATTTGAAAAATGGGGTAATGGCCAATGTGCCAATGATACCACCAACGCTCCAAGCGTCGATGTGTACACATCTACACATTATACCTCCCAAATTTCAGCCCGATCCATTCACAAAAAACAGAGTATTGTTTTTAACTCGTATACACAACAACAAAAAGAACAACAACAAAGTGAGTGGCGTTTTGAGTCCGGTCGCCCGGCCTAAATAATGTTCAACTAAGTTCTTAGGTCAAGTCATCCACAAAAATAGTCTCAGGTTTTAGGAATTTGTATTAGGTTTGATAAATCTAGAATTCTACAGGTATTTGTAATACTTGGTCATATGTTTTTGTCTTTCAAATGGTTTCTTTAAGTGGAAAAGTAGAGTCTTTGCCACATTCTTGGCCGAATGTTTGAAACCGCTTTTACAGCCAGTTTCTTTTAAATCACATCCTGCTCTGCTTACTGACCCACAATCTGCACCTTTTTCATGTCCCAGCTGGACTGCTGCAGGCCACTTTGTGCTAACTTTCCAGTAATGGCTCACTATAAAACTTTCTTTCTTTTGACTATAATGATAGCGGTCCAACACAACAATGTGGGGTGTGCAGTTGTTTCAAATTGTTTTGGAATCAGCTGTATCCTTAAGAGGGTGAACACAGCAGGCAATGTACTTATACTATGTTGGCTTTTTTTATCTGAACTTTTGTACAATTTTCTGGCTTTTATGTGATACCTGCAGCCTTGTGGGTGTATTCTATAGTATTATTTTTTTCCTGTTGTTTGTTGTTATTTCATTTTATTTTGTTGTTAGTTAATATTTCCATCATTTTAGCATGGGCTTGGGTTGGGCTCGGACGCTGCGTGGTAAATGAGCGGTCAGGTGATGTATGAATCACCTCTGGTACATTAATAAATGAAATGAAATTAATTAGATTTCCTTTATTTTATCCCACAGTTGGGAAATTCACATGTTACAGCAGCCAAGACACAAAGAGGGGGAAAAACAGAAAGCAAAGTATAAATACAGTAAGAAAAAATTAAGGCAAACATAAAATGAACATTAAAAATAAAATAATTAATAAAAAAGTAAGAATGGATTGGTCAAGATAACAGTATATGATGTTGAAAACGCATTAAATGACTCGTTCTTGACTAGTTCTGGAGCTGTGTGCTGTCATATGCAGAGATGTACAGAATATGTAGAGAGTAGTTTGCTGAGCTGGTGTTGTGTTTGTTGTACCCTGCTCCCCTGTTTTCCTCGTGACTCCTTGTGCCATTTTGGATTTGAGTTTTTGTTTATTTTTGATGCCTGATTCTCTCTCTGCACTTGGGTCCTCATGCACAACGCCGAAACGTGACAGTAACGGCTTCGGGTTTAAAACGAGAGCAGCTTCATACAGGTTGGGATGGATTCAGGCCGTATTCTGTTCAGCTCGGGCGGGGCCGGGTCTAGTTTTGTTGGCCCGATTAAAACTCTGAGCGGGAGCACTTTCTCAGCCTCACTGGGAGCGAGAGAAGGCTCCGCCCATAGAGGAGTGAGAGCACACTGTGGCTGCAGACACATGGAGGGCAGCCTTCAGCCGTTGTGATTAAAACACTGTCAATCATAAAGTGTTGAATACTGGAAACACATAGTATTGTTTTGTGTTTTGATGAAGTGGTATCGCGCAACTTTTCTAGTATCGGTATACTGTCCAACCTTAGTCCTCTACACAGATGTGACTAATTCCATGTTTGTCTTCCCCACGCTACTTAAAGAAGTGCTTATCCAGCGAGCGTTTGCAGGTGCATTGTCTCGTAATGTCAGCCCCTCCTAGTCTGCTAGTGTTGTGTCTGTGATGGATTCTTGTTGGTTTTAGTGTGAACCTTTCTTTGTACTTAGTGAGTTTGATTTTTGTCTTTTTGCTTGTACGTTTACTCTTTGGATTGCACTGTGTTGGTTGTCGTTTTTTCAATTAGATAGACTTTTGGTTAATAATTCTTTCTAACAATCTGCCTCCATCACCGCAAGTGAGGCTGTCCTCTTCCCCCACTATTCTGAACACATGTAAATAACTTCCAGTCATTTTTGTAGAATCATTGGTAAAACTTGTAGGGTTTAAAAAAATGAAATTTACTATAGTTAAAGTACTGCAATGATGTTGTCACGAGTCACTGGTTTAGCTCTTAGGAAAAGGAGTATGTTCTCATTAACGGCTTTGAATACAAAGTATTTCCTAAAATGGTTATCACCGGGTCAGAAGAACAGTTGATTACAGAATGTGTGTTTTAGAAATATCGGACACTGAGGTCTGCTCAGAAGTCTTGTTTTTTATATTATTGTATTTGAATATAATGACTGACCCTTTTCTGTTCCAATAAACAGTTAAGAGTTTTAAAAATTAATGATGCCTTGAAATAGAGAAGAAAAACAGTAACAGGCCTTTGGAATAAAGTAGACAGGTCTGAGTTATTGTAAGGAAATAAAAATTTTAGGGCAGCTTTTGAAAAAAAGGTTAAAAGGCTTTTTTTTGTCTAACACATGCAAGTTAGACAAAAGCTGAAAAAAAGACAAAGTGTAAGGAAGAAAAAAAAAACCAAATGCTGGTAATGAGGGAAGATGGCGGGCGGCGGAGAGTGTCTGACACAGCTTGTTTGTTCAGGCATTGATTCGTGGCCTCCAGAGGGTGCATCTTCCATTTACCAATTTGTGTCTTTCCTCACCTCTGCCCGTCTCCCTCCTCTCTGGCGGATCATTCATTGGGAACAAACAACGGCGCTCGGGAACACCAGGCCTTCGGTTGCCAAGCAACCTCACACTGACTTGATGGAGTGGAGGCAACTTCAGAGGCCTCTGTGAGAACAAGGTTAAGGTTTTTTATTAAATTCAAGTCGTCGTCATTGTCTAACCCCTCCCACACATACACACCAACAGATGGACATGCTATATGTAACTGTGATCACATAAATACTACTGTTCCCATTTGAAACTGCTACCAGATGGCTACATGTTATTAAACTTGTCATTTAGTGTATTTCAGTCTTTTCCTGCACTTGTCAGGCTCCTTAACCCCACCCTCTGTTTTATATTATGGATGGGAAAGCACTTCCTCTCTCTCTCTCTCTCTCTCTCTGTCTCTCTCTCTTGTAAAACGTGTGGCTTTGGTAATAACAGAGAGGGTTATGAATTAAAGGGGGAAACAAACTCCCTGATTCCCTCTGTAATCCACCACCGCACCTCAAAGGGCTGGGGTTTGGATTACGGCAGTGGTTCCCAAATTTTTTACAGTCATTTGACCTGAAACCATCTACCCCCTACTCCTGTACACTAAAAAAAAAACACAATGTCATATACAATGTAGCCCTACAATGATATTTACCTAGTCTCTTGAGGAATGACATATGAAAATACACCAAACAATAACAAGAATACACAAAATGACTCCAGAATCACACTACAATGGCAACAAAAAACAGTAATTATACAAAAAAATGCACAAAAACACAACAGAAAGATACAAAAATACACATAATGACTCCAAAAAACATACTCATTTGGCCATAATTGACAACTCTACTTAAGCCCCCACTTTATGAATACATACTTCCGACGAGCACTGTACTAGCAATAATAAATGATAATATTCTGTAAGCACACAAGAAAACATTCAGACTTCTAACTTGTTTGTTTTATTCAATTAATTAGTCAACTGGCATTTTCAGTGAGAAACCAATCCCTCTTTTTTTTTGGAAAATGAATCAACCAAACCTTTGTGGATTGAACATATACCAGTAATACAACATATTCATCACCCTGAAACTTGAATACACTCATACAACTTGATTGAGAACGGTGAGGTTGAAGGTTCCACAGAACTCTTCAGTGTTTGGCTGAATTTCATTTTTGTGCTCACCACTCGAGGGCAGTCTTACAGAGGCCAATGTGTAATTTGTGGCAATGCATGCAGGCTCCTGACTGCTGGTTGATTTATATTTTAGTTACCAATGTTGTCATGCTGTTTTAATTTCTATTCACGTACCTCCTATGACAATTTGTGTACCCCTGGGGCTACCCGTACCCTACTTTGAGAACCTGGGGATTAGGGAACTTGTGGTTCAGTAAAAATGGGTATAAGTGTCTGGTAGCGATTGCTAAATAAATCTGAATTTGGCAGGCAATTCCCTCCTTTGTCCGGGAACTTTAAAAACATTGATGAAATATCATGAAGTAACAAAAAAAGTTTTCCAATTCAAAGACACTTTTATGAAGATGTTTTGTCTTGCAGATGTCTGTTTAAGGTGAAAAGTAAAGTCTTGCAACATTTTGGCAGCATGTCTGAAGCCACTTTTAAGCCAGTATCTTTTAAAGCTTCTTACCGGCCCAAAATGTGCACCTTTTCATGTCCCAGCTGGACTGCCTCAGGCCACTTTGTGTTATGACTTCCTCCGCAACCTGGCCTCACTATAAAAGTTTCATTCCTTTGACTGCATTGACTGAGGTCTAACACAACAGTTCGAGGTGTGCAGTTTAAAATTTAAAGAATGTCATGTGATTCAACAATTGGAACCTAAAAAGAAAGCAATAATATCAGAATCAGAAAGGTTTATTTTGCCTAGTGCAGTTTAATAAAATAAAAAAATAAAAACTGCACAGGGAATTTGACTTGGTAGTCGGTGCGTGAAATAAACTTCAATACAAGCCAGCAGCAGCAAGCAGTGTAGCCATAATAATAATAGTGAAAAATATAAGGATAAGGGATAAAATAAAGGATTTTTTCAGCTGTATTTTTTGAATGTTTTTGCACCATTTGATGAACTGTTACCCGCTGTCACCTTGCTTTGCTGTCACTTAGCTTCTTCCTAGAAACTACAGATGAAAACTAGCCTGTAGCTATCTCTAGTCCGTGCAATACATTCATGGGCGGATTCACTAAAGGTATAGTGGTATTAAAACGTGTGCAAACGTCACTCCACGGGCTAATAAACCGTACAAACTCGTGGGCGTGCACTGTAGCTGTTCCCACTTAATGTTCTTGAAGCCAAAATACAGCATTTAGGGGCATTTCTATCTTGCAAATTTGACGTGATTTGGAGCCATTGTCTACGCAGTACGGTCCGGCGAGAGGAGCCCGGGTAAAATGCCCCGCTCATTTAGCGTAATGCCCAATCATCGGCTGTCAATCGTCGTCATATATGACGTCAAATCCCGTTTTTCAACCTCAAATAACTTATTTAAACAAACTTCACGAAATTGAGCACTTGAACACAATGTAGAGTGATAATAAGTAATAATCACAGCAGAGTTTAGGTTTGAAAATTATGTGACAAGTATTTTAACTTTACAGTTTTGACCAACATCCCATCAGTTATCACTGAGGAGGCGGGGTTTATGACCTGTATTGCAGCTAGTGAGCAGGGAGAGCTCTGAAAAAAGCTTTGTAATCCAATTAATCAAAATGATCAGTCTGCGGTGATTGTTTTAGCACAAGAAAATAGTACGACTGACAAGCAGGTGCAGACACACACGCAGAGATCGTAGCTGTAGTAGATGTTGACACAAAACACCGCAGATGAAAAAATGGCTCCAGTTCACCTTTCTAGTATAAGAAAATAATTCAAATACAACAATAGTCAATATTAACAGCCACTGAATGAGAAAATAAAAAGTGAGTAAAGTGTGTGTTTGTGTTTGTGTGTGTGTGAGGAAGAGAAAAAGCTTTACATCTGCGGCGGTGTGTTTGGAGTCTGGTGTCACTGTGGTGGAGGGTGGATGCTGCTGTGCGCGGAGCTCTGTCGCTATGGACGCACCTCTCCAGTGATGTTTTGACGTCAAACTCTGGTGCCACTTTGATGGAAGGTGCATCAGGCCAGGATCAGCTGATCAGATGCAAAATTTACGCAGCGATGGCACAATATGAGAGTGTAGTGACACAGCGCTACTCAGGAGGTCAAACCTGCTGGATGATGGTCAGTAGATCATCTTCAAATGGTGCAAACTGATTGACAGACTGTGTTGCTGCATTAACTCAGATCAATGGCGTCAACAGATCAATTGGATGATTTCTGTCCAAATCTGCCTATTTTTTCTGGATACATATATATATGTACATATATATATATATATATATATATATATATATAGTAGTAATATAGTTAATACAATATATAGTTTTCTACATTATTAAATGTTTGTGCAGCAGACACAGAAGTCCATCTCCCTCCATTTTAACTTCCTCAAATGTCTGTGCTTGTGCTCACTGACGTCTCCACAATAAATGAGCAAAACGCTCATTAAAATGGGGTGGTTTTCACCACTTCTGCACGCGCACTAATCATTGCTGCAATCTTAGTGAATTCCTTGCAGCATGTGAGGAAACTGCGTCACCAAAGGATTTATGGAAGCAACTTGTTTACCACCCTTTTTTTCAGATCTCAGTGAATCCGACCCTTATTGTCTCTCAAAACAAGCAACATAGTTTTCTGTTTTGAGGCTAACTATGTTTATCAGTCCATATGAGGAAGCAAACACCGTTAGGTATCTGGATGTTACTCCAAGTTTGTCTCTTAATATTTTCCTCAAGACTCAAACTTGCCTAAACAGCTTCAGATTTCATAGATTTTCATTGATGACCCTCAGCTTGTCCATCTGTGTGTCTTGGCCCTGCAATAGTCTGGCATCCTATTCAGGGTGCACCCTTTGGTCAAAAATCTATAATAACCTTTCAGCATATTGTAATTCTTAGTGTTCTGAGAGGACACTGGACCTCTGCGCCTGATTTTGGCTCTGTTCTCAAGCTTTAGAAATCAAGGAGTGTAAGGCTCTTTTTCAGATCAAAAATCTTTTTACAAACCAAGTGTTCCAAGAGCAGTTTGGGGTGTTACTATTGGCTGCTTGACAAAAGTCGATGCACGTTCACGTCCTATCGGTAGAGAAGGTGCAATGGCATGAGTTTTGGCAGTAAAAGTCCCCATCGCAGTTACACGGCAAAGCAAGCCAAGAAGAAATAAGGAAGACTGACGTGGAGCAGTGACAGTCTAAAGGCCTAAACATACTCAGGCAGATCGTACACAGAAAGGACCCCGCAACAGACTGGACGGACTCAAAGCCAATTTTTCGACCGTGCGCACTCTGCCGCATGTCCTGATGCGAGAGGGTTAGTGATAACAAACAAAATAAGTCGCTGTAAACCTTGGGCAAGCTTATTGTTTATTCTGACATGTTACCAGACCCTAATTAGAGTAATGTTTTCAAAACAGATCAAGAAAAAATGTGACACATGACACCTATTTGTAGCAGTAATTATTTAGTGTAGCAGCAATAATTTTTATTAGTTGTAATAATTGCGTATTTTATCTAAAATGTGACCTTTTCCTCACACAAATTGGATTTTGCTTTGAAAAAAGTATTTAATGTAAATCTTTTACAGAATACCTTTTATCAATATTTAGTACATAGCAGACTTTTTTCAAAATAAAACTTATATAACCCCGGTTCTATGAGAAATATGAGTGGGATGTCTCACTATGGGATGCAACCTATGCATGCATTCTTCAGAAGCAGTTATTTCAATCTGCTAATCCTGATTGGCCGGTGAAGCGCGTCTGTCCGCTAGGGGATCACCCACCTCTTATAAAAGGAGGACGCGGACAGGCGCGCACAATTAAAAATAAGCACCTCTTCTAATCGTTCGAGCAAGAAGGGTAGTCTAGTGAGACATCTCACTCATATTACTCATAAAACCGGGGTTATATACAGTAGTATGGTGCGCGCCTGTCCGCGTACTCCTTTTATAGGAGGTGGGTCTCCCCCTAGCTTCACCGGCCAATCAGGATTGGCAGATTGAAATAAATGCTTCTGAGGAATGCAGACAGAGTTTGCATCCCATAGTGAGACATCTCATGAAATATTATGAAATAAAACCAGAAACACATTGTGTTTCTGGTTTTATCTTGTGTAGAGTTAATAGCAGAAATGTCTCAACCATATTAACACTTGTTCCACTGGATAAAATGTAAAAATAGTATAATGGCGGATTGGTTTAAATAGTTATTATCCCCTAAATATGTTTGAAATAAAATGCAATTAAACTTAACTCTACCTAACTAAATTAATTAAGACATGACATTTTTTTTGTAAATTGGCGAATAAGCTACCGGTAATTTGGAAATTAATTCGTGGTAGTTTATGTTGCAACCCTCTGTGGCATGATCAAGGGATTTTAGGGTACAACAACACTACCAAGTGATTTTCAGCCCTGAAATATATATTTTTCTCGATATAGAGATTTTAAAGTGTGAGACCATATATACAGCGGTAGTCCCCCGCAGAGACACAGAGATGTAGACAGACACACCATTATGATCCCACTCCCACACACCTATGCAGACTTACACCTGTGAGAAACACCTTAACCAACTCAGCTGAGAAAGAGGCAGAATGCCTCAGAAATACCTGGAGGGAGGCAGTCACACACACTTTCTCCCTTTCTTCTTCTCCTTTGTGTAATAATGTTTACCGTGATTTCTTCTGGTTTAAATGTTCTCGTAAAGGAAACATTGCATTCCTTTGCAGTGAATCTCAGGGTGCAAATGTGGAAGTTACACCGTTAGAGAAAAACTGAAAAGGGTCACACTGTGAAAAATAGCTAAACTCAATGAGGAAAACAGTGAATTTTAAGATTATATATATGTAAAATATGTAAAATTAACATTGAATTTTTTTTTTTGTGTAGGCCAAAAGTGGAAACTTTAACTTGATCGAAAATTCTTACTATTGTTTCATGTGCATTGTTAAATGAAAACATTAATACTTCCACTTTCCTCTCATCATGGTTCAGTCTAGTTCATCTGAGTTTGCAATCAGCTTCCAGGAGAAGTTGCATTGATCCATTCAAATATTTAGAAAGAAAAAAAAAAATCTGAAACAGATTTGACTCAAAAACACAATTATTTAAAAGCCAAAATGTAATAGCAACAATGCTCCACATTTGTGCTGCTCTTTACTCCA
This sequence comes from Gouania willdenowi, assembly GCF_900634775.1. Classification (NCBI taxonomy): domain Eukaryota; kingdom Metazoa; phylum Chordata; class Actinopteri; order Blenniiformes; family Gobiesocidae; genus Gouania; species Gouania willdenowi. Next base: position 18,480,958 of record NC_041053.1, read on the forward strand.
TAGATAGAGTTATCTGGAATATTCCCACACCAATAAATGAACATGCTGGGCAGCGATATGCCTTTATACTTTTTTATTTGTTTTGTTAATCATGCATTTGTTTGTCTGTGACCTGCTACCATCTCACACAGTGACACCTTGGAAAATACAAATCCTTCCTAAATCAGAATTATTCATACTTCCACAATAAGTCCATATACATTTGTCTCTAAACATACCATTGTTTCCAATTAAAGTGAAGCGGTCACAGATTTGTTTCGGGTCACAACTGTTTTTATTCTCTTTCGATAAACAAAAAGAGGGTTACATTGGCATCTTTAACTTTTCCAGGTTATTTAGAGAAAACAAAAGCAGCACAAATTGGCATTTTGACCAAAAAAGCTGCTAAATGACCTAAAAAGCAGGCTCAATGCTTCACTCCAATAAGAAACAATGGGATGTCTACAGTCAAATGGGGCATCATCAATCACTTGATTTCAAGATGGCGGAACACATGCTCTAAAACAGTAAACAGTAAAGTAGCCACATTTTTAAAAGTTAATGAAAAGAATATGGTGCAAAATAATGTGTTTCTTAGGCATAGATCTTTTGATAAGTACATTTCAAAGGTTTTAGGCCACATTTGTGCTGTCTCATATAATTTATTCGTGTTTGACGTGTGGGTGGATCCTTGTTTGGTGTATTTGCAGCTCCATGTATCTTAGTCTATGAGAGGTTTACCACTATAGGCTAATAAAGCTCAACCTTTTTTGTGTAACTGAATTTAATGCTCATATGAACTGTGTTGAATTCAATCTTTCCCCAACTTACCAATAGGGGGTGGCAGACTCCACATTCAACATACGTGGCTTCTCCAAACTACTTACTATACACTGTTGGCAATGGCCATGAGCTATTTAAAGCTTTGAGCAAGAAAAGGGACACATAAAGAATTAAAAGTACCAGTTTCAGAACCTTTGAACTTTAAAGCTTGCTCCATTGGTTTTGTTGCTTTTTCTTTTGTTTCATTTCCTTTAAGACTCTGAGGAAACATGTTTTAAAACAACAAAATATAGTACAATTCTGAAGCTTAATTGAACTACCTGTGTATCATTAAATAATATGCAAATGTTGCATAGTAGGCCGGTGTCATGGTCTGAGTTCACATCGTACTGAGATTGTATATGTGCATATATGCACCTGCGCGCATATGCGCTCTACAGAAAAATTATTCTTTGCTAAAAAATGTTTTGTTTATTTTTGTTTTCAAAGTGAACAGACACGTGCTTTATTTGTCTATTGGATTATGTTAGGGTTAGAATCTCAGTACGAAGGTAAACTCAGACCGTGACACAGGTTCCCTTTTAAAAACCTTCTGCTGGTCAAATGTTTGCGTATGCAACGTATGGGAAAATGGTGATGCAAACTTGTAACCTGAGGGTCATAGGTTTGAATCCACCATGAGTCATCACTGTGGGCCCTTGAGCAAGGCCCTTCCCAAACTGAAACTAAAAGGGAGATCAAGCCCATTTTGGGTCTGTTATTGTACTCATTGGTCCCAATCCTACATGTATTCATCACCTCAAAAACAATACTGTTGCCAGTTCCTTTCAAGAACACCTATTGCTTTTTCTTATGGAAAGCAGGTCTCTGCCATATGAAATCTGTTGTGTTGCTTCAGGGTTCATAACATTGAGGTTCATTCCAAGCTTGCTTTAAGTTTCCCTCTGCTGTTGCCTAAGATGCTGATCCTTATAAGCAAATTCCATAAAACCAAAACAACTCAAATAGACAAACCAGGCTAAGCAACCAGCACCCACACAGGGTTAAAGCATCAGTAGCTGGGTTTCCATTACAGATGTTTGCAAAATAAAAGCAATATTTCTAAATGTTGACATAGTATAATTGCACTCTGACCGTGTTTTCATTGAACGTTGCTTTGGATTCTGCTGTTGTATGTGCTTATGAAAATAAATATGGGAAAAAAAAAAAATCATATAATTTTTCTGAGCTACTCAATACAATGCATAGGACACGGTATTAAGCTAACAAGCTGCTGAAAGCGGTGACTCCATAGTAGGGACAGTGTGCACATCTTTAATAACATACTGGGCTATAGCTTTGCTAATCTATCCCTGGCTAACAGTCACAGCCGGTTAAAATCTAGCCGCTGTTTTTTCGGTGCAGAGGCTTCCCTCACGTCCTGTGCGTCCATCAACGCACCGATGCATGTATCTTTAGGAGGCAGATTGGTAAAATAATGCACGTATTTCCACTCTGAGAAGCTCGTCCTGCTCTCGCATTGACTCGCCATGATAAGTGCACAGAGACACGCCCACAATGCTTCTTCTTCTTTTGTTTTACCGTTTTGTTGGCACGGTATCCCGCAAAAAACTGTAGCGCCACTGTAAACAGGAAGTACGCCGCAGCTAGCCAAGTAACGGACAAACGCACCATATTGTAACGGTAACTGTGTTTATTTCTTTAAAAAAATATTGCATTAGAGTACTAGTTACTGTCAAAACACTGCATGTCAGGGATGTTCTTAGAGAGTTTGAGCTTGCTTTGTGGTTGTCAACAGCCTTTAAAAAAGGGTCAGTGGGTGAATAGATGTGTTATTAGAAGGTGCCAAAAAAAAAAACAAAGACTGTTTCACACCAGGAATAAAAGTGAGAGACTCTCCATCTACCACATTCTCATCAGTCATGCTGTCTCACCCCAAACTCAAATAAACAAACACTGTTGAATGATGCATTGCAAAACAAAACCAAAAAAAAAAAAAAACACCAAATCCCTATTGCTGCTGTGACAGACAGAAAACCAATCAGAAATCCACTGTTCATTGCACTCATGGCTCGACACTGATTGAATCAATCCAGGTGCCAGAGTGGCTGAATCTGGCCAGTCCTCGGATATGGCCACTGTTCTCATTTACCAGGGAGACCAGAGGACATAGTGAGGTCAAGATGAGCTGTTAATCAGATTTCTCTCCAACAACAGTGACATCTCATGTGCCAAAATATGTTTCTACAAATTTGGCATGATGAAGTATCAATTTGAAGACAAAAAGAAAAATCCTGCCCAATCACAAACCCTATAGATTTTGTCTATTTCATTGTCCTACTATATAGCTTTAAAAAATTTTAAGGAGCGATGCTAGGTAGACTACAATATTAAATTATGATTTAAATGATTTATTATGTAAATTGCTCAAATGTAGCTTTGATTACTTTGCAGTTTCGGTTCAGAAAAGCCCTTGTACCCCCTGAGACATGTGGCGCTTCATCCCAGTTTAGCAATCACTGTAATAACAGTAATAATGTGACTTAAATGCTTTTCATTGATGTTTTTCTACTCTACTTGCAAAGACTTTGTTGAGTTAAACCTTAAGAATATTTTGTGTACCTTTATGATATAATGCATTAACAAATGTAGATACTGCAAAATGTTTTCCGTACTTATGGATTGCATTTCTGCACTAAAACTTCTTTCCAAGTGTTTTGAACTGCTGATATTGTCAACTTGACACAACAAAGTTGGGATGGTTCTTTTTGTGTTAAGTTAGCATCCTCCCTGTGGGCATGTGTGGGAGTTTCTCCAGATGTTCAGATTTTCAACACAAGAAAAATCAAAGTCATCTCTCTACTGTAGGTATGTTAGTAATTATTGAGTAATTCTATGGTTTGTTCAGGTGAAAAGAAGAATCAAAACCTATAGCGACAAATAGCCTCACCTAGGCAAACAAACATTTGTTACTGTAGTGTAAAGTTTTCCCGCCCTAAGGATTTCCTTATTTGATAGTTCCCTAAAGCAGTTGTCAACGTTGTCTGCCAGCGTGCAGTACCTCTATCTCCATGGGTGATGCCTTTTGTTTTTGAATTAGCCCTGCAACACAATAGTGCTTTATTCAAGCAACCCTCATCTGTTTGAAGGATGATTGATTTAAGTTTGTCTTTCCTGACAGAACCAACTCTCTAAATGTGCTCCCTTGTCTAATTGCCTGGTCTCAGACATTTTTAGAGATGGGGGTCAATGATTCCTGTTAAGAAAGCAGACAGGAAATTAATTCTGTAAATAATAATACATGTACACACATGTCATTGTTATGCTAATGTATTTCAGTGTTTGGTCTTAGCCTGAGGTAGAGTATAGTTGATCTGAGAAAAAAAAAAAAACATCTCCTGAGCCATTGTTGGAAGAAAAAACATTCTCTGTAGCTCCACAATAACATATGCATTATTATCAGACATCTTCTCTATTTTTACCATACCTGTCAAGTTTTTGTTTTGAAAATATGGGAAATTTTCTAGCCCGCTCTACGAGCCGTCCCACCTCCCCAACCAAGCTCCAGTCCCTTATATTTTAAGATAAGTATACAAGAACTCTAAAATAGACACTTGTCAACCATTTACTAAACACAATTAGGTGATTAGAATCTGGTAGGTCTACTTTGTTGACAATGAAATGCTGTGAATATTCCTACGTTATAATACACCATAAATGAAAACATAACAGGGTATATGAAGCACATTTTTAATTTCACATACTAACAGTTTATATACACGTCAACACATTGCATATTTATTGTTCATTTCACATTGCTTGCCTTTAAGTTAGACATTAACATTTTATTTTCATTACATATCTTATTTCATATATCTATCATATCTTTCATTTCTCATGCTCACTCATGTGTTTCACTGGTATTCGCTAATGACTTATTAGACACATTTATTATAGACTTTACATCCTTTAACACTTTTTTGAAAGCAGTGTATATTTGTGGTGCTTGTGTTTGGTGGATTTTTCATGGTGACTAACTTCGTTTCTTCCCCCATGGGAGAAGTTAAAATCTCAGTTACAAATCTTACAGAACATCTAACTTTAACCCATTCTGCTGCTCTTTAGGAAGGTAAACTCTGTCCCATTTTTCAAGGTATTGACACAAGACTTCTTAGTTGTTTCCAAGTGGCAGTTTTTGTGAAAACTGCCACCCAGGCCACCTTAGGTGGCAGTTCTCGACAGCATTCAGTTTGGAGAGGCAGAGGAATGTTTTTATTTATTTATTATTAGATAATAATATGAGATACAGGAGAATATGAATACAGGAAGATGACAGGAAAGAGGCGACTTGACAGATATGATTTTTATTTTGTAACAAAACTATAACATTTCAAAGATTATTGAATCACTCTAATTTTCACACTTAAAAAATTATTTTTTTACGAAAAAGACAACATCCTGCCTCGTCTAGGATTCACTGGACATTTATCATAAGTCAGAAAGAAGAGTAGCTACATGGGCTGACAAAATTGGCTGAAGAGTTGAGGCTGGGGCATTAAATGTCAGACGTATGTGGCCTCCCACATTTGGGTGAAGGAAGACCTGACAAATTTGTCTGCCTGGAGTCGCACACTAACGTTGATGACACTCAGATGTGTTTCAAGTTTAAATAGCATGATAAGTCCAAATTTAAAGTTAGATTTCCTCAAGCAGTCTTGGAAAGGACACTCTAGCTTTTGAAGTGGGTTTAGTGTGATCACTAATGAGGCTTTTCTGTAGCTCTTGTGCAGCAAATGCATTAGGCTGGAGCTAACCTCAAGGCTCTACATCCACTTCATCGCAGGTCATTTACTCCCCACACACACTCAGCACGATGCCTTCAACGGGGACAGCACAACACAAAACTAAGGAGTGGTAAATGGCTTCTGCACTGTGTTCACACTCTTTGTTACATAATATTTTGCCCGTGCATTCAATGACTGCTGCGGTGCTGCTCTTTCATCTGTAAGGAAAAGCAGCCAATGAAAGTGCAGAGAGAGCAGTGGTCGAGTTATGCATGAGCTGCCTTCAGCAAAGACAACAAGTGGGCCTCACCAGCACTGGTATCTAATTGAGAGCAACAAATGATTAATAGAAAGCTCAATAATACAGTGGTGATTCCAGACATTTTAGGCAGGTAGTGATTCCAGAAATTGCAGAGTCAACAGGTTAGACAAGCAGGAATTAGTGGTACGTCAGTCACCCAAGTGCAGCCCAATTTCCCTGTTCCACTTTATTACTATATGCCTCTATTTAGCAAGCAGTTTAAATAATAAGTTGAAAGTTAAGAGTTTGGCGTCCACCCCAAATATGTCTCAGCTCCATTTGCATAAGGCAGAGGGGAGGAAGCTTCAAAGGGCACTGATATGAATTTAAACTGGCCTCTCATCTCTTGATCACGAGCTGGGTTTCCATTACTCACGGAAATGCGCAAAATATAAATAGCGCAATAAAAACTGGTAATGGAAACACCTGAATTTCAAAAAAACACTTAAATATTGCTAAAAAGTTTTTATGCTTTCAGGAATTTCAAACTTTTCAATATTGAAACATGACGTACCTGGTCACATGACATGATGGACCTGATCATTTGACCACTTCTCTCCGAGAAAACATGGCGTGGTACGTGTAAACAGAAGAGGAGACTGGGACATTTCTAAGCATGGTACTTCAAAATTATTACTGCCACATTAGACGTGAAACAACAAAGGGATACAGAGTTTTATAAGGAGGTTTGGAGCGTCCGTCTTCCTGCAGTGAAGTCTTGCGGGGTAAGATTTCACGGGAGTTACGAGGTTCCTGCCCAAAACAACATTCAATGGAAACACGTTCAAAGTGCAATTCTACTTTGTCGACATTTAGAAATATGGCTTTTGTTTTACAAAATGGAAACACAGCTATTGATAGAAAGAGAAAGAGAGATGGAAATGTTCTTGTTTTTGCAGCTGGAGGGACGTCTGGAAACATCAGAAAAAAACGGCATTGTTGGCAGTGAGTGCATAAACAGGCTGAATTATTCTGGATTGGCTTGCTGACTCACATTGATGGACATTTTTATACATTGATTTCATGCTCCGTCTCCTTTAGAGTTATACAGCATTATGTGTTGGTGTATTTGATAAAATACCAATAGAATATATTTACCTTTGTGGTTCAAGGGATAGGAATACTTTGGCAAGACACAACAAGGTTCTTCTGGCTTATGACATGGAGAAAAGCTCATTTTTTGTTGTTTAATAATATGATCAAACCAGGACAGGCAGTGTGTCTCTCTCTGTTCATGCGAAGAACCAGATTCACTCCACTTTTCTTGCCGGACACAACTAAAACCATCTGTTTGATCTGTAACATACAAGAAAGTATGTCTACACACTAAAAATGTGTGAAGAGTATTATATTCAAAACCATCTCAATGTCTAAATGCATGTCCTCACTTTACTCACTGCAATACTCCTTTTTTCTTCATTTTTCATTGGGTACTACCTCCGTTTCCTGTGCACCTGCTCATTCAGCTCAAAGTCCAGTCTGGTTCCTACTACAGTTTTTGGAGGATGTTTCCTTGTAGTCCTCGACTCTAAGACAAGTGTCTGGCCACTGCCTTGGTTAGACGAAGTATAAAATCCAGTCCTTGCAGCATCTTGCAGTTTGAAGCACTCATCAGAATGGATCAATGGTGTAGCTAAAAGTTACAGAATCATAGAAGGTGAAAGAACAGCATTTACCTTCTTGCCTCTGTTAGGCACTGTTTTAAAAAAAAAAAAAGACTTGTCAATGTACAAGAGTTTATCATCATGTTTACAGGTCTCCACAGAAGCTGTCTACTTACTCTCTGGTTGCGTCCAAATAGTCCCTCCTATCTCCTTTCCTATCCACTTTTTCTTAACTCATGAGATGACGTTACGGGGTTAAGGAAAGGTGTTAGGAGACTTCCTAAAGGAGTTAGGGAAAGGCCATCACGTTGTTTTGACAATCAGACGCACTTCCACTAGGTGTTTTAATAATTTGACGACGGCAAAGGTTAGTCACGTTAGTCTTGGTGAAAAAGCTTCAAATTTCTGAAAATGGACTACTAAAAGCGCATTTATAACACTTACCCCCTGTGCCTCTAACCGCTGATATAATCTCAAATATCACAAGGTTTTATTGAAATGAAAGGACAAGAGGCTACCAGGCTACGAGGAACAAAAGTGAAACTAAAGGAACGTCACATTGAGAATGGTAAGTCATACTCATCTTCCACTCAGAAATCAACATTAATCCAAAAGAAGTATGATTTTCAAGATATAGGCCTACATAACATTGTCAGCACACAAATGTACAACGGCACAAAGCATTACAAGGTGTAGGAAATATAATATGTTAAATAAAACAATGTGGCTAAAAGTCTCCGTTCCCTTTTTCTTGAACGATAGAGTGCTCTGTTTTCAGTCATTGTGAGTGTCCGTGAGCGCTTAGATGAGTGGGCTCCTTTAAATGTTGTCGCCGCAAGGAATTGTGGGGCAGCATTATCTGGTCTCCTAGGCTAAAGGAGGTTATAAAGGAAGCATTGAGCCATATTTCTTTAGCTTTTAGAGAATTCACTTAACACTTAAACACTTCCGGGGATTGAGTAAAAGTGTATAGGAAAGAAGATAGGAAGGACTGTTCGGACGCACCCTCTGATCGTCCAATCAAAGCGTGTGACAACTTGTAAGGTCCGCTAAAAGAGGACAAGTCAGTTGCTACCTGTTGATTTTACACTTTATACTGCTGCACTTCTGAAGGAGTTGGGTGCATGCATTAGCAGGCACATAGGATCACCAAGGGACTCTGTGGGTGATTGGGTGATTAATTGAAGGTGTTGTGCCTGTGATTAATTACACCTGTTTTAAACATTCCATGGAGCAGCTGGAAAGGGAGAGCTATCCCACAGACGACCTCCTCCAGGTAAGCAACTGAGCTGAGCAGAGCTACAAAAGTTAACTGAACTGACTAGTGTGTAACTGGGCTATTTATACGTTCTGAGGGTAAAAATAACCAGAATAAAACAGGGTTCAGGGTATAATCAGGTCCAGGAACGTAGCACGGCTGGTGGTTGGTGACCCCTATAGTTTCAGATGCCTCAGATGTGTGTAGATGTTTGTATAATGACGATGAAGTTGACAAAGGAAGAAAGACCTCCAGCCAGTAGAAACATCTAAATCATTTTAGTTGTTCCCTCTGAATAACAATGACTCGACAAGAACTAATCACAACTATGCATGTGTCACAGATTGTGTTCATGTGCAGCATGTGTTTAGGACTCTTCTCTGTGTATTTTGGCAGCAGTTGGACCATGATGAATGAGCATCATGTCGGAGTCAGTGTTTTTACAGCTGCAAAGTGTTGCATTTAGGAACGAGCAGTGTTTACAAAAACACCCAACTCCTGTTTGTCCTTACTATGCAAACTGATGTAACTGATCCCAAAGACAGTCAGTTGTCAAGTCAATGGCAAGTTTATACAATATGTAATATCTATGTATGTGTGTGCACATATGGCATGAGAAGGTCAGTCACGAGAGGAAGCTCGATTGCTTTGACCTTAAAAAGCAGCTTCTTAGTTTTCAGTTTACCTTCAACTTAAGTAAAAACTAAACCAAAATAAAATGAGTTAAAAAAAAAATGTAAATTTCTCATGTTTTGGTATGTTTGTGGAGGACCCTGATATATATATTTTTTTCTTTCTTTTTTTGTGGGAACTTGGTATTTGATGCATTCCTAATGTCACATTTTTTTAAAACTATATATATTATTCACATTCCTCTCATCTAAACTCATTAAAACAACATTTTAGACATTTTTAAAGTAGGTATAAGTAGCTGTATGTGCGACCTCTTGAAAAACACTTTTTTGCAGCAGTAAGATCCCACAGTTGGCAGCTGTTCACAGAATGTTGGGCAGCTGCTTCAGTCCACTGGAAGCCATTAATGTTGTGTTTCCAACAGCCAAGTGTTTACGGTACTGTATGTGCTTTGATACCACAAGATACTGGTGATATCTATCTGCAAACAGTGTGTGTGAAAGAGAGATATTGTGTTCGGGTTAAGCTGTGAACTAATTTGAACTCTCAATTTTCTCCCAGCTTTTTGGATATGGAACAAAAACAGCAGAATTATTGGAATTACAATTTTGTCTGTTCAGATATCCGCAGTTGCTCCTTCCTGTTTCGCTCAATTTCACTTCCATGGTACATGATCTCAGTTAATCAAGGATGCTGGTGTCATCTATCAGGTGTGAATGTTTGGTAGGGAAGAACGATGTGTTATTATGAAAAATACAATGATGATGCTGTTCAGTAGTGATTTTACTGATCCAGGGTTATTTTGAAAATTGAGAGATGAAATGACAGAGATGTATGGCAGGTGACAGTCACATGTACTTCCTGAACTTGCAACCCGGTGTCACAGATTTCCGTGCATTAACACCACAACAGTATATTTATTGTTGTGCTATTAGAGCACAAATATTTGTGTTGTCTTTGTACAATAACAGCACGATGTATTGTCGTGCATTAACTGCACAACATTCAGCGGGCTGACGTCAGGTCACGTCAATGCTGACTCAATGAAAAAAAAATGGCGGATTATATATTTTAGTGGCAAATTGCCTTATTTCAAGATAGATTGTGGCTTTAGAATTGTTTTGATGACATTTCTGGTGAGAATTGTACCCTTAACTGTCATAGTATCCATTCGGTTTATGTAAACGATCTGTATTTTTTCCGGTACAACGGACATTCTTCTCTGACAACCCATGGAGGCCAAAAACATCAAACCAAAAGCACATATTTTGTTGGGCGAGGCTTAGCCTGGAGGCAAAACTACAAGCGTCTTCGTTTTTTCTGAGCACGAGTGTCCGCTGGAATCCTATAAGACTTTAATTTACATCCACTAACGTTATTCCTATTCTGGCACCCATACACACAACATGACAACATTCTAAAGCTGTAACATTACTAGCCTCCACAGTCATTAGCCAGCAGCATTTCCTTTTTGTCTCCAGCCACGTCACTCATGACATGGGCCATCAAGGGGTCTATGGTGCTAGCACGCTAAGAACGGTACCGGAAGTAACATTTTTTTAAATGGGAACTTATGTCAAATTAGGTTTTTACTTTTTAAAACCCTGAATTATTTTCTTTTTTTTAAAAAAAAAAAATTTTTAAACATTGTTAGTAATTCACATTTGAATATATTTTCACACCTCGAGGCTAAAGTGTAATTTTAAACTGTTTGAAACCTTGTAATGATGGATGATTAAAGCTTTTTTATTTAACTAAAAAAGGTTTTGTGCCTTCACTTAAAAACTAGATTAATAAAGTAAGAAAAAAACTATTAGACAGGTACTAAACATTTTTGTGATTACAAAAAGAAACTGAAACTAAATGGTCTCACAGGTAATATCACAAAATGAACAATTACTAAAATCAATATTAAACATTTGATGGGTCCGCTGTTCAAGGCACAGAGACCCTCCACAACTTCGGCGAGGCCCGTCTGCATGGCCCAGGAAGTCCGTGGCCCCAGGTGGCGCTGCACTGGTGCAGCAATCTTAGCGCACAAAGAAGGAAAAAGACGGCCTGACCGCTTTCGTCTCTCACTCCAAAGGTAAAGATGAATGTTCCTCGTTCACCAGCTCCAGCTGTTCCTCTTTCACACGTGCTTCCACGGGCGTTTCACGCCCTGCTCTCCCCTATGCCAAGGCTCGGCCCTCTGATGACCGGGAGAGATGGACAGGTTCCACAGGACGAGTGGCTTCACTCACGCCTCTAGGCCAAAGGTCAAAGGAAACCCAAAATGTGAAAACGTTGTCTGCCACAATAAACAGGGTTATAGCGGGACACGTTATCTCTGCTCGAAGGGAAGTTTCGCCCCCTTTCCGGTGGGAGACGACATTCCTCCCTTTGTCACTCTGTCCCCCAGAACAAGCAGTGCATGCTTGCTCCGGGGGTATGGTGCTGTTCCGCTGACAGGGTGCTCCTCCACTGTGGGAGTAGTCCTTTTGGGGTCGGACGGCTGGCCGCCAACAGGAGGTTTCCACCATGCTGCGGATGGATTCCCTCGTCACGTGCGGCCCGCCGCTGACAGGGGGCTCTGCCACTATGTAGGCAAGCCACCTCAGGCTATGCGGACGCCCTCTGGCAGAGGGCGCCATCTCGCTACTTCCCAACTCTCCCTTAATGGCCCATGTCATGAGTGACGTGGCTGGAGGCAAAAAGGAAATGCCTCTGGCTAATGACTGTGGAGGCTAGTAATGTTTCACCTTTAGAATGTTGTGTGTATGGGTGCCAGAATAGGAATAAATTTTGTAGGATTCCAGCGGACACTCTTGCTCAGAAAAAACGACGACACTTGTGGTATTGCCTCCAGGCTAAGCCCTGCCCAACAAAATACATCACTATGTTTACAAAGATTGAATTCATTAATAAATAATTCGAGGTTTTAAAAAGTAAAAATCTAATTCGACATCACTTCCAGTTTAAAAAAAAATGTCACTTCCGGTACGTTCTTAGCATGCTAGCACCATAGCAACAGCATAAAGCATGATTAATGTTGCCAAAACAAACAAACTGCAGATCCTATACATGAAACGAATGGATACTATGTAAGTTAAGGGTACATTTCTCACTAGAAATGTCATCAAAACAAAGCTGAAGCCACAAGCTTTCTTAACTCATTGGCTGCCAGCCATTTCCAGAACAGAAACCCCCCTCACTGCCGGCCATTTTAGAGCAGTTTGACTGATATTTAAAGACCCACAGAATATTTTGTACTATGATAATCTAAAATTTGAAAGTATAGACTCTCTACTTTCATCAGAATTTTTTTTTTTTTTGTTTCTAGCTTGTTTCGTTCATCTCTAATCAGAAATTGAATTTAGGTAAGTTTAACACAAAATGCCAGTTTCTGAGCAAAAAGCTGAGAAATAAGACTTTTTCTGAAAAAAAAAACTGTCAGTGCCTTTGAAGTATATTTATGTCAATGGCAGTGAGTGAGTATTGCTATGTTCACACACGGGACAGGTGGTCATGTGAACTGACGTGTCCCCATAGTAAAATGACGTGTAGATGTAGGAACACATTCAGAAGAATCAGAATCAGAATCAGAATCAGAAATGTTTTTAATGGCCATGTACAGTTTTAAGGACAGTACAAGGAATTTGTCTTGGTAGTTGGTGCACAAAACAAACAAAAAAAAAAATAAAGAAAAAAAACAAAGAACAACCCAGCAACAATAATAATAATAATAATAATGATTAATATAAAGGATGAGGGATAAATAAAGGATAGATAGAGAATAAAGGATAAATAGGATAAATATATATATATATATGCAGCAGATAATGTCATCATGGAGGTCGTGATCGGGTGGGGGGGGGGTCAGTGGGTGTCTTGGGGTGTGTTCATGTGGATGGTGGCAGAGGGAAAGAAGCTGTTTTTGTGTCTGGAGGTTCTGGTCCTGATGGACCGAAACCTTCTTCCAGAAGGGAGAGATTGAAACAGTTTATGACCGGGGTGGGAGGGGTCGGCCACAATCTTTCCTGCACGCCTCAAAATCCTGGAGGCGTACAGGTCCTGGAGGGAGGGCAGATTGCAGCCGATGACCTTCTCTGCAGAGTGGATGATACGCTGCAGTCTGGCCTTGTCCTTGGCCGTAGCTGCAGCGTACCAGATGGTGATGGAGGAGCAGAGGATGGACTGGATGATGGAGCTGTAGAAGTTCACCATCATCTTTGTTGGCAGACTGAACTTCTTCAGCTGCCGCAGGAAGTACATCCTCTGCTGAGCTTTTTTGATAAGGGAGCTGATGTTCAGCTCCCACTTGAGGTCCTGAGTGATGATGGTCCCCAGGAAGCAGAAGTACTCCACAGAGCTCACTGTAGAGTCTTCCAGGGTGAGGGGGGTGAGAGGGGCTGGGTTCTTCCTGAAGTCTGCTATCATCTCCACTGTCTTTAAAGCGTTGAGCTCCAGGTTGTTCTGGCTGCACCAGGACACCAGCCGATCTGTCTCCCACCTGTAGTCAGACTCGTCTCCATCAGAGATGAGACCGATGATGGTCGTGTCGTCTGTAAACTTCAGGAGTTTGACCGACTGGTGAGAGGAGGTGCAGCTGTTGGTGTACAGGGAGAAGAGCAGAGGAGAAAGAACACAGCCTTGAGGAGATCCAGTGCTGATGGTCCGGGGAGCAGAGATGGTTTTTCCCAGCTTCACGTGCTGCTTCCTGTCAGACAGGAAGTCTGTGATCCACTTGCAGGTGGAGTCTGGCACGTTCAGCTGGGAAAGCTTGTCCTGAAGGAGAGCTGGGATTATAGTGTTGAAAGCAGAGCTGAAGTCCACAAACAGGATCCTGGCGTAGGAGCCTGGGGAGTCCAGGTGCTGGAGGATGAAGTGGAGAGCCAGGTTTACAGCATCGTCTACAGACGTGTTGGATCTATAAGCAAACTGCAGGGGGTCCAGGTGGGGGTCGGTGATGTCCTTGATGTGGGAGAGCATGAGGCGTTCAAAGGACTTCATGACCACAGATGTCAGAGCGATGGGTCTGTAGTCATTAAGTCCTGTGATCCTCAGCTTTTTAGGGACAGGAACGATGGTGGAGGCCTTAAAACAGGCTGGTACGGTGCATGTCTCCAGTGAGGTGTTAAAAATGTCTGTGAACACTGGAGACAGCTGATCAGCACAGTGCTTTAAGGTGGAAGGAGAGAGAGTCCGGTCCACAAGCCTTACGGGGTTTTGTCTCCTGAAAAGTCTATTTACAGCTCTCTCTTTGACGGAGAAAGGTGTCTCTGGGGGAGGGGGGGGAGGAGGGGGGGAAGATAGGGAAGAGAGCCTCTGTAAGCAGCTGTGGTGAGACTGTAGCTTTGATGTGGGGGGTGAAGGTGTTGGAGTGAGGCTGGTCAGAGGTGTGAGGGGGTTGGAGTCAGGTCTGTCCCATTGTCTGTCAAATCTACAATAGAAGTTATTCAGACTGTTGGCCAGGCAGAGGTCGTTAGCAGCAGCAGGGGCTCTGGGCTTGTAGTTTGTAATTTGCCTGAGCCCTCTCCAGACAGAAGCCGAGTCATTCGCAGAGAACTGATGTTGTAGCTTCTCTGAGTACAAAAGTTTGGCTTTTCTCACCTCCTTTCCAAACGTGTACTTCGACTCTCTGTACCTGGCTCTGTCTCCACTCCTGAAAGCGTCCTCTTTGTCTGTCCTCAGCCCTCTGAGCTTAGCTGTGAACCAGGGTTTGTCATTGTTATAACTCACCCTGGTCTTTGATGGAATGCAGCTGTCCTCACAGAAGCTGATGTAGGACATCACAGTGTCTGTAAACTCATCCAGAGAACTGTTTGCAGACCTGAAAACATCCCAGTCAGTACAGTCCAAACACTCCTGGAGTTTCTCCACTGCTTCACTGCTTCACTGGTCTATTGTTTAGATTCCTTCACCACAGGTTTACAGAGCTTCAGCCTCTGTCTGTATGAAGGAATCAGGTGGACCATCACATGGTCCGATAGGCCCAGTGCAGCATGGGGAACGGCGTGATAAGCACTGCTCAGTGTGGTGTAACAGTGATCCAGTGTCTTCTCCTCTCTGGTCGGACATTTAATTAATTGTCTATATTTGGGGAGCTGGTGTGAAAGGTCCCCTTTATTAAAGTCACCAAGCACAATGATAAAAGAGTCCGGGTAGGTCCGCTCCATGCACAGGATCTGGTCGGCGAGTGTGCGCTGTGCCTCGCGCACATCAGCTGACGGTGGGATGTACACACCAACCAGGATGAATGAAGCGAACTCACGGGGAGAATAGAAGGGTTTGCTGTTGATAATCAAGGATTCCAGGTGAGGAGAGCAGTGCTGGAGGATCACTGTCACGTCGTTACACCAGTTGCTGTTCACATAAAAGCAGATTCCTCCACCTTTCCTCTTCCCGGTGAGCTCCGCGTCTCGGTCCGCTCTGTGAAGTTGGAAGCCGGCCAACTGCAACGCAGAGTCCGGTACCGCTCCACACAGCCACGTTTCTGTGAAGCACAGAACAGAAGATGAGGAGAAGTCTCTGTTTCTACCCAACAGCAGCTGGAGTTCGTCCACTTTGTTACACAGTGAGCGCACGTTAGAGAGGAATATCCTCGGTAACGGTGTGCGTCGGCCGCGCTGGCGGAGGCGCACAAGTGCACCAGCTCTTTTTCCTCTCCTCCGGCGCTTCACTGCGTGAGCAAAGGTGAGCGCACCTTTGAGTAAAATGTCCAGTAAATCCACAGAGGAAGCGATGAAAGTGGGAAATAAATCTTTGGGGATTGTTGCCCTGATGTTCAAGAGCTCTTCTCTTGAATAAGAGCAGCCAGTTGTGGATTTTACGACAAAAACAAGACAAAAAAGTGCGCACCAACACACCACAGCAGCCATCCGCGGCGCCATCTTGCCGATTAAGACCATTAAGACCAAATGTGAAGGAATATAAATAAAAATATTGATAATAATGAAAAAACCAGCAAAAAAAATAATTAAAACATCCACTCGAGCCGTGAATGGATATTAATATGGTTTTGGTTTGATGTTTTTTGGCCTCCATAGGTTGTCATAGCAACCACAGTAAAAATTTCCATTTTACCAGGAAAAAATACAGATCGCTTACATAAATTGAATGGATACTATGACAGTTAAGGGTACATTTCTCACTAGAAATGTCATCAAAACAGTTCTGAATCTACAATCAATCTTGAAATAAGGCAATTTGCCTCTAAAATATACAGGATTTCCAACATTGTTTTTCATTGAGGAGTTAGTGATGTGACCTGACGTCAGCCCGTTGAATGTTGTGCAGTTAATGCACGACAATACATCGTGCTGTTATTGCAACACAAATATTTGTGCTCTAATAGCGCAACATAATAGATATACTGTCGTACTGTTAATGCACAAAAATCTTTGAGACCGGGTTGGAACTTGGCTTGAACTGAGATTCTGTGTGTATGACCTATGCTTTCCTTGCCTTTGCCATGCTCTCTTCTCTCTTGTCTGCACTTTGCCCAAACTTGTAATACAACCAAGATTTAACTCAACTCATTTGCACTTGGCTAATGTTGTGCTACAACATGCTGATTTCTTGAGCTTACCTCACCCTGTAGCAGTATTTAACCCTTCTTCCCTGGTTGCATTTATTACCCTTGCTGATGTTTTTGTGGCATTAAAAAAAAAGATGAAAGTAAGATAGAAGTAATACATATTAGTTTATTTTAGTTTTTTGTTAATTATTACATAAAACAAATGTGTTTAAATAATGAAAATGTGCTAAAGTCCAGAAATTTAAATGTTTGGTAGTTGAGCAAGTGAAAAACATGAATGCCCAACAAATAATACATGAGTAAAAGTAAATAAAATAAGAAAATTGTAGTAAACTGACCCAGCTGTAAGGAAGAAAGGGATGATCCAGACCCAGAACACTCACACCCTAACACATTCTCGTGTTCCCGTACACACACACTTTCCATTCTTGGATTCACTCTCACAAATGCAAACCTCAATGCCAGACACCAAAAACTACAGTCATACTTGGCTTAGTAAGGATGCTGGAAAATTACACACACAGTAACTGAAGACAGACAGTAGTCCGAAGATTTAGGAAACTCCTGACACAGTATTACCCCAAGGGTCAATATGAGGGTAGAGATTTCACTTTCTTTACTTTATTCAATTAATCCATGCAAATGTTACATAGGCCGTCAATATTTTCATGTCATTACGCATTTAGTGAGACTGAATAATAGTTGCTTCAGTAGGAAAAGGAAGACATTGGGATGACTCTTTGTTTTTTTGCAGGTTCTGAACTGTGTTTTTTCATGCATCAGCCCATGACAAGCATTTGGCTGAAAACAATGAATTATTATTCGCTAACAAGTGCTGAGTTGTCTAAAGTGTTTGATTTAGCCCATGTCAAATTTTGCTGTTTTGTAAATATTTAATTCAGTCACCATCAATACCTGCCTCAATGAGGCCTCCAGGTGAACCCTTGCCAGGATACAAAAGATCAGAAAAACATGCTGCACACACTTGATCACTACACCTAAAGATAGTAGTAAAACATTGATTTACATTAATGAAAATGGTAAACTTCTACATGTCAAAAGCATTACAACTAAATCCAAGAAAAGCTCTAAAAAACAGAAATCCCAAAATTATCCAAAGGGGGAGAACCAAAAATTTTCCAAAAAAACCAATGTTTTATGTCTATTTGCCATACGATGGACTGGCAAATTGTCCAGGGTGTACGTCCCACCTAGCACCTGTGAAAAGCTGGAGATCGCATAGCTGGAGTCAATGGCGGACTTTTGCAAAGGTTTTTTTTATCAGGTTGGGGGTGGAGTCTATGGGTGAAAATACCAGCGAAGGGGAGGGTGTTTTCTTTCCCGATTTGACTTGTGATGTCACAAATCTGGGAAATTTTAAACTGAGCAATTTTCTGTGTTGTAAGACTTACAAAGACCACAAAAAAAAGACTGGATGGATTTATTTCACATTTTGTGTGCCAGTGGACACTCAAGTTACCTCATATATGATTAAAAAAAACTGCAAAAGTGGATTTTTCATAATATGTCCCGTTTAAGATTAAAATGCTCACTTCAAGGGGTAAAAACAAAGCACACAAGTGAGTTAATGCAAGGAAAGCAGAGATGTGTTTCCACGTTCTGCCTAATACATAGACATGCTACCACTACAGCTAACCAGCTAACGTTATTATGAATGCTAGCTACAGGATATGCCTACCGGCTGCAGTGTGAACTCAAATTTAGGAGGCTGACGATCACTACTGTTTGTCAGTGTTGAGTATGTTGAGTATGAGTAAAACAGGGAATCATTAAGGGTCTGTCATGAAGGCTGATAAAGATTACCAGAACATTATTGAGAGTGAGGAAATCACACACCTACCAATCAGAGGAGCAACAGGAGCGCACAGGCCAGGTAGTGGGAGGAGCACAAACCAGGAAGAAGCAAGAGGTTGGGGAAGAAAGTCGGTGCCTTTTATTCTCCCACCCCATTAATGGGCTAGATTGAATAAATAGAAGCAGCATATGATACTGCTACATATAGCCAACCTAATTTGATTTCTTAAGGGCCTAATATTTTGCTCTGCCCAGCAATACTATTTTATTGGCATCCTTAATGTGTATACAACACCATTTTTCATGTTGATGCTAAAGGCAAGAACACACCCTACCTAGTGCTTCCACAAAATATTGTGCATGATTATATCCAACTTCACATTCAATTTTGCACTTTAAAGTTGTGTAGGAGGATAAGGGTAGTTAATAATGAGTTACATGAATGAGGATATTAACTATGATTATTAATATTAGCTCAACGAATTACTGGGTGCCACCTCTTACAAAGAGGAAATATGTCTAAGTTTTTCTTTAGACTAAACAAAGTATTAAATCAGTGAAGTGAATTCGTACAGCACATCTACACCTAAAATACACAGCTTTAATAAATCAGAAGAATCAACGAATACAGTTTAAGCTTTTATTTGCATAATTCAGTAAGAAACGAGAACAATGTGGTGATTAAACCATGATGAAATGCATTTCTAAGCTAATAAAAGTGAGGATTACATGCAGTAAAATGAATCACTATTCTAAACTAATCTAGACTAACTATTGTAAACTCAAAGAATAAAATCATAAAGCGAGCTCATAAAACGAAGAGGGAAAGACAGACAAGGGAGAATAGACAAACATGTGGTAGATTGTGAGTGAAGCATATGTAACTGGAGTGTAGGTATGCGTGTTTGAATGAGGATATATTGTAGTTTAAGTGAGTCAGTTCTGCTGGTCCATTGTTCACTGGTCCATACCTTGAGTTGCGGTCTGGGTTGGACCTGGAGACGTTCTGGGTTTGCAGGAACAACGTCTGTGTGGCAGTATAGCTGCGCTGGCGTGCCGCTGTTGAGTTCTGTTTCGTTAAACAGCAGGATTTCTATTGGCCGATCCACAACCCCTTTCAGACTAAGAGGGACCACGTTTTGGTCCGCAAATCAGATGTTGGAAGGTCGGCTTTCAGGCACGCTCTTTTGCGTCTTAGGCTTTCGCTTAGGTTCTTAAAAAGTCTAACTGATGCAACTACGAATTAAAGAAAAATGAAATGAAAGACTGGAAACATGAGGGAACACGTGTGAGCATGAACGCCCGCGTCCAAAACTAAAGTTTTTGGGCAGCGCGTCTTTTTTAAAAAAGAATTTGGAGACGCCTTTTGGAGGAGGTGTCTTGGTTGATCATTGTGAGATCACATCGGTGATTGGTCAATGTCTCTGCTTTCAGCTTGTGGGTATGTCTCAAGTGTGGGCGTGAAGTGGAATGACATAGACAACAGAGGGAGTTCCTAAACATAGAAGAATGCCTAATAATTATTTCCATATATTTAAAAACATCTTTTCAACATCATATTTTAATATATCATCTATTATGATACAGTTTGATACCAGACACGACTGAAAAATAGCATAGTTAATACTTCATAAGCCTGAATGTCTAAATTCATGTTAGTTTAAGATATTTACAGTTAACCATATGGTAAATAAAAAGCCTAAGTTTTGTGATGTTTTCTAGTATTTCAAGCACCTTTTAAGTGATGAAACATTTTAAAAATAACATTCTGTTGGTTATTGAATTATCTGAAGATTGGCATAGGACAGACAATATTTGCAATTTAGATTTCTGCAGGAACCATTCCAATAATCCTTTCTTTTGTGACTTTTCAGTCAAGTACATGTTCTTTGTTCTCATTTGAGCGGGAAAGCTGGTGTTATTCCAACCTCCTGTAGGACCTCTGGTTTGGGTTCTGAAGGTAATAAAATCCGCAGGGGGTTGGAGCCCAGAGTTTGAAAACAGCATGTATACATTGACTGATTGTTTCCTTTTGATCGTAATGTAACAGAGAGATGATAACAGGAGCAAAACTGTTCTTGGATTCTCCTGTTCCTTTGTTCGGACAGGAAATGGGAGAAGGTCCCCCTGTGGTGTATGTCTGCATTTCACAGTGGGAGACAAACATTCTGACTTCGTTCAATGGTGAGACTAGTATCTCAGTCAGAGTTCAACTTGGAGGATTTGATTCCCTACAGTTGCATGTTGCTGGTCAGGTTTTTGGAGAATGACTATATATGGGTTGTGAACTTGTGATCCAAACAGGAGGACCTTGCGAGGTTTCTTTGCCACACTGAACAGCTGAACACAAACTACTCTCAAATATGCCTTGATAAAGTGTAGCAGCTAACTGTAAAGGTGTGTTCACACCGAACGCGACGGTAGTGACTACAGTCACTTCAATTGACCGTGATGAGTCGCTTGAACATAGTGGTGCTTTTTGGTCACTGCATCACTTCATCGCTCCAGTAACGTCATGACCAGGGAACAGTGTGTCTCCGGCCATATGTTTACGGTACTTATCATTAACAACGCCACTTTTATGATTTAAATGATCAACTTACAGAGTTATTAAAGGATGAGTTCACTCAGAATGTAGGCCTTTTCAAGAAGCTGACCACTTTAATTTTGCCCCGGTACATTGAAAAAGCTCCTGCTGCAGCCGTGTCACTGTAGTGGGAGGGATGGGCTGCTGCCTTGACTCTGCAGACAGTGAAGGAAGGGGGAATTGTCGCTTGAAAAGTTCAAATTTTTCAACTTCGAGCGACGAGACTCTTGACCAAGTCGCTCAAATCACGCAAGTCACGTCGCTTGAGGGGAAATAACTTGAGGTTGCGTCATTTACATTGATTTGAATGTAATGTAGTTGCTTCAGTCACTTCAGTTACGTTTGGTGTGAACGCACCTTAGGAAGACTTCTGCGAATGAATTATGACTCGGAGCCATTAATGGTGGCCATATACAATGGTCTTCATAGACTCAAGTATGTATCTGTAACCCAGCAGAATTATGGTTCCAACAAAACAACGGCTTATAAGAGCTCTACCGAAGTTAGCTCCAGTAGTTGAAGCCGGCATCCTTAATAGATTTAATATAAACTGTAGTTATACTCTTCAGTATAACTGTCTATCTGCAATGTAGATTACAAAAGGTAAACATTTTTTAATTGTACTTCTCCAGAAATCAAACTTCATGTGCTTCTGTCCTCTCTGAAACAGAGAAGAGAGAGATTTTAATATTATTAAAAAGGTGACTAATATCTTCCCGTTTATTGGTAAGCTAACAGCGACTCCAAGGTCTGTAAATGCGACCGTTCACAGACTAGCCTATGTCTGCTCTAGCGGTTATGTTATGATTCAGTCCGGTTTATGCGGACTGTAAAACATAACCAGCTACATCAGAATTTGAATCTTTTCCCGTTTATTGGACCAGTAAATGCGACCGTTTACAGACGAGCCCATGTCCGCTCTAGCGATTAGGTTATGTTATGATTCAATCCTGAACAGAACAGCTCATTGTTGACAGGTAGTCAAGGTACACACACAGACACACACACTCTCTCTCTCAGCAAGCTGCAGATGTATGATAGCCTATGTTGCAGTGCTAAATATTAAACCTCCCACCTTTTTTTTTGTCTGCACATGCTGTCAAAGGTCAACACTCCAAGAAGTTCAATCTTTTTTAAAACAGCCATGCATGTTTTGTTATTGTAATTAAATAAATTAATTGTTTTTTATTGCATAATTGTGACCATCACCAGCCCTCCCTAAGGAAGAGTAAGAAACACTTTATAATAGGGAGGATATAAAAAGAGAGGGCAGTGTTACACCTGGGTGAGGGGGAAGGGAACAGAGAGGAGAGATTCAAGGTAGGAAATGGAAAGGGTGGGGAAGAGTTGATTATTTTAAAGTGAGAGTGAAATGTGATGTTGTAGTTGTACATATTGTGCTTGTTGTGTTGCGCAATCAAGCCAGTCTGGTGAGTGTGAAGCTTAGGTACAGTATAATGATAGTGGCTGTGAACAGAGGGAAGGAATGAGTGGCTATACCTAAAGCTATAGTTGTAAAAACACTAAAAAAAAAAAAAAAAGCCCGCTGCTGCACAGCCAACGTCTCATGGACAACGACCACCTCACAAACACTCTCAGAGAACAGTCTTGGCAAATGTTTTTCTTTCTTTTTTAATTAGAGCAAAAGATCAGAGAAATACCAAGTGTCAATACCTCTGAGAATGAAAATATGGGAACGGCGACCTTTCAGAGCTCCCCGATCTTTTATAATGTCAGGGATGGAGCATCTTGTTCTTTTCTGCCATAAGTTTGCGCCCTCTGCCACACTCCCACATGGAAAATATAGCAAAACTGCAGACTAATAACAAACATCACTGGCTATGTTTG
Organism: Gouania willdenowi; assembly: GCF_900634775.1. Classification (NCBI taxonomy): domain Eukaryota; kingdom Metazoa; phylum Chordata; class Actinopteri; order Blenniiformes; family Gobiesocidae; genus Gouania; species Gouania willdenowi. Next base: position 18,504,069 of record NC_041053.1, read on the forward strand.
GTTTTTGTCACTGGAGGAAATGGCTAGTTGGCATCAGATGTGTGGATTATTTTAACAGGTCGTGAACCCAGCTGTTAGATAGAGTCAACATACGTTTTAGTGGCTGCAAACATCATGATGAAATTACTTCTTTTTTTTGTTCTGTTTTTTTTCTAAAACAGAAGCAGTAAAGTAGCTGGAGACAGAGGGTTAGGGTTAATTATAGCAGTAATGGTGAAATGGATAATTATGGTGTAATTAGAAATGTAATTGTAATCTGAATCTGTTGTTGTCGTAACCGTAATGAAATGTGTAACTGAGTTTAGATAATTGAATTTGTAATTGTAATTGCCATGAAAATTATATTTAAAAAATTCAATTAAAATTTAATGCACAAATGGGGAACCTTACAGTTCTATGTACAGTTCTACACATACTGTATATAGGTTAACAATTATTAAAATATGTTTCATATCAATCTTTCCCACATTTTACCATTAAAAAAAATGAAGTCGAGGGGTATACTGACACAAAAAAGGCTCAGACGCCCACACCAAAACTGTTAAAACCTATATTTTCATTGATTAGGAAGCCTAACAAAGTAACCAATAGATAGGTAAGAAATGAGATGATATTTGTTTACAACTGATTTAGGACCGTGATCTTTTAACTTTTAATAGGTTATTTATTTCAAGCTCAGTAATTGTGATTAATAGTAATTGAACTTTAGTAATTGAGAAGGTAGTTGTAATTGACTTTCTGAGGATAAAAAAATACTGTAATTGAATTGTAATTACAAATAATGCTTGTCACTGTAATCGTAACTGAATTTCAATTGAACTTGTGTGATTGAATATGTAATTGTAACTGAAAAATGTAATTGACCCTAACCCTGGCTGGAGATGGGCAGCAGCAGACCCTCATAGCCCTAAAAAAAGGAGCAAGATTGATTGATACTCGACGGTATGTATGTACAAACAGCGCTCTTTTTGAGATTTTTAAGTCAAATCCAGCTAAAGCTCAAACATGGACACTTTTTCTCCACTCTGTGCCTGGGCCACATGGTCTCAGCCTGCAGCAAACAGATAATCAGATAAACCTATCCAGCTGAAGGCTCACTTCCCTGGATCATCCTGATCTGTACAGCCTTCATGTCTCCATCCTCTGGATGAAAGAGTTAGTGGTTAGCGCAAGTATTAGCCTCAGGCTGTGGAGCGTGGAGGGATATTTGTGCTATGCTAGTGTCCTGGTCAAGTGGAAAGCAGCCTTATCTCCTAATCCTATAAAATAAACGGCCTGCATTTATGTTGTAAGGCAGAAATACAAGAGGCAAGATGGAGACGGTATGATAGTAAGATAAATGTGTTCTTTGCCCTCTTCTATTGATGGAGGTGGGGGTGGTGAAATGATAGATGGAACTCTATGACCCTTCATTACTCTGTTAGTTGTTCTTGTAAGGTAAACATGACTCTAAGTTAAGTGATCACTTTGTAAGAAGAATCATTTCTCTGTAAACTCGAAAAATACTGAAGATTTGGCACAAGTGTGGCTGTGCAGTGGCTACATTATAAAGCCAATCAGGTGAAAAAATTACTGTAATATCATGATGGACAGTGATGCATTATACTTTCACTTATCTCTTTAGACAAAGCAACTGTGTTTTTTACTGCACTTCACCTCTGGTTACCTCCACCAAGCATGAAGCGCAGAGCGGAAGATTATGTTTTACCCTGCATTTGTCTGTCCGTCTGTTTGTCTGTTAGCAAGATAACTTGAAAAGTTATGAACAGATTTGGATGCAATTTTCAGGAAATGTTGATAATGGGACAAGGAACAGGTGATTACATTTTTGTGATGTTCTGGATTACCCAAAATGAGAAAATACCAAAAATTAGGAAAATAGGAGCTGCGCCTGAGCGTGCTCCTTTAAACGCAGTGGCTTATGGGTAATGTAGTAGCGGTAGGGAAGCGTGTGCTGTACTTGGAAGAGCTCTGCGCTCTCCGAGTGCTCTAGTTTCTACTGTTTTTGAATGAACTGCAGGCTGTGCAAGGATGTGTTTATGCTTACGTGTACAGGCAGAAAAAAAATGTGAAGCACCCAGACTGGTGGGGTGTGTCCTAATGTGTTGGGCCAAAATGCAGAATAACACTCTATCCATCATATTACCATACCAGGTTTTCAGGTACAAACGTGTTTTACTTGTGGTCGTTTATTTGCGCAATTATGCAAATAATGTCCCCCCAAAAAAACTAAAAACCTTCCCTTTTTTAAAATTTGCATTTTGCATCTGTTTGCATTTTTAAAAAGTGAAAAACTACATTGCTTATTGTTTCCAGCAGATCATTGTCACGTGTGTGTGTGTCATGCCTGTTGCCAGCGGAGTGGGCTGGCCTATTGCTGCCAGTGGACTCTGTTGGTGTAGCTGTAAATTCCTACTCCTGATCCATTGAGTCACAGCCTGCAGAAGAGCCCAGAAATCACAAATCCTGGATCATTGAGACCAAAGACCAGAGCACTGATATTACGTCACCACTTTCAATGGATTTCCATTTGGCGGGAATACTGGTTACTGTGCGTGCTTCAGAGCATCGTTAAAAATTGCCTTTGTACAGAAACAACCAAGAAGAAGAATGTCATTACATTTGCCTACATTTAATATCTCTGTGAAGGAAAAGTTAAAAAAGCACAACTATAATATGGGAATTTTCCAAAATCTTTTTTTCATTTATTTTTATTAAATAACCTCGTTTTCTGCTCTCGCTGTGTAGCATTTGCAAGTTCTTACTTTTCTTACTATACACTACGAAGCAAGCGTTGGACTGCAGCCCAGGCTATTTATTTATTAATAATAATAATAATAATAATAATAATTGTTATTATTGGAAGTGGGCATCATGGCAGGGTGCACCATACCTCCTCTAGCCTTTACCATGGCAACAGAGGTGATCATCAGGGCATCTAGATGGTTAGTCGGAGGAGAGTGTCTGCAGATTGGACAGTGACTACCTCAAATGTGTGCTTATGTAGGAGACCATGTCCTTCTCCCTTCTTTCTCTCACAACCCATGAACAAAAGGGCCTACAGGAATTTACAACCTAACGGTTGGCAGTATAGGGAAGGTTACTTTCAAAATGTAATCAGTTACAGATTACATGCCCAAAATTGTAATTTGTAACGTAATCTCTTGTATTACTCAATCTAAGTACTGTAATCTGACTACTTGGATTACTTCCACATTAAATTAGATTTTTTAAGTGTAGGAATGCAGCCGTCAATGAAAAGCATAAAGATAACTATTGTAAATACATCCTCTATAGGTGATGATGGTGATATTATACTTCACAGTAATAGCACATGCTCAGAATAATCATCTGTAGAGCTGCAACTAGCAAATATTTTCATAATCTATTCATCGGTCAATAAATTAATCGATTAATCAGATATTTTTTTTCTTTTTTTAAACAGTTTATATTTAAAGCACATTTAAACCCTGCATAAGCTGATTAAACTGATATAAGTGTCTCTGACGCAAGCACACACACACAAACATTCTGTGCGCACATACGCAAACACTTGTGGTGCGCACACACAAATCTCTGCAGGTGAAGCAAAGTGCTCTTACGGTCAGTGCCATGAATCGCACAACGCAACGAATCGATGATTAAATTTGTTGCCAATGCTTTTAAAAGTAGATTTTTTTTATCAATTTTATGGATTCATGGTTGCAGCCTTAATCATCTGTTTTAAAAATGTGTTAAGTCTACTAGTCTATTCAAAAACCATGTTACCACATCATGGATGACTTTGTATATGAGGAAATAGACAGTAACCTAGCGCTAACTGGAGACAGTAGACTAACTGTAATTTCACATTAATAAGCAGATAGAGATTAGGAACGTTGGTATCTGACTATTATCCTCACTACACTGATGTTTCTTTATCCACTAGTGACTAGTCTATTACACAAGGTTTTTCTAGAACAGTTCAATTTAAACACAATAATAATCTACAAGGTCAAAACATTGTCTTTAAAATGATTGTATTTAATATTGATCTGAAAATATCCTCTGTATAACTAGTTATTAGTTTAAATACTAGTGAGATGAAAGACGAGCAGATGAAAGACACTGTGAAAGACGAGCAGCTGAACTATGCTGAACATCAAAGTATCTCCTCAGGATGAATCAAAGGAAGCAAATCAAATAGAAAACAGACCAATGAGCTCTGGAATCAATATGTGGCCTTTTCAAGCATTTCTTTAGTTTAAAGCGTACACATATTTGGACAATTAACAGTCCAACAGGCAGAAGCAATAATATTGATCAATAATCAATGTGATCAACAACTGCATTAAAATGGCAACTGTAGAAAAAAACAAATCAGTTTTTAGAATTACTGTTCAGCTCTCAATAATAACATGTTCAGGCAACACATTTTAATTGAACAGTGAAATGTAGAATAAGAGAAGTGTGTGATATGTTACTAAATACAAAATAAAGCTTATGTCATCATATAAACGGAGCAGCCATGGAATCAATAGCAGATAGTAAAACATCACATTAAAAACACCTGCAATTACGGACACACACAGTGTCTGCGAGCACACACACACTAACAGGCATACACCAACACACGCACACATACAGTACATACACACAGCCATCTCTTCAGTTAGCTGAGTTATCTCCATAGATGAATTGTTTTCTTCTCTGACACCATTACCCGACATAGTAGAGAAGCTAACGTTAGCATGTTAGCTGTGATCAGCTGTGTGCTGACCGTTCTTCAGTTTAAAGTTTGTCAAACTTTGTCACTCTTCAGCGTAAATGATGTACAGACTGAGAAAGCTTTTATAGAGCCATCGTCTCACATATCCATACCTGCTCTGTGCTGCAGAGACACAACAAACGCTTTCTTATCGGTTCTGGCTCCAGCTCCTCTCGCTGCTCATGACCGACGCAAATAGGTTCTTTTCATATTTACATTGGGGCTTCTGGGAAATGCATCGCCTTGCCATGTTTGGAGTGAATAAACCCACGACACTGAGAAGTAACTTTGTGTAATCCATTGATTTTAACAATGTACAGTATTGTAATCCGATTACCAACCATTTAAACTCTAACTGTAATGGATTACAGTTACTCATATTTTGCAATCTGATTATGTAACGCCGTTACATGTAATCTGTTACTTCCCAACACTGACTGTTGGTTTGTCTCCATTGCTTTTTTAAGAACTGAAGCACATGGCAAACCCCCTTTCTTTTGTTCCTCTCCAAGAATTAACAAGGAAAACATTCTAAAAGTGGACACAGTATTGACAAGGCTCCACTTCCAGGCAAGTTGAATCTGTGGTGTCTGCAGTTTGGGTTGCTCCCCCGCCTGATGTGACCTCTTACTGTGTATAAGTTCCCAATCTCCAAAGTTGAGAAAATGTAGAGGACAGTCATTGCATACATCAAGAAGAGGCTGGGACTCCCATGTTGCCTCATTATCATCGGGCTGTATGAACAAGGTCATCTGGAACTGCTGGTTTCCAGCCTCACTGAAGAATACAAGTGCAACAAAGTGAGGCTGAACATGACCCTGGTAGAGTCTTAAGATGCAGCCGTACAAACAGCTCTCCCATACTGGGAAAAAATTGACCCCAACTGTGGCTGAAGCACAAGCACAATCTGCTCTCAGGCTTGGAGACATAGTGGGCAGGCTTGGGGAGTAACGGCATTAAGTAATCTGAATACAAAAAAATTGTAACTTTAATCTGTTACAGTATATTAAAAAACATGTAATCAGATTACAGGTATTTAAAATAAACAAAAAAAAAATGGGATTACTCAAATGGAGTACAGTTTAAAAGCAAGCAGAATATACATCCGTCCAGCAGACCCACACAGTACACGTGCACACATTGTGACACTTCACAACACTTCACCATAACGAATGAACACGTGAAACCAACGCGCTGCCTGCCTGGCTGTGTGTGTGAATCATCATGAACCCGGAGCATTCACTGCATGGAAGCTCCAATGTCATTTTTCATTTAAATCTGAAAAGAAAACATTATCGCAGTACAATGTGAATGATGACTGTCTGCTGTTGAAATGTTGTCATCATCCAGGGATTTGACGTCCAATCTGAAGAAAACTCTACAGGTAAACTTTGCTGAAAAACACAGAAATACAGCAAGATAAAGTGATGCTGTATTAGCTTGCTAACTTGTCAGTACTTCGACTTATGACTGAAACAGTACAACGTAACTAGTATCGGGGAGGATTGGACTATAGATGCTGAAGTTAGTCCTCAAAAAATGTAATCATTCAGTTTATATCGTAACATCTGTACGGACATTATAAAGAAACTGGACCGATCCCTAAACACAAGCGCGTTATCTGGTCACTGTTGACCGTGACCACACCAAATAAAACTCCGTATTTCATCGCGTCTGTGAATTACGAGGATGAATCCTAACTTCTGAGCTCTGACAAACTCTCAACACTAACCACCTCTCAGTCCCCTGCATCCTCATGTTGCCTTCACTGATTGCCAAAACTGTAGGAATTTGGAAAATCTACAACAAACACATCCAACAAACAGCAGAGCTGTTACAATATAAACCTATTATGGTAACGGCTAACTTGGATCATAGTGTACACTAACATAACAGCTGTATATGTGTTTGTTGTGTCTTGTATTTTTGCTTATAGTCTATTATTTTATCTGCACTGTGATGTACGTTAGCGGGTCAGAAAATGGATGCATGAATGTGTTGTAAGTTATAACCATCCAGTCTTTAAAAAGCTCTTCTCAAGGAGGTTTAATATATATATATATATATATATATATATATATATATATATATATATATATATATTTTTTTTTTTTTTTAAATCATGTTTTAGTGAAATATAAATAATGCTGCCAGAAGGCTGCAGGATGCAGACTAACTGCATTTGTTAGTTGTTTGGCACACATTGAATTAAAGTCACTACTTGTACATTACATGACACATGAAAGACAGACTGACACCAGTGTAGGGGAATGAATTGTAGTTAATTTTGGAGCATCTACTTCAGATGGTGTTTTTTTAATAGAAATGACAATTGTTCGTAACTACATTGTGTATGTAACCTTTGTAACTATAACTATAGAACTTGTTCAAACCTCACAAACCACTTTCTGGTGGTGCTTTTTTGTTTTACATATATTACAAAACTGTAACAATAACATGTATTATATACCATACAATAATCATTATTATATGGTCTGTGGTCTCGGTCAATTAGTCAATTATTCAATTGAATTGTTTATAATTTATTGAGTAAATTGATTGATAATCTTTCAACACCTTATTTATTTAAACTACTGTGGGTTCTCCCAGTCTGTGTTAAACTAAAACATTTCCTTTAATACAGTGTGACTGTAAAAGATGATTTATGTTTGTCTGAAATAATACATGTTTGGTGTTGAAGTAATCAATAAGTAATCAGTTACATTACTTTAATATAGTGATACTTAGAGTAAGTTACTGATTCTATTGTTTAACAGGTAACTTGTAATTGTACTGAATTACTTTTTAAAAGTAACCCTTCCAACCCTGACAGTGGGACAGGTGCAACAAGGAAGAGGCGGATTTGGACTTGGGACAAGTCAACCTACATGGCACAAGGCAACACCTGCAGAGTGGAGAAAGCTGGTAGTTACTGACAGGAGGCAGAGAGATGCACTGTCACAAGCCATGCAGGGTCAGGTCAGTAGACTGCTTGGGAAAACCTGGAGCACCATCAGCTCATTTGTGGGAAATGGAAGGAAGCCAAATCAGCTTCATCATCAGGGCCGCCTAAATTGTTCTTCCCACACCCAAGAATCTTAACCAGTGGTTTGGAGAAGATCCAACATGCCCTCTCTGACAAACCCCAGCAACTCTCAGGCACATCCCCACCGGCTGCTCAACTAGTCCATCCCAAGGCTGTGAAACCTTGAGGCATAACCAAGTCTTATGCCAACTAGCAATCATTGTGAAAGGAAGACAAACTTCCACCAATGACCTCTCTAACCCAACATCCAGACACCCATCCACTACCCCCTTTATGAGAGTAGAACAGGGCCCAGTTAAATCAGCAGCAAGACTGGATAGCATCCTCTTAGATGCCACAAGGGACTAGAAAATGCAGGTTGATCTCGATCAGCAGCTTAAGTTTCCACCTGAGATCTTAAACACCAATCCCAGGCTGGATTTTCTTTTGTGGTCAATCTCACGGAAATCCTGGTTCATTGTGGAGCTAACTGTACCGTTAGAGGCTGCAGTGAGTGAAGCATATGTACGAAAAAAGCTGAAGTACACTGATATAGTTTTTGAGGCACAACAACAAGGCTGGCGTACACAGGTGCTCCTGCAGGTTGGGTGCAGAGGATTTGTCGCCACATCCATAGCCAAGCTCTTGAAGGGGGCAGAAGTTAGGGGACAGGTCCTCAAGATAGCCAACAGATCATGGTCAGAGGCAGCAGAGTAGAGCAGCAGATGGATTTTGACAAAGCGAATGGAGTCTTTCTGGGCTGCAGAGCACAGTAAAGAGGGGTGAAAGCAGAAGGAGGTTAACCTGGGACACCAGATGTTGCCGTTGAGCCCTCTCGAGGAAACACCGGTGAAGGAGAGTGCCCACCTGAAGACCCTGATGATGTTATTACCCCTCTCCCCATTTAAATCCTGGAAATGCAGATTATTAGGGATATCAACATCAAGCCCTAGCTGAAACTACATTTGGATTAGTCAGCCTGTGTTCATGTTTGTATTGATCTATTAGCAGGAAAAACAACCAGTTATTTGTCAATCAAGCATACAGTTGTCTGTATTAATGTTTTAGTTTGTGCTCTCATGCAGATATTGGAACTCAGAATTTAAGTCTAATTTCTGCCTGAAGCGATCACTGAATGAATTCCGTATCCGGAATGTGTGAATATTCTTGGATAGCGTGCCTGTGATGGGTGGAGGTAATCGAAACAAGACAGACTGAGAAATGATGGAAAACGATTGTATAAATAGTGCGGTTGAGTGAAAAACAGACTTTGTCTGAAGGGACACCAAGAGGGTGCAAAGAGCAGTACTGCCTGTACACTCTGGTGTGTGTCTGTGTGCGTGCGTTGGACCCAGATGGACTACACTAAGGTTGCTTGGGGAAAAGAAAAGAGTCATGTTGTCTGAGAAAGAACCTTTCCTTCTAAACCTGTTGATTTGCACAAAGTGAATTGATGCAATGTCTGTAGTTTACTTTGAAGTAATGAATAAAAACAGGAGAAAAGTAGAAGATGAACAAATAAAAAAAGAAGGGTGGGGGTTCAAAATTAGTTTTTTAAAGCTTGCATTAAACACCCTCTGACCTAGATCTGCTTCAAGACTCTAACTACACACTTTGTCCAAACATGTGCATGGACACATACACACACAAACAGTTTGTGATATAAGTGACCTGCTGGGGAGACATCAATCCAGCAAACTAGGTCAGAGGACAAGAGGGAGTTGCATGAGGTCCCAGAGGAGTAGGCTTTTGTTCTACATGGAAGGTGGATGCAAGACGATGCATCAACAAAATGCTCTTGGCCTTTATTTAAGCTGAAAAGCCACCAGGTATCCTCTTGATGCATGAATGCAACAAGACCCACACTTTCTCACTGGAAATATAGGCGAACACTTAATGCCACAACACCTGATTCACATAGAAGGCTTTACCTCATTCCCCTTTTATGGCAATCAAATCCCAATCCCGAGTACCTGTTAAAAATGATCTGCACTCCTGCATTTATTGTAGAGAATTGTACTGTAACTGACCAAAAAATGTAACCCCCTAAAATAACTCAGTAAACCCAAGTAATGTCATGACTAACCGTATAAACGTAGCACGTAATGCTCAGAAGCAATGAACAAAGCAGGACAAAATTTATTCAGAACCAATTTCTCCATGCCGTTCCAAATATCTAAAGTTATTGCATCGACACCAGCACTATGTGTGCGTTCAGAAATAATGAAGCGCGGGATCAAATCAATGAAAACCACCCACTCTGATGTAATAGAAAATATGCATTACGGGTTTATGTGCTTACACATGCTGTTGTTCCGGTGATGCATCATTGCTTCGTTGGTTTTATGAGCATTTATTTTAGGTGTCGAATTTTAAATCAAAAGTTACATAATGATTTGATTATGCATTGGCACAAATTATTCTGCATCCTCAGTCTCAGCGAGTCAGTGTGTATGAGACAATCTGCTTCTCCGCATGAGCTGCAGGCCACTTCCATGAAGTTTAATTATATGTTGCGTTCCCAGTGGAGGGGCTGAGATTAAACTAAATTAAATTGTGTTGGGGTGCATAAAACGTTTCAGTGCTGCAGAGAACATACAGGCACTCACACACACAAAGCACTGGAACAATAAAGCCAACATGTTACTAACGTGGACAGAGACTCGTTACTTGTTGTTGTTGTTGTTGTTGTTGTTGTTAGGGGGAATGGCACAGTAAAGATCTTGTTGGTACAAGAGATAATCTGGTCATTTATTGAGTTTTTATAACAGTTAATGTCAGTAAAACTGGTTAACAGACAACTACTAAACTAAGACTGTGAAAACGTTAGATAGTGCCGACCAGACAAAGTCTGGTCGGCACTATCTTGGATAAATTGGTTGAACGTTTGCAGAGGCAGGATAAAGAGACGAGGCTTAGTGAACCCGGCTGTGGATGTTTGAGTTCAGTGGCCGTTCACGGCTTTCTTAAGAAGACCATGAATTCAATCACAGAATCACCGATGAAAGTATGAATCACGGACACAGCTACATTTACAACTGCAATAAACTGATGTTTCCACAGCAGGATGAAGAAATAAAAGACATGATACCGAAAAATGGAACAGCAGCGCTGCTGAAAAGGAGAAAGAGAGGCTGGCAGACAATAGCCGACTGCCTTAATGCATAAATATCTCAAACATGTAGAATTAATAAAGTGAACTGCTATAGCTACAGTAAGAGGGGTTGGAGCTGATCACATTTGTAAATCACTGATTATTAGAGTTATACTTGTTTTTTTAAAGTTTATCATGGAAAAGAATAGAAAAGAGTCAATAGAACTTTATTGATCTCCCAGAGGGGAAATTCACAAAAAAAAAAGGAAAAAGTGATCTAGCATTACAACAAACCATGACTGCACGATATGTTACATATACGTATAGATAAGTTTCTAGAAAGGATCTGTTATCTATAATTAAGAAAAAAAACAAAACAATATTCCTTTTAAATCAAACCTCTAACAGCAATTCCACAAACAGGATTTATTAGTATTACACAATAGCCAGAAGCCTGACAGAAAAATAAATGAAATGAATAAAGTTATTCTAAAGTAAAAAAGTAAAGTCAGAATAATAATGTGAATACTTTTTAATTAGGTGATTACAGTCTCCATGTGTTTAAATCATTTAGTAATAATATGCTTATATAAGGATACGTGCGTATCCATTGCCTCTGTTTACTGCACTGTATAAACGTCCATTCACTGAGGATCCAGAGATGAATAATGAGAAAGCTGTGAATATACAGAGGGGGAGGGGCTGTTCAGGGACAGTCACAGGGCAGAAAACTAAGGGTCCCCAATGACAAAAATACACTAGTGCTTTTCGGGATGTGCGCGCAGTGCCTGCACTGTGCACCTGCAAAGGGGGCATCTGCAGTGTTGGACGCGACATCCAGCAGCGTCACACAGCACCGCTGAGCTGCTCCCTCTGTTCACATGACTCTTTACTCATTAGCTCTGAATAGACAGTAAGAGCCCAGAAGTCTAAGCTCTGGCTCCTAAATTTGAACCTCAAGCCATCTTTTACGACCACGAAGGAGGGGGAAAACAGGATTTCCGAAGGGGCCAGAAGACAACAACTTTTGCCTAAAAATCATGCTCTCCTGACTTTCTGGAGAGGAGGGTTGATCTGTGACAATCGCCATTTACCCTCATGACTCAATGGCCACGTTTACATGGGAGCTTTAGTTCCTCTTTAAAGAGGAATAAAAGTTAATTCCATTTAATATTAATAACACTTTATATTATCATTCTTATCACCCATTGTTCATCCCCCTACAGATCAATGCAAATGTTATTATGAAATATTATTGGAACATATCTCACAATCACAAGTGCCACATTCCACGTTATCTTTAGCTCTGCAACACTGAAGAGTCACTAAATCCTCTGAAATGTCCGTGAGGAGGTTCTGTGCCCAACACCAGCTAAAGCGAAAAGGACACGTTTTGGATGCACAGTTGGAAGCAGCGATTTTGTCATGCCGAACTGCCGTTAGCATAGCCGTTAGCGTCGGATGAGAGTACACTTCCGGGTCACATACTTTGGCAAATCGGTAATGGAGAAAATGGATAAAGGTGTTCGTTTTCCGTTTTTGACTTTCTGTACCGAAGCAAAAGAGCTTGAATTCACTACCATTGTTATTCACTTTACCTGTTAAACATCCTATTAATGTGGTGTTATTTGCATTTATACCATATTGGAAAAACTGATCCAGCTGAGGTTGTTTCAGTTTGTGTTTTTGCTCAAATTTGTTGCATTAAATGAATGATGGCTTTATCGTTTCAAAATAAAAGACTAGGTTGCTATGGGACAGTAAGCTGATGCGAATGTTGACCGATAAACAGTCATTGTGGGATTGCCTTTAAATGGTTGGTACATCTGTGTTTGATATGTTGATTTTGCATGGGGATAAATTATGGTGTGTGTACAATGTGTATGCGTAAAACTGCTGTTCACATACAAATAGAAATAATGTTGGGGAAAAAATGTTTGTTATATTTTTCTATTAATATATCTTCTTGTAGATGTCTAAACTGTATTGTAATAGTATATTTTGTTGTTGTTTATTTTTTACATGCAAAAATTGTTGTTGACCACAAAAAATACACAAACTTGTAAAGTGAAACACAAGAGTTTTTATAGGGAGATTAGATGACTGTGATTTTTGTTATCAGACTTTAAAAAAAAGAAAGAAAACAAAGATAACCTGGATTCACATGCACATAAATAGCAGGAGGTTTTTTTTCTTCTTTTTTTTTTTGCATATGGATATTTTTTTGTATTTATATTTTCCATATGTTGGTATATTCTGCAGTCTGTCCAAACACTGCCCCTACTGTTCTTGTTTATATTGCAATTTGATGCAAAATCTCACTGGACCAAAGAGGAAAAAATCCATCTCCGATTGGATTAATTATAAGCTAATAACAGCTTCTATTTGGTTGCACATAACTAATAAGTTTATTGTGAGTTTTACTTTTTTAGATCACACATTTTTTTTAAATATTGATGAATAAGAGCAAGGCTGTTTCTTTGTAAGGGGCCTTTGCAAGATGCTGTTTTTCGAGCCTGCAGGTTGTTGAAAAACTACACGGAGAGAGTCCTAATGCATTAAATGCTCCATAGACTGTATTACACTTTAATATCTAAACAGGCTACATTCATTACAACCTCATTTTAACATCCATTTCATCTATTCATGCTTTGCGTCACATTAAAAATAAACCCAACAATCATTGTAGAATCAGACGAACAGATCTAAACATTTTTATTTGCTCAGTCCTGGTTTATTATGAGCATGTGTGGGATTTTTAGTTTTAACTAAATCCTTTGAGCGTGTGAGTGTGAAGCTTGTGCTTTTGTGGTAAATACAGATTTCTACGTGTGACCGTCCCAGTAAAATGTTCCTTTTAGAATGTGCCTCAGTGAGCACCAGGACTCTCCCACAGTTTTGAAATCACAAGCTTATTTAGGATTAGTGCTGTGATCATGTTTTATCATCATAGCAAGAACAGTGTGGCACATTTCATTTAGCGATGCAAATCCAAAGATAGGTTTTTATATCTCTGAGACGAATATGGGCTGGAACATCGAGTTGATTGATACACTTTTCTAACTCAATGTTTTTCCTTCAGACATTTGTTCTTCAGCTTCAGTGTTTCTTTGCATTGTTCAAATACTGTGTACTTCATTCCATAATGATTGTCATCTTCTTCCAATAAGTTCATGTGTTTTTCTGAGAATAATTAGAGATCAGAATGCGGCCTGATGTCTTCCATGTGGTCAGTGTTTGGTTGTGGAGGATATTTTTAATTTTTTCACAAATGGCTACAGGAGAGAATAGCCAGTCACTAGCCAGTTCCTGTAAATGACCAACATTGAATAAGTTGCTGGTGTGTAGTCAAAGGTAACAAAACACAAATTGAGTCACAGGGTTTAAGTAAAACATCCTTTCAAAGTGATCGGTCTGGACGCACATTTAAGCTTCTTCATTAGTTGAGGATTTGTGAATGTCTGCAATGGTGCAATTGTGGTCTGCCTGCTCTTTGATCAAATTTAAATGAGTGAACATTAAACTGTGCTTTAAATCCGTGCGTCACATTCTCTGAGAACAAATTTGGACCCTTCACTTTTTCCTTTTTTGTGCCAATAAATATGGTTTACCTCATGTGTGCTTGTGCGTGTGTTACACTATGATGAGGGGGAAAGGAACGGGGGAAAGGGAGTTAGGGTGGGACAGTGGAAGGATTAGGGAAAGTCATCAGAGTCAACTATTTTGGTTGTGCTGAAAGTTTAATGCGATGCTACTGCTGGGAATATTGTGTTGTGGTTTGTAATCTATTGTAATCTTCAGTATGATGATGTCTGTAAACAGAGGGAAAGGGTGAGTAATTTCACCTAGAACTGATATTTGGAATCAGCGTATCCAAAGCTAATCCCAAAACAAGTTTATGGCTAAACCTAAGGCATGCTGTATATCTGCGACCGATGTGTGTGCAGGAGCCACTATTGTGAACCTACAGTAGGTGCCACCCCTGCCCTAAAAGACCAGCTAGGCCCGCAGCACCAATGGGATACAAGGAGGCCCAGGCTGAGTACTATTTTCATTCCTCTGAAAACCAGACCTGCCTATGAGGGGTTATAACACCTCATGAGTGAAACTGTGACTGAAATGTATTGTGCTCACACCACAATTTTTTTAATTACAGGTTTTCTGTTAGCTTTTGTACTTCAATATTGCAATCATTACAAAATTAACAACAAAATGTTAGGCTATATTGAAAATAATCCTGTTTTGTTGTTAATTGTTAAATATATATATTATTTTAAAAAAAATTGTTTGGAAGAACATCATTCCCACAATTACATTAATACAAAAAAAACAGGTAATGTGTCCTTGTGAAGAGTTATCTGTATACAGTAGTTTCTACAGTAATGGGTGGATTTGAGATCTGTGGCATTTGGTTTTACCTTCGGCCTCACATAAAAAGGAACTGGTACTTCTGCGTGGACTTTGCAAGTACTCTGTTTGCTTGGATTGGTTCTTTCTGGCTACTCCAGTTTACTCCGAATATCAAATCAGGATTGCATGGGTCATTGTTCATTGTCATTTATTAAAAGTCAGGCTTAAAATTCCCTCTGACAGCAAGCTAATTTTCATTTACAATAATAGCTGAAATAATGAGATGGGTTTGAATCCTCAAGCATTTGGTCAATAACCAATTAATTGTAAAGCTAAGGTTCCATGTTCAAATGGTAACTAAAAACAGACAACAAATAGTTCTTAAATTAATGTATTACCCTATGTTTGCCTGGATGCTATAAAATGCATTACTGTTGGTGTTAAAGCTGCATTACTAGTAGGGATAGCACCGATTGACACGTTTTCTGCCTGCCAATGCATCACCTTTGTGTACTCCATGACTCGATCCTGTCACCGCTTCAGTAATTGGTCTGTAATTAGTCAGCCATGGATTCCTCTTCCTACTCTTTGCTCTCGACAGATAATTACAGTACAACAATAGAACCATTCCTGGGCAGGACCTTGAGCTTCCTGTGGTCAGGTTGAATGCAATGGCTACTGTGCCCACAGAGGTCAGAGGGCAGAGTTTGTCTCTGCTAGTGTGGTTAGCTCTTAGCAGGATTGGGTTCTGGTTCAATTACAGAGCTTTTAGCATACAGGCTTTTTTTGACTGCATGTATTCTATTATCTTGGTGTATTGCCACAAATGGTCTTAGTAAAGACTAGAATTATTTAGTTGTCTTATACATATGGACAAGTGAATAAATCATTACTTGTGATTTAAAAATTAGTCACAAGAACATTTGGTTGACATTTCTTGAATGGCAAATCCAGAAAATATCACAATTTGTATTGACGTGTCCAATGGAAAACTTGCTTGTTTTATGTCTGCT
The DNA here is from genome assembly GCF_900634775.1 of Gouania willdenowi. Lineage (NCBI taxonomy): Eukaryota > Metazoa > Chordata > Actinopteri > Blenniiformes > Gobiesocidae > Gouania > Gouania willdenowi. Next base: position 18,520,298 of record NC_041053.1, read on the forward strand.
AACTAATCAATAGTGAGTGAGAGTGTGCATGAGAGTCTGTGTTGTTAACAATGCAAAATACTTTGAAACAAGAGCACTCAGAGAGCGCAAACCTCCGCCAAGTTTCAAATATCTTCTTTGCCAGGTGTTGACAATTATCTGGATCAGTAATCCTGATCATAGTACTATGATCATTCACACTTTGGAAGACATTTCTATCCTCAATGATAATGAATAGTGCCATCCGGATCCAATCCAGATGAACCTTGGTTGAGTAATTGAGGAACCAACCCAACATAACTGAGACAAATTTCATAAAGATCGGTCATTTACAAACCAAATATGATTTATTTACATTTTCTTCCATTGATTCACTTCACTTGGGTGAAAAGTTTGTCAAAATATGTTTAGTACTTTTTACGTAATCCTGTTAACAAATAAATTGAATAATGAAAACAAACAAACACACAAATACCAATATAACCTCCTTGGTGGAGGTATCTATAATGAGGTGGTAACAAAGTGAAGTCTGGTTTGGATTTCAGTTCAGGTGAAGTTGGAAGTCAGTCTGTGGTTGATCGTCAGATGCGATGAATACAAAGAATCTTTAATGGAGATTAATAATGATCATTGTGTGTGCTTGATTAAGGATTGAACTACTTTGTGGTGTACATCATGCATCACTTATTCTGCCCACCCAAAGGACCACCCATTTACGTTCATGTTCTTTACTGGTAACTATTTTCATTCTTATTATATAATGTATGCCACATTCCCAATGTAGAGTTAGTTCAACTGACTTTCAGTAGTCACTGGTGTCAGGGTGGTGTTTTAAAGACTTGTCTTGTGACCTCTCAGAGGCTCTGGAAACACCTGTCCTGGTGCACATAAGGAATGCTAATACATGCATCCACACGGTGGCCTGCTGCTTGACCTTGCTTGGACTGCAGGAGTCATTGGAGAGACTAGAGATGCCTGCTCTGCAGGACACTGTTTGGCATATGCTCACTCAGTATAGTTGTGACTACATGCAGCATAATCAACTCACAGGTGGTGAAAACTTACTGAGTCATTGATACATGCAAGCACTGTGAGTTAATAAGCAACAAACCAGACCATGAAACAAATAAAGTTTAGCAACGTGGAGGAAAACTCAACAGTCAACAACTTGTCACTAACCCACTTATTTAACACGACGCATAAAAAACTACACAACATGTTGAGGACACAACAGACTTTCTCCGCTTGTCTCCTCTCACCGAGCAGCTTTACTGCTGCACTCACAATCTGTTTGAACGTGCACCAGCAATGGACATCTGATCACCGTCCTCAACGACAAATGTAAACACACAGACACTCGCAAAATCCCGGCAAACTCGGCAATAAGAACCTCGATAAACACAAGACTTTCCATGTTATCGTCTGCATGCATCTCCCCTCCCTTTCCAAGAGTACTTTGAAGGTGCAGGGCTTGGTATCTCCATGGCAACAGCAAAGCAACCAGGAGCAAAGTGAGGGAGGGGTTTGTTGGTATAGGCATGGAGGGCAACACGGATGGTGTGAGTATGTGAAAAGGAAGGTCTTGTGGTCACTGAGAGGCGACAGAAATAAAACTGAGACAGATCTCAATCATGGCAGCAACACTGCAGGGCAAACAGGGCGCGGCTTTAGAGGTGTCTTAGTGTCTGCAGTAAAGTCTCGGTAAATATGGATTCCTACACAGCCTTGGACGACAATTCATCGATAATTCAGGTTTTAATTTTATACCCAGTAGATATGATAGTTCAGGGTACAACCCACTTTCATGCACACTTTCTTTGTAATTGCAAGCTCAGAGTCTTAATGTCTTAATGATTGACGTTCACGTGTTCGAGAAACTCATCATCACCACTTTTGGACAGAACATTATTTTACAGGAGGAATTCTTGAAAAAAGGAATACAGAAACAAAAGACATGCATGCCACTTTTTTTTTAATAAACTAATCTTCAGCTTTGGTTGCTTTTTATCCCACCAAATATATTATTTTCTATTCTATTTTATTCTATTCTATTTTACATCATAATCACGTATTATCAATATCAAAATGCTAAGTGTAAAATGCAGTGCAATATTTATGTGTCGCAGTGGAGCAGGTCAGAAAATAATTATTGTGTTAAAATATCATAATCCAAGATAACAAATTGAAGAGTGGTGACGTAAAATACATCTTTGAAAGTTTTATTAGCAAAGTAGATTCACCATTATATTGTTTACAGTAATTTCAGATTGTAGCTATTGAATGTAAAAAGATAAATTCATTCATACTGTATTAGTTAACATGATAAAGAGCTTCGTTGGACAATAAATAACATTTTTTAGGTAAAAGTGAGCAGATAAAATGTGGATTAGATAAAAGATAACGTTGATACAAGGTTGTAAGCTATAATTGCCTGGAAAATAAAGAATTTACAAATGAATAGGTGAGGAATCCTTTCACAAGAAAACTAGAATACTCCTTTTTCAAAGAAAGGTCATCATACCATTAGACTGAGCCAAAAAAGATAAAAACCAATGCTATAAAAGTATACACATGGATCATCTGTGTCCTTTCAAAGTAGAAGGAGGACAGTTATTTGAGGCAGTGCAAATTCTGGTTTTCTTCATTATACGGACCTTGTATTAGAAGTGTTTATTCTTCCGTGATTAATTGTAGATATTTACATGTTGGATATGGAGGGAGCATGGAGGAGTTACCCAAAGTAACACGCAAGTTTTTAAAGCAATAAACATGAAAATAAAAGTCCTTGTGACAGGTTTTGGGATCATGGGCTGTTTCATGCAGGAGGAAGGCTTCCCTTCAGTGCCCATACATTGCAATTTGAGATTAAATATGTATGTTGTTACCCCGCAACCCTGAAAATGGAGCAAGCGGTGAACAGATGAATGTAAATGTGCAGAGGTGTTAAGAGTACTGATACATCCTACCAAGTAAAAGTACATGTAAGTCATACATAAAATACTCAAGTGCAAGTAAAAAGTAGCTGAATTAAATAGTACTCATAGTGAAAGTTACTAGTTACTTTCACCCCCCCATGTTTATTTTTGGTAATAAATGTTGCCATGGATCCCTTGCATACAGTAAACATCTCATGTATAAACTTAAAAAGGAAGAAACCACATATTGCGCAATTAAAACCTATATTAATTTCCACAAAGGTATCTGTATAAAATAAAAAGTTTGTCAAAATGTACAATTATTTTTAGTATAAAAAATGTATTCAATAATAAATAATAATAAATTCAGCTTCTATGTATAGCTACATTTATGAACTCTAAAACTGAGAATATAACCAGCATTCAATATGCTGTTTTGAAATTACTTTACTTCTTTTAAAACATACAAGTAAAATTACTGATTTAGAAATATACGTATGTAATATGTCAAATCTGATTCAATTTCCAGAATTCAAACTAACAAAGATAACTACATATGACAGATAGTAGTGTTAAATACTGCTGCACGTGATGATGTTTTAGTAACCATCTTTAAATATTTAATGTTTTTAAGTGTTGCAGATTTGATGTCTGGTCAGTGGTATGTTGTATATATATATATATATATATATATATATATATATATATATATATATATATTCAAATGAAAGAAACCTCAACATTTCCTATTTTTTTTAAGTTACTGCTCCTTATTATCTTACCTTGAAACAGTAAAAATGTAGTGCTTTTCTAACTGGTAGCCCTGTGGACTATACAGTATGAAGTAGATCACAGTTTTAGAAAGGTTGGTGACCCCTGTGAACAGTAAATTAATTTAGGCAATGTTTGATTATTAGTGTATTATTTACTACAAAAAAAATAAAGTTTCAGATCAGAGCTAAATTATATTGGATAGTTTCATTAGTCTACAGTACACTAGAATGAAGTTATTAATTTTCATTACTAATAAAAAAAAAACATACAAATTAAGAAGAAAAAAAAAAGTATTTTTTGTCAAACCAAGAGTGGTACTATGATCAGCAGGAGACGAGGGAAGGCTGCAGTGACATTATTAGATCTTCTTGTCGTATCACACGTGTACATTGTGCATTTATTTGTGGATCTGAGAAACACGTGTGAAAATGTGAAAAACACATGCATATTTTACAGACAAATCTCTCCCCATAATAAAAGAGAATGAAGGCAGGATGAGCTGGTGTGATTGGACCCACGGGCCCGTTGGAAACATCCCGCTGCGGTTCCTGGAAGTGACCACAGGGGGAGCTGTTGCTCATTGAAACGCAGGACGCGGGACGGGATAGTGAAAGTTTGAGGAAGGCTCACAGCAGCAGCAGCAGCATTAGTGGTAGTGAAGGAGCGAACTGCTCACTGAGCCTCAGTGTAACGCTGCTTGAATTATTTTCCTCCTAAAGTGTGAGAGCTGTGGGGCCAGAGTCTCTTTAAACAGCCTGCGCTCACAGCGGAGACACACGGGGAGTGGGTGGGACCCCCGGTGCTCTGCGTGCCGGGAGGAGGATGAAGAAGGGTGGAGGGTGGAGGGACGTACACGGCTAGAGGATGGAGTTAGAGAGAGAGAGAGAGAGAGAGAGAGAGAGAGTTAAAGAGAGAGAGAGAGAGAGAGAGAGTTAAAGAGAGAGAGAGAGAGAGAGAGAGAGAGAGAGTTAAAGAGAGAGAGAGAGAGAGAGAGAGAGTTAGAGGTAGAGAGAGAGAGGAGGAGGAGGATAGCTCGGTGTCTCCCGGTGGCAGTCTGGTAGCGGGCTGCTGTGCTGTTGCTGTCGTGGCGTGGCTGGTCTCGCCAGGCGGGGGAACTTCACCACACTGGAGCCCGGAGTCCCACTCTCTCACCTGCGCAGTTCGGAGCTGCCATGGGTCTCTCACCAGGATTTACGGTCTTAATGATATTCCCGGCCTTTCTGCTGCACACCAGCGGCCTTTTCATCGCCAGTAGCGTTGGTGAGTACAGCTCAGTCCAACGTGTGCACACTGTTTATAAATGTGATGATGTGCGCTCCTCCCTGGAGGGAAGTCTGGTATCAGATCACCATCACCATTGCTTTTGATTACATTCACTTCCCAGCCAATGGCAAGCGTTTTGTAACTTATGCGCGTCCCGTTTTGAGGGCTTTGACAGGGACTTTCCGAAGGTTTGTGAGCATTGTTTTGGTTTTCTTTCCTCGTGGATTCAGTGATCATCTTCATCAGATGTTTGCTCCACTGTCCCATCCTGCAGAGAAGTATAGCCTGACATTATCTGACTCGGCCGCTGTCGCAGCTATTGATCTGTCACAGGACGCTGGAGTCGGATGTCAGCTTATTGATCGCACTATTATCAAATCATCTCATCCTGCACAGACATTCATGGGATATCTGCAGATGTGTGTGCGTGTGTGTGTGTGATCATCTATTAACAAACTTTGTGATAATAATGATAAATAGAATGATAATATCTCCACATGGTATTTTGGGAGTTTTAAGAATTTAGGGCACTTAGGACTATGGGTGATATTATTGTGCGCCGGGATAGGATGACAGTGACACCCTAAGGTGGCCTTGGATCGAGTGTGTGTGTGTCAGTGTGAGGGCTCGGGCAGCACCTCTGCAGGGTGCCTCTATATTGCACATGGACACATGGGAACTGGAGAGATTTCCCCATTATTAATGAATCTTATCTTTCTCTCTGTTTTTTCTTTTTTTTTACGTTGCTGTGATAATGTGTCACTAGATCATGCGATCGATTGTTATTTTGAGATTAAGGTGACTGTTTTCTTTCCTTTCTTCTTTTTTTTTTTTTCGTCTTTCATCGAGCTGGGTGTTTTGTCGGAGATAAAAAAATAAAATAAAAAATAGCGTGAGAACGCCGCAATGAGCACCATGGTCCATGTGATCGGGTGGAAGGGCACTGAAGGTGTGATGAGCGCAGCGCGCACTGCTGAGGCGGCCGTTTCCAAACGCACCAGCAGGGTCGCCTCCAGGTTCATGGGTGGGGCAGAGCGGGAGATGATGTGCACGGTGCATCACTGTTCGTTTTGACTGACACTTTGGATTTATAGCCTTCGTTTCAGTCATTTGAAATTATTGTTATTTTTTTTTTTTTTGCCTCATTTAGTCTTTCTTTTTCTTTCTTCTTTTTAATTTCATTTAGTCCATATAACTAATTCAGATGACATGACAAGATTTTTTTTTCATAATTACTCCTATCTGCATATACACACTGATGGAAGACCCACTCACTCTTAATTATGTTCCACAGTTTGCACCAACCTGCCTTAAAAATAACAACAAATATGAAGGAATTACTTCTTATTTAATTTAGTGTTTAAACATTTAAATTTTCCCATTATTTGTTGGTCAAAATGTCCAATACTGTTATTTTTAAATGATCAATTATAAGTAGATTTAATTAAACAGTTTTAACAGTGTAATTGACAAAAAACTAAATTATTAATCAACAAAACAAACACTGGTGTATCTTTCAGATGCAGTAAGAAATAATCTGACAGTTGCTAATCCCTCTCCTCAATTTTCCCCAACATTTTTCCCCATTTACTCATTACTCCCTATTAACTTTTTGCAGAGCTATACCCCCTCATTCCCCTTTAATGTGTCCATCTCTTTTCTCCATTAAAAAAAAAAAAAATAAATAAAAAAAAAAATAAAATATATATATATTTGAAAATGTTTTGTCTTCCACCGTTTCTCCATCATAGTTTTTCTCATGTTGTGTTTGGCTCACCAAATTACATTCTTTTGCTCCTCTTCCATCCTTTCCCCTAGACTCCCTGCAGAACGTCCTGGGGGAGTATGGACTGGTTAGGCCAATCAGTGTGGATGCAGAAGGCCGTTTCCTGTCACATGCCGTCTCATCTGGCCGCATGGTAGGAGGAGAGCAGTCCCGTAGGCGCCGGAAGAGGGAGGTACAAGAAGGCGATGATGAGTGGGAAGGTACAACAGAGGCCAAGAACAACCAAGAGCCCGCGACTCATCAGGAGGAGCTTTACTACAACGTCACCGTCTTCGGCCGGGAGTTCCACCTGCGTCTGCGCCACAACCCCAGGCTGGTGGCCCCCGGAGCCAAGATGGAGTGGCGAGATGACAGCGACAGCACTCGGCATTCTGAGCCACTGCTTGATGAATGCTTGTATGTGGGCGACATCACAGACACGCCAGGAGCCACCGTGGCTCTCAGCAACTGTGATGGCTTGGTAAGTGCACACTTTCTGTTTCCTGGGCTTTGACTGCTCCTGTGTTGGTCAGGCTCATTGTAAAACTGTATAAAACTGCACTGGTTGAAGCTTGGTTTTCATTACTCTTGGAAATGGGCATAATCTAAATAGCGTAATAAAAACTGGTGATGGAAACACCTGAATTTCGAAAAGACACGCTATCATGAGGAGGAATTTCAGACTTGTTGATATTGAAATATGTCGCAAAAGCGCCATGGAAACACCTTTTCCGCAAATACACATCACAGACGTACCTGGTCACATGACCACTTCTCTCTTGAGAAAAGGTAACGCGGTACGTGTAAACAGAGGAGTGAACCGGGACATTTTTTAGCATTATACTTAAAATTTATTACTGCCACATTAGATGTGAAACAACAAAGGAATATGGGGTGTTATAAACAGGTTTTGTGCGTCTGTCTTTCTGCAGCAAAGTCTCGCGGGACGAGATTTCATGGGCGTTACGAGGCTACTGCTCAAAGCAACGTTCAATGGAAACACTTGGTGCAATTATACTTTGTCGACATTTAGAAATGTCGCTTTTGTTTTGCGAAAATCTGTAATGGAAACCCAGCTTCAGAGGTCATCTTTAGGTTTACACTGTTAGAGTCCTTGTTGTCCTCTAAAGTGGTCTTGGCATTGGTCTGGTAGTTCTTTGGTAAGAAGCTGCGTTTCCATTACCCTTGGAAATTTGCAAAATCTAAATAGCGCAATAAAAACTGGTAATGGAAACACCTGAATTTTGAAAAAACACTAAAATATCGCAAAAAAGTTTTTACGCTTTCACAATGAGTTATTTTAGGCTTTTCTATATTGAAATGTATCGAAAGAGTGTTTTGGAAAAACTTTTTCGCGGGTGTCACGAGGCTCCTGCCCAAGACAACCTTCAAGGGAAACACGTTCAAAGCGCAATGAAACGTTGTCGACATTTAGAAATACTGGGCACAAGAGAGGATGAGAGAAGCGTAAGGACGTGTGCTTCAGGATCAAGTGAAAGGGACGAGTAAGGAAAAGGAGGGACTCAAGTGAAGTAAACATAGGGAGATATGCACATTTGAGCACGATGAGATCTGTGAAAAAGGAGTTCCCTTCATTTTGAAGATGGTTATTAGAGAGTGAGTTGAGGCCACCACTGGAGCTGAGCAGCAGCAACTGGATCCGTTTAGGCCTGAGGACCCCAGAGACTGAGGAGCAGCTGAGAGAGCAGGCAAGGAGCCAGGACAGCACCGGCTCAACATGCCCACTTAGTTTGACACCAGCCAGTAGCAGCTCACCACTGTCGCTGCTCACTCTCTCCTGTCATTTTGGAGCCTGTTGTCCATTTTGTATAAAGATATACTCCTAAAAGATTGTAGATCAAAGATAACAAACATCTGTGCCTTACATACACCTACCATCGTGTTGATCTTGACTCCAACAATATTTTTGCATGGAATATTTTGTTATAATGACTTTATTCCAATTGTGATCGATATGGCAAAGAAATGGCTCTTTGTCATCCTATCAGACATGCTAGGGTTCATCCTTAAAGCCAAAACACAAGTTGTTAACCCGCTGTGGTGGACAAAACTATTGGAAAATAATTGGCACATTTGAGTAACAAATGATTAAAAAGCTAAACACACTTCTTTGGATAGTTTTAATCAATTTTGCAGCATTATAAGAGAGGCTTGTGTTAAGGAAATGAATCCAGTATGCGTTGTATGGGCACAGCATGTATTTTTTTGTGTGTGTCTTTACTAAGAAGCAATTCAAAAACACCAAAAAGGCAGTTAAGACAAATAGTTAATTGTAGCAAGCACATGGTTCAAGATGTTAAAATCAAAATAATTATTTATCCATATTTGTCAGTGTTTGTTTTAGCTGATTTTTATGTTTATGAATAGGCATGTGCTTTATAAGGTCCAATTTTACTGCCACATGACAAGCAAAGGGTACCTTCAAATGTAGCGCAAGCCACAAGATTGCTAGAGTGTTTGTAGGTAACATTTAATATCAATGCACAGTGTGAGGAGGAACGGAGCAAACAGGAAAAATGGAAAACACCTGACTGGACAAAAGGAGGGAATTGGATTTCTGTATGGGAGGAACTGTGATCAGCTGGTCGTTCCCAGTGTGTGTGTGTGTGTGTGTGTATTCCTAAGTGTAGGACACAATGAAATTAATCTGCGGGTGCGGGTGTGTGTGTGTGTGTGTGTTTGCATCTTCAGTCAAATAAGGTTTTAGCATTCGCTGCCGCTGTGAACGCTAACATCTACTGAGTGCGTGGAGGTAAATCTGTGACCATCTGCCTGTAGATAGGAATCAGAGGTAAATCTTGTTTGCAGGCTTAATGTATGAGTTACCACAGACCTGCAGCAGAGTGTTCTCATGCTTTGACGTGTACCAGCAGGGCAGCAGGAACACACAGGCGTAAATGAAGAAAAACATATTGATGGCTGAACACTGGTGAGTGCAGAGGCTATGAAAAAGCTGAAAAGATCTGCTATTTGACAAAAGGAATAAAGGGCTGAAAGCGGATCCCAAATGTGTGTTTTAAGCAATTCTATAATTATTTAATCCACATTTTTCCATTTTCAGAATCTCAGTGTACTGTAAATTGTAATTTGCATTCTTAACTGATGATTTACGAGTTATTTCTTTGACAAAATGCCTGGATTTTTACAGTCTGGCCTGAAGTTCTTGTCTGAATGTGTAGTTTGACACCTCTGGCACATAACACATGGGTGAATCAACAGTTACATGATTCTGCCACTAATGGTTTTATTTCAGTAGTTTAGTTTAAGGATTTTTTATTAAGAGAGTGACAATAAAATATTAAAAACTCTATGAAATATCAGATTTGAACAAATTGGAATCTTTACAGATTTTTCTGATAATGTTTAAGCTCAGAGGCGCCCAATCAAAAGTGTCAGAATTTTTGCAAACATCAAGACCAAAACCAGGAAGAAAACTTCATCTTTAATTTAGTGGTCCCACATAGCATTTCTGTGTTCATGAGTGGCTCCGTGCACTTTTGCAGACTGCTTCAGCTGTACCTCCAATGTTTGTTCAGAGGTGTGGACACTGTTGGCTGTGTTGGCCTCATGTGGGTGTGAAGTCAGGTGCATTCATGTGTAGTTTGAGCCTCTTTTTTATTGTATGTAGAAAGTCTCTTCGTTCTTAGTTCACCTAAAAGTGAAAAATATGAAAACAAATCGTTTTTTATGCATTCCATTTTTTTGTGTGATTTGAAAAGAGGAAAAGTGGTGTAATTCCTTATGGTCCCCTTATCTTGCTCTATACTGCCACCTGTTGACATGGAGGAGTATTTATTTCTCTTTCCCTGTTTAGATGACTTTCCTGGCTATTAAACTTCCATAAATTGCCCCAAACATGCTAAATAATATTAATAGAGTCAACTACTGTTATTATCTTATGTTTTATATGCTTAAGATGATTTACGAAAACTGGATAATTACGCTGAATTTGTCGCTAGAGCGCCATTAGCCACACTGCTAGACCCTCAGCCACTCCTTTAATGGGGAAAACTACCATGCAAATGCGTGATATGGTCACAAAACATTTTTTGTGAAACTTTGAATACCTTTAATACACAGCAACCGGTGAATGCACCAAATCACTCACAGCCGTGGGCTTTGAGGTGCAATGCTTCTGCCATGATGTGTAACCAGGTAAACTCATCATTATTTGTATTAATACAAAATCTGTCTTTATACCAGTGTCTTTTTGGATGATAATAATAATGTCATTACACAATAAACAATAGATGAAGCTCTGCAAGCAATTTTAATCACAGGATAACGTGATCACTAGTCAAAGCACAACGCATAGCGCATGATTTCGAAAGGGATTATCAGCGGAATTGGACATATTCGTCCATTTGTCACATTTTCTCGACATTCAATTACTTGTTTCAAGAGAATAGTATGCAATTACATGATATTGTCACAAAACATGCATGTGAAGCATTTCCGTGTCATGTTGAGGCCTGATTTTAAATAAAGAGCATAAAAACAAAGCAGATTGCTTTTTTCTGCTTCAAGATGTGACTTCCATTTTTTTCCGTCTGTTTTGCAAGGTCATGGAAAAGCGTCTCTACATATTGATGACATTGTTGATGAAAATAATTGTATTAAGAAGTGTAATAGGTTACATTTCGGCACACTATCTAAAAGTGGACATTTTGACACAGCGCACCGAGTCCATATAGGTTAAAAATCACTAATAATATATGACAGAAGTATTCAAACAGAGGTCTTTCTAATCAACCTTTGTACGTTCAATCCTAAAAACCTTAAAAAAAAAGGTACATGGACAAGTTCAAAGTGAAAAACATGTTATTAGAACCTTGGTGCTAAAACCACCATCAGAATTTCAGAAAGATTAGAAATGGATGATTAGAAAATAAATATGTGTAGGATATTGTTCACCAGTGGGCACTTCCAACAAGCTAACCAATGATTAAGGTCTTTGTGTGACCTTTGTGTAAAATGACTGTCATCCACGTGTCTGAATTCTTTCTCATGAATAATGCACTAATCTGGGACTCTAAATGCAGCATTCTTGTGGGTTATCCTGAGATGGAAATGTGACTTATTCAGGACGCTTCCTACCTTTCGCCATAAAACGATCACATGTGACAGTCAGGCTGAGAAGTGATGTTTATGTCTCTATATTGTTACAGAGGAAGTGTGTTACCTGTCATCACGAGTTTAACACCTACAATCCAGGTGGATGCACACCTGGATAACGAGACATATGTTTCCAGTGTTGTGTGTTGCAGACCTTTACACAAGCAAACGTCATACTTTCAGTATGGTCAGGAGCTCAGGCGAATGAGAGCCTCAAAATATACAAAAAAACAGTTTCTCCGAGTAATTTTCATGACAAAAACCAGTGCGCACTTTTGTCTCCACCCATAGTTCTTGCTCCTTCTGGGTTTTTTTGGGGGGGGCAGCAGCAGCAGCATCAGCAAGCAGGGGAGCTCTCCTAATGATGGCATTAAACGAGTCAGGAAAATGACAGAGAAAGAAAGAAAAAGAATGTGTCAGACAGCTTTTTGCTCCCCGACACCCACAGATTCAGAGCTCCAGAAAAAAGAAAAAAAAAGAAAGCGACAGCGAGAGGCAGTGTTGCTTTAGTGAGCAGTCTTTGTCTGTTTTTAGCAACAATTCTGCTGTTAAGCAATGATCAGAAAAGTAGTGCTGAAGGTTAAGGGTATGGCCCGCTGTCTATGCAGGAAAGAGGTTTGCACCCAAGAGGCAGGTAGCAGATCTTACTTGAAGCCATTGGTTTATGTTGGCAGATAATTAGCCTTGATACTGTGCACGTTGTGGCCTTTTTTTTTTATTTGTGTGTGTTTATGTATGATTGTTGGTTTTGGTGTGTTCTGCTGAGAAAGCTAGAAGAAAGCAGCATCATTTTGATGCAACAATTAAAAAAGACTCAGGCATCATCTGCATGAGAAATCCCAAAGCATTGACAGGTTATGCAGGTTGGATCATTTCCGTGTGGTCGTGATTGGGTTGTAGTAACGCTGTCTCACTCTCTGCACCCAAGGATGCAAGTTCTGCCTTTGTGTGCATGTGTTTTCTCCAGGCACTCCAATAACCTCCTATGGGTCAGTATCATGTGTGTAGGTTGATTAGGTTGTTGCATTGGACCTTTGACCTAAGAGTATGTAAATATCTATATCTGTGGTTCAGGCACCAGTTTGGTTTCATGTAAACCTTGCTGCTTTCTGGCGTACACTAAAAAAGAGAGGATGTTACTGGTTTTATCTAGCAGATGTGAACAAAAAAATGGTTATACTTAAAATGTCAGCATGGATTAACTGTTAATTTGAATGATTTGTAAACTGCAGGTAGTTGTAACACAGGCAGAAGAAGCCAGGCTCCCCTCCCTGCTTGACAGCTTGTAAGAAAGAACAAGGGTTTTTGTAGTTTTGAATTGTTTCAGTTTTAGTTCTGAATTCTTAAGCACATATTCAGCTAACCTCAGGTGTATATGCACTGTTGTGATCTGTGAACCTCAAGCACTCAACAAATATGACTAAAGTGAAGGAGGGCTGGGAAGATGGGTTAAAGGTGAAGTCCCAATTTACCTGCCACCAGTAATTTAAAAAAAATTACTGAAGTCATTCTTTCATCCTTTTTATCTAGAACCAGTTTCATTCGTTGCTAATTGACCAACAGAAAAAAATGTATTTAATCTTCCGATCAATATAAAGACGATCAACCAAACCATCATGATTCCACACTGATGTAGCAAACTGAAGTTCACAGAGAAAACACATTTACAGAATGTTGTAATGAAAGGCTGGGGCCTGGAATCAAGCCAATCTACTTTTAGCTTTGAAGAGGCACAGCGAAGCGCCTGCCACTCAATTGACACACTTATCAGATAACCTTTGTTTTTCATATTGTCTATTTCAAATGTTCAGACATTTATCTTAGGTTTCAGGCATTATCTGTAGCACATTTTGTAATGGGATTTGTTGCTGATGAAAGTGTTTGAAATGTTCTCTATAGCTTACAAAACCACAGACACCACACAAAGTATTGACACACCAAGTTCAAGTAGAGTGTCTTACTGTAGAAGCGAGTGTTGACAGAGAGCCAGGCCAATCACAATAATAGCCCCAGACCTACACTAAATGCCATTGACATAGACACTTGCGCCAGCCATGCCCCTGGAATACACTCACTCATTACCACGACATTAGAAGTCAATAGAGGAGGCAGCCCTGGGCTTAGCAAACCCATCCATTCATCCAGCCAGCCCGGCAGTAAAGCTCAGTCAGGCATGGTAGTTCACTGGGCCCGACACTATGTTATTCCACCCTGGGTCACACGATCAGCAACCCTCAAATGTAATCAGCTCAAATTGAAATGATGACATCAATTACAGCACAGTGCACAGCTGTTATTGACCCTAGCCCCCACAAGCTGTGCAGAAAAGACAGTGTGTGGAAGGAAATAAAAAGCAAAAGGATGAGGCCAGCAGGAGCCACGGGCCGAGAGGGAGGGCCGGGTGTGAAGAGGCCAGTCTGCTGAGGCATGGTATGAATGAAGAGACAGATAGTGAGAGAGAAAAAAAAACAGTGTTCCTGGTATCTGATTGCAGGTTCCACCCCGGAGTGTAGCTCTACTCAAACACACAATTACTCAATCTAGAGCTATTATCAGACAGCGAGAGGGAGAGAGAGAAAGAGAATCAAACAGAGTGGGCTCATTCTCAGGAATGCTACACAGAGCAAACGAGTGCTTTTACCAGAGCTGTGATTACTGCCGCTCACTCAGTGCACTTAACCAGCCCCCTCACCACTCTTTCCTCTCGCTCTCTGTCATTCACATGCAGACTCTGAACACAAGGTTGGTTTGAGTAGCTGAAATTATAGGATTCACTGGAGAAAATAGAGCTGTGCTACCCTAGCAATTTAAGGGAAACACCTCTGATGTCATGATTACTACAGCAGGAGGACACTGATATGACGAGGCAGTATGTATGTGCTGTAATGGACTGGATCTGTTACAGACTTATTGGATTTCCATGTCAATGAGATATTAGGTTGATGACTTCATTTGTTTCTAACATCAATGTTTAACCTAGATTTTGATCAGTCTTGTAATATCACTTTGTATCATGTTATTCGTGTTGTGAGTTGTGCAAGCAGTGCGTGAACAAGTTTATTGTTTAACATATCATAAATGAAGGATCATGAAAACTTGTCCTGCAAAATGAAGCAAAAGCCTTATTTTTCCCTAGAATCCTAAAAATGTTCCTTTCAAAGAGGTAATGTTTTCAACTTTTTTAAATTTCCTCTTTTCTTTGCCTGATAGCTGGAGTTCTCCAATTTGTTTGGGATCCGGATCAAAATACAGATTGTGGATCAGTTAAAAAAATCAGAAATCTGTTCGTAAATGACTGATCTTTATGGAATTTGGCTCAGGTCGGGTTGGTTCCTCAACTACCCCAAACAGTATATGAGGATTGGATCGGACGCATTTTGTCATGATTTTTATGGGGATACCCATACATTTGTACCTACTGTATCTTAATTAAATATTATTATCACATTTTTTCCAAGCCTTTAAAAGTGTATATGATCACTGATTTAAATAACTGCCAATATTTGGCAAAGAGGATATTTGGAGCTTGGCCAAGGTTTAGCACTCTCTGAGGACTCTTGTATAACTTGACATGTACGCATAAACCATAGACATATGAATACCGCAAAGATTGATTTTGGCATCTCTTCTCCATATATGTACAGATGCACCACTTCAGAATGTTGAGGATAAGATTGTTTATCTTTACCGTTGGTATGGTCCTTGTCCTGGGCTTCCTGCGTTGAGTTTTTATACTGGTGTCATGTTAGGGGAACATGTGTGTCACTGTTAATGCCTTAGCTTCTTGATGGATTGGTGATCAGTCCAAGGTGTTCCTCTGAATCTTGAGTGAGCCGGATTAGGCTATATGACAATAGTCAAGATACAATAGTATAGAGTATAGACGATAGGTGGATGTCTTGTCATGAAACAAGATAATATCTTACCCCTTCTTTCTTTCATGTAGATGTCTGTTTAAAATACTAAATAAATACACTGTTTAGTTTTGAATACATGAGTTTATGTAATTTGTAGAAATACACATAAAAAGGACTTCAAGGTAAGTAGTATTTTCAAACTAGACATTTTAAAGACTCTAGGAACACGACCAGATTATTGCAGTCCAAAGAATGTGCTTACATCTGGCGATAATGTCACAATGGGCAAAAGTATATACTTTAACCATGCACAAATCCCTGCTGAGGTTAGATTTTCTGTTTTAAGAGGGAGCTGGAATGACAGCACCTAAGGGTAAAAACTAATAAACCAACGCATTTTGTGTTGGTTTATTGCTCCACACACTTTTGCAATTATTGAGTTTGGATTTTGCACACACGTTTTTTGGAACAATCTTTCATGCAGACTGGACAACTACCACCAGGATGACAGTCAATCCCACAGGCCCCTGAACCAAGCAAGAAGGTAATCGATGCCGGCCACATCAGCACTTCGTTAGGTCCCGGCATCCTTCGTGGTAAAACATGATGAGACATTCTCCTCTTTTAACAAGCCCCCTGCTTGTCTGCCGCTGACCCCGTCGACTCATTTCTCCAGGGGCCACACTGTTTTCCCTTCCAGCTAGTGCACAGGTGGCTTTGTATTCTTTAAGCTTTTGCTCGTCTGGCAGGTATCCCCACCTAATCCTCACAAACAACATCAGAGGGAAGGAAGCAGACAGGGACTACGGGGAAAGTACCGGTAGACAAAAGAAAAATGAGAGTAACTGAGATGTGGGAGGATGGAAGAACACTGCAGAATCCTAATGTGTTCAAACCTGAAGAAGAATAAGATAACAATAGGACAACATTGGCACCTGTTCAGTTAGAGGGCAACATTTGCCTTTTTATTGACAAGAAGAGAAAACTTTAAACTTAAAAAAAAAACTAATCAGATGTTATTATTTTAGAATTATATTTTATGTTTTGCATGTTTCGTAATGGAACAGAGCTCATCTGACTGTCTGCATCCAGTGTCTTTGGCTAAGAATCATCTTGCTTGGTACAGCAGGCATGAATCGCACCTTATAAGAGAAACTCACACCCTGCTAATCTTACTAAAGCTTCCTGTTTTGGTTTTCAAGCAATAGAAAAATAATCACTTTTAGACTCCCAGTGTATTTTTTATTGGTGGTGGTAGTGGTGGTGTTGGGGGTCGGTGCAAAACTATCCCAGGATTTGTTACAGTACCAGCATATGTAATATATTGCATAATCATGTATGGCAAATAGCTGACTGTGTGGGGGCTGGAGTGCAGCAGTAGATAGAAAGAAATATGCTTTGATCAATGTGACTGATCGCCTAACAAAACATATGGAGAAAGCTTTGGATTTATCTGTACAATTATAAAATCTGCCCTGATGTAATGGAGACTTTGAGCTCTTGTCTCTTTAAAGCCTTGTCATTCTGAGTTCCTATACCCACCTTATTATTATAAATGCATCGCTGGAGCTTCACTTCCTGCCGTTGAGGACATCCACACCAAGCGCTGTCTCAGGAGAGCAACTAACATCAGCAAAGACTCCACCGAGTAAGCGCACAGGCAATTTGCCCTCCTGCCCTCTGGGAGGCACTACAGAGACTTCCATATGAGAACCACCAGGTGTAGGAAGACCCCCTCCCCCATTAGAAATTCCTATTAGATTTCGATTACGTTTTTCCACTGTTTAGAGCCATTTAGAGATATACAAATATAACATATTTTCAGCAAGAAGAACACAGAAAGAGTGGTGTATCAGTCTGGTTACAGTAAAAACTGACCATAAAAGCTGTAAATGTGCAGACGTGGGGCAGTAAGGAAGTGAGTTCATGTGGAGATGGAAACTCATCAGTTGAAATCCATCACAATACACAGAAATCTCCACCTGCGTACCTGCCCGTTCTGATTGGCGTTTGAAGGGCACCCTCATCAGCCAATAGATTACGTAGATTTGTCTTGCAAAATTGCTAAATCATTGGAATGCAGCCAATACAGTGGTGCGTTCTATAGACCAAAAAATACGGTATGTCATCTTTGACTTGAAATCCTAAATTGCTTTTGTCAATTTAACTTAAAGTACCTTTCTTCTGGTTCTCAAAATCAAACAAAACCAAGCATAAGTTTTCTTTTTTCTGGACTTGTCACCTTAAAGTAAGCGATATAAAATACAGCTAAATTCTCACAACAATCTGTAAATGGACTTTATTTATATAGCCCCAAAGCACTTTACAATATCAGCTCATTCACACTCATATTCACACACCAATGGGAAAGAGCTGCCATGCAAAGAAGACGACCCCTCTACCCCCTGAGCCATGGTCGCCCGTAGGGTTTAGAAAGACAGAAATGACTAAATTCACTGCATAAAAGGGTAATAGCTAAAGGACACAAACATGTGTCACTTTCAGGTTTTGGGAGAAAATTACACATTTTTACTGTATTTTCACCATATAAGTAGTTCAATGTGTAGCAATGGCTTTGATAAGATGAACAGACAGACATGTCTGATATTGTGCAAAACTGTGGGCTATGAAAAGTCATGTAGGCGCTCCATAGATTCTGTTGCGCGATATTTTGTTGCATGAGATTATAGCGTGACGAATGTTTTCCACCCTAAAATGGTGACCTCATATTTATATGTAACCAAATAAAAAAGGAGTAATTAAAAGATCTTTAAAGAAAATATACTCTCAAATAACACAAAGAAGTCACTGCTGGAAATAATCGAAATACCTGCATTTGTTCTTCACCTATGATATTTTAAAAGTCATGCATCTTGCTACTAAATATATGTTAATTGCTCCAAACACTATAGATGATATGATTTTATGGACTGGTGCTCAATGAGACCCATTGTGATATGCACAGATGGAAGTGGGTCAAACGCCCACCTCCAAAGTACACAAACTATGAAAACAGCCATAAATGTATGGAGGTAGGGGGTTGCAGTTTCATGAATTGCTGATATTACACAAATAAGACTCTAAAGGGAGGCATGTCTCCTTTAAAGTCAACATTACATTATAATGGTCAATTTAAACAAAACACAATAAAACATAAAAATCTAGATTAACAATGAGTCAACAGCAATAAACCCACCAATAACAAACAGTATTTGCAATATGTCTTAAAAGAGAGTCTATAAATCATTCAATGGAGCGCCGACTGTTGAATAATGGTAAGTCCACAAAACAACATACAAGTTTCCATGTACATTTCGTATTGACAATCATATGATCAGAAATATATGGATTGAGACTGGTTGCTCTGTAACAATAAATATTTCTACAAACTCTTTTTACTTGCTAGATCAGGGGTATCAATGAATTGGTTTGTTTATATGACACCATGATTGAATGCTGTTTTGAGGCTGTTTTCTCCGCTTACTCATGCAGCCCTTTAGTCTAATCTGCACCTTTAGTTCCTCCTGCACACACAGACACACACAGCTCTCCTCACAGTGCCCTGATTGACAGCATCACTTGGATCACAATAGGATTTTTTTTTTTTTTTTTTTTTTACACAAGGTAATCCTCTGCTTCTCTCTTGCACGCACGCCGACACTCAGGCACAGACACACCAGGGAGAAGCCAGTTATTGTCAGGTTGTGTTCTATCTCATCAGTTCATTCGTAATCCTCTTTCTATCTCACTTCATGCACCTCACCCTCTTTAGGCACAACCCCCACCACCCACACAGGAGGTATAATGTGGGATCCATGGCACAGGGGCAAAGGTTTAGCTCATTTCTGTGTGCAATATGGTGTAAAGTGTTGGACAGGATCTGATAAACAACTTTATAGAGAAATGATTGAATAGATACATATGTTACCAATGTTAAGCCATTATCTCTTCAATAGGAGAAGGTGAAATGACATGACCCAAATGGGGGGGGAGGGGGGTGTCATCCTTACTTTTTTCTGTTGCTTTTGTTGGTCTTATTTATACTTTTTTTTCTTGAGTTATGTCTTTGTGAGTTAATTGATTACCTCCACCTCGGAGGTTCACATTTTATAGACATTTTCAATTAAATCAATATACTGATTCTGTATCAGTTTAGAAAATTCCCTATATCTCATTATTGGAGAAATTTCAGTTCTCAGTTCGTCATGGGTCGATCTTTTTTACATTTCACTCTGTAATGTTGGGTTGGTTCCTCATTTACCTCAATGACTGTCATCCAGATCTGATCAGGATTGCACGTTATTGCAATCTTTGACAAAAATTGGGGTGCTCATACAGACCTACTCTGTTCTTATTAATAATGATATAAGTTTTGGGAACACTTTACTTCAAATTTTATACATAAGGCTGACATTACTCTAAATTATGA
Organism: Gouania willdenowi; assembly: GCF_900634775.1. Classification (NCBI taxonomy): domain Eukaryota; kingdom Metazoa; phylum Chordata; class Actinopteri; order Blenniiformes; family Gobiesocidae; genus Gouania; species Gouania willdenowi. Next base: position 18,540,416 of record NC_041053.1, read on the forward strand.
CACCTTTGGAGCTATGTTGGCATTTTTTGAGTTAGGTGGCAGGATCTAGTGGTGTTAGGGTTATGGTTAGGTGCATTGATAATATTTTCTCGATGAAACCCTCTTAACGGTTTTGGACAATTCAGTTTGGAATAGGGAGTCAAAGGCAGGGCACCATTAGGGTTAAAGTTTACTAGTTAGGGTTATGGTTAGGGGTTAAGTTTAGGGTTAGGTTTAGGTAGGGTTAGGGATAGGGGTGGGCGACATGGAAAAATATATCGCGATTCTTTCTTTGTGAAATCAGTTAAGTTATTTACTAATAAAACAAACCAATTCATCTACTTAAAATCATCGCCTTAAACGAAAAAAAGGAATAAAAGATCATTTGAGGACAAGGTAATTATCAATTTAGTTATTTTTTAAATTGTATGTGAGCAATTCATCAAACTGGTTCCTAGTACAATTAACATCAAACAAAAGGGCTGACATGTTATTTTAGTCTCACACAGTCTTTTTACTTTCTTTAACTAAGTTGGTGTAGCATTAGCATTAGCAACACTTGCTACATAACAAGGCAGCATATCAGTCTAGTGATTTATTTTTGTTATTGAGGTAACACTCATATTAATAAAATCCTGCTTTGGTTACATTAGGTGATATGGACCAATATTTTTCCTCAATTTTTTATTTTTTTTTTTCAATAGTTTTACAAGAAAAACAATAATGGGTCAAAGTCAGTGGAGAAAAATGCTACAAAGACCCTTTTATTAATCACTAGCAGCACAATATCAACATTTTGTATCACTTTTGACTTTTTCCTTCATTAAGGCTGAAATGTGATTAAATTATGTAGTGTTGCTCTTTTCAGGGCAGCTCTGCTCTGCTACAGACGGTTCTACGATCTCCGTGATTTGGCAGATCATCGTCATATTGTAATCCTTAACGATCTAATATCAGATCGCACACTCTTAGTTAGGGATATGGTTAGGGTTTGGGGTTAGAGTTAGGGGTTTGGGTTAGGGGATAGGGTAATTTAGGGTTAGGGTTAGGTATGGTTAGGGTTAAGATTAGGGTTCGGGGTTAGGTTTATTGATTATGGGACTCGATGAAACAGTCCTCAGACCATTCAATTTAGAATAGGGTATCAAAGGCAAGGCACGTGCCAACGCATGTCGTCCGCATTCTACTAAACCTTGCATATTCATCAGAGAGATTTGTGGAAGTGGATCAGTAAGGAGTGTGTGCTGAGTGTGGTTTATATGGGGCCCAGTAGTAGGCAGACTAGGGATCGTCGACTACCACCGTGTCTGCTTGACAAGTCCAGGAAGTAGGCTATGTGAAGGCAATAGGGATGGGTATGGGGTGTGGATGCTGCGGTAACTAATAATCAGTGGTATGGAGTGTTGGTGGTGTGGTGCGTATAGAGCAGGGGTTAAGGGAAAGGAGTAGGGTTAGGGTTAGGTATGGTTAGGGTTTGGGCCTAGGGTAACGAAGGGTTAGGGTAACGAACGACACTTAATGACAGCCTTCAGGACACTTTATTCATGCTAATGACAGGTGTCATGTCATATTGACAGCATAATGTCATGAATGTGTAAAGTGTTACAGAAATGTCTAACAAGCCTTTAAATTAAGAATGATCATTGTATCACTGATCCAGATATAGTTACTGCCACTACCTGGCATATTGACTGACTGCTCCTGTTTATTATTTTCTTTTCTTGAGTTATAGCTTTGTCTTTTATGGTTGTGTTTATTCCCTGTGCTTGGCTGTGGGTCTTAGTTCCTTCTTGTAACACCCTCTGTCTTGTCATTGTGTATGCATAGAGAGAAGTTCCATAATGTCTTAAATTTGCTTCCTGTAAAACCTCCCCGACATTATTGATACTAATTCAAAACCTCAGAACTAAAATTACACAAAACTTGAGGCTGGACTTGTAACCGTTGTTGTTGTTGTTGTTGTTGTTGTTGTTGTTGTTGTTGAGCACACATTACATTGCTTTAGTATTTTGTGTCAAAATGCTTTCATAAATCCAACTCAATATATATCAGATTCAACGTAAACAATACCTTGGAATTTTGCCTATGTCATATTTATTTTAATACTAGCAATATAATACAACACCTTCATGTTGATCCTGTTATTCAGAAAGCTTCCGTTTCTACATGTCGCCCTCAACAAACAGAAAGGATTGGTCTTGCCTGGACTCTTGAAGATTGATAAAACGTATAATCATGTCAATAGAATTATAATTTAACGTGTTGTTAATGTGATTGTGACTCTATTGGTGGTTGCAGTGCATTTTTCTAATATTTTGTCTACACACTCATTTGTGTGGGAGCTGGATTGGCACTTGTCCACAGCCTCTTTGTGCTAAACTGATGATTTCGCTGCTCAAGGAATTTCAGTTTCAGTTAGGCATCCACTGTGCACAGGCTGTTTAAGGCCAAGTACGCTTTCCCAATAAGACTGATAGTGTTTTGTCTTTGTATGATCTATTTTGATCCAACGGCTGTCTAAAGTAATACAATTGTTATCTTATGATTTATATGAAGGTCAAGGCTACGGTATGTATGAATATAGAGATTAATATTTGTGTTTCTCATCTGCTGAGGATGTCAATATTGGGGTTTGTTCAGTCAATTTAGAGCAGATTCCTCAGCAGTTGTTTCATATTTGTTAGTATTTTTAACAAAATAAATGACTTATGAGAATATATACGTTGCTCTTTTAGACAGTATGGATATTTGAACTTTTTCATCAACACGATATGATAATTCTGTTCTTTCTCTTTTCGCTTCAAAAGTGGATTTTTTTTAACAGAATTTTTTCTTCAGCTCAACTTTTTTGTATAATACAGGTGAAATGTTTACTTTGCATGCATTTGTTTGTTGCTTTTTAAATGCAGAGTGCTTTGGTATGAAATAGATCAATTTACCTGTTAGAGTTCATACAGCATAAAAAGAGTTGTTGTTTCTTTTTAATTTAAATTAAAATTTTGTAATATTGACTTGAACTTGGTGTCCTTAACATTTGCCACCTAATCTGTAACCGTGTGGGTTTTATATTTGCAATAATAAGTAAAATCACAAGTTCTGGTTTAATCTTTTATTTCTTGTCCATTTCTTAAAGCTGCTGGAGACAACATATTATCATCAGATAAACATCAATAAAATCAAAGATAATTTTGTTTAAAAAGACGAAAAGGTTGAAGTCACTGATCAAAAGTTTGTTTTGATCTCAACCATAAATACTCGGTTTATTGACATTTTTGGAAAGGTTTAGCGCTTTGCATTGTGGAATGTGGAGTCCCGTATACGGATGCATAAAAGTGTTTTTCTTTTATTGTTACTGTGAGTTCTTGCATTTCTTTGCCAGGTAAGGAGGACAGTGATTCATATGACATCATTTGTGTTCTCGTTTATTCCACGTGATATCACCTCACTCAGTGAGACATTCAGCTTTGTCCGGTTTAGGATATTTCCATGTCAATCCCAAAATAAACACTTACAGTAACATTGTTTGACCACAACTTTCCATGAAAACACCAGAAATGTTTTGGGAAGTCACTTTGGCCGTGTGCTTGCGGGTAAACACAAGAAATTTCCGTCTCCAGCAGCAACTGGACTGCCATGTGTATTTACGTTCAGCAAAGACAGACGACAAAAAGCATCCTTGCCCAGTTCATATGTAACCTAGGTGAGGGGGAAGGGAACAGGGAAGAGGAAGTAAGGGTAGGAAATGGAAAGGATGGGGAAGATTTGACTGTGAGAGTGAGATGTGATGTTATGGTTGTGCTTATTTTGTTGTATAATCCATTCAGTCAGTCTGGTGGCAAGTGTGGAGCTTATGGATAATAAGATTATGGATAATGGTGGTGGCCATGAACAGAGGGAAGTAGTGAGTGGTAAAACATAAAAACTGGTATTTGGGATCAATGTGTCTAAGGTTAAGCCAGTATGAGTTTTATCCCACAGCCCAAGGCATGCTAGTGCATCATAGACCAATGTTTATGCACGAACCACTTCTGCGAACCCTAAATAGGGCCTTTGCTCTAATTTCATGCAGTCCCCAAAATCAACACGCAAACATACCAACATGCCAAATAATAGAAATGACAGCAAAGAAACACAAAATGACAACGATATACAAAATGGAAAAAATATTGAAAAATATACAAAATGACAGACATTTTCAAAATGACAATAATTCAAAAAACCACAAAAAAATGACAGGAAAATACACAAAAAGACTTCAAAAACACACAAAATGAGAGAAAAATACACTAAACAAGCACAAGATAATACAAAATGACACAAAATCCAATAAAACAACAACAATAACTGACAATACAAGTATTGTTGCTCATATCGGTTGTTATTCTAAATGAAATGCTGGCATGAATGTTGATATTGGCCCTGTGATCAGATGCAGGGAGATATTTCATGGCCCCCTCTTTCATGACAGTTAAATTGTTCATGAAGAGTCAGTTTTTGCATGGATGTATTATAGTTGTCTTTAAATCTTGCACAATCCAATGTTGGACCTAAATGGATAAAAAAAAAACAAAAAAAACATTGTTTTCAAATGAACTGTTCTTAAAGAGGAGTTGTGTGATGACTTGAATGCATTTTTTTTTGCTCTAATTTCATTGGAATCGCTGGTGGACATTGCTGCAATTCTATTTTAGGCAGCTGTCTGCGAAGCTCATCCCTCACTCTCTACAGGAGGAGGGGGTGGGAAGGCAGGAGTTGGGGTAATTTGGTTAGAGGAGGTAACTATGAGATATGGAGGAGTGTAAGGCAGGCTTCTTGACACAGGCACTTGCTGATGAGCGCTGTGATGTATAATGGCAATACGAGCAAGCTTGAAGGGAGCTGAATGACCCTCAACACACAGAACACACACACACACACGCACACACACACACACACACACACACACACACACACACACACACACACACACACACACACACACACACACACACTAAACCCCCAAACAAATTGAGCCTGTAGGCTTTCTTTCAATCAGGTGAAGTATCAAGCTCAGACTCGCATGTTCTCAGAATTAAGGTGTCTGTTTGATCTCTTAGAAAGTGAAAAGGCATAACATGAAGGACGTCTCTCCAAAATTGCCTCGAATCCTTTTTTTTTCCAAAAGGAGCTCAAGTAAATTTTGCTCTCGTTCAGAATATGATAGTTTAAGTGGCTTTTGCCGAGGCCCAGAGCGGCAGTGCTCAGCACACAGCAGAAGTGAAAAGGAGACGATTTCCTCCCAGACAATATGATTGCGTTTAACCGTGGCTGTTGACTCTGCTTCCACTCTCCAGTAATTGGGGGCAATGGTGGAGCGTGGTGTTTCCCTTGTAGATGAAATCTCTGGTTTGGCTCAGACGAGGTGTGAATTACACTGTCTACTGTATTCGGCGGCTGACAGAATCACTGATGCACGTGTGTGTTTGTGGGGTGTGTGAGAAAGAGAATGTCTGAGTGTGTGCAGCTATCTTTGTGTACTGTCTTTTCTCAGTTATTGGCTTGCATCACCTTCTGATGGTGAGTTTTCTTCTTGTATTTCATGTTAAAAACCTAAGTGTTTTTGCATGTAGGTTAGGGTTGGGCATCGTTTGGATTTTAACGATTCTGTTTTACGATTCCTATTCTCAATTTTTTTATTCCTGTTCTAAATGATTCTCAATTCCGATTCTTTGAGTTGTGCAGGTAAACAGGTCACAGATTTCACAGGAGATTTTTTTCATCTGAAAACGCCTTTACACAAGCCATTTTTATTAATTCACGTAGTTGATACAGTTTAATTTGGCTGCTGTACTGTAACTAGGGTATTCAATTACAAAGGTCTCCAGCTGTAACTGTAAAACTGAAACTTGCTGAAATAACACTACAAACAAGTTAGCAGCAGTCTAAAAAACAAAGAGTTGCAGCCCAGGTTGCTGTGAAACAAAATAAAGCTCTGGATACAGTGGAAACATAATCTTTAAAAAAAAAAAACAGTTATATTTTGAACTTGTTAATATTGTAGGGAAGATATTATATATATAATTGGAATTGGAATCTAAAGAAGAAAAAAAATGCACTAATTTAAAAAGAAAATATACTAATATTAGACCTCTTTTCATGGAGTATAAAACAAAAGAGCAGTGGAAACTGGACATTTTTGAATCCTTAAATCTGTTGATTAAAGTTATTCAAGTATTTTTTTCTTTATGTACATACTGTATGTAAATTGTATATGACTGTAAATAATGTATATGTTTTATATAAATGGGTAAATGTGTGAATTGTATATATTGTAATAGTTGTATGGAGTGCACGTATCAATAAAAAATAAAATAAAAAAAGCAACAACTCCCCTGTAATTCCGAGGCAGCAGCAGAGGACTGTCCTACACTTCCTCATTTAGTGGCGCAAAATTAAAGCTGTTAACTTCTTGAATAAGCCTACATTGTGGGTGAACTCATCCTTTCGTAACTCCTGTCAGCCTATGGTCTGCGGCTCTGCAGGCAGACACACACACACACACACACACACACACACACACACACACACACACACACACACACACACACACACACACACACACACACACACACACACACACACACACACACAACTGCAGTCGCTACAGTCACGTTCTGAACGCATCGTATACAACCCCAGCATAAACAAACAGAGCAAGCGGCGGGAACAAACTACTGTGGGCATTTAGGAATAAAAAAAAACAAATTTCATACAAATTCAAACATCTTCGTCACGGATCCGGAACCGGACGTCAGGAACCGGTTCTCATTTGGAATCGGTTCTCGGTGCCCAACCCTAATGTAGGTACAGGTACTATTAAAGTCTGTATGATTTGTAAACATTTTTGCACTTTTTGTTTACTACTTTTGTCTTTATAAACAAACAATGCCAAAGGGCAGAATTTTAAAAGAGGCTAAAAGCATCTTCAGATATACAATGGTATATATAATATTGCTAAATGTATCTCTATATTTGTGTGTATAATAATGCAATCTATTATACATTCAGTTTATATGTCAATAATTCTTATGCTTAAACCTATATCAAAAGTGAAAGAGTCATAATTGATACCGTGAACCATACCTGGAGTCGATATTTTCATACCAAATGTTGATTTTTCAAATACTACTATTATGCTTACATGTTTATAATTGGTGGGACTCAATTTTAAAAAAAAAATCAATTCGAGATTTTGTAATTAATTAATTTTGTTTAATCTAAATTAATTGCCTAGCAATATTTGACACGAGAAGCAATATTTTTCTAATTTAAATGGATTTTGGTATAAGATTGAATTAATGAAAACAACAAAATTGTGTTTTTTATTTTCATCACTGAGTCCTACCATAATGTGCAATACGAATAAAGAATATTATGATTACATTGTTCACAAACTTAAATTTAAGTAAGCTATATTCATGTTGTTCTTTATTTTAATTCACAAAAACACACTTGTTTTAGTGAATTAAAATAAAGAATAACACTTATTACAGAACATTCCAGAGAAATGGAAAAAGAGAGCGAATAACTGCATTATTTTCAATTAATCGTGATTATTTTTTTACAGTAAATGCAAAAAAAAGGTAATGGTATTATCATTACCTGATTTTGTCTTATCCTGGTGGTATACTGGTGTCCTGTGACGCATGCACACATCATACTCCCTTATACAGCTGACTTTGGCCCCAGCGGACACTGGGACACTGTAATATCTATATGATTTAACTCAAATGTTGAAAATCAAAAATTAATTTTGTGAAAAACTTTGTCTGCACTCCTTTTGAGAAGTATGTTGGTTTGCTTTATGCTGCTTTGCTTGAAATAGGTCTTTATGCTACAAGCTCTTTAACTTAGGTCTGATTAGTTCAATATAAGATACATCAGATGTTTTAGAACCTTCCGTTTCGTGGTACAGCTAATCCTGATGGAGAGTATCTGCTTATGTGAAGCTATAGTTTGAGCAGAAGTTTTTTTTAGAGCTGGAAGGGATGCGATTTTGCGTGAATAGCACATCTGTGAATGATCAGGTGTAATCAGAAAAATCTCTTTAATGTGGGTATTTGCACAAGACATATTTCTTTATGAATCTGGAATTAGTAGAATAATTGAATGCATATTAGGGCTTGAGGGAGAGTTGCACATAGGTTTCAATCCCCCCCCAAAAAATAAAATTTAAAATAACATTTGAAAAAATAAGAAGTTTTGTTACTAATTAGCGTTATGCCTGATGGTTCCCTGGCCTATTAAAAAATTGTCTCAAATAAATCAATTCAAATAAAGAAGCTCATATATCAATAAGATTGAGTTTAATTAATGATAAAATATATATTTTTTAATTTGACATTTTAGTTTAAACAAAAAATAAACAGAAACAAGGAAAAAAATGTACAAAGATCATTTCAAAAAGTAGTAACCTTGTTATTCATTGCAATATTACTGTTGCTTTCTATACATATTGGATCAATCAACTGCATGGTGAAAAAAATATTTCACCTTTCGGACTACTGCTCTGTTTTTTTTTTTTGAATAATTTCTCAATCAAAAGACCATTTAAGAGCAGGGTTTTCCCACATCGATCATCACTGACCTTCTTTAAAGTGATCATATTGAGATGCACAACACTATGTAAACAATTAATATATATATTATGTTGTTTTTAAATTGTATTTTTTATCATATACAGCACTTAAGTCAATTTTGGTTGTAAAGCGCTTTAGAAGTAAATCTTGATTTGATTTGATCTACAAAAATAATTAGTCGCCCGGCCGATCATTATATGTGATTTTAAGATTTACATTGTATTACATTTAATAAATGTCTGCAGCTACTCTTACAACATGTGGAATAGAGAAAGGAAGCCAGAGAGCAGGTTGATGTATCACCTACCAGTAATAGTTTCTTTCACAGGACCCACCTGTCATATTGTAATACGTGCATACATCAACACCTGAGATCCTCATGTTATTTTACACTGTACGACATGTAGACATACGGACCTGTGCTCCCAGATACTGCATTGACAAGTCTACATTTAGCTAGTTCACACTTGCGTGGAAATCATGTTGTAATTGTTGAGTATTCCTGTGCACATACGCGATGAGAAGTGTGTTTAACACAACATGGTGTGTTTCATTGATTGTTTTCAAATGTGCATGAGGATAACAGAAAATCCCCTTCAGTTTCCTGCTTGATGAATTTCTAATATATCCTAACTTCTTCAATTATTCTAGATTAATGAAAGCGAAAGCAATCTCAGTTCCTCTCACACACATGCAAACACACCTCTCCAGGCAGAGAACGCAACTCTTGAAGCATGCCTGAGAATATTCTCTCTCAATTTGTGTGAGGGTGCCGTGAATGCATGGGGGCTGGCAGAGGCCCTCCTTTGTCATGGAAACACCAATTTTTTAATCTTGGACTGGTGAACATATCACATCAGCTAACTATGTCCCTGGCAGATACATGCAGCCTGATGTATAACTCACACTTCTAAAGTGTCTGTCAGATTGTGAGCACGCATGGACTGGATTGAAGATGGAGGTTTTGCAGAGAAACAGAGTGAAACAAGGTGCAAAAGATGAGATGACACCCGTGTTGCTTATCTGCATGGTTGTATTAGTAATGTGGCACAGTCAGCATAATGATAACTGTTAGGGGTGAGGTGCAAGGTGAGGTGTTTGTCACAGCATATGACAAAAACAAGGCAGCGACAGACTGTGTAGAGCTTAGTTTAGCACTCTGTACAAGTGAAGTGTAAGATAAACTATGTGAATAAATATACAGTTTGACAAATCTGGTCTATCATTCAAAATGTGAGAAAAACATTTGGTTATACCGACCGTTGTCCAAGTTAATGAGGTTTAATGTTAAAGAACTATAGTTTCACTTGTTTTTTCAACCCAAGGATGTGATTATGGAAGAAGTATAGGCTTTGACCACACCCCGTTTCTACATTTAACACAGGCGGCTCTGACGGTATCCCTGGCTACCACTGGTAACCTTGGTGATACCGGTGAAGATACGCTGCAGTCAGTGGGCATTGCCAGGGCGTGATGTGAAAGCATAGCTGGATCCGTGTGTGTGTGTGTTTGTGCGCGCCACTTGTCAGACATCCAGATTCTTTGATGATGCCATTGGCATTCACACACACACACACACACACACACACACACACACACACACACACACACTGGAGAGGGAAAGGGGAAGAGATCGAGGGGAGGCAGTGAAATATACAGTATATAAGCATTTAAGTTCAGGTATGCACTTATTATATGTAAGTGCACACCTGCATGATGTTAAATATAAAATGATAATTGTAAAAATTGTGTGGGGTGAGGCGTTACCTTGTAAACCTTGCGTACTACTGCAGTATAAACTGATGTGTTTTTATGGGTCTTCCTGGAGGCCGGTGCAAACCAGGACTGGTCCTTCTGTGTGTGATTTATAGCCTAATAACTGTGCTTCATCAACAGTATTGTATACTGTATACATCCACAGTACATCCTCAGTCTGACTATTAAGAGCAGATAAGATAATCAATTGAGGAATTAGCATTTGAAACCACAAAGTGTAAACTGCACATTCATTCATCTTGAACTGCTGGGCTGATACTGGCATTGTAAACCTAAACTTTTTGCTTGATATCGTCACTGATGCCAGAACCAGAACAGGTGCAATGAAACCCATGTTATTAATCTCAGGTTAATGTAAGCGTAATTGCAGAGCTAAGGAGAGGCTGCTGCCCACTGGAGCCCACAGCTTCCCAAAGAGGGTTGAGAAGGAGGCCAGCAATACTCCAACACCTTCTTTCTCTGTGTTCCACCAGAGAGAAAGGAGGCTCCCGTGGCCTGGGCCGCCTTCATCAACACATTAGCAATATGCTGTGGCCAGCTTTTCTGACTTACAACAATACAGACACTATCTGGAGACAAAGGCTGCATTTGTGAAGAACACAGTCAGAGGCTTGGAGACAAACCCGTCAGTTATGGCTGTAGTCGTGTGGCTGTTTAAAATTCCTCCACAGAACTTCATTACCATTTTTTTTTTTTTCACCACTGCCTTCGCTCACACCCTTATCCTCCATGTGCTGCCACCCTCCCCCAAGAGAAAGAGGTCATTACCAGATTCCCTCCCAGGTTCTTTATAATCAAATATTTGACCTAATGAAGGGATTTAATTACTGGTTGCCCAGCACTGGAGGTGTCACATTACTGCCTCGCCTTTTCATTTTCTTTGCAATTCATCACTGTCCTGACAACGAGGTGTGCACATGCAGTTCTGAGCCTTGTGCAGTGCTCAAGTGAGTCTGATGATATGCTTTGAAGCAGCGTAGTGTGGGAGGAAGTGCGGACTGGTGCACAAATTTGCAGTTCGGTGGCCACTCGAGAGCGTGCTAGCAGGGTGGCTTGTTGCATGTGGCATTCAAACCAACTCTCCTCCTCTTTCCACACAGGAAAAGTCATACTTAACATTCTTCCTTGAAAGCATCCAAATAAAATTATGATGACCATGGCTGTGTGCTGAGAAGTTGAGAAGGTCTAAGAACCCAGACTCCTATATAGTGATGCACGGATGTTTGTGTGTTTTGTCATGACCAGTCTTCATGCACGTGGACAGATGGGAACGAAATCATCCAGATATACTGTAAATATTAAGAACAGACTACGGTCATGTATACTTGTTTGACAGAAAGTTTGGATTTGAAATCCAACTGATTATGCTGATATCGCAGTTTTCCATCTGTGAAGAAGCTACACTCCAACATCTGGTGGGACTCGCTCGATATGAGGTATTTGTCATGGAGGACAGCTAATAACTGACATCATACACCTTGAATGTTCTAATCTTATTTTATTGCAAAACATTGAACAATCCATGTGAAACAATACAAATGTTTTGTTTTAACTACACATAAGGTAGTTATCTCAAATATAAATTTAAAGTTTAGAACATGTCCAAAATACTAAATTATATCAGTTCCTTTCGTCTTTCATTTTTCACATTTTAAAAACAAAAAAAAATGTGTGCAGACCTGTTTTCAGCTTTTTGACAAAAATAAAGTGCACAGCAGTATTTTGGTTTTACAAATAAAGAATTTTGTAGGGGTAGGTGATAATAATAATAATAATAATAATAATAATAATAATAATAATAATAATAATAATAATAATAATAATAATAATAATATACTGGACTTAAACCACCAATAAAGTGTCCTGAGTTTTAAGTTCCCTTCTAGTACAAAAATAGAAAATGCCCAAATGCATCAGGTTTGTGGATATTTAAATGTAAAAATATTATCTAAAAATAAGTTGCAACAGTTTACAGGAAAAAAGCCAGAAATAATAAAGTGCATCATGTGTAACATTTTCATAATTCAAAGGGTAATGACAGAATGAACATGACAAGAGTCGTTGTTCTCAGACTTATTACAGTCATTTGTTCATTAGTGGAAGGTTTTTCTTTATATGCAAAGCCGTGAACGCCATCATTTTCCTTGTAGTCCCTTTGCTCTTTTCACAAATAAGCACTGTCAGCGGTAGGGGTGTCCCGATCCGATATCAATATCAGATATTGGTCCGATATTAGCCTGAAAATCATATCGGATATTGGATTCAAATTTCCAGATTTTCAGATTTTTTTTTTTTAATACATTTTTTATTTACTTTATTTAATTGTTGAATACTGTAGATATTATGTTGAAGGTTAAAATGTATGTAACCAACTGGTTAATAATAAATGGATCAGTTTTTCTCATACCTACTGTTGCGATTATTGTTCTCAGAGTAACTTGTTAATCACTTGATCAAGCCTTTTCTAACATTCCACACTACAAAACAATTATTTATTTATTTTATTAAAGAAAAGAGAAAAAATGATAATAATAATAATAATAATAATAATAATAATAATAATAATAATAATAATAATAAAAAGTATATATGATTCATTCTGATATCGGATCAATATTGGTATCGGGGGATACGCAAGGCTGCAATATCGGTATCATATCGGAAATGAAAAAGTTGTATCGGGACATCCCTAGTCAGCGGACCCCTGGCTCTTTGGTCCGCTAGCTTTAGCTTTAGCATTAGCTGGCTGATTGCTGGCTTCAAATGCTGTATACTCAGTGGTGTGGTGGTTTCTTAAATGGTGAATGAGGTCCGTTTTCGTTGCAGCTCCACTAATGCTTATTTTCGCGTTACAGGAATTACAAATTGCGATCCTTTGCAATTTTTTTGTGTAAAACTGCCAAACTGCGGACATGCTAAGCTAACCATTCTCCGGCTGTTGTTGTCATCCCGTGTAGCAGAGACATGCGCAGCACACACAGGCACACATTAGCGATCAGTCAACTCACAGAAAAAGCGGAGGTAAATACGATTTGGCGGAAAAGATCTTTCATATGCAAGGATCGGCCGATCCTCCAAAATAAGGGAAATCGGCACAGATGGATAGGCCTGTGCCTACAGATAAATAAATAGCAAAAACAAAAACAATAAAATAGACCTTGTGTCTGTTAAGAAAAAAAACAACCTCAAATGCAAAACCACACATAACCACTCCTCCACTGGCGGACACCGCTGGTACGAGGCTCCGCTGCTTCATAGGCCGCTGGGTGTTGCCGGCCTAGCAATCCGAAGCTATGTAGTAGGTCCAATGTTGCCGCATCTACCGGACTATAACTGTTTGATTTACCTAAATCTAAGATTGCCTGGCGGTGGAATGCTATTTTAGAGTAATTACGCTGCAAGTTCACTAAGAAATTATGAGAACTGACTGAGTTATCTCCTGTTTTATATCCGTTGCGAACACGAACCACAAGGGCGTCGCCAAATATGCATGCATATGGCAATATATCGAGGCCAGCAAACTTATCGAGTTCATTTTCATTTATCATCCGGTTAATTGATTTATTGATTATTGGCCCAGGCCTACCGATCGATTGGTGCATCCTTACTAAAAATTTAAATTTATTCATGCTTACTTTGTTACGCTACAGACACATATTTTTGTCTAATCTGGTAGTCTAATGAAAACAAATGTTTTTCTAGTCAAGCTGAAGCCCACACATACCTAATGAGAAGTTTATCTTATTCCTAATTTTTAATCACCTTGACATTTAATATTGGTTAAATACCATGTTAGGTGTTTTAAAATTACAAAAGGATTATGAATAAAAACAATTTAGGGGAATAAAAAGCAACACTGATGTAAAACAACACTTCCCAGGAAATACAGATTTGTGATTTGAAATATGTTTGTCCCGATAAGCAGCAGATACATTCCTTAATAGTTAATGAAATATAGCAAATGTAGGAAGTAGGACTTCACTGTGCTCCACTTAAACACACGTACAATGTACTGTCAACACTGTTTCAAATTGGTGGATTGATTTCCATGTTTTGATTACATGTTGTTCTGACTGCACTATACATTCGATTTTGAGTCAATATTGTCATCACAGATTGAAAAACATGCATTTTCTTCCAGGTTTTTTTTAAAGATCGAGAAAGGATATAAATCCTGGGACTAATACTACTTTAAGGATATGACTTGCAAATAATTTTCTTCAGAAACTAGAGAGAAAATCCTAATGGTGTCTTGTTTCAGAGTTTCCACTGGTGCAGAGAGCATCATTTAGTAGCCTGGATAGCCAGTAAAGATTTTCTGGTGTCAATCAGGCCGACATAATAATGGTAAACACTTTTCAAAAGCATTGAGGTGTTTGAGTCCATAGTAAACAGTGCACAAAGACAAGAAGGGGCGATAGGAGATGAAAGATCAAGTTCTGCTCCACTTCTTCCCGACAAACTATTCTATCCAGACCTCCATCTCTACTGTCTACATCAGCCCCTGAGGCGTGACCCTGTTTACTCTCAGCAGTCTCATTCCTGAACTAGACGGGGTTAAATAAGTGTAAGGCAATACGAGGAAATGTAGCCGTACTCTCCCAGCTTCATTCCCATTCCCAAGTCCACTCAAGAATGATTAGCTTAATTCCAGATAATGACTGAGGTTGCGTTACTCTAGCACACGTGTAGCCACTCATTGTTTGTCTGTCATACATGTGTGAACCTGCTAAATGCTAAAACCACACTGTTCCATTGTGTCATCTGCTTGTTTTTGCATTGTGCGAATGTTGTTGATCTCGTGAACATGTGGTGTGTGACCTCACGCTTGTATCTACACACCCATATGACTCATCTTATATTAACTGTGAAACAGGTACATTATCAAATAGTTTTTCACTGAGCAGCTGCAAATATAGCCTCATACAAATGCAGAAGCTCTCAGAGTGAATAGCTGTCTTCACAAAGGTGGCGGTATGTATTTAAAAAGAAGTCAACTAGAATTTAACACTGCAATACAGAACCTGTAATACTGCAGTACTTTTGCTTTCAGAATCATCTGGAAACATCTTTTCCACATTGAAGAGCAGATCATTTTAATAAATTGATGCTTTAAAGACTGTGATTTTAAAGAACGATATCTTGCATTCCTCTATCATGTCTGAGTTACAAGATTTTTTTCCGCACGGGTACATTGACCTCTTTTGTGCTTTTGGCATTTTGTGAGTGCACAGTAAAGCAATGTGTCCTTTTCACATTACATCATTTTTTTTTTGTTTTTTGTTTTGTTTTAATTTGTTTAAATAAAACTGCATGAATTTGTATGCTATGCATAGTATTTAGGTAAGATCTTATACCTCAGTGGTCCATTCTTTTGCGGTTTTATTATTACAACATATGAGAAAAACATTGTACATTCTTTGCGTCTTAGTCCTGTGTTAGACAGATCACAAATACAGGATGCACTCCGCCTTGTTCTTAGATGCTCTTCTTCTACGGTTCCTAAGTGGCCGAGAACCAGATTAATCAGTTTCCAAGGCTCAGGGTTAGAGATGAAGACTAACTGGATGAAACTTGTAATTTGGTCTTTACAAAAGCAACGACTTTCTAAAATTCATTGAGATCAACTCTTAAAACAATGGTCAAGATTGTCAACAATTGGCAGCACTATTGGAAGCCGCAGTCAACGACGAAAGGAGCCAAACTCTCCGAACTCTCTCAGATGGATTCCACCATGGAACATTAAGAGGAGGATAGTTTGTCTTACAGGAAATGGCCACACTATTGGATTACTTATCGAACTAACCAGGAACAGAACAATAGGGCTGGCAGCCATGTTATGGCTAGCCTGTCTCAAAACCTCTTCTCTATTCTCATTCGGGCCCCCCATCTTGAATGAACAGCCTGTGGCCTTTTCTTCACTCCAAACTCTCCAAGGACGGAATGTTGATACGACACTGTGACCATTCCCTCCCTTTCATGTACATCTAGACCCGGCTCTACCAATGAACTCTTGAGGTCATCTCTACGTGACAATCATCAGCAGAGTCTGAGTAAACAGAATTATCTCAACGAACACTTTCACTCCTCCTACATCACTACATATCCTATCTTTGTCACTGTCTCCTCTGGCTCTAACCCTCCTCCTTCCCAGCGGTTGGCAGTAGGAGGCGCGCCATAAGGGCAGTGCCACACTGTGGCTGACCTGCAAACTACCCATCCTAAAGATCCATTCCCTGTGCTGATGTGCTGTTGTATTGAATTGTATGTTGTGTTGGTTTCTGTCGCAATGTTGCTGAAGAGTTTTTTTTTTTTAATGATCCCAAACTCTGCCCCTCTCTACAAGGGCCTAGTTTGGTTTTTACCTTTTTTTTTACCTCTTCTTCTTACTAATTGTTGTTATCCCATTTCTCATCTAAATAAAGGCGCCTTGTGGCGAACCGCAGTTCTCCCGCTCCTGTGCTCCCATGTTATGTTATAAATGTTATGTGATTGTCTTTTCATGTTTTCTTGGACGGGATGAAATTGAAATGCAATTTCGTTGCTCAACTCAACATATTTCACAGTGCGACGGGGGACTTTGACTTTGTTAGGTTTGCTAGCTTTCGACAAAGCTAGCTGTTGGCTATTCTACAAAAAGTTAGTCTCTCCAGTCATTTTTCATGTAATTGTTTGACTGCTACCTATGCTGCAAAAAGTTATTGTAGGTTAAATGGTTAGCATGAAAAGTGAGATGTTTAAAAATGACATAATGTATGTGGCAGCTCCAAGGTCAGCTGACCCATCAAACCTAAAGGCTAGACTTTGAGGATCTAGCCGGATCCTACAATAACACAGAGATGTGTCTCCGTTAGGGGTGTCCCGATTTGATATCGATATCGGATATTGGTC
Organism: Gouania willdenowi; assembly: GCF_900634775.1. NCBI lineage: Eukaryota > Metazoa > Chordata > Actinopteri > Blenniiformes > Gobiesocidae > Gouania > Gouania willdenowi. Next base: position 18,557,680 of record NC_041053.1, read on the forward strand.
CGATATTAGCCTGAAAACGAATGTTGTATATCAGATTCAAATTTCTGGATTTTCCAATTTTTATTTATTTATTTATTTATTTTTAATAATTTTTTTTATTTATTTTATTCAATTGTAGAATACTGTAGATATTATGTTGAAGGTTAAAAAATATTTAACCAATTGGTTAATAAAAATGGGTCCGTTTTTGTCATACCTACTGTTGCTTGATCAAGCCTTTTCTAACATTCCACACTACAAAATAAGTAATTTTTTTTTTTCATTAAAGAAAAGAGAGAGAAAAAAAAAGGATCTATGATTCATGCTGATATCGGATCAATATTGGTACGAAAGGCTGCAATATTGGTATCATATCGGAAATGAAAAAGTTGTATTGGGACATCCCTAGTCTCTGTATTGGCAAAAAAAAAGCCCTAGTACTCTGGGCCCTCTGATCCAGATGAAAATGAGAGGATGGGAAGTATGGATTCCTCTTTTTGGTTATTTGCAATTCATCATAAAATCTGAAAAAAAAGTGTTGTCTGAGTCTTCTAACCTCGGCTTTTCCTGGGGCTATGAACTATTAGAAACTCTTTCTGTCAAACTCATTAATGGACAATTTTAATCTCATTTGAATATTTCAGCTCGGTTTGCTTTTGGCCATTTCATTTTATTTTTTTTGTTAATATTTCTCTAACCTGATGTGAAACATGGAGAGTGAAAAAAAATGAGTAATCGATAAGAATAGTTCATTTGCTTGTACCTTTCCATGTACCTGAGATTTTCCATTCTCCACTTTTCTTTTGAATTCATAATTTTCACAGGAAGTCCATCTTGAGTTATATCGCCGTCAGTCATCACACTTTATTTAACTGCTGTCGCTGCTTTTATTTAATGACACTTGAGTCGTAGCCAGCTGGAGTATGACAATGAGAACATCAGGTCTACTAGTTTTATTGTGACACCTTCATTTTTTTTTTTTAAATGTATTAATATTCCTTTTACATTCCCATCATTTATAACCAACTTAGTAAATTACGTTTTTGGTCCGGTCCTTGTAACAGAATATTAAAATTATGGCACAAGCTCCAACATTAAATACCAGCCTTGTACGCTTTCATTAGTGTGAAAGCTCTATTAGGGTTGGTAGTCCGTGTATATATAGTCCTGTAAAGTAAATGCAGGCTGAGTGATGTGATTAGGAGGTCCCCAAGTGTCAGGAATCCCTTCACATTAGACACTTAAAATGGATAAAAAAAGACCATTGATGGATCTTCTTTTAAAGCTCACAGACCTCAGAGGACTGTAACCTCTTCACTGTAAACAGTGAGCCTGTTGACTTTGTCACAGGGCCATGCTTCTACTTTTAAGTGCTTCCTTTGGAAGGGGAGCTCGGATTTTATTTCTACCTCTTCTCTGGATTTCTTGTTTTTTATTTTAAAACTTGGTTCAGTGTTAAAATGTATCCCGTTCTAGTATCTTTTCAGGAAACTATAGTGGTTTAGGAGCTTTATTGGAGAGCTTTTAGTTGTTTATTGTGCTCAAAGGAACATACAATAGCTAGAAGTATACTTGTTCTCCTTCTCATGGAGCCTTTTATTATGACAGGTGAGCAGTGATTGCCTTTATTTCTCTCGCCAAAAACATGCACAGAAACCAAACCACACACACTGATGACCCAATTGGCAGGTGACTCGCCCTATCAAAATACAGTCGCCTTTACAGTAGAGCCAAAGCTGCCAGAGGGCGCTGAGCGATGTTTGATGTCCAACAGAGATGGTGTGTTACACTCATCCATGTTGCAGATGGGAAACCTGAACTTGGCTTGACTAGAGAGAAGGGACATCCCAGTGAGATCAATCATAGGAAACACAAAGTCAGTACAAAAATGCACTTACACAAGATTTCCCACAACACATGTTTTTTGTAATCTAAAGAAGAAGAAAAAAAGACTGAGCGACATCCAAAATGTGCTTAGAGTCAATTTCCTCTGATATGATATTTCTGGCCTGACAGCTGAAATGAGCAACTGTCTTAGCTGTTTACTCTATCTTGAATATTTCTTATATTACAAAAATATTTTTTTATGTTCTTACAATTATTAGTTGATAAGTGATGCCAAAATGGCTTATTACTCAAAGCTGCTACTCCTGATAGTTTTCAGTAGACAAACCATAGTGTTAACTTTAAAGATCAATAAATAAATTTACTCTGAAAAGAAAGAAAAAAAGGTTGCAAAGGTAATCTCCTCCGTAAACACTGACATTGCCACGCATTGCATTGTGGGATGTGGAGTCACTGGGACAGGTACATACAAGAGTTTTAACTTCAGGATTTTTTACTTTTGATATCACAGGGAATACTGGGAACAAACTAGAACAAAAATGGTGTCAAGCAAATCACTGGTGAAGAAAAACAATAAACAATGTTGAGAAGGAAGTAAAACCACTTATGCATCCGTTTACTGGACTCCACATCCCACAATGCAATGCGTGAAAATGTCAACCAACTGCGTGTTTACGATGGAGAAAAAAACTAAATTTGAAGCAACATTTTCTACCTTTTTCCTGTCTTTTTGGGCTAAATGATGTTGATTCATTGATCTATTAGGAATACAAAAGGATTTTTAACTAATTAAACTAACTAATTTTTACCAAGACAGTTTTTTTTTTTTTTTTGCTATAAAAGCTCTCGGAGTAAATCTGTAAAAATCTGAAATGTGACTTTTTTCTTCTCTGATAGTGTTAAATTGGGCTACACCGCAGATACAATTAAAGTTTTCAAAGTGAGCATTAAAACATAAGGAAAAAATAGAGGTCTACATCCTTTTAAGCACATGTATCAAACTCAAGGTCCTTTAGAGCATCCAATTCAGCCTGCAGGAGTCAGTAAAAATGACAGAAAAAACATGAATTATTGTGAAAATTACCAAATAATACATTTGTAGATATCTAATTTAATGAAAATCTACAATATGTTTAGGGGCTTGCAGTTTTACTTTGTTTATATCAGATAAATGCAGTCATTTTTAATTGCAAATTGTGGAACGAACTCTCAATTTTTCTGACTAACAATTCCAACATGTTCAATGACAAATAAACTCATCATCATCATCATCATCATCATCATCATCACAAAATTCCTCAAAATACACAAAAAGCGGTTACAAAATCAACAATATTTGAAGTTCAAATCCAGCATTGACTGACCACCTAAAATCTGCAGCCCACTTCAGATGAAACTGGTCCATATTTGGCCCCTAAACTAAAATTAATATGACACCCCTTAAATGCATTGTGCTGTGAGTTATCAGGTCAAGTCATATTAAGATTATAGTCATTTGATGCATTTGGTGGCATTTTATTTTGTGCTAGAGATTTGTTGGAAAAAGTAGAATTGGGTTAAAAATGAAAATTGAAGTGGTGATGTTAAATAAAAGCTTAGGAAAAGCATATACTCACAGCCAAGGTGCAGATTGTGCCTAGCCACACACATAATAATCATGCACACAGTACACACATAGTCAGACAGAGGAAAGATCAGAGATCAGATGTGCATAGACGGTTCAGTGCAGCTCACATCTCTATTGGCGTCTGGGCCAGAATAGGAGACATCAGGTAATTAAAAAGAAAAGTGAGAGAAAAAACAGGAGAGCGGGTGAGTGAGGAAGATGGCTAGAGTGGGAGGAAAGGAGAGACAGAAGCCAATAGGGAGAAAGATAATGGACCACCTCATGCAGCTTTGCCTGAAAATATAACTTGTCATTAGCAGCGCCATCAGCAACCACCATGTTTAAAGCCTGTGGGCTCCGGCTCCACAAAGCCTGTCGTCCAGGTTGGACAACGGCCTCCTTTTGTCACCCAACTTCAAATTATGCTTCAGAACCGAGCAACTCTATCACAGCAGGGGCCACAAAAATGTGATTGTATGTGATCCGAGGGCCACATTATCAACATTTATGTCAGCATTGAGAATAATGACTGATCTGAGTATTAATACAGGGATGGAAAATGTTTTTGTCTTTGTTGTTTTGTCAGTTTTTACTCATTATGTGGTTTTTGTTGTTCTTGTTTTAATTTTGTTTGTTTAAGTGGTTGCTGTGTCTTTCTTTTGTTGTCATTTTGTGTTTTATGAGTCATTTTCTGCATTTTTGGTGTGTTTTTGTATACTTTGTGCATGTTGCTGTTGATTTATGTGTTTTGGGAGTTATTTTGTGTATGACGTGGGGCTTTATATTCCTTCCAAGTTCTTGAAATACAATTTTTGTGGATTTGTTGTAGGGCCGGCTCACACCAAACAGGCCTCCTAAAATGAACACCTCACTTCACTCCCAGCTGGTCTGGCTCACTCACTTGGTGCACCACACACCCATACCCAACCCTTGGGGGGCCTGGATGGTGGGGCTGAGGGTGGAGGGTGCCGCCCGTGCTACTGAGTATTGGCGCGGGGGCGGCATTCCCACCTCAAATTGCCCTACCAATCCCTCCAATTGTAATCGCATCTCAACACACCACCCCCCGGAGGGTGCGACTACCACTTCCATCCTCCGGATCTATTTGCACCACATACACATATATTGCACCTCATACATTCACTAAACACACACATTCACACAGGGGATAGGGAAGTGCCTCTCCATTCGCGGGGTCTCTCCGGGCGATGTCGGCCCGACGGGGAGTGGGGGTGCCTCTTCCCTATGGGTGTGGCTTGGTCCTTGTCTCGTCTCCTGGTCGCCTTGGGGGCTGTCCTCGGTGTGTGCGGGCCCGGGGCGGCCCGCCTTGCCGGTGTGGGGGATGGGCGCGCTGGGGGGTGCTGGCGTTTGTAGCGGGGTTGGGGCAGGGTTGCTTGGCGCTTCGAGATGATGCTGTTTGCTGGGGGGCAGCGCTCGCCGCTCCGGTGGTTGCGGTTGCCGTCGGCTGCCTGGTAGGTCTGTCCTGCTATCTGCGGATCGGTGGGTGGGTCCGGGGCACCCTTAGTTGGGGACTGCTGTTCCACACTGGGTGGGTGCCATTGGAGTGCCTTCCTCCTGCTGGTCGCTCGCTCGCCGGTGGCTGGCATTGCCTTGTGGCTTGCGCTGTCCGGCGGGCGACGGGGCCTGGGCTACTGTCCTTGTGCCGTCTGGGGCTGTGCGGTCCTGCTTGACTGTGGCTGGTTCGTGGGCTGGGTTGGGGGGGTGCTCCCCGGGGGGCTTCCCCACCCGGTCCCGGGTGGGGGGCCTTGGGGTTGGGGGGTTGGGGCGGTGGCGGAGTGCGCCGGCTCCTCAGCTTCTAGTGGCTTTCTCGGGTGTGTATGTGGGGGGCGGTGGCTGCCTCTCGGCTTGGTGTCTTGGGGGCATCTGGGGGGCTGCTCCCTGGCCCCCGCTCTTTCTGCTATTCTGGCTGCGTCCTCGAGTCCGGGGCAGCGCTTGGGTTTACAGTGGCAGTATCTTGCACATACATCGGTCTACAATGCACTGGCATGCCTTGGACTGTGGGATAAAACTTGTAGTGGGCTTAACTTTAGACACGTTGATCCCAAATACCTGTTTCAGGTATTACCACTCACTCCTTACCTCTGTCCACAGCCACCGCCATTATAGTTAAGCCTCACGCCTACAACTTCACATCTCACTCTCACTTTACAGTAATCAACTCCTCCCCACCCTTCCATTTCTCTACTTTGAATTTTTGTCCCAATTTTAAATCTCTTCCCCCTCCCCCACCCCCTCACCTAGGTGTAACACTGCCCTCTCTTTGTATATTCTCCCTTTAATAAAGTGTTTCTTACCCTTCCTTAGGGAGGGCTGGTGATGGTCACAATTATGCAATAATATAATGCAATTTATTTAATTGCAATCACAAAACAAAAAAAGAAAAATGCATTGCTGTCTAATAAAGATTGCACTTCTTGTAGTGTTGACCTTTGACAGCATGTGCAGACAAAAGTAAAAAAAAAAAAAAAGTTGTAGGGCCGGCATAACATTAGACCGAGGGCCACATGTGGACCCCGGGCTGCCAGTTGCCTATGTCTGTTTTTGAACCTTTGATTGATTTTTGACTCATCTGTGCCCGTGCATGAGTGCATCTCGTCATGTTCATGCATGCATGTGGCTCAGTGCATGTGCAGCCTGTCAGCTGGTTAAATATTAAACTGTTGCTGTCAAGCTTGCTCAGAAGGAACTTTGCTTCCGGGCATGTCCACTCCAGGCTCAAAGCAAGCAAGAAGAGGGGAAATAGAAAAAAAAAGAGTTGAATAAGTTCAATCATTTGCAGATGAAAACAAGAAATACCTCAGACAACAACAGAGAGAGACAACAAGAGAGTAAGAGACAGAGCGAGCGAGAGATATTCACAGGGTCTGCACAAGTGAGAGATTTCTCTCTCCCTTCCTACTTCCTTCCCTTCATTCGGGTGTCCAGTCCGTGAAAAAAAAAAATGAGTGAGCAAGGATGGGCGAAAGACACTGAGCCATCATTATGAACGTGCGTATGTTTTGTTTGTTTCCTGTTGTCATGGCAGCAGGAAGTGAAGTTAGCTTGTATCAGGTGCCTGTTGGTTTGACCCCCTTCTTTGATGCTGACAAGCGCTCGAAAAACACACTGAGGAGTTTGGATGGCTCAAATTCACACACCCACACATGCAAAGGCTCAGACACACATATCCCAACACGGACGCACACCCATGTGCCGTGTGCATCTACATCATTTGCAGGGAGAGGTATTTCACCCCAATAACAAAGCAGGAGAGAGAGAGGTGAATAACAACTTCTTCAAATCCAACGAACATGACCATGGTTTAAATTAAAAGAGAGGGAATATAAAGCCCTTCTGTGTGAATATGAGAAAAGACGACCTTGAGTGTAAGCACAGGGTCAACCAGTGTGAAAAAAAAAAAAAATGTTAGATAAGACACTCCAAAAGCCAACGGGGACAAATAAGTTGTTCTTCTACATCTTTAAACAAACAAAATGAAAACAAACTGAAGATAAAGTCTAACATGGTGGTGCAAAAAAATAAAAAATTAAAAACAAACAGTTACATAGGCACGTTATTCATGTTGTGCTATCCATTGGAACTATACACGTGCTGTTCCCTCAGTGCAGCGAGGAGGTAGGGAAGTGGCCTGACTCTCCCTCTCTGCACAGGCTGATTTTAAGTGAATGAGCTCCTTGCTTCGTACGCCGCATAAATATTTTAGCAATTCAGACGCCTGCGTTAAGCCTAGCCACAGTGCTAACATGTCATTGACCATTAGTGCTAACCTGCTGCTTCTGCTTTTCCTGTTTTATCCTCCTCTTCTTTGTCTCGCCAACTTTATTTACCTCTTGTGCTCTTTGAAAGCATTGCTCAAACATTTTAACATGCTTTAAAATTTAATATCCACAAGGTCACAAGTGAAAAATACCTTTGAGTATGACTAAAAAATGTTCTCACCAAAGCTAGCTACATTTTGAATGTTTAAATGTCAAACCACTGAGTTAAAGATCATAGTTTACTGGCATTTTGGATATTTCTTTAATGAAAATAAGTCATTTTTATTGTCAGTAATACATTCATATCAAAACATGCTTTCTTGTGTTTTATAGCCAGATAGAGTCAAAACCACAATAGCTTCCAGTTGTTTCTCTATTTGTACCATTATCTCATTAAAACAGTGAGAAACTGTAATTTCTATATCAGTATATACAGTACATATATACATTTCATCCACACACAAGTCTGCACAAGCTGGAACAACAACTGGCTGAAGCGTGTACAAACCCTTTTACAGTGGTCAGTGTTACATTCTTTATGGAGCTCAGTGCCATCAAACCCAAGAACTAGATTTGTAGCATTTACAAACAGCGATGTCCCAATACAGCTTTTTAACTCCCGATACAATACCGATATTGCAGCCTTGAGTATTGGCCGATATCAATCCGATACAAGTCATACATACTTATATTACTTATTTTGTAGTGTGGAATGTTAGAAAAGGCTTGATCAAGTGATGTTACTCAAACAGAGAACAATAGTCAGCAATTCAAGTTCACTTCAGTTATTTTTTTAGTGTCAGTAAATGGTGGGAACAACTGAGGGCGGGGTCAAAAACAACAAAAACTTATGGGAGAGCTTATATCGGAGATTTTAGATGCAGTCCGATAAAATCCGATATTCGTTTTCTGGCTGATATCGGGCCGATATCCGCTATCAGTATCGGATCGGGACACCCCTATTTACTAAGATGTAAACCATTTTAAAGTAATTATTGAAGCCCCGTTAGAAAAACTGAAATCTGAGTTGCTTTAAAAGATCAACTTTTTATTTTGGGTGCAAATTCAAGTGGAACTTGTACGTTTGTATTTTTGAAAAATAATGTTAACACTATGATTTATTTTGTTAATTATTTTGGCTGTCTTAAAGGACTTTTTATAAACTCTGACACAAAGAAAAGCAATGACAGCAGGTGATGGCAGCCTGCATTAAAGCAGATAGAGTTCTTTTTTGTTTGTTTTGTTTGTGAAGTTTTGAATTAAAAGAGCTCCTATTAGCAATTGATTGTCCCAGACAAATTGACAGTAACCTGTTTTTGCGGGTTGTTAGGTTTGAATATTTATTGTTCCTGCCATTCATTTTAGGTGCCGGTAATAATTGATCAGTGCACATCGGCCTATAGGAAAGGTCAAATCCCAGAGACTGTGTTCGAACAGTCACAAAAAAACAAGCAAGAAATTGCAAATATGCAAATATTTAATCATTTCAGGAGCTTTCTTTGTAACTTCCATATGCACAAACACTTTTACAAACCCACATAACAGTGAGGTTGGATCAATCAAAGGAACAACAAGACCAGCCTGACAACTCATGCACAGTCTGAGTCCAATCGATAAACAGGCAGATCCTATTGGTATACACACTTTGGGCTGGAGCACACACACACACACACACACACACGCACACACGCACGCACACACACACACACACACACACACACACACACACACACACACACACACACACACACACACACACACACACACACACACACGCGCGCGCACACACACTCACTAAGACTCTGTAGGTAGAAAGCATTACAGACTTTAATCTCGATGAGATAATTCTTTCCTAATGGCTTCTATGACAGCTACTAATCATGTCTACCATAGATCATTGAGTTATCAACCTAAAATATTGCTAGCTATTGGATTTTAAGGTGCCACTGAATAGCTAATATCATACCTGGTCTGGCAGCGGCAGTAATTGGCTCAGATGTGGTGGACATAGACATATTAATGACAAATCCTGGTTCTTAATGCTTTCCTTTGAACTATCCTCAAGTATTGCATATGAGAAAGCACAAATATAACTTGATATTAAGGTGTGTTATTTTTTTTTTTTTTTCCCTGTGTTTTATCTAAAAATGTGTAGGTGTAAAGTAGTGGTCGCCAACCTTTCTGAAACTGTGAGTTACTGCATAGATACTGTAGAGTCCAAAGGGCTACCAGTCAGAAAAGCACTTCTTGAATACTAAAATGTCACGGTTTCACTTTAATTAGAGGGTAAGATCAAAAGAAAGGCTAGCAGTAACTTAGAAAGATAGGAACTGTTGAGGTTTCAACATGCAACACTTTATTTCTCCTAATTTTTGCAATTGTTTCATTTGCATTAGATATAAAGGTCATATATCATGCTATATTAAGACCTTCCAAAATCAACTACAGCCACATATGGGTAATATTTTACATTTTGAAAAATAAAATACTAATTTATTAAGTTATATTACTTATTTTCTTTCAACCCGGAAGTTGAGACGCGTGGTTTCTCGGAGCGCCGCCTCTCCCAATGTGAGTGCCCCCAATTTCATGACATAGCCCTAGAGCCCCGGCAGCATGGGCAACAGGCCCCCCACGAAACTTTGTAAACAGTTCCAGAGAATGTATTTCAAATATAAAGACAAAGAAGTGAGTATGGCTAACATTTCGCTAGAGGTTTATTTTACTTACTTTAGTTTTATTGTGGGAATCGCTCCGGTTTGAAGACATAATTTACTGGACAATCCACTTTGGAACTGGCCAAGGTTCAACAAGCAGTCTTCTGTAAAGTGACGGTCACAGACTAACGGATGATGGATGGTATGTCGCACGCTCCCAGAGGAAAATTCCAACCACTTCTGGCGATTAGACTCTTCTTTAGGAAGTTTGAACAAATTCCGAGGACTTTTGCAGTCGAACACACATTATTGTTCGGTACAAGAACTGTCAGTTTCTTTTCCCTGTGCCGACTGAATAAGAAAGCCTTACTCTCGTCTAGCACCAGAGAGAATGGGCGTGTATGTTCACTGTGGAGGCGCGGCACCAGTAGGGGATGGTTCATAATTCTAGTGACGTCACTAGCATTTGAACCACTTGTTTTTCAGAAGAGGGCAGAGAAGCAGCTCAGAGAGCAGGATTATTGAGGATATCTCAGAGATGCAGGAAGGAATCCCAATAATACTTTGGGGTTTTTTGATAAGGAATTAACATTGTAACAAGGTTAAAAATTAATAAAAGTTGATTTGCATGATATAGGGCATTTAATAGAAAATCATCTTGTTCCTATTTTACTAGCCACTAACAAACACCTTTTAACTCATCGTGAAACATTAAATTTAAACAATATATTTAACAATTTTGTTATATTTTACAAAAATCAACCTTGCGTTTTTGAAAATATATCATATCAAACATAGCGCTGACCATACACCATATTTCTGCAAGTTTGCCCGAATGTTTCAGTGAAAATAAATATTTAAATATGGTTAATTTAATACAAAAACTTTATGAGCAGTTTTAAATTTTACAAAGTACTAATTGCATCTGTCATCTGTATTTGTCTTTGTGATTGTGAGTTTGAAACCTGGAAAGTAAATCAGATTTTAGAAGGAGCTCATTGGTGACTAGAGCTCCTGAGGGCCCCTCACATGGTCCATGTGGGCTACCTGGTGCCCGTGGGCACCGTGTTGGTGACCTCTGGTGTACAGAATCCATATTTAAAGTTATTTCTGATTTGTAAACTCTGTGACTGCACATAGGCCTTTGAAAAATCAGTCTGTCATGTTGAGAGACACTTATAACAGTAGTGACCATGTTTTCTTGTGTTGCACCTCCAACTGTATACCAACCATCACTTTGTGTGTGTCTGATGTGCACCCTGTCAGTGTAATCTTAGGTCCAAGTGTTTATAGTGTGTCTCAGCTAATTAAAGCTAAATAATTGATAGTCTGGTGAATTATTCAGGAAGGACAGTTGGGTATAGAAACAATGGTAAACACAGGTACAGCAGCACATCACACGTAGAGAGTGGGGAATTGACACGGAGGAGTTCAGGACACAGTGGCCTTTCTTCCTCTGGCTCTTGGCCAGCTCGTCACTCTCTCTGTCCTCCCCTCCGGTTTTAACCCCCCCCCCCAGGCTTTCCAGGCTTATGACATTCTCAGCGCTCCTAGCCACATGTTTCTCTCCTTGACTCTGCTGTATTAATCTTTGTTTTATCCTTTTCCTCTCCATCCCTACACCCTTTTTTTAACTCACTTTTTTCCACTGCCACCATCCGCCTCCTCCTCCCTGTACCTGCTCCGCGCTCTCTTCTCTGTGCCGCACCCATAAGACTTTCCTTCTCCCTGTTGCTATGACATTAGCTAGCTGTAGCAGTGTCAGGCCAATCTTGAGGGATGAGACTAAAGAGCCAAGTCTTCCTCTTTTTCGTTTAATTACTCCTCCCTTCCTTTGTCCCCTACTGTTCCCCCAAGCCTCGTTCCCTAGTATATCAGACTGCCTTACCTCTTCCCTTTCTTTATTCACATTACATTTCCATCTATTCGTCTTTTCTATTCCTCTCTATACCTGTGCTCATGTAAACATTGTCTCCCTCTTGCTTTGCCTGTGTCTGTCTTCAAAAAGATGAAGAGGTGGAGACAGGGAGGGCACAACACCACCCCCACATCCTTCCTATGAAACTGGGGATCTTTGGGGATGCTGCAGAACTCCACCCTTTTGCTTCCAGCTATTCTCGTTGTCTTCCTCTCTTTTCTTTACAAAACACTAACAATTGAGTGCATTTTTAAATAATTGTGTAAATATGCGACTGAGTACATCAGAGCACATTCATTGACAACGTGGCTCTCTGGAGGGCCGGATGGTGTGTGTGCGTGGGTTCCGTGCTTTAGCCTAGGCGTGACCTTGATTACCACAGTGACGGTGAGACTCCTCATTAGTGCTGGACTGGAGGAAAACAGGGAGCAGTGTTGTTTGTAGTGCACATGCCTGCACATGCACACGCACAGATGCCCATGCTTCGTATTAGTGCCTGCACGTACCTGCTGACACCTGTGCTTATGCAAGATCTCATACATAAGCCTCATGTTCTCTCTTACACGCATGCATGCACGAGCACACTCACTCCCTCTAAGTACATCTCAGTCTCATGGCCCCCCACTCAGTTGTCTCGCCTCACCTTCTGTTTAGTGTTTTTACTCTCCCACACACATTCTGCCTCTTCCCCTCGTCTCTGTCTTCCTCTCTCTGTTCTGCCCACCAGACAGACCTCGCAGACCTCTCTGCCCACTGAGTTCCTCTAGGCAGGAAGCTGCACAGTGTCGCCCTCTGGTGGTTGCATTCACCCCAGAGGCCTCCAACAAGGAACTCAAACACTGGCCTGTTTGGGAAAAAAAGTGCAAATTTCAACAAAAATAGATTTTGATGCAACGATTGTATTATTAATTAAAAATAGATCATTTTTCTTTGGTTAGCTTGGTCTTCAATTTTTGAGTTGGCTGTGTTCCTTTTGTGTTTACGTTAGTACCTTTAAGCACCTCCATTAGACTACAACATTTTTACCAACATTTAATTATTTGGTTTTTTTCTTTTCTTTGTTTGATTGTGTTACTGTTATCAGGATTACGTTATTAAATTATGCAGGGGATCCAGCCAATATACTGATTTTGGATCAGTTCGGAAAATCAAAAAATCTCTATTTCTCTTTATTGGGGAAATTTCTAAAATTCATATATCTCAGTTCAGAATTCACACATCTTTATGACTTTTGACAGTTAAGTTGGGTTGGTAGCTTTATTACGCTAACGAATTTCATCCATATTTAATCCAGATTGGGTTTTGCATTGACTTTTTTTTAAAAAAAAAGGTGTGTCCATAAATTTGGACCTATTATATCACTATATATGAGAATTTCTTCCAAGCCCAGTTTAAAGTGTAAATGATCGTGATCACTGATCCAGATAACTGCCAATATCTGCAAAGAGGAGATTTAGTGCTTATAGTGGAGGTTTGTGCTCTTATTGTTATACAATAGTATTCTTGCATTATTTTGTAAGTTTTGTATTGTTTGATCAATTTCCCTTTTTTGGAAAAAAATATACCCACTAGTTTGTAGAAAAGTTTGTAATCTACCTATTCTGCACCTCATCACCTATCATATGACAGGAGCTCAAAATGTTTCCTTTATGATACTTTGTTTTAAAAAAAATAATTTATTGTAATTGTAATTTCTTTTGTACTTTTTATACTTGTAAATAATCAAAATAAATTGGGCTAAGAGCTAATGGAAAAACTGTGACCAATTATTAAGGCATAATTTCTTCTGAAAATGTTGACTAATTTGGAAAAAATAAGTCTTTTTGCAAGAAATTAATTAATTTAAATCTATAAACAAACAAGTCTTAGTTTTCACTTTTAAAATGATTTATTTTGTGGAGGTCAATTTCTTAAAAAAAAAAGCAATGTCTTATTAGGCCCCAAAAATCATAACTAAATTGACATTATTGGCCAAGATGTTATTAAACCCTTAAATATTCATGCATTTCTAGTGTAATGACCTGCATGATTGGGGTGAAAAACACTTTTGGTATATTCTGAACTAGGATGTTTAATACCTAAAACAATAATCTAAATTAAATAAGTGTATTTTACTTGTAACAATCGTTTGTAACCACAAACAGTGTGTGTTTGTATAATGGAAACATGAGCAAGTAATGGAATGCAGCCAAGAGAGGAGAGTTTTATTGAATGATCAATTTCTCTGTGATATGAAGGCCAACGGGTGTTCGTAAATCTAAACAAATGAAGAGATGATCAGCAGGAGCCGCGGAGACGTGGCTACCATTGTTTTTGAGGGCGGAGCAGGTTTAGGGTTTGAACCTTGTCGTCTTTCTGTGAGTTTAATCATCTCCTGGGAGTGTGTGGGCTTCCTGTGGGTGGTGGAAGCTGTACTATGAGAGGATAGGAGAGTGTTGGTTGGAGAACAAAGCTGCACTGTGGTCCTTGTGGACTCGGTCCACTGACACTCTGCTAGACCTTATGTTTTAAGCAACAGGCACATATAAGTGGTCAGAAACACAAAAGACTCTTCTTCTGGCTATTCTTGGCAGTAGATAGATTAACTGCAGCGTGGGAGTCAAGATTTTACCTTCAATGTTCCCTTTTTGTGTCTTTATAGTTGCACGTTTAATATAGGCTTATGTAAAATTAAAAAGTAAAAAAACGAATTAAACCGAACGTTGTGTGTGACATAAATTACTGCCCTTTTTACCTTATCAATTACGGTAAAGGATTTATTTTGTAAATATCACTAAAAATGTCTGTTTCTCAATTTAAAATGTATGAAAGACTAGCAACGTAGCAAATATTTAACATCTTATTCTACTGCCAAATCAACTTTAAAATGAAGCTCTATTGTTGCAAACAATATTTAGTTTTGTTGTACTGCGTAAGATAGAAATCTGAATGTATTATAAATCCAGATATTTATTGTTGACACAGAATTTAGCCTCACCAGTAAACCTTTGTTATTTTAATACAAACCCTAGATTGTAGAATCAGTCACAATTTGCATTTAGTTGGGACGGTGAAAAAATGGATTAATCACAATTTTATTTACAATAGCTGGAGGTGTTACTCAAAGGGAAAATCAATGACTTCAGCAGATAGCAGATGAAGAAGAGCACTCAGAGAGCACAAACACTAAATATCCTTTTTACCAGATAATGGCAGTTATCTGGATCAGTGATCCTGACCCTGGTACTGTGATCATTCACACTGTGAAGGCTTAGACGACATTTCTCTCCCCATTAATAATGACAGAGTAGGTCCAAATGTATGGACACCCCCATTTTTTCAACAAATCTCAATCAATCCGTCTCCGATCCAGATGAAACAAGGTGGGAGTAGTTTGAGGAACAAATCCAATATAATTGAGTCAAATTTCATAAATATCTGTCAGTTACAGACCGAGATATGATTTTTCTTTTTTTTTTTTATTTCGCCATTGAATGCGAGATAGGGATTTTAAATTTTTTGAAAATGATTCAGAATTAGTGCATTAATCCAGAAGCCCTC
This sequence comes from Gouania willdenowi, assembly GCF_900634775.1. Taxonomy (NCBI): domain Eukaryota; kingdom Metazoa; phylum Chordata; class Actinopteri; order Blenniiformes; family Gobiesocidae; genus Gouania; species Gouania willdenowi. The sequence continues at coordinate 18,573,004 of NC_041053.1, forward strand.
CCCAATTGAATGGAATCTTCCATGGCTTAAGGTCTATCATTGATGAAGATTTTGTCAAAATCTGTTTAGTAAATTTGACATAATCCTGTTAGGACGCAAATAAATAAAATTTTGAAAATATTACTTCCTCTCTGGAGGTAATAATCAGCAATAATCAAAAATTTACACTATAATGGTTAATAATTAAATATAGGTTCGTAATGAACATGAGGCTTCAATAATCTAAATGTAATTTTATTTTGTAAATTGTGTTAATTACCCATCCTTAGTGCTAGTACTAGATATCATACTTGTTAAAAAAAAATATTTACATCTCCGTTTTTAATATTTGTATATGTATTTCTATATAGCAGTGCACGTAAAAATGTTCAGATAGAATTTCCCACTATGAGATGTCACTGCTTTGATTCAGGTATATTTTGACATCAGGTTTTTGGAATGACCTTCAATTTTATCATCTTTTATTTTAATTTAAATGGAGTTGATGGACAAGAACAATAAACTAAAGCAAACTACATCCAATCTTGGGTTAAATTATCAAACATGCCATGTGTTGTTTACAACTGCAGAATTGGCCATCCTGGCCTCAGCATTGTATCTTTTCCAAGGCAATGGCTAAGTCCTGTCTTGTTGCGACTCTAAATAACAGACAAATCATGTTTTGACTTTAAATTAGTGACGATAACGGAAACCCACAAGATTTATTAGTGCCTCATTTTTAGGCTTAACCGAGGATTTTAACCAGAAAAATACAACTTTAAGGACAACTGGAAAAGTCATTATATATTAGAGTATGGTTAAAGCATGCTTACATCATTGGAGAGGCTCTAACAGACTCACAGCTGGCCTTGATTTAGCCTTTATAACTAAGGAACACCCAGCTTCATTGACGCACTGGCATGCATCTGCACACAGATTCAGTGTTTTGAACTGAGCTGGAAGTTGCTGCATTCCAAGAATTTTCTAAATTCATGATATGGCTTTAAGTACTGTGACGTCGGCCTTTATGCGCACATGAGGCGTAAGTGTGAAGTTAGCCGAACCTTTGCTGCTGTTACGGTCTTAAATCACCTGGAGAGACTTTTCCTGAGATTCATGGGGACTTTTACTCTTCTTCCAGGTGTGCATTCATAATGTTGAACAAATAATGCACGGCTCGCAGTTTCTGCTGCAGTTCCTCTTAATCTTTGTAATGTTTCATTTGTTTGTCAGCACTGTGGTCTGGTCTAGTTTCTCCTGGAACTTACTTTGTTCACTGTTAATCTCTTGTGTTGGAACAGGAAACAGGTCAAGCCCAAAAGCTAAAACATTAAGATGTAATTGGATTCATGTTGATCATGAAAACTATACTTATTGCCAGATAGTCAAGTAAGAAGTGTCTTTTGACTGATCATGAGACCATTGTTTCTGGATCTTTGCTTTGTACTTGGAGACGTAAGGCCTGGCAGCAGCTGCTCAGCCATAGAACCTTGGCTTCCATACACTTTTATTCAGATAATCTAGTCTGGATTTGTTGGTCTTTGGCTCTTCATTTTGCAGAAAGTTGCCAATTTCTGTAAATTGCTGTTCAGTTCCTAGAAGTCTGTACGTGTGTGTGCATGTTGTCATGTCTGACATTGTGAAAGAACAGTTGCTGTAGTGTTTGTGACTTTTTACTGGATTTAAATTCTGTCTTTCTTTCTCCATCTGCTTTGGCCTTTGTCTATCCTACAGTAAGATGCGTAATTCTCTCTGCTTGGTTCTCTTAGTACAAGAACAACTGTCACAGCAGTTTGAGACACAAGGCTAGATATTTACATGTTGCCTTGCTCCTTCCCACTTGCCAATGGCAGTTGAAAAAAGACAACAGAAAGGAAACACGTGTAGATAGATAAAGATTAAAAAAAAAATTAAAAAAAAAAACATCTGTATGGCAATTTCTGTAAATAGTATAATGATAAAAACAAGCTGTCTCACAGGTGGTGATACAAAGGATATATTTAGGGTTAAACTGTATTTTAATAAAACAACACGGGAAAATGCACCTAACCAATGTAATGCATTGGATAGGTGCACAACATTTTAACAATTCAGGGAAACTTAACACACACTATGCACAAAACCTGAAATTAAAATACTTCTTTAAATTATTTTTAAAGATATTATGGTAATTATGGATGTATAATGCGATGTGATTTTATGACGACCACCACTACGAAGATCATTATGTTGAGCTAGTCTTTGTTTAGCGCCCTGCCCTGGGTGTACCCCCACCTAACGCCCATTGAGAGCTGGAGATAAGCACCAGCAGACACCGACATACCTGAGAAACAGGAATAAGCGGGTCAGAAAATGGATGGATTGATGTCTTTGTTCAAAAACTGAAAGTATTAAAACCAAAACACACTATTCTTCTGATAACCTGTAGATTATATGTATTCTGTATTTTTAGCTTTGAAAAAAACAAGTACCTAACTACATGATCTACTCTGGTGAAAGTGTACTCTGTACTCTGTGGCTTATTAGATCTCAAGGCTGGGCGATTCTGCCGAAAAAAAAAAAATCTCCGATTTTTTTAAAGAAAAGTTTGAGTTTAGATTCAATATTCAACTTTTTTTTCCAATGCACTTAAAAATGACTGCAGACCTGCAGACATCAGATATATTGTCAAAAGTGCAACTTCAGTGTTGTGATTGTCCTCAAGAGTTAAAATACATTCAACAAGTTCAAGCTTTAAACCAGTTTTAAGCAAAAGTGCAACAGCAACTTCACAGTAGCTTAAATTTTCTGATTAAGAAATCAGGTAACTACATGTTTTATAACATTACAATTAAAAAATAATAAACTCTTCCCTTAGTATCTCAGCATAGTGCAAATAAAAAAATTAATATGCCTGTCGCACACACATAGCCTACTCAAAGGGTATACAACTGTAAACAAAGAGGGGGCTGGCTCACATCAGAATGCGAAAAAGTCCGAAAAAACTGTATATAACTTTATATATATATATATATATATATATATATATATATTTTTTTTTTTTTTTTTTTAACACCACAGTTTTTTCGGACTTTTTCGCATTCTGATGTGAGCCAGCCCCCTCTTTGTTGCCCCTAATAAATATGTATATATATATATATATATATATATATATATATTTGTTAGGGTTAGGGTTAGGGTTTTTTTGCCTTCTTTTTAACTCAAATTTATCTACAAATTTCAATTAATCGATTAAATCGATTTTTTGCCCAGCACTATTAGATCTTCCTTTCAAAATGAAAGCACAGGCTTAGGTTATTAAAAATGTGGTCAAAACATTTCTTTGATAGGGTTTACTCTATCAAATAGACCATTACTCCGCTTAGAGAATTACCCAATGTTTCATGTTAACCCAAAAACATAGTTCAGACATATTTCCATATTTAGTCAAATTGTAGCTTCCCTAAAGGGAGTAATAGAATGTCAATTTAACAGATAAGAGAAATTAGGATGTTAAGGTTTTCACATGCCATAGGGGGGATAGGCATATTTTGTGCTAAAGTAGTGCAGCAGGAGACAAATCACCCTTTTAATAAAACACCGTTATTTAAACAATAGGAGGAGGAAATGGAAAAAAGGCATATGGTGTGTTTAAAGTAAGAGCTCCGTGTTACAGGGTGACCTGGATGGCTTCTACACATCCCCATCATCTTTAAAGAGTCACATTTCCACAGGTAGCCTTTCCTACTTGACTGATAATAAATGATTATCTGCTTTACATTCAACAGGCCAAACAGTGGAATGCTGCATTTTCTCTCCTGGTCTCGGTGGACTTGGGCTTGTGTGCTGCTGCTGCTGCTGCTGCATTACATCTGCTTTTCTTTTTTTATTATTATTGCTTTTCATCTGAGGTCAAAAGGGTGGAGAGCAGACGGGCGACTCCCAGTTAGAGCAAACGTTTGATTGGCTCACGCTGTCACCCTAACCACATCTGATTGGTTGTTGAGACCAGCAGTCACTGCAGTGAGCAGGTAGGGTGGGTCTTTCCTCTGCTCTGTTGCTAGGTTACAGGTATACCCAATAGATGTGGAGATAAAGAGATAGAGTAGAGATAAGGTTGAGGGTGTGGATCTAAGTGTTGATCTGTATGTAGAAGAGTGCGAATGAGTCTGTGTTTGTGCGTGTGTGCGTGGAATTGATGGGTCCAACGGATGCTATAGAAGTTACAAAATAAAAGAAATGTATCAAAGTCAGAATTTTTCATTTTGGTGTGGATTGGTAGAAATATTTCAGTTTTTTTCATGTTTCACAGACACAGATGTGTAATTATTGCAGGCCAGCAGATCACAGAACTGCGGTTGATTTGTAATTTATTAAAGGACTATTTATTAATCAGATCATGATGCTGCTGCTCTCAGGACAGTTGTTTCACTGCACTTAGATTGGAATCATAGAGCGGTGAGTTGCTGCTAATCAGGGTCATTTGTCAATGCAGAGGACCACACACACTAAAGTACACGTACACACTGATCGATGGCAGGGCTGGGCCTGAGAGAGGGATTGATGGTGCTTGGCTGGGTTTAGTGTGTGCGTCTGTGTGTGTTTGTGTGTAACTGTTCGCCTTGGCTGATCAGTTTCATGAGGTGCACAACAATTTTTGTGCCAGCTCTGTTCCTCACAACTTAGTGCGATTATTTAATAATGACCCTTCTGACCAATTTGCATGCTTTTTGAACTGTGCACACTCTTCTGTGGCAAACCTGACAGTCACCTCGACTAATACCTGAGCCATTAGATGACAGCGGAGACAAGCACGGACACTTTTGATGGTTGGATCTTGTAAACATTCCCCATGCTTGTCCTGACTCCTCCTTGGTAATCAGGCCAAGAACATTTGGCAGTCTGGGAAAGCTGTCAGACGGCTGAGAGAAGAAGGACCAAAGGATGAGACAGAGAGAAAAGAAAACATGAGCTTCAGTGCTGAGCTGATTTTTAAGTAAATGATGCTTAGATTAGATAGAAATCCCATGCATCCTTTTTTCTAAATTGCAACTACTTGTTTCATTACTCTCCCTTTGCCCAAGTTACCCCTCCCCTTTACCGTATGTATCCAGTCTTTTTCAAACTTTTTCTTTTGTGTCCATTTGAAATAAAGACATTTTTTCTAACCTTTTAACCCACCATTTGTTTTCCCCATCAGCTCCGCCTAGCTGGTTATCACATATTTCTTCTGCTTCAACTTTCCTCCTCATTTCGCCGCAACATCTTCTTTTTCCATCCCCGTACGACTGATTCTTGTTTGGATTGAAAACAGAGGGAGGGAGCTTCTGTCCTGATGAATAACAACAAGACTGAGCCGAGAGGAACCAGGAATGTGAGGCGTCCCAAACTGTGGCTGGTGCTCACTTTATCTTTCAGACTTTTTCGGAAACTCTGGGCTTCTGTGAGTCAACGCTCACCCAATGTGTAGGAATATCCTTGGATGTTTCTGTCAGAGTAACTAAGTTTAGCATACAATTGTTATTTTATTAGCTTTGATTTTGATTAAGTGTGGTTTATTAGTCAGTCAGAGCAGACACAGTCTGCACTCTGGTCTGACCATAGGAAATGAGGCAGAAGCCTTAGCTTCTGTATAGCACCCCCACCTCCCCACCCCCATTTGACGTCTATATTACAAAATATTATATTACACGCCCTCAAACATCTGTGCGCAGTGCGCACACACACTAGCATCAGGCTAGTTACCAGAGAGGCTAACCATACATTTGGTCTCTTCCAAACAGAACAAATGTTGTTGGGATTGAGCTGCTGTTGAACTCCTTTATTCACAAACGTCTGAGAACTTGGGTCTAACTCTCCACGTCCGCTCTGCATCCAACTTTCTCTGCCGACCAAACAACAGACAGGGCTCCTCTTTTTGACACAAGTTCTTCTGTATCATCATGTTCTACTAGTTTTGCAGCTTCAGCGCTTTCTAATCCATTTACACCCTAACCATGGTAACCAGAGCGTTATTGTTTACCTTCGCAGCGCAACATTGAAAAGGCTCCAGTCTGACGCGGCGCAGCGTGTAATCAATATACCGGTACGGCGGTATGTTAAAAATGTATTTCATAACTATATCATAAATATATAGCCGTATTCGGTATGAACCGGTATACTACCCACCGCTATAATGATAATAAATATACATGTATGTCCGAGTCCTGATTGGGAGATAGCGTCCAATTCCGATCGAGTCTGAAACCATGTGATCGGGTCCATTTTCCTTATACATACATATACATTATTGATACGGTCATATAGAATAATGTTTCAGGGAGAGAAAAATAAATCAAATAAAAAAAAAAAATTATAGAAAATACACTTTACTACTTCCTTTCATGCACTCTTCTGTAGTCCAAAATCACTTCTGTACTTTTCCATCATATTATCTTTGTACCTTTTTTAAATATCAACACATTCCTTCTATATTTCAGTTAATTTGGCAACGCATTCTGTAGCTCCACCCCTTCTCTTCTGTGGCTTCTGTTTTCCAACACTTTGGCCGTCCTGTATAATCACAGAATAACATGAGGAGAATTGGAATGGATGAGTTTTGGAAAGTGTGGATTTATGAAGGAGGTATTACGGTGTAATGGAAAATGAAAGGAGAGGAATACTGGGAGTAGCAGAAAAACTGATAATTTAACAGCAGAGGAAAGAATGCAAATAGTAAGAATAGGAGGGTAAGTTAAGTTCACTAGCAAGAGGAGGTTTCTGCAGATAAGCGCCTGCAAGGCCCAAGAGTAAAAGCAGAGGAGCTCAGAAAGGTCATTTCCTGTTTACACGTGTCTCGACTTCTTATTTTTGCTGGAACATTTCTATAATTCCATTTTCTTCTATACAGTGTTTTTTCTAACTGTTGATCTTTTCAGATCAGTTTGACAGAAGGGTAAGAACCTGAAACGACCCTGAGTGTGCACATGTTCGAGAGAGTGCGTGTGCGCCCAGGGAAGGAAAGAGGGTGTGTTTTTATTTATTTTTTTTCTATCCTGGCTGACATACTGTGATCAAAAATGTAGGTCAAAAGATGAACAATTTGCAAATGAAGTACAGAAATGTAAAAGTGTGTGGGCTGCAGTGCATGTGTGTGTCAGTGTGGTGGTGCAGCTCTGTCCATACGCTGCTGTTTTTCCTTTAAAGGCCTTTTTAGATACCACTCTGTGTAATGAGCTGGACAGAGTGAGAAGGGTGAGGCTGCGGCGCTAAGTCCCCGATGGCTTTAATTCACTATGGCTTACACCACGCACACACGCGCACACACACAGGTGCACGCACACACACACTTCACGTGTAAGGAAGAAAGCACAAAGCCTCCGTCCCTTAATGTTCATGTTTAATGAATTTTATTTGCTTCACAGGATTTCCTCCTGCCATATCACTGATTACCATAATTGGGCAATTTCCTCGCTCCTCACAACATTAAGCTAATAATTTAATTCGCTCAATGAATCTGTCTTAATACTTGAATCTAATTGAGTTCTACAACACTCCTTGTTCCCTCTGCTCTCGTACGTTTTTTTTTTTTTTTTTTTCTTTCTTGAAAAAAACGCAGCGGGAAGTAAAGGTTTGCCAAGAGTCATGAATGTCTCATATATTTAGTTCACCGAGCGTTTTAAATAGCTTCCCTTTTTATTGCTTGCACAAATTTCAAATGATTCTACATCTACCAGAGACATAATCATAATCCAAACAAACTGTGTAGCTTTCTTTGAGGTTTGGTGTCTCTCAGCACAAAAGTGCAATTTGCAGCTGAGCCGATTAAACAAGATTCTATTAATATTTGTCCTTTTAATCTCCCTCTGCGAAGTGTGTCTAATTTTTCAAATCAACCCAGCTATTGTACTCGGCTGATTCTCTTATGACTCAAAGGGTGAGTGAATGAAGGGCTACACAGCACCATTGAGTCACTATCAAAGCTATGTTTGTTTGTGTGTGGATGTGTGTTTGTGCTTGCCTGTGGATGCACGAGCGCAACTCTGTGTGAAGTTAACCAATAGTAGCAGGGTTATGAATAAGATCAAACACACACACACACACTCACACACACACATCATGACACAAGATCAAACGCACTCATATGCACTGCTGCCTGCACTGGTCGGAGCTGAAGGGCCCCGACCGGGTGTGACTTTGATCCTCACCACAACATCCGCTGTTCCACTCCAACAACGCTTCTCTGCGACTCTTCTGTCTCATGTGGCTCTCAGGACTCTCACTCTGGACTCATGTTACCCCATTCAGATCTTCATATAGAGCTCTGTGTGGTTTAGGAGACCTTCAGTTGTAATTTGAGCCACAGAGAAGGAGACCCCTACAGGTGGGAGACAGACCAGCTGGTGTCCTGGTGCAGCCAGAACAACCTGGAGCTCAACGCTTTAAAGACAGTGGAGATGATAGCAGACTTCAGGAAGAACCCAGCCCCCCTCACCCCCCTCACCCTGGGAGACTCTACAGTGAGCTCTGTGGAGTACTTCTGCTTCCTGGGGACCATCATCACTCAGGACCTCAAGTGGGAGCTGAACATCAGTTCCCTTATCAAAAAAGCTCAGCAGAGGATGTACTTCCTGCGGCAGCTGAAGAAGTTCAGTCTGCCAACAAAGATGATGGTGAACTTCTACAGCTCCATCATCCAGTCCATCCTCTGCTCCTCCATCACCCTCTGGTACGCTGCAGCTACGGCCAAGGACAAGGCCAGACTGCAGCGTATCATCCACTCTGCAGAGAAGGTCATCGGCTGCAATCTGCCCTCCCTCCAGGACCTGTACGCCTCCAGGATTTTGAGACGTGCAGGAAAGATTGTGGCCGACCCCTCCCACCCCGGTCATAAACTGTTTCAATCTCTCCCTTCTGGAAGAAGGTTTCGGTCCATCAGGACCAGAACCTCCAGACACAAAAACAGCTTCTTTCCCTCTGCCACCATCCACATGAACACACCTCAAGTCACCCACTGAACCCCCCCCCCCCCCCCCCACCCGATCACCACCTCCATGATGACATTATCTGCTGCACTGTATATATATATATATATATATATATATATATCCTATTTATCCTTTATTCTCTATCTACCCTTTATTTATCCCTCATCCTTTATATTTATCATTATTATTATTATTATTGTTGCTGGGTTGTTCTTTGTTTTTTTTTTTGTTTTTTTTGTTTTTTTGTTTTTTTATTCTTTTTTTTTTATTTTTATTTTTTTATTTTTTGTTGTTTGTTTTGTGCACCAACTACCAAGACAAATTCCTTGTACTGTCCTTAAAACTGTACATGGCCATTAAAAACATTTCTGATTCTGATTCTGATTCTGATTTGGAGCCTGTAAATGTGCTTCAGCTCCACAGTGATCGCCGTGGTTGGCGTCAGTATCTCAATAGGCATCAAACGCTTCATATAATGAATATTCATGTACTTTTGGAGAATTATTTTAAGACAATTTGAGAATCTAGATTGAGTCTGGGTTGCAGAGGTTTGAAAGCAGGGTTGGATCCAATTACATTTTTCAATTACAGTTATGTCATCAATTATTCATGTTCAGTGCATCTCAATTATGATTACGTTGTCATTTTTTCCCAATTACAATTAGAATTACAATTATCATTTTTCCACTGAAAGTTTCAATTACTAAAGTTCAATTACAATCAATCACAATTACTGAGCCTGAAACAAATCACCCCATAAAATGTAACATTCCTCTTGTGTTAGCTTTCTGTTAGCGTTTCTTATGATGACTGGTCAGTTTTGATCCATGTCTTAAATCAGCTGTAAAATACAAAATATTTACTATCATTTAATTTGTTTTTCATCTCTTGGTTATGTGTTAGACTTCCTTATCTATGAAAATATAGGTTTTATTTTTGGTGTGGGCATCTGAGCCTTTTTTGTGTCAGTATACCCCCAGATTTAATTAATTATTATTTTTTTAATGGTAAAATAATCCTGAAGAGAACTGACAGGTAGTGGAAAAAGTTGTTATGAGACAAATTTAAATAATTAGAAATATTTAAATATGAACTACATATGTGTAAGACATAGAGCTGTAACACGTTTGCATTTAATCAAATTGTAAAATGACAGTTTTAGAATGTTTTTTCCAATTGCAATTGCAAAGTTCATTATCTGAACTCAATTACAATTCAATTACGATTACAACAGTAACAGATTTTTACAATTCTAATTCCAATTCTAATTTAGTCAGAATTGTAATTGTATTTAACTGACTTTAACCGGTACAGACTTTTTTGGAAGCTGGTGTCTCAGCGTGGTTGCTAAGACTGTGCAGAGCACAGTCACTCCCGGCTCAGAACAATCATACAAAGTGAACATTGTGGGCATTGCATCATGGGTAGAAAGAAAAACAGCACAAAACGAGACAACACTAATATAGGGAGATGGAAATGCCACTTAAACAGCTGTGAAGAAGCAAGGAGATGCAGGCAATGGTCATTATAATGATCATGTATTGAGGATCAATCAGCCGGTCTTCTTTTTCTCCTTGGTTATTTTCCTCCCTAAGACGTGCTCTACTCATGTAACAGCCCCCCAAATAAGCAGCTCACGCAACTGCAGCAGATTAAAGCGATTCCAAAAGCACGTTGTGAACGCAAACTCAAGTTAAATCAGTGTTATTATTACCATCAGCGTCTCCCCCACCCACTATGTCAGAGTACAAAACTAATCTGTTGTGAAATTACCCAGACATCCGACACATGATTCTTATGATTCTTACCAAATATGAAGCTAGTTTGTTCTGTGTCGAGGCACAATCAACAATCACCATAACACGGTTTTCTTCTTGGTTATTGGACCATGGAAAAGATTATAGTAGGTTTATGTCAGTACTTCAGCATTAAGGTAGTAACTTCTATCCAGATGAATGACTTAATTTTCCTCAAACTTTTATGAAACTTGCTGTATTTAGTAAAAGTTCATATTTAATCATTTTACATTTATTTGGCTTTACTCGGTCAGCAAAGATTATTAACGTGGATGGTTCTTATTTCATATTTAACTTACAAATGTGCATTCGTGATATTCCTGATTACCTTGACTTTCCACTCTTTTCCTCACATTCGCGCTGTCTCTACATTCAATTTTATGTTTACAATGAGATTTACAGTGATTTCAACTAAAAAAAAAGATGCAGCTGTCCAAATATAATACTTCTAAATTGTATTAAACACCATTTAAACACCACAATTGTATTTTTATTTTTATTTTTATTTTTATTTTTATTTTTATTTTTATTTTTAAGTGCCGGTCAAAATATGGGAGGTGCCTGATCTTGCTCTGGCAAAATCTGGCCAAAATTACACTCTGATGCTACATGAAAAAAGTATTTCAACCTAAAATCAACCAAAAGAAGAACGTTTAGATTTGATCAATACCTTTTGAGTAAATGTGTTATATGGAAGGACATTATATTACTTACAGTGTAATACATTTAGTTTGACTCGTGGAATAGAAGGAAATCTCACTATTTTACTTTTCATAATGTTTGATTTGCATTATGTCTGGAGTAGAAATAGCAGATGACAGTTGGTGTTGTGTTGCCAATAAGGCTGCTATTCCTCCACCTAAGCAGGATAGTTTTAGCGATCCTCTGTAACACCCTGACTACGCCTCGGCAGCCGCTGCTTTAGAGGAGATTAAAACAATGTGTCTCACTGTAGGATTGTGAGCAGTGGCTTAAATGCTTTCTATCCATCAATTTTTTTTTTCAAAGGATGTGTCCAGTCTTTCTGCTACCCACATCTTTCCCACTTTCCAACCTTTCCCCCCCACCCCCACTGTTCTGGCTCTGATCGATCCAACCACGTCTCCGAGTCCCACATGTCATCTTTTTTTTTTTTTCTTTGACACAGCTCTCCTCTGGCCACTGCTTGGTATTCTGAAGCGGGAATGCATGCACCATCGCAGATCCATCAGGTCCGATCGGAATGCCGCGCCATGGCTCCAGAAAATAGTGGAATGAAAAGATAGAAGAGGGAGGAGAAAGGAGGAAGGGGCAGGTCAGTGGCTTGTCGACATCCCTTTGGGACCAAAGCCGTGAACTGGCAAGGAGAAGAATGAGCAAAGATGAGAGTAAAGGCCAGAAAAAGAGAATCTTTTGATATCTGAGGGATCACTTTTGTTAATATCCATTCCCTTTCAAACGCAACTCTCTGATGTATTCAAAAAGCACACACTTTCCTCCTTATTTCACTGAGATCACAGAGGACTCTTGTCTTCAAAAATGTAGACATTCAGACACTTTGAATGTGGACTGCATGTACTCTATGGACTCAAGTAACATAGATACAGATAGGCGATGAGCATTTAAATATGATTCATTTATCTTCTTCACTTCCCGACTAAGGTTGGCAAATGCCAGATTATCCTGTTGTCTGAGGTGTGGTCAAAGTGCATTTGTCCTGATAATCGGCTCTGTGACAGGTCGGGGTTTCCAACCGTAAATGCTGAACTTGTTCAATATTTACGACCAAACCTTCTTGTGTGTGGGGAAAGCCAACGACTCATGTCCCTGTGATTTTTGACTTGGACGAGTGAACAGGCAACTTGGAACTTGAAGCATGCCCTTCAGGTGGCGTTCCAAGTCTCTTCTTCAAGTAGGAGGTTGAAAAATTCCAAGTCGTTTGGAACGCAGCATTAGATCGCGTTGTTAGATCCCATTCGAACATGTAAGATGTCTGGTTTGGAGGAAGATCAGTGGTGGGACAGAATTATTATGTGTGTGATGTTCTGAGATGAGATTATCAGAGCACGTCATCATGGTATTATATATTTTATTTTCACGTTTTCTCCACATAGAGGGAACCAGCTTTTGTCTCGCTATCGCTAATATCCTTCTCTCCACTGTCAAAGCAGAAAGAAAAGTAAACAGAAGTCATGATCAAATCAATGTTTTCTCTCTTCATTTTTCACTCCTTTTTCCCCTCCAATGCCTCTCCATCCTCTCTGCTTGGTCTCCCCAATGGCTTTCCTCCACAGCAGTGCATTGCCTTGGTAATTACAAGTTGTCTTAAACAGACAGATGGAATAAGAGAGAGTGACGGGCAATTTTCCCGGTGCCTGTTTCCCAGTGTACGTTTTTTTTTTTTCCATCTATTGGCATACATATCCATCTCTTTTCCCCACACACACCTGTTACGACTTTGTGTTTGTGCACAGAAGTTTGGGTGTGTGTATGTGTGTGTTAGGGCGTATAGGTGGGCAATATTGGGGGATTACCTGACAGGATGTATTAGTTGAGGATGGATGGGGGTGGGACAGTCACTTCTCCTGCTTCTGTGATTCCCTTTTCAGATGCCATGTGTCACACTGAGCCTCTGCAAGGCCCTTCAGAGCTATGGATGTTCTTGTATTTTACGGAAGCTTAAACACAGCTATGGTATCAAACATATATCGAGCATCGCGTTAGTTCAGGCAGGCACGGAAGTCAAGCTTGCCAGCCACATCATCTGACAGTAGCTGTTAACAACTGACAGCATCATCCCCCTAATTCAGGGAATCATCATGTTCCATGCTTCCCATTGGTTAGAGTTAGTCACAGCGCTGTATTTAAACCACTGCAACAGGCCTACTTCTGCACGCTTTGTCCGCAAACGCACCCCCACCCTGTCTAATTCAACAGTTTCTCCGTTTTCCATCTAACACCTGAGCTTCTGTGCCAGGGGTTTATGCTGACCGCTCTCTCTGCTTATGCATTTCCATGTACCTCATGGAAGAGCAAGGGGGAGCTCCCTTCAATTTGGGCTTTCCACGCAGCTGTGTGGAACTGCAGAGAGGTCCCAGAACAGATAAAACAATTGGATTAAAGTAGGGATGTAACGATTCACTCAACTCCCGATACGATTCGATTCACGATACTGGGTTCACGATACGATTTTCTCACGATTTATTTTACAAAATGGGACTGTAGACAAAAGATGACTGAAAAATATTTCTTTTTTTTGGGGGGGGGGAAATACTGTACTATTTTCCTTTTATTTTTCATTGTCAAAAGAATCCCTTGACAAACTATTCAAAACAATGCAATTTAACTAAAAATAAATCTTGAATGAAATAAATAAAGGAATAATACAAATGAAGAAGAAGCCTATTAATTTAAATTCTGGTTCAATTCAAAACTACATAATAGTTCTTTTTCTTTTTAAAAGTGCAACTGAAAATGTATTTTGTGCCTTAACAATTAGACTTTAAAAAAAAACAAAAAAAAAAACAGTCATTTTACTGTGTTGACGTCAAATATTTGTTTGGACCAGCAGAGGGCGCTGGTAACCCAGTGGTCGGTTGGCATGCAGATATTCCACCAGTGAAGAAGAGATGCTATGCTAGCAGACAGAGCTAATAGAAAAACGTGATTTTTACAGATATTCACGTAATATTACAGATATTCTTTCGGTGCTAAAGATGTAAAGAATCATTTATGAGCATGTTTAACAGTAAATGGCGGCCAGAAAGAAAGTAGTAGCAGATTCCGCCCGCCACGTCCACTTCTGGAAGGATTAATATATAGCGCCCTCTGCTGTTTAAAAAAAGTACTGCGATTCAATTTTCAGCGCATCGATGTGAACCGTGGTACCTATGAATCGATTTTTAACTGCCTTACGATTAATCGTTACATCCCTAGATTAAAGGGATCCTGACTGATTTATTTATTATATGTATATAAGGGAATGGATATGGTTGGTAAACAAAATGTGAGAGAGACCCGGCATCTTCACTATGTCAAAGTTCACCAATACATATTGATCTCTCTGTTTTAGGCTGGCATGATCAGGACGGAGCAAGAGGAGTTTTTCATCGAGCCTTTGGAGAGGGGAGAAGGAGTGATGGAAGAGAAAGAGGGAGCTGGAGGAAGGAGACACATTGTGTATCGCTCATCAGCCCTGAGGAAAGCGCCCGTCAGCAACGCAGCAGCAGACTACCACTCCAGAGGTATGTTAGTGGTTCCCTTTGTGTTCTCCTCCACTTTATGAAACTTTAGCACCGAACACAGCATCGCTAAATATTACAGCCAACTCACTCATCCCAAGTATTAATCCCCCGTAAATCCTGCAAATGTTACTTTTGTCATTGTGATGCTCTCTGTAATACTTAACAATCCTCAGCACAGGTGGCAGAATCTTTCACTATTCTTCCCTCACACACGATGTCATGTAAACACACCTGACTTTTGTATTCAAGTCATTCAGCTACAGTGGGAGCATATTCTACCATCAGAAGGATTAAACCTACACAAACTGAAAAACATCTTTCTGTCACCACACTAATTTGCCATGGAGAAAGAAGTGATGTAGAGAGATGTGTTTGATTGGAAAGGTAACACCCTCAGCATTATATTTACTGCCATAACAACAGTGGGGGCATCTGTCTTTCTTAACTACTACTGTGTATTGCAATCAGGTCGAGGGTGAAGGTAAGGACACATCTGTCATAAAGCAAGAATTTAATGCCTAAGTTTCATTATATGACAATCTTTGACTCCCAGAGTGGACCTGGGACTTCTGAGTAGAGTTTTCATGCTTTTCCAGGGGTTGCACTGGTTTTTTGGAGTCTATAATTTGCCTGTTAGATGAAATCAGATTGGGATTGTCTGTAAAAAAAAAAAAAAAGTAGGCATCAAGAAGATACTCACCTTCAGCCAGATGTTTGTGGAGTGAAAATATGGAACAGCCTGAGTGAGGACCTTAAACACTGTTCAAACACTAAGCAATTTAAGAAACTTCTAGTATTTTGTCTTGGAATATTGAGGACTAGGCTAGGTTTAAATGTCATGAAATTATGTACTGTATGATATATTGAGGTATTGTAAACACATCACTCTGTGTAAATTGAGAATGAGTTATGTAAATCCAGATAAATGTGATAATAATGTGGTTCAGAGGAAACCGGATGTCATTAGTTAAAGTTTAACTATATAAAAGGGGTGGGATTTAAAAGTTTATACTTCTTCCCATTACCCTTTTGAGATATGTATTTTTTTCGTGAAACAATAATAATATTATTATTAATTATTAGATTGTTCTCTAGGTATATGTATGTATATACTATGTACTACATGTACTATATTGACTATATGACATACTCAATAAATTCATTCATTAATTCAGAGTGAGGCACAAAGACTGAGAGCTTAAGGCGCATTGTACTGTATATAAAAAATCCGATATAATGGAGCGTCCGATTTTCCGTTTCAAAACTTCCGAAATTTTTGGTTGAAGGTTTACCCATTTTTGCATCACATTACACTTACATTACACCCGTTTCCTTTTCATTTAATCGTCTTTTCTTGTTTAGATTACTTTACTGACTATTAAACTTCTATCTCCCACAATGCACCATTTCGTTAAAGCAACAGGCTATGCCGACCAACGAACGTGCGTCATATCCTGACCAAAATGGCGGCTCTCCATAGTTATTGCCCTAAGGTGTCAAATCATTCTAAAAAGTCCTTTGAATGTGTTTTTTTTTTTTTTTTTTTTTAAAGGTGCACATATTTTGTTTATTGGTAATACATTAAATACATTTTTGTTTTAATGCATTTCAACTGCTGGT
The DNA here is from genome assembly GCF_900634775.1 of Gouania willdenowi. NCBI lineage: Eukaryota > Metazoa > Chordata > Actinopteri > Blenniiformes > Gobiesocidae > Gouania > Gouania willdenowi. The sequence goes on from NC_041053.1 coordinate 18,589,567, forward strand.
ACCCTTTAAAGCAGGTATACACTGCAATTTTTGGTCCATTTTGAGCTGATTTTTGACTTGTGTGTCTATTATGGGATCGTGTGTCATCATCATGTAGTATACATGGGGTCATGAGAAGCGATTAACACCTCACGACCAGCTCCTGATCAGCAATCGTATGGTCGCAAGGAAATCAGACATGTTTGAAATCTTGGTCGCTCCTCTTGAGGGTATCGCACTGTTGAAGCAGTGCCATGGACCAGCTAACCTCAAACTCTCACACTACGCATGCGCGAACACCGTAGGACTGCTGTAAAGTTGACGGACCGTACTGCCCACGTCTGTCCAGCCAGTTCCTGGTCCATCACATCGCGCCTTTTCTTTTTTGAAGTTCTTTTTGCTGAGATTCGCAAGAGTCTCTCCACGTCCGGATTTTTTATCTTCTTCTGTTTTAATTTTAATTCCAAAAACAAGTCCCCGACGTGTTTTGTATGGAATTAAGTTTGAGCAGTCAGATTGTGTCAGAGTGTCGGTCTTTATAGTGCAGGGGTCTGCAACCTGCGGCTCTGGAGCCTTATGTGGCTCTTTGACTCTTTTGCATTGGCTCCCTATAGCTTTCAAAAATATTAAAATAAAGAATTATTTTCTTACTGAGGGTATTGAGATTAATGATTTTGACACCAAATAAAATCACGATATAACGATTTGTCAACCTAAAAATAAATCACATTGTGCAATAACTCTGCCACCTTCCTACTTCATCTCCTGAAACATCTACAGACCATTAACTTTCCCTGCACCTGTGGTTAACCTTAAGTTTTAAATCCCTGGTAAGATAACTAAATCAACTAAAAGACTATTCTGGAGGTAAATATACATTTTAATTGTGTGGGGACAGATTCATTTAACTGCCAACATGCCGGCTAAATACGCATGCTTCATATGTGGCAAGAAATTAACAGCATGCGTTGACTGACATTATGTGTTATCAAATTCAAATCAAGTTATTTTTTTGTAGCCCTTCAATTACATTATCTAAAAGAAATATTCTTTACATAACATTGTTATATATAACTTTAATTGATTAGAATTTTATACACTATGTTGTCTTCATTAATAAGGTATTTTTTCCGTCTCCGGAAGGACTTTAATCCAGGTGAGATGAGGCAAAATGGCTTTTTAGAGTAAAGGTTGCAGACCCCTGGTATAGTGAGACAACATGACTTGTGAGCTGCGCACATTTGGACTCTGCAATTGAGTCATACAGCTTGAGCTGGAGCTGAGTACAACGATTCAAAAAATCGCACAGTGTATGCCCACCTTTAGAGAGAGAAAATAATGTGTCGATTACCTTTTCCTCTTCAGAACGTGAATTCCGTTTTTTTCGTCCTCGTCCACGTCCACGAGGTTCTATAATACAACTTTATTATATATTTCAATCAAATCACCCATTTGACTTCTATACCTTACAGAACACAGAAGGTCAGGGGCTAACTAAAAGAGACAAATATTTAACACTAAACAACTCTGTTGAGATCTAAACTATGTGCCATCATGTGACCAACAGAATTTTTTTAAGTCTGTTAATTGCTGTAAAAAAAAACCTGCACCTTTCCTCTACAACTTCCAGGAAAGAGTCATCAACCCAGGACTGGAAACAATGAAATTATTGGCTATGATGATGTATAGAGGAATTTCCACATCTGCCAAATAGCTGTAACAATGTTCAAACAATATAATATCATTGTCTTACACTGCAAGTTTTTAATTTCCTTTGGGATAGGTGAGTAGTTCATTGTTTATGCTCCAATATCTTTGCTGAACTCCACAGAAATGCAAAAGCATCCAGTCAGCTTATCCCTTTTCTGCACAGCAACTCAACGCAAGTGGCAACATAAGCTGTGTTTCCATTACGCTTGGATATGCGCAAAATCTAAATAGCGCAATAACAACAGGAAATGGAAACACCTGAATTTGCTAAGTTTTTATGCTGTCATGAGGAGAAATATATTTCAGACCTTTCGATATTGAAATGTGTCACAAAAGCAATATGGAAACACTTTTTCCACAAACACACATCACAGAACGTGACGTACATGGTCACAGAACGTGACGTAAATGGTCACATGACGTGACGTACCTGGTTACATGACCATTTCTCTCCGAGAAAACATGGCGTGGTACATGTAAACAGAAGAGGAGACTGGGACTTTTCTTAGCATTATACTTTAAAAATTATTACTGCTACATTAGACAGCAAACAACAAAGGAATACAGAGTTTCATAAGGTTTGTATCTGTAATGGAAACCCAGCGATAGACATGGTGAATGTCTGAGCCAGTTTCAACTAGGAACGATTGTCTGGATTGCAAGGTCAAACGTTTTACCCCTAGGCCAGCAAGACGCGCTATAGCAGAGAAATGCAAATGGAATTGAAATAGATGAATACAGACAAGATGCAACCACAATGTGCCATCAGTTCTACTGTAACCTCCTGACTCGCAGAAAAAAAATATAGATGCAATGCAGGTCGGTCTGATTGCCGATTAATATGATGTTTACAAGTCGATCAAAAGGCCCAGAACAGTATAACAGTCTACATCTAAAGCCATCTAAAAGAGGTGAGAGGGCCATCATGTGCAAGGGTGAGCGGGAACACGTTTCTAATGAGTGTTTCCTGAGAGATGAGATCTGTGTCTTCCTATTCTGAGTGTTTGACTTGAGAAAGTCTAATAATATACAGAGAGAGAGAGGGGTGGGTGGAGTTTCCATAGGAACACCCAGAGAAGACAGACCGCTTTAGACTAGAGTAACACAGATCTGCTCCCACTGTTACTGATACCTGAACCACACACACGTACACACGTATGACCAAAGAAACCTTGAAACACGGAGGAATAAAAAAAGGGGAAATAAACATACTTCTTATGCATAGGATGTAATCACACACAGCGTACACTACTGCCTTGATCGTACATGTACACTTGTGGAAGCACACACACACACACACACACACAGAGCAGCTTGCTGCCTTCCAACCTTCCTTTCTAATGAAGAATAAGGTGCAGATCAATAGCGTAGCACAGAAAGTTCAGTCTGTGTGTGTTTGCATGGTGAAGTGTGCACCTACATGTGGTTGTTTGTGAGCGTGTATCTGTGTGTGCACGTACAGCGTGGGCATGAGTTCTGTGGTCGTCTGGCACTGAGTGCAGGGATTTTCAAGGCTAAACAGACAGACGGATAGACAAACGTGGTGCTGCCAGGAGCATTTGATGTGATCTCTCATTGTTTCTTTTTTTTTTACTTTTCAGCCATTCTAGGCCGTAACACTGTGTAAACATAAAAGGGTGCCTCCCAGTTGTTACATCTCATCAATGTGCCGTAATAGAGCCACAGCAACATACAATAAGTTTGGATACAATCAGAGATGGGCAACTATTGTTAGAGCGTTGCCCACAAAATGTGATTGGATTTAATCCGAGGACCACGTTATCGACATGGCTGAGTGGGTATAAACCAGAATGCTGACATGATACAGGAAAGAACAAAGACTTTTGTGTTTTATTGTTGTTGTTTTGTATGGTTTTTTTTTTTTGTGTTATATTTGTGTTATATATTTTTGTGAATTTCTCTTGGAGATGAATAAAGTATCTATCTATCTATCTAGCTATATTTTTGTGTGTTTTTGTTGTCATTTTGTGCATTTTTGTTGTCATTGTGTGTGTGTTTTTGGTGTCATGTTGTATTATTGTAGTCACCTTGCATATTTCGAACATAATTTTGGGTATTTTTGTTGTCATTTTGTGTACTTTTGTTGTGCTTTTTGTATTTGTGTTGTCCTTTTGTTGTACTTTTTTTGGTAAATTTGTGTGTTGTTAATTGTGTATTAGTTTTTGGTTGATCTCACATTTAGACTGAGGGCCACCAGTTGCCCATGTGTGCTAAAACTAATTGAAATGTTGTTTTCCTTCTTTTTAGCTGGACATATTCCCTCTTTCACACAAATCGCTTCAGATGTATGGCAAATACATCAATCAATCAAATAATCAATCAATCAGTCACATAGAAGATACATTTTTGGCTTGTTTCATTCTCAGACATTTATTGAACGTTGGACTCCTCCCCTGGCCAAAGACAAAAGGAAGGAAGTTATATTTAGCGAGGTGATAGAGCAGCTGAAGAAGGTGAAGAAAAAAAAAAAAAAACAGTGTGATTGATTGGTTTCTTACACCATAGGCTGAGGAAGTGTGAATCAATGTCCTAAGTAGAGAGAGCAAGCTTTATTATTAATGTGCCACATTTGTCAATTAATCGCTGCTGCAATAGAAAGCGAAGGATTGCAATTCATCACATTTTTTCCAACCTTTTTTTAATCAGTCTGTTTTCAACAACCCCCATGACTTTATGTTCTCCTCTTTTGTTTAGGGCTTTGATGCACATCTCTATTCTTATTTCCTTTTTCATTCATTTGATGGCGCCAGACTGCGATACAGTTATGTCCAATCTATGGAAGTCTGAATTAGGGCTTTCTACACCTTCTCTACACCACGATTTGGAGTGAGGTGTGGTTATTTGAAAGTCTACCAAAGCTCTCCTTCTCTATATTTAGTTCAGATAATACTATGCACCATGCCGTGTATACATCATGGGTCATTGCCTCCATTATGTCAGGTCAGTTTGTACTATTATGGTTTGTGTGTCTAGCTAATGAGGAAGTCTTAATGAATGAGGGTCATCCAACAGTGTGAATGCTTGTAAAACTTTGTTTAACAGCACACCTGATTTTAGTATTCTGATCATTTAGAGACGTCTAAATGAAACATGAACAAAACACTATGAGCAGCCAGTTCCTGCAGTATCTGCACAGGAAGATTTGGTAAACAAGCACATCTCTGTCTCAGTGCATGAAGGGGTCTATTCTCCTGTCTGGACTTAAGTGCTTTTTTGCACGCCTGCAGTTAAGCCTGATTTAAGGTTCTGTGTAAAATCCCCCGCCGTAGACGCACGTAGGCGTAGACCTCCTCCCCCGTAACCTTATGTGCGCTTCCCAAAAATCCTGACTACCAGTCAAGGTGATGCATTGACGTATAGTCAGCTAGGGCTGCGATTGGTCTGCTCCAAACCTCAGCCCCGGTCACTGCCTTTTCCAGTCACACCACCATGTTTCAACTTTTAGCGGAGCGATACGAGAGTTGTTTCTACAGTGGATTGAGTCAAAGAAAAACCCGAGACGGACTAAAAGTGCCAGAGTTTTATTATTTCTTTTCATGGCTGCAGCACACGTGAAATACCACTAAACAGAGTCAGTCACAGACAAAAGGTGTGTGTTTACTGTTATTATCACTACTACTGCCTTGACTCTGTACCTACAGTGTGTGTGTGTGTGTGTGTGTGTGTTTCATTAGCTAACCTGTGCTGTGGAGGCTGTCAGAGGAGCAGACATGACGTTATGTTTAAAGCAATCTTTACAGCGCTGTCCCGCTCCAACTCCCCACTTCCCTGGGCTGTGGACCAGGTTACCTCACTGCTCTCTCTCCGCTCTACGGCGGGGTCTGGGTCTCCTCACCCCCAGCGTGACCGTTGCCCGGAGCAGTCAACAGTCTGCTCGATACACTTTTATACTTTGTTTACAAATTACCTATGTTTATATTGAATTATAAAGTGCACGTTTTAAAACCGTTGTTTTCATGTTTGTGTCCAACAAAACACACATGGTTTGGTACAATAGGTAAGTAATAATCCAGAAATAAATTACATTTTAAGACATTTTTCTGTGACCAGAAGATAAACAAAGGATTTTTAATGCTCATTTGTAACAACAACTCTTAGCCACAACCCCCTAGTGGCAGGGCGGTCAATCGCCATAGCGAGGCGTTCCCTCCACGTAGAAGTAAAAGGGCCAACCTCTTTGACGTCACGCCCCGGCGTAGGTCCTGGTCCTTGAACCAGGCTTTATGCGTATTCTCCGGTTCAGGTTGCTGACACGCCCACTGCGCGTAAGGAGCCAAAAAACGTGTAGTCTGAGAAGGCGGGTTGAAGGAAAGGAGGCGATGATGTCATTTTTTGGTGCTGTCTAGAAATCACGGAACATGGAGTTTTCCCAACGCTTGTAAATGTCATTGAAATCCAAGAAAATTATAAAGTTCACTTTTATTTTGAAACGCCTTCATTGATAAACAATGTAACAGGTTGATTTGATCAGATTATTGCAGTGTTTCTTGGTCACAGTTAAAATCTCTCTCCTTGATCAGCGCTTCATCATCATCATCATCATCGCTATAAAGCGTGACCAAGTTAGATACGCTGGAGATTTGAGGAAATAACCCGGTTGGAGAGCGTCCTGCTTTAATACAGAGGGATGTTTGCAGTGAAACAGAACTATTGGCTTCCATACGCAGTTTTAAATGTAAATTGTTTAAAGCGACCTGAGCTGAACCTCATTAAAATATGTGTGGGAACAGTTTGTGGTCCATCCTCATCCACATATGACAGCTTGTTTCACTCTATAGTGGATCAAACTGTGACTTTACGTTGGACATAGTATGAAAATAGCTGAATCACTGTGACCAACATGGACAGAAGTCTGTCTGTCAGAGTTTTAATTATTTGTGCAGCAGCAGCTGAGTGATCACAGCTGTTGCTGCCCGACGCATGAGTCCATGTGGCTTCAAATGTAACAAAGTCCATATTTCTAGTGCAATATAATGTATCACCTTATCGGGGCACTACTCTTATTCCAGGGTAAAAAGCGCGTAAGAGGAAAAGGACTTACGCACACTGGAGAATGCGCCCAAGGGCAGTTTTTCTAAAATAAAAGTTTGTATGTACACACAGTGTCAAACATCGTCCACGGACCAACATCAACCTGTCAAATTTGGCTTGTGGAGGTATATTTGTGTGCATTTTCTTGATTATCCTGTACTGTGCATGAGTATTCTATGCTGATGGTTCCTCATTTCAGGTTGGTGGTTTTGTCTAATTGGGGGTATCAGTCTTGGCTTGAGGTGTAAGAAGGATGAACGGGGACAGATGGAGGTCAGCGGGGCTAGACAGTGTAGTTTAATGTCGACCTACCACGTCCAGAAAAAAAAGGGATGCTCCCAGGCACAATGCCCGTGTATCTCTTTCTGACTGACTCGCTCACTTTAGCTTCCCGTGTTCTCCGCTGCTCCTTCTCAGCAGGTGTGACACAAGGATTCTCTTATGGTGCAATGGATTTAAGAGCAGACTTGTGATTAAGCACTTAGAGACGTGAATACGCACAATTCAAAAATGTATTTAAGTCATCTTCAGCAGCTTGCAGAGGATCCCAGAAGACACTGCCTTTTTAAGAAAACCCCCAAACAGCCACTTAAAAACCATGCGAAAATGATGTGTTCTGGTACTGAGGCTATGTTTTACAAATAGCACCCACTGCTGTTTTTCTCCTTTTCTTGTTAACTATGGCACCATTTTTTTTTTCAAATTTCTTTCATAAAGGCAGGTTTGAAACTTTTCCTCTGATAACTCACGGGTTAGGGAAGTTTGGTTTGGAAGTGAGGGTGTTCTAATGGTTGGACTCCCAATTTAAGTTATTAAATACATTTAGTAAAATTATGATAAAGCTGTTATTAAGTCAGTGATACTCAACATGTTGCTCATTATGTCTTAATTGTAACTATTATTTTCCCTGTAAACCTTAAAAGGAAGAAAGTTTTTAACTTCTTTTTACCTTTTTCTTTGGCCATTTTGCAACTTTCTTCCTTCTATTTTTCCCCCCTTTACCCAAAAAGCTGACACTTTTTAGTTTTTTTCCGATTTTAGCTTGTTTTGCCAATGAATATCCATTTTTCCTAGTTTTTGTCCATTCTTGCAAGTTCTTTTTCACACTTTTGACATTTTTGGCGATTCTTTTCATAAAAATAAGCTACCCTTTGCCCGATAAATTACACTTGTTTCATTGTCCCCCTACATTTTGCCTCTTTTTGCTGCACATTTTTCCCCTTTTTCACTACTGTTTGCCACATTTTGCTCATTTAAAGGAACAGAGGAGGATTTTCCTAAAGTTTAGAAAGGAAACACCCTCCCCATTTTTTAAAAAAAATGCACATGGGCAGCACTCTACCTGCTCCCAACAGGGAACGCCTATTAAACATATGCAAGAGAGCGTGCACGAGCCCAGATTTCCTCATGCACAGCTCTGTTTACAAGTTGGTGTCGGCATCGCTCATACAAGCTTACTTTCCAAAAGGAGATTTGCACTTTTCTGACTGTCAGACTCGCTACCGGTAAGTGAGTATGTTTTTCTCTTGCGACTCTCAGCCATTTTCAAAGGACCCTGTGAGAACGGCTTCAAAGAATGGCTGAAACCGTAGCTCACGAGACACATAAACACTTGAAAGTGTGCATGCGCAGCAAGCAAAAACTAGCTAGGGACAATTACGTATGACGGCCTTACGTAAACATATGACCAGAATGTTTGACAATTAGGAGGACCAATAGTCTTGATGATCCACCCAGAATTTGAAGCCAAAATAACATCCTCCACAATACCTTTTTCCTTTCATACCACCTGTTTTCTCTTTTCTGTCAAATTTTTTTGCCACTGTTGACTGCTTTTGGGCCATTTTAGTCACTTTTCAATCCTTTCTTGCCACGTTTATGCCACTTTTGGACCATTTTTTGCCACCTTTTACTCATTTTTTGGTCACTTTACTTAAACTTTATTTATCGCTGTTAACTTTTTTTTTTACCTTCTTGAAACAGCGGCTTTGTCAAATTGCTGGCTGTGATTAGCTTGATCACCATTCAATCAATCTGGCTGGACCAATAGGTTTTCAACAATGAATCCCTCTGTGAAAAGTGAGGGGGATGAATTTTTGTTTTCATAAAAGTGCGGGTGTCGCATCCCCCGCATCCCCCGCGGTTGAGACGCTCCTGCTTGGTGGCCACCTGTGTCGTTGGTTTTGTGGGTCTGGCATCCAAAAGCAATTATTTCACACACATTTGTCTTGGACACACAGGTATGTCTTCGGCTTTGTGATAGCTTACTACGTAGAATGTTTGCTTCCAACAAATCACTCTGTCACACTTGTAAGCACACACTCACTCCCTCTCTTCACTCTTACCCTCGTAGTGTCTGTTCTACTTACTTTTCACTGTCAGATTAATGTCAGTGTCAAATATCATTTATCTCATCCACTTTTCTAAAGCAAATATAATCCCATTTCTTTCCATTCGTCCTAAAGTAAAATGGGTGTCTGTGCCCCATGAGAATGAAACCAAACTGTCTGACACATGTCTTGTGGGTTGATGCATTTAGCTCCAAAATGAATGGTTTTAGAAGAAAATTCCTTCATCGTGTATACCATATGTAAGCAATCTTATGTGTCAAGGTCTGTCTGGGGCAACTTATTTTTAGAAGAGGAAACTAAAGCACTAACTTTCACAAACCAAACTGCTCACTGGTTTTAGATAGAGGCTACAAATTCCATTCTAACCAACCACATAACAGTTTAATGGTAATGTTTTTTCATGGTATGTTATTTCATTGAGACTCTGGATCCACGCAGTGCTTCCCCTATGATTAGACTTTTATCCCTCTACATTCCACATTCCCTGTCTCCCTTTTCTAGCTGTATCAGTGCATTGGTGTTTGGTTTCACACTAACAGCTCACTTACAGCGTGCTTTAGGTACCGCGCACGTGTTTTATGTATGTATGAATCAGCGTTCTAAGGCATTATGCATTACTGCGTATGGTGCATGATTTGACATACACATAGGGAAAATTGTGTGTGTGTGTGCGTGTGCGTGTGTGTGCGAATGACCCAGGTGTGCTTCAGGGAGGAAATTACAGTGCTGGGAGGGGAAGTATTTCAGCAGCCAGCTGCTTCCTCCATGCCTCTCTGAGGCCACCGGCTCCATCCCTGGAGAGCGTGACTGCCTTATTACAGCACTCAGCATGTGTGTGTGGATGTGTGCACCTGTGTGTGTGTTTAATTCTACATGTATGTCTGTGTTCCCGCTGTATTTCAATGGTTATTGCTTTTTGCTGTTTAACTCACTGTGTGCTGTCCTTTGTGTGTCTGCTGGTGTGCCTGTGTGTCCATGTCGGTGTGCGTATTTTTTGCCCCTTTTTGTGTGTGTGTGTGTGTGTGATGTCGGTGTGCGTATTCTTTGCGAATGTGTTCTCCCACCGATTTGTCGGACTCCTCACCTGCTTGTATCCAACCAGCAGGACTCCCATTCAACTGTCACTCACTGAGCCACAGCACTGCACTTAAACTGAACGGGATAATAGCAGGGCAGGGCTGACCTCTGCTCCAGTCTGTGACCACCGTGGCTGCATTGACCTGCACTGCGTGTGTGTGTGTGTGTGTGTGTGTGTGTGTGTGTGTGTGTGTGTGTGTGTGTGTGTGTGTGTGTGTGTGTGTGTGTGTGTGTGTGTGTGTGTGTGTGTGTGTGTGTGTGCAGGCACAATACAGAGTCAGCTTGGTCATGAGCTAAACAGAAGGCATTACTACATCCTTATTGGTTAACAATATTTTTTCTGCATAATCCATGCCTCTGCACTCATGATGATGCAATAGATTATTTTGCAGTTCTAAAAGGGAGCTGCTGACGTCATGGGTCATAGAATAATTTCTGTTAAACACAGGCTTCAAGACTTTTTCTGATGGTGCTCCTAGTGTACATCCATAGATCCTCTTAAAAATGTTACTTTCCCTTTACCTCCATTCAAAGTTAATGGACAGACACTGTTCATGACAAAATGTATCCATCAGGACGCTGCCGTTCCAAAATTGAAGCATGTGCAGATTGCACCTATGAGGGTCTGTCAATTAACATTTTGTATGTAAATACTGCGCAAAATTATATCTTTGTCACTTTGGTTAATAGGAAAAGCATTTTGACCTTTGAATGTCTCTAGATTAAGGATTTTACCAAAAAAAAGTAAACTGTAACTTAGTAATAGCTTGTTTAGTAAATACATTAATAATATAAATGAACAAACATTCTCATAAGCAAAATGTATTTATTGATATGTGATTACAGAATCTCTCCTGGTCCTGGTCACACTGTGCTAAGCAGGCCAGATACCATCATACAGTGATAACATTTACCAAAGTCTCTTCTCAGAAACTCTGTCATTGTTATGCTTAGCACTATCAGCAGCATAAAACACCCTGAGAGCATAGAACTACAGATTAATTGGGACACACACACATGGAAACTTCTGAATCCCCACACCGGTTTGCCTCAAAAACCCTGTGTCCGCATCTGACCAGTAAAACCTACAACTTGACTCCGTCTTATTCCATTCAAAACTGCCACAACATTTGGGGGCTCGTCTCGAGATCTAAATACATGAGATAATGAGGTAAGTGCAGAAGTTTCCTTCTTAACATTTCTGTTGGAAATCTGTGCCTTGCCTGTTAAATGATTGACTAGATAAAGAACTCTTTAAAATCTTAATTTGTGGTGGTGAAATAGTGGAAAAATTTAGATTTTTTTTTTCCAAAACAAAAGAGATTTCTGATGATTTGTCTTGTTGCTGGAGCACAGTCTGTATTTTTCACTATAGATCTAAAGAGTAATTCGGGATTTTGCCTTAAAATCCACACAAAATGAGATTCCAACATTAGGCAGTGATTACAGCATATGGGAGAAGAGCCTGTGGGACAGCTAAAGACAGGTGCTTAGGGGGTACCTGCCTGGACAAGAAACTGTAACGGGAGAGTCCTGGGTCTCAGTTAGAGTTTGAGGTACTGATTACAGAGTGAGATGTCCAGTGTGAGGCAAGGTTAATGGCCATTGCCTCCTTTAGTCCGTATATAACACACAAAGGTTTGTGTTTCTCGCTGTGTGAGCGGAAGAACTATTACAGGCAGTTATTGAGATAACCATAGCACCAGCACGAAGGCCAGTGACTGTGTAACAACTGGGAAACAGAAGCATTCTCAGTGTAACACTGAGTCTCAGTTAATCTGAGCTACTGTTTTTCAGGGTGTTTTCTCTACTGTATTGGGGTGTAGCAGGTCGCTCTGTAGCTCTGCTCTGGGGATTTGTAGGAACCGGTTGTGAACCGTGTAAGGTCAGCACTGCAGACCACTTACACTTAATATTTTCTCCCATGTTACCTGAATCACACTGAATTCTGGTCAATGATGCTAAACTAATAAAGATAAATACATAAATGATTAAAGAAAAAGGTTTCTTGGTCACTGTGGTGTCTGTGTTGTTGTTGTTGTTGTCGTCGTCTTTGTTCCTGTGATGACCATTGTTTGTTTGTTTTTTGTGATGTTCAGAGAAAATAAGAAAAGAACTGAAAATGAGGCAGATAGAAAAATAATTAAATAGGAGAAATTATGATGTCAGCATGGAAAACACATTGATAGATTCATTAGAAACAAAATGAACAAGACCCTGTTAACTGTGAAAATAGCATTTACCCTGGGAAAAAAAATCTCATAACTAACGTGGAGAAGCTACCATTAGTTAGAGTTCACTTCGGACGTGACTAAATAATTAACATAAAGATAAAAATGAAGAAAATAATATAGGTATACACTACTATAAATACAAAAGACAACATAGAGGAGCATGGTGGCATAGTGGTTAGCACGTTTGCCTCACAGTAAGGATGACGTGGGTTCAGGCCTCCGGTTGGAAACTTCAGTCCTTTCTGTGTGGAGTTTGCATGTTCTCCCTGTGCTTGTGTGGGTTTTCTCCAGGTACTCCAGCTTCCTCCCACAATCAAAAACATGACTGTTAGGTTGATTGGAGTCTTTAAATTGTCCGTAGTGCAAACAAGAATGATTGGATTTAAAAGTTTCAGGGCAGGGCTAATAATATAAGTTAACAGTTGTTTTTTTCTGTAACAGTTCAAATTTAAGCAAGAAAATCATTTTATAAAAGAGGATAAGGTTTGAATTGTTGTGACATTTAATTCAAACAATGGGCATTCCAATGTATTAGATGAGATATTACTGAAATTGAAATACTATATGGGACAAAATGACCATTTGAACACAGCCAAAGATGACGTCATCTTCTCAGAGATGATTAAATGTAGGATGATACTGAACGAAACTATTTCTATGTTCACTAATATTTGCATTCCAGAGACCGCGGTTATTTGGATGGAACACACTGAACATTGGTAACTCATGAGGTAGAAAACATCCTTAAAATGAATCATCTAAATGTAACTGTTGGGATCTGAATAACATTTACTATTGGTATTCTTATATTAAAAAGAAAAACACCCAATACACTAATTTTTGCTGTTTAACACACACGCACAAAGGCACATGCACGTGTAAGGACACACATGCAGCTGTAGGTCTGAAGGCCTGGTGCTAGGGTTGTTATCAGATCCCAAACCAAACACTCTCACCGAGGTGTAAAGTTTTTCTCTAGTTATCCAATAGTGATCCAAATACAGTTCCAAGTAATATTCACTTCTTACAAGCTGGAAGCCAAAGATAATGAATGTAACACAACTAGATAAAAGATAAAAAGACAAGAAATACAAATTAATTACGAAATTTGGAAAGTTTCACTGTCTATGAGGAGATAGATTAGGGAAAATTTGTGTTTACTTTGTTTCATTTTCTGTGTCTTGGTTGATGTTGTGTGAATGTGATGGAATTTTTGGGTCTAGATGCTAAAATATCAAAGGTTAAAAATGCTACCACTGTATAAAACTATAGAGTTAGATCATATTATTTTAGGAGGGTAAAGATAAGTATATGAAGATTCAGACCCGAAATTTGAATTGGAAATACAGCAGATGAACTTTTGTAATTGTGATTTCAGATGATCTCTTTCTACGGAGGCCATGATATTAAGGTAAACTAAGGGGAATAGAAAGAATACGGTAAGCAAGTAGAAAAATACTTGGGGAAATATTTTGAGCCAATAAGTTCAAAGGGAAATGCAGCCTGTGATCATTTTGTGCTTCTGAACACGCTACCATGGTAACACTGAGCCAACAGAGACAAGCTGAGGCATTTTGGTTCCGTGTCTGACATTTTTCTTTCATTCAGTCTTAGTATAGCTGAGCTTCATTCTGATTGAGAAATTCATGTCATTTCAACGGTAATACTGATTATAAATAGATCACAAACACATACTTTAGTACTGTTAGATTTTAGTGTAAATTTGAAAACATTTACACTAAATGTAAATATAGCCACAATATGACATCTTAAATAAAACTGTGATATTTGAATTTGAATTATGAACTTTTGTCACAATGAATTGTGTCTTAGAGCAGAACACGGGTCAAGGATTAAACAGCAAAAAAAGTTTGACGCACAAAAAAAAAAAAAAAATACCATTTAGACTATAGAGAATAGATCAGATGTTTTGCATCTGCAGTAAATAAGTGTTTGATATCAGAAAGGGACAACTTGAAATTTGGTTTGAGGAGGAAGAAAGGGAAATTAGTTTAGAGGAAGAAGAGAAATAGAAGAAGTGAAAAGATAGAGAAAGGAAAAAGAGAAGAGAAAAGGGATAAAGAAGGTATTGATTATCAGTAGAGAGCTAAAGGTTTAAAACTCTTAGGGTAGTGTTTTAAATGATACAGTATTAGAATATTGACTGGGATATGGGTTTTTCCTCTTTTGTTTTTTTCTTCTTAAAGTTACAGGATCAGCGGAGACTTCACAGTGGTTCTCAGCCTTCCCCCCTACAGCTGATGGCCAGGTCACTGCAAGACTGAGGTGAGGGAAGTGTTGAAAATTGAGTAAATGGACATTTGAAAAATTGTACTGTTATAACATGCATACTGTATATACTGTATGTTTCCAGAGAAATGGGAAATTACAATCTGACGGAGACAAAAGCAATCGATCAATCTTGAATCCTAAAGAGAGGGAAAAGCGTGACCTGGGCCGTGACCTTAAAGCTGAGAGGGAGGAGTCTGGAGCCGCTGTGAAGGATCTGTGATCGAAGGGGCGACCGGAGTTTTGGGAAAAAGACGGAAAAACAAGAGGGAAATAAGGAGGGACTGGAAATTTAAAAGACAAGTTCATTTACACTGAACCGGATGAAATTTTTGGATAAATTATGAATATGATTGGAAAAACATAGAGTAATAGAGCAACAGTTGTGTTAGGTTTTATTCAGATACTTTTAATTTAGATCCATTGGCTCTGGACTAATGTGTGTGGATGTATGAACGATGACTATTGATAATTGTTTTTCCTCGATGGAGGAGATACTTTGGAGATACACTGCAGTATCTCCCCTACCCAGGCCCCACCCCCACCCCCGTCTCTTTTTTAGATAATAAACTGCTCAACTTAAGAAAGTCAAATAACCTCTGCCTGAAGGGCATGTCTTTAAGACATCCTTATCATTAACATTTGGAGCATTGAGCATGAGAACAGTATAACAACAGCAGTTTTCTGTGGTTTCTAAAATCCTCTCAAAATGTATTTTTTGTACTCTAGATGTGGATTATTGTTTAAAATTCAAGTTGGATTTTAAAGAATGGGACTATCACTGCTCGGATGTATTGATTTTATGTGTTTTACTGTTCTGAAGGTGTTGCTGTTGTGGCCGTTTCAAATAAATGAATTTCTGTCACTGCTGCAGGACAGACAATTGTATTTTTTCTATTCTATTCTGTCATACTTTAGCACACTGTTGAAGAAGAGGCACAGAAATGACACAGTTAATCTTATTTTCCATAAATTACTTAATTTTACTCTCCTTAGAATATTTCTAGCCCTTCACCAATAGATTGATGTTCTGAGTCTTTATTTGATCATAATGATTGACTTTTAACGACAGTCTCATTCATTCAACATATTGTAAAGGTGGGAGGAGCCGCAGCACAGGGAGAAAACTCAACTAAGTTTCGGGAGAACGTGCAAGCTGTGCTCGCAATAACCTTGAATTAAATTCCTTCGAGCTGAAAGACAGCGTCGCCAACTTCTATCCACCAAATGTCCTGGCTTTCATTAGCTTTGTATGAATGATTCACTGATTGTCAAATGTGCATAGCTGGTGTCACAGACATGGAAACTGTTTAGAAATGACTCGTCAGAAAGGAATGGGATAAGACTTCAAATCCCGTGAGAGGTTTTCAGCTTTTGCATCAAGAAGTTGATCCATGTCCAACAATAATCTGTGATATTTATCTATGAACATGTTATGCATGCAGTCCTAAAGTCAGTTTACGTGTGGCGGCAGGTGCTGTGTGACTCTATTTTTGTGCCACGTTGTTCTCTGGAGGTGGCCAGTCTTCTGTCTTAGCGTTAGTTATGTAACCAGCCAACCTAAGGGACACAAACTCAAGGAAGATGAGATGGTGTGTGACTTCCTTCCTCCCACTACTGTCACTTTGCTGCAAACACACTCAAAACACACTCGCACATGCTGTGTTAAATGTGGCAGTCCTCAGAGAAGGCCTGGGAGCTGCTGCCATTGTTGCCAAATAAACTCACTTGACGCTTCAGCAGGAAATTTGAAATTGCAATCTAAGGTGAAAGGTTTTCGACAGCTATGGATAAAAATATACACAGAATATGTTTCTCAGTAATGATGATGTCCTGTTGTGTTTTAGGACAGTGTAACGGAGGGACACCGTGGACTTTTATTTCTATCTGGTGAAGAGAAAAGTCGAAGAGGCCAGAATGACTAACATTTTTCAGCATGAGTAACCATGCACGCGCTAAATCGCTGTGTAGGTTAGTGACTAATGTGTGTGTGTGTAAAGAGGGTGTATTACAAAGGCTGCCAATTCAGAGGTTAATGGAGCCTCTCATGTGAATGAGGCTCTCTCTGGAGACCCAAAACACATTCACAGCGATTACAGCTGAATCCTTGCTCTGTGTGCGTGTATGTGTGTGTGCTGCGGTGGTTACCATACTTGAGTGTGAACTGATTATAATCATCATAATTAATTGTGAAAATATTTGGTTACACCCATTCTGCAGCTTCAAACTGTCATTGTTTTATGTTTGTGCTCTGATGCCATGCAGCGCTTGTAGTAAACTTTCCAGATTGTGCCATGCTAATAGTGCTATATTAAGGCACTCAAAATACCAGTCAATTTGTAGGACATTTTTATTGTAGATAGTAATGTTGACAAGAGATGATAGTTTGGGTTTCCTTAAAGCTGATATCTGGAGTTTCTGAGAAATCTATGTTCATGGATCATTCTTTTGAAATTCATAAAAATAACTAGTTTTTTTACTATGGTCTACTGCCGGTGGTCATTCATATACATGAATGAATATAAGTCCCTCCTTCGTCCTATAGACCCCTATACAAATGGAAAGGATCGCCGAGTGCGCCGCGCCAATAGGCTTCGACTTCCTGTTTTTGAGACTGTCAATCAAAGTGAATGTGGAACTGAGCAGCAAACAGGTAAATATAATTTTGGCTCTTACCTGACCCATAGACCTATATCAATGCAACCTTGTATGTTCTGCGATGCGCGTGCAGGAAAGTAGAGGCGTGGCTTATGGTAGTTTGCAGAGGCAGTGGGAGGAAGTGGCGCTGTTGAGGGCGGGACATCGAGACGTCCTCGGAAACTCCAAACATCAGCTTTAAGCCTGGTACACATAAGGATTTTTTAAATCTGAACAGACCCCACACGTCACAATTCCATTTAACAAACGCTTTTATCCAGACTGAACAACACGAGCAGTTCAGGTTATGAGACTTGCTCATCATCCCACAGTGATGACCGACGTTGAATTTGAACCAGTGACCCCTCCAGTTACAAGCTCGCTTCTTTAACCGTTACACCACCACTGCCCCACATGACGATGCAAATGAAGATAAAGAAATCAGACATAGAACAGCTGTGATCATACTGTGTGTGGCATATGCTCCGATTAAAAACACACAATGATTCCAACCAATGATCTTCCTCCAAGCTCGGAATCTTTTGGATCAAACAAGATCTAACAACATGATCTGTTGCTGCGTTCCAAGCAACTCGGAAGTCAGGATTTTTTTGACGTCTTACTTCAAAAAGTGACTTTGAAACGCTACCTGGAGTTGGAGCTTCTACTCAGGGGCGTGGGGGAATAAAGGGGACTGAGTACCCAGGGCCCAAGGCGGGGGAGGCCTCAGAAGTCCGCTTTATATATATGTATGAAGATGATTTGAAACATTTTTAGATCATTTATGTTGGAATGAAAAGGGCCGTGTGTGAAAATAAGCGGATTGTTAAGCACAGTTTTGCACTTAACACAGTTATTCATGCTGCATCAAGGCCCTACCACCCCTTTAAAACAGTGCTAATGGTACGACCCGCATGTGCAGCAGGTGGTGTAAACTGTGGAGCAGGTAGACAACAGCATGTCCTTCCTCAAGAAAGGAAAACCAGGCCAAAAACTCAAAGAAAGTGAAATGAGGCAAATCTGCAGAGGTGAGCTTTAAAACACTCACATCTTTTTTTAGGCAATATATTATTTCGTTTGAAATTAACTACGTGCACTCGTGCATTTAAATGCTGGACCGTTCCTTTTGCACGTCAAATCTTAATTGGAAATAAAGATATTTTAAAAGATATATATATTTTGAAGACTACATTTTGCTGCCACCAACTCTTAAGTAGGTGGTCAGAGTGTCCCCATGATTCTAATCATTCTATATTTACATTTTATTAACCTTTGTACACGTTTGCTTTGTCTGTGTGTTAGTTATACCCCCCTCCACCCCCCCAAAAAAATGTAAATGAAAAATTACCAGCCGCCCCTTAAATTGTAGCAAAAGTATGTCACAAACACAATATTCAATAAACCACTAAAATATCGTAGAACAGATTTATAAAATACAAGCAATGGATGTGGAGTCATAAGGTTATTGCAGTTTTTTTTCAACCTTCGGGTCAGGACCCCATGTGGGGTCAGCCTGGAATTAAAATGGGGTTTATATGTCTAGTAATTGGTTAAAAAAAAAAAAAAAAAGTAGGTAAAAACTGATTAAAATATACATCACACACAATAATTATCAAATAACTGTATCCTATACTTTAACTGTATCCTATACTTTAATTTTCTCAAATACAAATCTAGTTCAAATAAAATGCAGTATAAAAATATCTAAGGTGGCACACTTGTCAATTTGTCACTCATCCTGGCTACTCTGTATTTGTAACACACTTTAATAAACATTATTAAAAAGTCATTCTAGAGAGAAAAAAAAAGTTTGGAACTTCTGGGTTAATGTGAAGAAAAAACAAAGCTTATGTAAGAATACTTGTATAGTTTCTGGGCCAAAAAAAAAAAAGTTTACACATTAAAACTTACAGGAGGGGCCCAACAACATGGTTTCTACCCAGGGCCCAAAATGAGGTGCTACACCCCTGCTTCTTCTCGATAAAGTTGATAAAAAAATCTATAAGGTCATGAGTCAGGAGTCGTCGGTTTTCCCCCACATGCATGAGGAGCTTTGCTCGTAAATATTAAAGGTTTAATATTAAAAAAATGTTGGTCCAGACCCATTTTGTAGTTGATTATTATGACACATTAATTCTTAACACACCTCAGACCACAGGATAAAAATATAGGATAGTCTTATAAGACATGAATGAATCTGACCTTTGCCATCTCTGGTGGGAGAATCGGGACAAAAACAGCTGGATTATCTTCTGTGTGTACCTCGCTTTAGTCTTTTTGTTCATCTAAATATGCATTAAAACAGGATACACAGTAAACAGGCGTAGAGAAATGTCCAATACGCAGCTTGTACCAAGATTTTTCTGAAACAAAAACAGTTGTTCAAATGTTTTTCAATGATGGTCAGACTCCAGCACAGCTTATTTCTAAAAGCTGTAAGACTGATGAACAATAAGCCTAAGCTTTGATGCTGATAACCTCCTCATTGGTGCCTGCACTTTTATTTTTACTGTACTTGTGTGTATTTTCTTTATTTATTTCATTTCTGTAGTATTTATTTAACACCATATTTCCATTCATTTATTTTCTTCTATGCTGCTGGTCCCGAGGAACACATTTTGTTTTTATGGAAACATGAAAATAACAATAAAAAAACCTTAAACCTTGAAAAAAAAAAAAGAAACATTAAGAAGAAAAGCATATATGTGTTTGTTATATTCCTCAGCGAGCTCTAAGTCTGTCAGGATGTCTGCTATTGTATCATCTTTATATTAATGGGCCATGCATGTAGATATTATAGTGACGCGGTAGAGGTTTAGGTAAATGAGGCTGTTTATTTGTTCTCCTTTTCACAAACGATGATAGATTGGTGATTGGTGAGTCTGGATCCGGAAGCTGCACAATAAAACTCAGTTTCTTTCATGATGCTTCCATGAATACTGAGACGGATTCCAATTTATTAAAATAGATGGCCTCAAGTCGATCGTGCAGGTCAATTTGATTTGCTGTCCAAATAATAAGACAAATACTTTTAAATGTCTGACGAAATCAGATAATAAATTGCTGCTTAGTTTGAACTATGCACATCTAGAGATTAAAGAAATATGCTTGTTTGCATAGAAATTGACTGCTTGTTGTGTATAAAAATAGAAACATATACACTGTTGTAACATGAGAGCAGAAATATTCTTTTTTGAAATATGAACCCTTTTTTTTGACATCGTCTCCATAAAACACAGAAGATAAAAATGATTCACAGATATAGAGCATTTAAAATATGACTGTATGTCATCTAATCTGTTGATTAAGCAACAAAATAACATTAAAAGTCATTCTTATTCTGAATCAATTGGTGAATAACAGACCTTTAACAAAAAGCCCAGTATTCGAGGATCTGGTTTGTACCATTTTTGAGCTATAGGATGAATATAATTAAAATCAGAAGTGGCGAAAGTGCTAGGTTCAGTACTCAAGTAAAATTATTGATACTTCAATAAATAAAAAAATTAATCTGGTAAAAAAAAAAAAAGTATTGAAGTTGCTCCCTTACTTTAGTAAAAGTTTAAAAAAAAAAGTACATGCTGCTAAATGTACTTAAATAAAAAAGTAAAACAAATGTTCCTTCAGTAATAAGACAGGGTTTTCAAATAATAATATTTTATTATTATTTTTATCTTAAGAACTTGTAGAATACTAGTACATGGAAACAAGATAAATCTGTTACCTTTGAACACCTGGAGAATTTAGCACTCATTATAGATAAAATGGGGGGGGCAGGTTCTAAGTGAAAAATCAGGGCACTTCATGCGGAACTGATGGCTGCCTTATTATAGCAGTGTGAGATTTAGAAAATAAAAATACGTTACAGGCACATGTTGAATGTAATTGCATAATTATGTCAATATCTCAATTAAATTACTTGACCTTTGAACTGGTACAGTTTCACACTATAGCACTGATCAGTCAGTCATTATTGTTTTATTTCTTTGGAATGAACGCACATGGAGAGGTTTTAAGCAAGTTACAAGCTACATTGATAGATTAGTGTAGTATTTTTCCCCTGTCAGAACAAAAGAAGTGTACAAAGTGTCATTTTGAAGTGAGGAGTGAAGAGTTAGCACTCTCTAAAGCAGCGTCCTCCTTGGTGCCATGTCTTTAAAGAGTCTGATGACCTCACTATGATTTACCTGGATGTTTTTCTCTATGCATGCTGTTGGATATTACATAGCTGCTATCTTTTCAATTGTGTCATCTGTTTCACATACAGCTGCTACATCATGCCTTACTTGTTCTCCCTCATTCTGGTCATCAGACAGCATTTCTGATTCTGTAACTGTGCATAGACTTGGTGCTGCTATGGACTCTGCTTTATCTGTAGATGCATCTGGAGATTCATCTATCTCATCTTCTTTGCTGGTAGATGGTCTACTGCTCCCCTACTGTAGCTGCCTAGAATAGAATAATCACAGTTTTAGTAATAGCCTATTTTTAAGGTTGAATATAGCATATTAA
This sequence comes from Gouania willdenowi, assembly GCF_900634775.1. Taxonomy (NCBI): domain Eukaryota; kingdom Metazoa; phylum Chordata; class Actinopteri; order Blenniiformes; family Gobiesocidae; genus Gouania; species Gouania willdenowi. The sequence continues at coordinate 18,611,408 of NC_041053.1, forward strand.
GGTAAATACAAGATTACTTGTCTTGTAACATAGAAATAACTTGTTGGCACAAAATAATATAATTAGCTAAAATTTGTGTAGTTAAAATAAAATGTGGACAGCTTTTAAGATAGTTCAGTAAAATTAGAGGAACAGTTCAACTTTAAAATCTGACCTTTAAAATGCCCTAAACAGTGAACATGACTGCTGTAGCTCCCTTTCTTATCCTCTCCTTTCTAGGCATTATATTGCAATTGGTAAATAAAAAGAGAACTGAATAAGCCTGTTTGGTTATATTTCAACAAGGCACAGGGCTACTTTTTCTGCAGGCAATTGGGAAATACCTGTTTGTTATTTAGCAAATAAATTACAGCAAGTGTTAATTATGTAGCCTAATGTAAACCTACATAATAGCCTACTAAATATTCATCTTAGTTAAGTATACTGATAGATTCACATGCTGTAGGATACCAGTGACAAACTATCAGTGGTCATCATCACGTCATATCTATTATTGATATTGGGTAGCGTCTAGCTTGTTAAGCAGGTGAGCAGTTGACTAATTTATGCCCAGCTGTGTGGGGTTGAGACAGGCTACTTCACAACAGAGACAAATAAATGGATTAATTTATGTGTTACCTAGCTGGTGGGCAGGGTAGGAGGTGTGTTTGGGCTGCAGCTGTGCACTGTCTGCTGCCTCTGTTTGTGTCCGCTCTGCGCGTTCACGTTGACAGAGGTGTGTGGGGGGGGGGGGGGGGGGGGGTAAATGGTGTGGAGAGATATTAATTGGGGCATTATCACACGCTTTTAATCAACGAGCACTTACAGATGATCATGTAAGCAAGGGCCACAAAAAAAAAAAACCGTTCAAAAGGGCACTTGCTTGGTCCAGAGGGCAAAGGGCAGGAGCTTTAGCACCACCTAGTGTCTACCTGTGCACACCACTGCTGTTGATTGATTCTAGTCCCATTCTTCACATTTTAGTAAAATAATTTTAATTTTGCTTTTTTAGTTGTAAAATATCTGATATACTGCCCTCTAAGGGTTGAGCGTCTGCTATTACAAGTGAATTTTGCTATTGGCTGAAACCAATTTTTTTAAGATTCCCCTGCGTCATCAACTTTCACTGTTGGTCCCGCCCCTCCTATAACATTTGAGAAGAGGGAGAGGTTTCCTCCAATCACAGCCCTCAGTGAGCATTGATTGACAGCCTCACTAAGGAAGTCTTTAATGCTGCGTGCGTTCCTGCTGTGATGTTTTTGACTCTGCTTCTTTAAAGAGCAGATTCTGCGCTAATCAGACTGTTCATCAAGCTATGTACAGTATGTATTTACAGATACATAGTGTGTGTATTCCCGTCTTTCTCTGCGTGTCCGTGGACGTGTGTGTCCGTCTTATCTCTACGTGCACGGGGTGGTGGGAGTTCAGGGCCCTGAGTGGTGTCTGTATGGCTGTGTATTGTGTGGTTGTGGTGACAAATTTCAGCTTATGAACTCGCTGTGTGTGTGTGTGTGTGTTACACTCTGTCTGCGCACAGCGTTGACCGGCTATCAGAGTGGGCGTGTCTTACTGCTACAGCAGTAACGCTCCTAGTGGCAGGTCAGCAGAAGGCAGGGGTTTAGTTACTCTTTAAGTACAGTAAAAAAAGTAATTGTACTTTGTTACTTGTCACCTCTAATTAAAAAAACCAAACAGTGTTTGTGATAGGACTGGGCGATTTTGCCTAAAAAGAAAATCTTTGATTTTTTTTTTTTTTTTTTTTTTTTTTTTTTTGTTTTATGCACCTAAAAATGACTGCAGACATCAGATATATTGTCAAAAGTGCAACTTTATTGCTGTGATTGTCCTCAAGAGTTAAAATGCATAGAACAATCCCAAAATAAAAAGTAAATGATTCTCTGTCATTCAGCAGTTTAAAACTTTAACCCAGGTTTAAGCAAAAGTGCAACAGCAACTTCACAGTAGCTTCAATTTTCTAATTAAGAAATCAGATTACTACATATTTTATAACATATAACATTACAATTAAAAAAATAATAAACTCTTCCCTTAGTGTCTCAGCATAGTGCAAATAAAAAATTAAACATGCCCGTGGCACACACATAGCCTATTCAAAGGGTAAACACATGTAAACAAAGAGGGGACTGGCTCACATCGGAATGTGAAAAAGTCCGAAAAAACTGTGGTGGGAAAAAAAAAATATATATATATATTTATACATATATATATTTATACATATATATATATATATATATATGTATTTTTTTTTACTCAAATTTGCATAATAAAAATAATTTTTATCTACAAATTTAATTCATCAATTAAATCCATTTTTTGCCCAACCCTAGTTTGTTACAGACAGGAGCTCTACCTGACTGTGGAATCCTTTTGATTTTCTTGGTCCTTTGCAGCTGTGGTCACAATCACACTGAATCACAGATGTGTCTGTGTCTGTGGAGTTTTCCTCTATTGCCATATGTGTCATCCAGTGGGAATGGGAATGCGATAGATCATCCTCTGCGATGGTTGCGCTGACGCCAGATAAAAGTTAGTTCACTTCCCTGGCAAGTTACCCAGGCTCTCTCTAAGATCCGTCCTCTAATCCAGACTTCCTCAGTTTGCTCCAATAGAACAGATATTCTTTCAAAATATTCCCAGTTCAGCAATCACACCTCAGTTTTCTGCCATGTAAAATGTGGTTTCACACGTAGCTTTGTGTCTTTAGCATCTCACACAGTGAGTGAACTTTACTAGGTTTTTCTGTCTGGTGGAATCTTTGGCTTTTTGGTTGGTTCATCTTTTGGATTCTTCATTGCATTATAATTCCATATTATCCATCTAGAGTTTATGACGATTTCTGATTTGACTCAATAATTCAATCTCCCCTCTGTTTTGCTGTCCTTGAATACCCTCTGTTCTTCCAACTGTATTAAATCTGAGTCATATTTGTAATCACAGCATGTGTGAATATGCTAAGAATGATTGCTTTCACCGCAGTATAGAATATTGGCCAAAGCTTTATTTTTGCTTCTTTCCTCACTTTCTATCATGTTACATCCTCAGTGAAGGACATTATTTCCCAGACAACATAGAGGCATGTGGCTGCAGTTGAAATCTGTATAGTCACACCTGTTGTCTTCGTTTTTCACAACTGCAACGAATCCCCTCATAAACCCTTTAAAGGCTGTCATGTATTTTTTTTTTTTTAGGATTTTTCCTAAAGATTTTATACCCAAAATTAGAATCTCATATCTGTGCAACTACAATGGTATATGTATGTTTCAAACTAAAACAACATTTTTTATAGATTTTTTTTTAGTGTTCGGGAATTGTTTGCAAAATGGCCATTTTGCAAACGTTCTTGGTCATTAGATCTTTCCTATTTATGTTCTACTTTTATTTCACTGTTCTTTGCAATATATGCACTGAATGCAATAGTTTCTGGCTTTTTTTTTTTTTTTAAAGAGAGAGAAAGAAGGGGAAAAACCCCCCAAACAAACCTCTATATCTTAATTTTAGGTTTTTCAAACAGACTACCTACTGTGTATATGTGAGAAATGCACTTCCTGTGTAAAAACAAACACAGCTGTGACAGTGGGAGGCTCGTGTATGCATAGATCACACCACTTTATAAAGCTCAAAGCCTGTAAATTACATCTATACTGAGCTTTAAGCGATTGCTAAACCTGTTCACCAACCTCAATGTTGGAAACCTCTAATTAGGGGTTGTGCATGGCCACTATCACTGTCTGCTGTAAAATGAGTATGAATATCAATCATAAGCTACCAATACTTGCCAAGTTTCTCTCCATGACTTCAGTGTCAAAATAACGTTCGAATGAAAGCGACGACAATTACAACAGCAGAAATGGACAAAGTAGATCAGCAAACAATTGTGTTTGCTCTTATTTTGCATGAATATGAAAACAAGCCTGATATTGTGATAATCTGTGAGATTTCTAGCGCATTGTTTATGTCTTAGACACATGCATGGTGGGCAGATGTTGCAAGCAAGGATACTGCATGAATTTTTATAAATCCTTGTACTCTAAGACCACACTGACCACATGTGACAGCTCATCAGCTTCTTTTTCTGAGCCTTTGAATTTAAAGTGTAATTTATATGTTTCTTTTTATCCACTGTGTTCTGTAGGTCATTCGATCTGGTTTTAGAGGAAGATATGTTGTTGTGATAGTCTGTGTTTGTGACACTGCAGTGCACTCGATCACGTGTCCACCCAATAGCATCAAGCTTGTTTTTCACTCCACTCACTAAATTGAATGAAAAATATCAGAATTTGAAAGAAAAACACGAGAGAGAAATCACTGGCAAACAATCAAAAAAGAAAGAGCCAACTTAAACTGCTCCAACTCCAGTGCAGACCTCTGGGGGTTTACTCTTTGATTTGATGATAAAAACCATCAAAAACAAAAGCAGAAAACTGAAGTTTTTGTGAAACAGTGGATGAAAAGTCCTCCCTGCCCTTAAAACCATATCCAGCAGACTCAGACATGATAAATGATGCATGTTTAGATTTCAGGGAAGATAAATCAGAATATCTCAGAGTTAAAGAGTCACTTTCTGACCTCTCTGGGCTGACCTGACTTGAAAAGCAGATAAACACTCCTATATTCACTAAGTGCTTTGCTGAGCTATTAGCGCACCAAACCTGCTATACCCTTGTCTTTTCTAGAAGTAAGACAGACGAAAAATGTTGGACTGAGCTTGAAAAGGAAAAATAAGTGATCTGCTCTAATCAATAGTGAGAAGTCTTGGGTTAGTGGCTGCTTGCATGCTTGACACCAGGGGTGGACTGGGACCAAAATTCAGTCCTGTGTTCAGACCAGCCCTACATAATCAGTGGACACCACATAGAAGCTACTATTAGGTCAGTGATGCTCAAAATGTGGCTCTTTAGGTCTTAATTTTAATTATTATTCCCCCAGAAAACCTTAAATGGGGGGAACTTTAACCCATTTTTACCTATTTCCTATTTCTTGAATTTTTTTTGGACACTTTTCATCTCAATAATCTACCTTTTGCCCAATAAATACCACTTGTTTCCAACATTTAGATTTTTTTTTATTTCACATTTTTGCCCTTTTTCACCCATGTTTGCCACATTTTGCTATCCTTTGCCATTACATGCCACCTGGTTTCTCTTTATTTGTCCATTTTTTGGTCACTCTTGACTGCTTTTGGCCCATTTTAGTCATTTTTCACTCTTTTCTTGCCATGTTTTTGACACTTTTGGACCAGTTTTGGCCACCTTTTAACATGTCTGCCTCCACTCACTCGTCAAAAATAACCAAAAAAAAAAAAACCACATAGAGGCCTGGACCAGCCCACTCTGGCACACGTTACACTTTTTTATATAGCTGCAGAAGAAACAACAGATTGGGAAAGACATGGCTGTAGTGTGGTAGTTAGTGCAGGCATGTTGCCCTTCCTGTCTGGATAGTTAGGACCATAGATTGCCAATAAAAATTGGTCTGTGGCCTTCAACATCAGCAGCAAGGTTGTTACATCGCATCTATTAGCAATAACTTTCAGGACGCGGTGTCATTTTAGGCCACTCTACTTAGTTGTTATGCCACGTTGTCATAATACTCTGTGTACATGTGTGTATGTGTGTGAGAGACAGCAAGCGAGACACGGGGGAGTAACTGTGTGTGCAGCACTATGTCAGCCGATTAAGATGGCAGTGGTGCAAAGCCGAGCCAATAAATGACAGATGAATGTTAAAGACTGTTGGCACAACCATTAGTCACAGATCCACACGTGTACAAACCACTGCCTGCTAAAGTTGTGTCATTATAATCCTACAGACATCCCAACATCAATATCCACTGCTCAGACTGTCAAGAAAGGTCTAGTTAGCTCGAGTTCGACATACTCGTCTGGCATTTTTCACAGAAATGAGCAACATTCTCAGATTTATCTGAAAATGCATCTCTTTTCAAGAAAAGGAGATTGTAGATAACTTAATTAAAACCCATTACTACGTGTGCTTGAATGTCAAGAATGTCCATTTATGGGCTAACAAAGGAAAGCTTTTATTATGTATAATGCTGCTAATACTTTTTTTTCATGATTGTGTTTAGTTGCGGCCTTGTGTATCAAAATTCAACAAAATGATCAGAAATGTAAAATGCAATATTGAATTCATCTACTACAGAAGTTGAATGGATAATTTATTCAATCACAGGACACATAGGATCATGAGATATTCATAAAAGAAGATTATTAAATCTGTGTTGCTTTCATTGTAAATGAAAAAAGATATTAACACACTGTTGGAAGTATTTATTAAATGACACTGGACACTCCCACAAGGCATCCTCTGATAACTTGTATTTGATAAAGTCATTATATAGGCCTCATGGATCAATAAATCAAAGATCATTTGCTCAAAAAATGATTGAAAAGGTCAAACTTGCCGCTTGGAAGTTTGTTTTCATCTTCATCTCCATTTCTTGCCATTTTTGCGCATTGCATTTTGGAATATGGAGTGCAGAGACGCGTGTGTTTTAACTTCATTCTGATATCGTGGGGAATGTAGGGAGTAAACCAGAAAAAAATGGCGTCCTCCTTGTCTGGTGTAGAAACACAAGAAATCCCAGAATGAGGCAGAGTGGATATGAAAACAAACTTTCAAGCGGCAAGTTTGATCTTTTTCTTTTCATTTTGGAGTAAAATTATGTTGGATTCTTCAATCTATGAGGCACGGAGTATGATTTTATCTAAAGCAAATATGAGGTTGAAGCTTTAATGGTCCTACATTACTCTTTATACCATTTCACATAAGTGAAGCTTTTGTTCTAATGCTACACTGACATTTTAGAAGCCAGCAGCTTATCATGCTTGTTAGGCTCATGCAGTAAAAGAAACACAAAATAATGTGGATTTTCATCTTTCACGTTTGTGCTGAAGTCAAGTGTTGGTAACAACCAGCAAAGACAAAATCAAGCCACTGGGCCCTGAATGGCTCAGCTGAGGGTAGGAAAACTAAACATGTGCGTAGCTCATCCTGCCTTCACCATGTCTGTTCACCCGCAAAGTAGTAGCTGAGCAGGCAGAGGGAGGGTCAGTTAGGAGGAGTTATTTTTCTTATGACGTCATAAACAGAAAAAACTCAAACTTGCCTAGCACACTTTTCACAAAATGTGGAGGAAACATGGGATGCAGGAATTATACATTTTCAATTTGGAGCCTCATGATGAAGCTATGTTGATACATATTACTGTTAGAAAGCCATTAACTCATTCAGTTCCAGCCATTTTCAGAATTTCTACCCCCTCAGTGCCAGCTGTTTTTGAACGATTTGACTGATTTTTAAAGACCCACAGTATATTTTGTCCTATGACAATCTGAATTCTGACATCAGATTCTGAAAGATTAAATTCTCTAATTTCATCAGAAAAAATCATTTTGTTTTTTGCTTGTTTCGTTCTTTCGTAATCAGCAGTTCAATAGAGGCAAGTTTCACACAAATTGCCAGTTTGTGACAGAAACCTGAGAAAAAATCTATTAGTGACTTTGAAGCATTTTTTTTTTTTTTTGCTTTAGGAGACCTCAACATTGGTTTCCTTCTATAAAACTACAAAAATAACACTGAGACCAGGCTTTTGATTGCAAAATTATTATTGTTTTGCTATCTGTCAGAGTTGAATGGATTTCTTACTGTATTTTGGCCTTCCTCCAAGTCTCTCCCCCCGTCATTCTCCCTACACACAACTTCCTTCTTCTCCCGGACATGCAGATTGTCACCGCTTGCCCCGTTTTTTGATCGTTTTCTCTCACCATTGCCACACTTTCAATAGTCCACTTCGTTCCACACATGCTCTGGTCGAGTGTGAGCTGGTAGGAACTTCATCATCAACTCTCGTAGCGCCATTTTCTGTCTCGTAAACTCCTTTCTTCTCCCTCTGAGCTCTGCCCATCATGGGTGATCTCTCAGGTGCGCTGCTACCACCTACATGTCACCTATTATTTTGCTATCTGGCTCACAGTTGAATCCCCCCCCCCCCCAGTCAATCACACAGATATAACTTCCTCTTCCTCCCAACATGCAGAGATGACCTGTTTGGCCCGGTTAGTTGATGGTTGTATCTCACGATCGCAGCGTTATCAATAATCCACTCAGGTCCACACATGTTCTGTGTTAGTATGTGGTCCTGTGAGCTGCTGGATTCTTCACAATATCACTCCGTAGCGCCATAATCTCCCTTGTCCCTGCTTCTTCCTCCTTAGCTAATGGTAGCATCAGTGGCTAATCTCTTGTCCAATGGTGCGCTGCTGTCACCTTCAGGGCACAGTTGGTCACTACATCAACAGAGAAGCCTTATATTTACGGTTGAATTACATCACAGTGTATCCTAGCAACTTCCTTGAAAAAACGTAATATTACGTCTTTGGCACTGAATGAGTTCAAAAGTGAAATTTGTATGGAACCTTCAAGTGATGTGCATGTTTTCTTTTTTGAAATAGTTTACTCAAGAGCCTACAGGTTGTCACAAAACAGGAATAGGCCACCCTGTTCTCTGACTTACTACAACTGCTGTGTGTAGAATACCATAGATTTTAATTCAAGTTCAGATTTATTCCACTGCTTTCCCTCCTCCAGGTTTCAGGCTCCAGGGGGAATAAGCACCTAAAATCATGTGTTTTCTTTTAAATAACAAAATAAAGCATTCTTTAACCCCCTGGGGTTTTTAAAAGGCTGTAGTTGTTATTGTTGGTGGTGGTTTTTTTGTTAACATTTCAACTTCATGGTTGACATGACATATTTTGTAAGGCTTGGTTTGATGGTGGACGTTTGCTCACCTGTGAGGACAAGCACAGTGTGTGTGTGTCCTCACAGAGTGTGTGTCCTCACAGAGTGTGTGTGTGTGTACACAATACACGCGTGCAGTGTGCACTAGTGCATTGAAGCAGAACTACACCCTGCAGAAGAGCCGAGGAGTCAATGTCAATGCAAGGCAAAGTTAAGATACAAATATGATTCAAACAAATATTCTATTATAATATTTCAATTTCTGCTGTAAAAGGAAATTGTGTTCACTTACTGAAAAAGTCACTTTGAATTGCATTTATTCTGTAATATTTAGATTGTAAATCACAATAAATGCATTTAACACAGCCTTGATACAAACAAGCTAATTTTTACTTCACTTTTTTGTTTCGCTCTCCTTTTTTCTAGTTTACAGTTTCTATGGTGCCGATATCTTATATATTTACATTTAGAGAACGTAAGTTTACGGCTTAACAAAACACACAGCATCAATAATTGCAGAAAGTAATGAAGTGTTTATTAATCAGATCATGAAAAGTAACAGTAATATAATAAACTCAAGCAAACAAAATGGGACTGAATTAGTGAAAGACATTTTTCACCATCACTGAATGGATAGATGTTTTTTGCCATAGCCTTTATTTAAGAAAGTATCTCTCAAGCAAATAAAAGTAGTACTGTACAGGGACATGAGAGTTTTTGCCTGTTATTCTGTTATTCCTTGACATATCATTACTGCAAAAACATACTTCATGTTGCTCCTCTGCTTTACTTTCCCTCTTTTCCAAGAGGAGGCTATAGCTATTTTTAACAAGGGACGCAAAGTTATCCATTACAACTCTCTTGGTAGTGATGGCTTCTTGTTGGCCACATGTCTATTTTGTGTGAGCAGTTGTGCTTGGATTCAGTGCTAAGCTAGCATTAGCCATCCTCATGCATGGCTTAATGAACCAATTGCTCATTTGTCCAATATTTTTGATATGTTTGCATTTGTGTGTGTTGCTGAGCCATGTTTGATGTCTATTCACCATTATATTACCACACACACACACACACACAGTGGCCTCAGTGACACTGCTTAAATATTAATGCCCTGATTCTCTCTCATTAATAATAACTGTGGTGCTGATTACTCTGTGAATACCACTTTGTGTGAGTGTGTCTGTGTGTGTGTGTGTTTTGTGTACAGATGAGTGTGCATAACAATTAAGAGGTCCTCATCACAATGTGTGGGTCACGCATTATTTTTGTAAATGAAATATTATTGAACTGCACACTGAAGTTATACACGTGCTTGTTGGTGTGTGTGAGTGTACGAGTGTGTAAGTGTGTGTTTGTGTCCGCAGACAGCAGAGGGACTATAAAGGCAATTTCCTCTGACAGCATTGTGAGACTCGCTCTCCATTACAAAAGGATAGACAGCGATTGAGACGTATTTCAGCCCTAAACAGAAAAGTAGAAAAGGAATAGTCTGACTTTTCTTTTTGTTGTTTAGCTTTTATCCTTTCTCATTCTCTTCTGTTTTGTGGAGGATGAAGAGGCTTCAATGGGGAACAGCAGATATCTCATTACATCACACAGGATAAGATAAGCCTGGGAGCTTCCTGTACTCGTGTCCTACCAAAGTGAGCCAAACACTGTCGAGGACTGTGACTCTATGCTAGGAGTCCAGTCCTATATATACAGTATGTTGATGTTCATGCTCTGAAAAGGACGAAGCTCCTTCTCTTGCCCTGACATAGTGGGGTCTAAGGGTGACAACGTGAGTGGTTGAAGAAAGAAGTTCATGTAAAAGCTGTAAATATAGACACAAGCTCTTTCTTTCTTTCTTTCTTTCTTTCTTTCTTTCTTTCTTTCTTTCTTTCTTTCTCTCAATGATCCCAACAGCCTCTCTCCGTGTGTTGGATTAGTGGGTATTATTTGCTCCACAGAGCGAGGAGAATGAGACAGGTCTTATTGCTAGCTACTACGCTGGAAGAGCAGGAAAATATTCCTTTGTAATAACCCCTCTTTATTAAATCAAGCCTGAGGACACATGGCAGCTGAGCCGGGCATCATTTTATCTGCCAAGAAGAGTCCTCCAGTAATACCAAGGGTTTTTTTTACTCAATTATTGTTTCTATGTTGATTAAAAGGTAATGAGTAAATAAATGGTAAATCATATTATGTAATATCTAATTTTGAGAGTTGGATTAGCTTTGATATAGTTTACATCGATAGAAGCAGACATTTTCTTATTTTCCATTTTGTCTATAATGAAATCATAACAACCTTGATCAGCAAAGGCAGGTATATGATGCTCTTTAAGCATAAAAAAAAGGAAATCATCTATGAGAGAATTTCACCTTTATGGTCACAAAACAGCAAGCACTTATTTATGGTCTGTCACAAAGATTTTAATGTTGCTGGGGAAGATAACTAACAATTGTAATTGTACCTATATTTCATCCAAAAGTTGTTCTCATTCACTACTGATGACTCATTCACTAAGTGGCTTTTCTGGTGTTTTTACAGATAAAAAGGTTGTACCAAAACAATGTTGATATTTTGGTTTCCTTGGAAACACTCAAATAACAAAATGTAATGTCTCACAGAGTGATGTCATATCACGGGAAACACCATGAACAAACCAGAACAAAAATGGTATCAAGTGAATCGTCTTCCTTGTCCAGCGAAGAAACAAGAAATCACAATAAGAATCAAGTAAAAACACGTCTTATTTCTCGGACAATGTATTTGTCTGTTTATCTTTTACCAGGATTATATAAAAAGTACGAAGCAAAAAAAAAAAAAGTACCTTATGCCATGGAAGATTTCTTTAGATTTTTGAGGGGCTTCGGATTTATATACTTATTCTAGATCACTTTGCAAAAGCATTGAATCCCAATGTTCAGCTCTTTGAGCTGGTTCTACAGCACCTCCTGTTGGTGACTTTGCACCTTTAAAGTGTGAATGTTCATGGTGTTATTTTCAGGATCACTGATCCAGATAACTGCCAATATCTGGTAAAGAGGATATCTGGTGCTTGGTGGAGGATTGCGCTCCCTGAGTGCTCTTGTTTGTGAGTAAATTCTGTTTTTTGGAAGAAATAGCTTTGATTTTTTTTTTATTTGTTTGTTATGCGTGTTAAAAAGTTATCCTTCCTAGAAGCTTTCTTTTTTGTTGTGTTAAAACATTTTTTGCGTAGGGTTTAAACATAATTAGGCTAGATAATTGTGTATATTAAGCATGGAGATCGTTTTTTTTTTGTAATTTAACCAATATCTCATATTGACAGTGTCGTATGGTGGATGTTTTCTATTTATCAATAGAAAGATTAAGAAGACACGAGAAGGAAACACGCCAAGCAAATGCCTTTTAGTGCACTTAAGATATGCTGCAGTGAAGTAAAATTCTAATATAATTCAGTCTTTCTTTCAGATGTACAGTAGTTATACTGTACAATGGTATTTAAAATCAGTCGCTGCAGATATTTATTTATGCTTTACTGCTCAAAAATCTTTTCTCTGTTTCAGTGGCACCAGGAACTACTTTACACAGGCTTTACTCTACTCACACTATAAAAATCGTGTGTACATGACTTACATGATGAAACTTTAAACCCTGAATGCCCTCTAAAACTTCACCTGGTACACAGCGTCCTTTAAACACAAGCTGCTCGTGGATAAAACTCATCTTCTAAAAGCTGGCTTACTCATGATGAGCGGCCACTAAGGATCGTCGCTGATCAGTTCACAAACAGCACACTGTAATTGATACACTTTAACTAAAGCAGTCGTGTTTAATTATCAATATGTGTAAAGAGAGAGAGTAACTTTTTAGTGCATTTACCAACTTTGTCCTGTTTCCATTGGGAGACCTGGGGGTTGTTTCTTTATTGGCCATCTGCCTGTGTGCACAGTGATTTGATTACCTGGAAGCTTCATTAGGACAGAGAGACTATAGGGAGGCCTTGCTGGTAGCTCCTCTATCCTCCATGCTTGAATATAGAGTTACTTTGGCATTGATTCACAACATCCATGTGAAACAAACATCACAATCACCTGTGAGGCCTAAGAACTGTGTGAGGATAATCCTGCATAGAGGATATGGACTGATTTCCAAAGAAAAAGTCCTTTTACTACTATTTTTCTACAAGTATCTTATTAGCATCGTCTCACTTACAGAAAGAAACAATTTTATTTGATCACAATTTGAAGGAAAACCCATCGGCTTTGTTCCTTCATTCTGCGCAGTGTCCAGTGCAGCTTGTCAGAGGTGTGATATCGACATATTTATGTTTAAATAGTCAACGTGAGCCTCTGTTAAGGACTGTGAGTCGATGATGGCTTTTTATTATGTTTTATTGGCCTCTCATGTCGTGCAGCACAGAGCTGGCTTTGTAGGAATGATGAATGGCTCTCTTAATTGTTTCTAATTGATATCTGCTGTCAAAGACTTTGTTACGGAACACCGCCATCTTAGTAACATAATTACGCTGCACTGCCTAATTAATTCTATTCAGTCCGTCTCTATAGCGTTGAGATAAACTCTGTGTATATTTCTGTAAAGATGATTTGAATATTTTCAGAAGCTCTTAATGAGGGCAAGATATTTCAGTGCAATCAAAGATGATATTTTAAGTAACTATACAGTATAGTTGCTACATATCTATCTGCAGGCAAATGTGCTTCTTCTTATCATGACTTATTGGATGATTTATCTTCATTCATCCTCCCCATGGCACAACTGCTGGTTGGACTCTGCTGGGGACTTGCTGGAGGAGAACATTTGCATACATATTGTCTCCCACCTTCAGACAGACCATATCCTCCTCTCACCCACACTTAATCCAAAGCACATCTTTGACACACACCTTCAGAAACACATCCGATCACTGTAGGAGTTCAGGGCCTGTTTCGTCTTATACTGTACTCTATGTGAGCTTATATATGCCCCAGCCGGACCTGTAAACCCATACAGGATCATTAATGAATGAATGTAAGAGGAAGTTAAAGAAAAGAAGAAGAATGAAGATATATTAACTTGTAGAAACAGTTGAAGGTAATGACCAGTTTGCTGGCCTAATGATAGCTTTAAAACCCTTTCCTTGTCTGGTTTCAGTGGAAGCTCTGGTTTACGTGGCTGATCGCCACCTGCTTATCCCCTGGGTATTTTCCTCTTGTTATTTGACCAGGTGTCAGCATAACACAACGTGTTTGTCCTATAATCTGAACTAATAATTAGATGGACACAAAATGAATAGGTTTCAGAGTCGGGGTTCTCACACTGGGGGTGTATTGCCTGTCAATGTAACATGTGGTACATCCTGCCCCTTTTAGGCCAGGATTAAAGTGATCAAACCAATCAACCTATCATGACTCCTAGGTTGACTGGAGTCTCTAAACTGTCCATAGGAGTGAATGTGTGAGAGTGTCTGTGTATTATGGCTGAACGATTAATTGCATTTGCGATAATATCGTAATATGATCAAATTAGATTTCCTAACCACAAAGGGTGTGATTTATTTATTTTTTTAAAAGTTCTGGCCATGTGACTTGCGTGCGGAGCAGCTGAAAGCAAAGTAGGCGATGGCGATGTAGACGCTGCTTTAACCTGTTGCACAATGGTCTCAGGCCAAGCCACCCATCATGCGGCCCTCTCCGAGGACCAGGATGGACTGTTGTGGCGGGCTTGTGGGGGATGTGCCGGGTTCCGGGGGGTTCCGTGGTCCGTCACTCGGAACTGAAACCCCACCCTGCACCAGCAGGTGCGACGGTCTCGCCCCGGCCATCGCCCTGTCAGACGCCACCCTGGGTACCCTGCAAGCCTCCCTCCCTCCCTCTTCTACCTCAGATTTGCTTCACGGACCACCCGCTATGTTGTGGCAGCCCACTGCTATCTGTGAGGGGGATATGTGAAATGCAAAGGAAATAATTTCACTGTTATGTGATCAATACATTTGGTGTGATATGTGCTGTTGTTATTGAGTGAATATTTAGTAGTGTTCAAAAAGTTTTGTTTCCTTCTTAATTTTTAATAAGAACTTACACTTATTTATTTTGTGTTTGTTGGGATTTTGATTTACCTAAAAAATGAGCAATTTGTTTAAACACATATTTGTTCTCCTTACTTTTCCTGCTCTTTAGTTTTAAATTCTGTTTTGTAGAATTTTGTTACGTTGTTGTGGTGAATGCTTACAAAAGTTAAAGTATTTAACGTTACAACTGTAATTGAAGTAGATAAATAAACTATCTTTTATATTAATTTATGCTTAATCTTCCTTTATCCTAAAATATATAAGAATGAACAATTTATGTACAATGCATATTATATTATTTATTAGAACACATTACATTGATTAGATTTGTTGAAAAATACTTGAGAAGAGGACCTTAAAAAAATAATTGCAAATTAAATCGCAATATTGAATAAAAAATTGCAATTAGATTATTTTCCAAAATCACTTCGCCCGACTGTGTACTGTATATGTTGCCCTGAGATGGATTGGCGCCCTGAGAGCTGGAGATAGGCACCAGCAGACCCCCCGCAACCCTGAAAAGAAGGAGCAAGCAGGTCAGAAAATGGATGGTGTTGTTGTACAGCGGGACAAAAGTCGTTTTAAATCACTTTTCTGTCAAACCTCTTCATCATTGTCTTAAGTTTCTTACCCTTTTCTTGGCTCTCCAGTGTTTACTATTTTCTACTTTTCTATTTTCTTCTTTCACCTCTCTATAATCATCCTTTCTCTGCACAGCCTCGCCCACTCTCTGCATCCCCACAGTGTTGGAGCTGACAGATGTTTGGCTGGCTGGCCTGTCAAAATAACCGCGGTGCTGTGTCTCAGGTGACTGGTGTAGGCAGTTTGAATACTTTACGGCCAGGACGGAACAAGTTAAGACGTTGCCTAGGGCTATGGAGGAGCGAGGGGGAAACAAATGTTGGACTAGAGAGGACAGGGACGTGGAGAGTACTCATTATTGTGGATTGAATAAGTGTTTGAGGTTCATGCTGTGGATGTTGCACCTGCTCGCAGAAAATTAGAACTGAACCTAGCAACTAATTTCATTTCCATCTCAGCTTTATTAAAGAGTAACTAAACCCCTGCTTTCTCCTGACCTGCCACTAGGAGGAAAATTCAAAAAGATGCCTTGATTATGGGCGGGGCTTCTGGAGCAGTTAAGACACACCCAGTCTATATTATAAAATTTTCAATAACCAATCTATTGTATGCTAACTAGCTACTTATTACTCAATATACCTCTCTATTCACTCTTCTCTCAATCCAACCTACTCACTACAGATTGTAGAGCCCACAGGTGATAGTTTTTATAAAAGGGGCGGGGCTAACAGTGCTTATTTGTGACGCAAGATGACCCCAAAACGTCACATGATCTTGTTCTCAGCCAATAGCAAAAATCAGTTATGATAGCCGGGTTTTAACCCATAGAGGGCAGTCACTCTGACATTTTACAACAAAATAAGCCAAATTGAAATACTTTGTCTAAAATGTTAAGAGTTGGACCAGGATCAATCAACAGCACTACGTCATACCCAAATACATTTGTATTCAGCAGAAAAAAGTGGTTGTGGGGTTTAGTTACTTTCTAAGTGACCAAATTACTAGTCATAGGCTTCCCGTAAAATTAAGTAAATATTGTTTTTATTTTGTTGTCATTTCAAGAGTCAGTTGTTATATGAGAGTGGGTGGAGTATGATAAATATTAGAGGATGTGGTGACAGGCACTGAGGGGTTGATAAAGAGGTGGCAGGGGATCCACAAACCCTTCAGACCAAAGGGAGGCTGCCTTTGTGGATATTTATGGACACCCGGTTTGCTGGACCTTGTACCTCACTTTGCTCTTCATCTTCCCTGCGATGCATTTAGTGTTTCCTCTTAAGTCTGATATATTACAGTGCAATTTTCCCCGAACAGCTTTCATGTAGGTGTAGCGAGCCATAAGGTGTTAAGACATTGATAAGGGATGTAAACAATTAGCTTCCTGTGTAAATGCTGCCGTGTGTTTATGAATCATGCCCTGGATTGGCTGTAGAGATTGCCTCTTGTTTGGATTTCATATCAGACCGTTATGAATGTGCTGCAGGCCCATGTAGACAGACACAGAGCGATAGACAGACATTTCAGTTTTAGACTGACTGAGTAAGCCGAATATCAGCCTGGCTTTAGTGTCTTATTGAATCGTAAAGCTCTGGCGTTTACAGATCTGACCGCAGAGGGGGGAGAAGAGTTGGGGCTGTGATTGATCTTTGCCAGTAATATTTCCTTGGTGAATGACGATGATTGAATTACCGTGTATAGAGAAGTGTTCAGACTTAACACTCGCTCTTTTCTTCACTCTTATTATTGACATTCTTGTGGCTTGGGAGAATTATTGTCACTCATTTGGACCTATTTTCGAGTGTGATTACCATTTTACATTCTGCTATTAGTATGTGGAGATAATTCTATGTAAAGGGAATTATTAGTATTTTTGATCAAATCCTGGATGGCAGAAAACTTTCTCCAGCTCAATGAGGACAAAACTGAAGTTTTAGTTCTCGGCCCTAAGGCCCAGTGAGAGAAACTTTTACCTAAACTTCAAACAGCATCTTTGATTCCGTCCACTCAAGTTAAAAACCTGGGTGTTATTTTAGACTCTGAGCTCACTTTTATTCCTCATATTAAAAATATAACAAAATTAGGTTTTTATCATTTGAAAAACATAGGCAGAGTCCGCCCCATTCTCTCTCAGGCCAACACGGAGACGCTAATGACTACTGTAATGCCCTGCTTTCTGGTCCTCCCAAAAAGAGTATTTCAAGTCTAGAATTACTAGAAAATTCAGCAGCACGTGACAAGGAGACGGGAACACATTACACCCTTTTTAAAATCACTGCATTTGCTCCCCGTGTGTTTTGGGATCGATTTTAAGATCTTATTGGTTTTTAAGTGTCTTAATAGTCTTGGGCCTTCTTATCTTTCAAAACGGCGTTGCTCCAGTTTTATGGCCCCCGTCTGTGGATCAGTTTGCCAGAGAACCTCAGAGAATGTTCATATTTTTAAGAACAGGCTCAAAGACCTACTTGTTTAATGTAGCTTTTAGCTAAATATTTATTCACTTTAGGATTATTTTTCATGTTTTTATTGTTGTCTTTTGTTTTTTCATAGTTTTAAGATTATTTTTTATGCTGTTTTTATAGTTTTAGGATTTTTATCGTTTATGTTGTTTAGGATTACTATCCAAGTGTTTCCTCAGATGGGGTCCGCTGCACTGGGGTCTGTGATGGGCCGTGGCTGCAGTGGTGCTGTCTGTCTCGCGGCCCTCAGTGATGGTGAATAGCTTCTGCTGTTTTGCTGGACTCAGCACCCTGTGCCCACGGTCTGTGTCCTGCTCCTGGTGCAGACGGCTCCTTGTAATGTCCTCTGTGCCCAGCCATGTGCCAATGTCTTTATTTTAAGTTGTGTGTCTGTGTGTGGTGGGCAGTGTTTGTACAGGGGTGGGTGTATTTTAAACTATTGAAAGGCACTTTGAGGTACATCTTTGCATGAAAAGCGCTTTTTATAAATAAACATTGATCGATTGATTGATTGATTTGATTATGTTTTTTTCAGTATATACTGTACATGTGCATTTAGGGTGAGGCTGTATAAGTAATCATACTTATAGGCAAGTGAAACGCAGATAGGCTACAGCAGAAGACGGAGGTAGGGTGGGGTGGAGGTGGTGGTGTGCACCACAGTACTTCCCCATGTGCTTCTGACAGACAGTTATGTAAGAGGGGAGAGTTAAAGGTTGCCTCGTCTCCTGAATTACCAGAAATCCACACAGACACATCGAGCGGGGGCGAAGATAGGTGGCCTGCTCACCTGCTGATTATTAAAGCAACTTCATGCAAAAAAAAAAAAAAAGTTTCATACTGAACTTTGGGGAGGAATGATAAAATAAATCCACCAGTCTACTGAAAACATCAGATCAGCATCACAGCAGGATTGAAAGTAAACAGCCCCAACTTAAAGTGGTTAATGGGCTGAGTTCACTGCTTGATGTATGAATAATTATTTTGGTCTTTAGGGAGCTGTCCGTGTAAAATTAGATTGCTGATTGCTATCCTAAGTAATTAACAGCAGTGTGATTATGGGGACTATAGTTCACTGTGTGTTCACCAGTCTGAAGCCCTTTTAGCTGTCATATGACATCATCAAAATAATGATCCTTTAGCATAGAGACATTGTTGGATATACAGTATTACATGTTGCTTCTTGCTTGGATGCCTAAAGCTAAAACAACAGTCCACTGTCCCAGTTACACATAAAGCTGTCACTAAGGAGACAAAACCTTCGAGCCCTAATTAATGTGTCTGAGGTGATTCATTTGGCAAATTAGAGTTCCAGTGTGTCACAGCCTTAAACTTCAAGAACGACTCGTAAAAGTGAGATTGCGAAAACTATTCAAATGATTCAAACTAAAAGGCTAACTATATTATATTACATGTATTACTTAAAGCTGCTGGAGATGAAACATTTTTATCAGATAAATCTAAAGTGTAGTCCCCCATAGATCAATAAATTGAAGAGTAAAAAACACTTATAATCCATCTAAGGCAGTGGTTCCCAACCTTTCTTGTCTTGTGTACCCCTTGAGCCTTTTTGTCATACCATGAGTACCCCTGCACTCATACGTGTTCATGATTCTCCAAAAGTAGAACATAACACAACTGAATATTCAACGCAAGTCATTTTATTTCATCTTCTTAAATTGAACAATTAATATTCAGGCATTATCTTCTTATTTAACTCAAATTAAACATACAATAATGTTGCCTTCAAGGCAAAAGAAATTATAAATATAAGAATGAAATTATAGTTTGTATTATTAATACTGATACATTATGATTATATTGTTATTAAAGAAAAAAATAAAAAGAATAAATAAAAATGATACTATAAATAAATAAATACAAAACAAATAATTAACCTGCCTGTGTTATGTATAACTTTTACTACAAAGGAGCTTCTTTGAAAATGTCCCCTTTAAATAGGCATTTAAATTTTAAAAACAAGTCATAGCGCACACGTACCATTTTATTGACAGACTTATGAAATGACGGAGAACTGTTTTTATTATCTTGGAAATAAATTCGTAATTTTTCCACGTACCTCCTGCAATGTGCTCACGTACCCCGAGGGGTACGCGTACCCCTGGTTGGGAATCACTGATCTAAGGGACTCCACATCCCATAATACAATGTGCATAACTCTTCCAACAAATTACTGAAGAGATGAATGTTCGTCTCCAGCAGCTTTAACAGCCAGACAGCGTTGATCAAATCTGCCAGACAGGGATTTTACTGGTTAGTGTACATATATTAAAATCATTTACGGTATCAGCCCTAACTATGCATGGTAATAGTTTCAGTCATGCCGGAGGTGATGTTTTATACATGTGGAAAGAAACTTGTGGAGGAAGAAGGTGTACCAGGAATGGTTTACTGTAGTGGGATTTGCCCTGGATTCTCCATGGATCTGTTTAACAACAGTGTGCAAAAGTCAAAGCACAGCTTAAAGCTGCAGTATGTAGAATGTGTGAGACTGAAATAGAAACAACCACTCCCCCCCTACCCCTCCGTGTTTCGAGCATCCCTGTGATCCCGCACGACTGGAGCTATTAGCAGTCCTTAACGACTTTTTGTCTCAACGTTGACTAGTGACAAATCTAGCGACTTGTGTTATTGGAGTTTTCTGAAGTTTTAGAGGCTCTGACATGAAAGCACGTCCACTCTCTAGTTAGTCCTCAACAAGCAATGGGTGTGGCCGGGAGCCCCCCCCCCCCCTTGCCAGGTTACAATTCCGGGACTATTTTGGTTCACATAATTATAAGAAAAACAACATACTGACAGTCAATGGATTTAAGAACTAACAATCTCAAACCACAAATGGAAAAGTGAAGTGACTCCAGATAAGAAATGAGTGTTATGTTTACAGCAATACTTCTTGCCAAAAAAGATAAAAACAAAGTTGTATGATATCAAACTCTATGGACCCCATTTAACAGCTAGACAGTCACCTTAAACCAAAGGCTGCAGATTTGTAGTAAATTGTGACTTGACCTGTATAATCATTACCACCTTTCTCTCGTTTTGGTTTTGTCGTCTTCCTACACCTGCAACATACACACACACCCAAAAACCCCTCCATCCTTCCTCCACCTCTTATTCAGTGTGCAACTAGACATTCTTGACATTTTGTAAAGGTTGAAAGACAAAGAACCTTTGTCTCCTAATAAGGCCATGCTCCATACTGCACCTGAATGAAAACACACACAGCGCTGGAGGTGTGTGAGTGAAAGGAAGCATGTAGGGGCGGGATGTTGGCGTGTGGCGGTCGGGGGATGAGGACATCTTATATAAGGACACAAAGATGAGAGGGAAGATGTCAAAGACAGTGTGTGGGATGGATGGAGAAAGGGAGAGCAGTGTGGGCAGACAGGTGAAGGCTTCTCTGTGGGGGTGGAAGACAGTGGTTCTGGACTGTCACTTCTACGGATTAAAAAAAAGGATTTTTATTTTATTTTTTTAAAATAGTCACAATCTTTTTTTTCATTTTGTATTAGTTGATACAAATCCAACAAATCAATAACAACAATGGATGGACATTGACAATAAGCGATTACATTTTAAAAGGCATGCCAGGGAAAACTTGAAGAGGACGGCTCTCTAGATGACAGTTGAACTTTAACTAAAGAGGAAAAAAATAATCAAAACAGAGTGAATTCCAAATCCAGGGACATTTAATGATATGCTAAATTGTAAATTTAAAAATGGTGGGAGTGTTTTATTTCATGAACCATGTACAAAATGAGCAATTTGGAGTACATTGATTTGATAAATATTTAGTAGGCCAAGTTAGTGGAACAAGCGTAATGATTGACTTTTTGAAACTGTGTCGGTAATGGCGCATTCACACCAAACGCATCGAAAGCGTCAAAAGCGGCAGGTTTACATTCACAATACATGGTAGACGCACTTCTAGGGAGCATCAGAGGTCCTGCGCCTCCTGTGTGGCGCGTTTTGAAGCTTTTCACGCGGCCAATACTTTTGACATGCTCCGGCACCTCCAATGCGACCGACGCTGGAGTTGGGATTGTTGAACTTTTGGGGCAAATCGATCAATCAGGAGCCTTCCCCAAATGTGACTTACTCACAATAATGAGAAGAAAAAAAAAACACTACCCTGAGGCAGAGGCAGATTGACAGGCACTCTTCTGCTGGAATAGAGCGCCTGTAGTTGGTGTCCTGGTAGGAGATGCGAGCGCCAATGCCGGTCAGCAGGTCGTCAAACTGGGCGCGGGAAACACGGTTGTAGTGCTGAAAGCGACTCTCTTCCGTGCGCAGCTCTGGTGAATCCAGAAACGACGCAGATAAAGCCAAGCCACTCTCTCGATAATATAGAGCCAATGAACGGGCGTGTTCAGCAAGGACCTCCAAACTTTATTCTCCATTCACCCACACTTCTCTATAGCCCTCTGACATCACAGTGCACACACTGAGTCACACCAAAATACATCTGACCAGAAACACAGCCTTCTCCACACAATAATGTTCCCCACCACTTCACAGTCACTGGGTGAATTATAAACGTAAGTGATCGCCACAATATCATCCATTGTATGAACACCAACGGCAACAGAGAAGCCCCTCCCCTAAACGCGCTGGTTGCGCGTCTCGAGCATCTTTGACACTGGTGTCAATGAGCACAAGCATCCAACAACACGCGTGAGGCACGATTTTGACGTCCAAAACGCGTTTGGTGTGAACGTACCATAATACTTCTCACTGCTCTTTTTTGCTGATAAAAAAATGGTTCCAGTTTAGTTTGGTGAGTACTGGCCTGGGCAATATTGGAGTAACTAATAAAAGATTTCTCAAGGCTTACTTTTTTAGGAGAAATCAAATTATCGGTGGACCAATTATATTACCCATCCCTAGTTAGAACTTTATATACAACTTTTAACTATGTTTTCTTCCATTTGTGAAGACAAACTTTACAGCTCAAGCATAGCATAGGTTCGGTTCAATGGAGTTTAGACCATTGAAGTGAATGTGGGTGTATTATTGTGCTGTGACTGGGATAAAATTATGACTTGGCTAATACTTTAAAACCCCAATAAAAAATAAGTAGGCACATAAATTGCATGTACTGTACAAAACATCAAATGTCAATACAATTAGAACAAAATGGTTGTTTCCCTGTGAATTGAAACTGTTTGCATATCACCTCATCATGTTAAATAATTTTCACGCTGTTTATCACCTTTTGTGGAATGTGGCTTGAACATGTTAGGTGGCTGTAATAAGTGTTGCGAGGCTGTTTGAGTGATTGTCGGGGAATCAACAGCAATGCACGCGTTTGCCTTTCCCACAGATGGATTAGGATTCTACACAAGAAAGTGATGCTCTCCATCACTGCAGGAGTTTATAGTGGAACTCACAAGTTACAACATCTACGGTACTTGCTGTCTCTTCTGCTCCCTCTGTATCTCATCTATCACACCTCTCACGTCCCTGACTCTCTATTGCTTCTTCATTCCTTATTGGAAATGTACTTTCCAAACAAATGAAATGAGAAAGAAAACACATTTTTCACACCTGTTTTGTAAAGTTTGTGAAGAGTACGCTATAGACGGGTTCAGTCCTTCACAGGGCCAACACTCAAGCACACATGCATTCACTGCAGTTCATTTAGAAGTTTGAATGAGCCCAACATATATACATTTTAGTATAATGAGAATAAATAAGAGTAGCAAAAAAGGAACTCTCAGAAAGAAATGTCACTTTGCAGTCATACTGTACAAACTAACAAACTTCAAGGTCTTAAAAACATCTGCTCTCCCATACCTTTGAATGTGCACTTTATTGTTTCACCCTGTGTACAGTTCCTCCGTCAAATCCACTATTTCAAAGGAGTGAAATTTATTCAAAAAAAAAAAAAAAAACAATAGCGTGTCTCTTCTTTATTTTTGCGTTACATAAGCAAGAGGTAAAAATAAACTAACTTGTCTTTAGAAGCAGATTTTCTGTTTACCACACCAGGGCTTATTAAAGGCAGCTGTAACCAGTGAGTATCAAGGGTTTCCTGCACTAACAAGAAGACAAGATGTTCAGTTTGTGGAAAAAGATTTGCAGCACAACAGGAATATATAGAAATACTTAGTATACTGTCTTTGTTTAAAGGGTCAGCTGTGGAAAAAGGAGGTTAGACGTTTAGATTTAGATTAGATTATTCAAGTAACACAGAAACCAATTTTGCACGAGGGATTTTATTTTAACCCGTGAGCCTGTTGTCGTGGAAACGTTGTATAAGAGGGAGGGGAAAGTCAGGTTGCCCCTCAATGATGGGAAGACAAGGTGGCAGAGCTCCCTCTGTCTTCTCTTCTCTTCTCTTGTCTCGTTCTTTCTGCTTCACTCAACACTTGTTCCAACAGTAATTGCCAAAACATTGGCGCTCCAGCTGTCCCCTCATGCCACATGTTGATACAACACAGCAGGCTGCACCTCCAGCTAAAAACACTATATCTATTACAGTTAACCACCCCTGCACCCTCCAGCTTCAGCTAAATTAAAGCTCTTGTTAGAACAGTGATTTATTGCCCAATTGGAAATGTTTGTCCACAGAAGTGCGTACAATGCTAGCAATCCTCAGCAAACACACGCACAGACACGAGGTTTCGAACAGGAGGATCGGGGGTGATTTGGGGGCTCAGTTGAAATCCCGGAGGCCGGTGCTTTGTGGAATCCTCTGAGGCAATGTGTTCATGACTGCATGACTTAATCCTTCATTGCAAGGCCACACTCGGCCCACATCTACCACATCTATAGTGTGAGAGGAGGAGGAATGGAGGGACAGCACATGAAGGAGGAATGGCCTTGGCTCTAGAGACGGGCCAATTTATCTTCTGTATCCTCACTGACTCCATCTCTTTGCTTCATTTAAAATGAAGAGGGAAACATGACCAGACAGTGAGACACTTGAGACTTCATAACACATAGTCAGACATACTTGTTAACAGTAATTAGTGATGTAAGGCAGTAAATGCTGCTCTCAATTTATTTTTTCCATTTGTAACACCCTCAGAATCATTTGAATTGTATTTTTGTCTGAAATTATTTGCCCACTGTTACCACTGCTAACATGCTGGAAAGCTAACACACAGACCTCTATAGTAGTGCACATAATGTTGATTGACATGACTGTGTTTATAATAAAAAGCAGGATTGTTCACAACATCAAAACGATACAGACACAGGAACACACTCTAGTGCAGTGGTTCCCAAAAGGAGACAATGGGATTTTTGTGACAACCATACATTTATTGCAATATACGACAACACAAAAATGATATATTTTTTTAATTTACTACTGAAGGTTTTAAATAACCAATTGGGTGTTGATCTAACCATATAATCATTGCTAAAACCATTGCTTAAGGCAAAGACAAGTGCAGCAAACATGTCCAGTTTCAACATTTTGTTGTAATTTTCCACTCGCAGCTATTGCAGCCACTCACTTTTTTCCCTGGAATGGTCAAGGTCAATGCCATATATGGCATTATGGAAATATTTGTGTAAACAGTTAAAAACTCAGATGTCTTTTGTAACATTGTGATGTTGTTGAATAACATGTTGAAAATATTATAACGGCTCAACCACACTTTATGTCTGTATTAGTTATTGGAGTCAGGTTACACACTCACAGTGAAAAGAATAAATTAACCCTGCACATGAAGTCCTCTTTGATTTTGCTCAAAACTCGGTGTTGGGCATTTTTCTTAGAAGGGTGTGGTTGAGCCCGAGATCTCGTATTGATAATACAGAGACCAACTCTATACCTAAACATTTTTGAAATATTTTGTTAATAAATATTTCATGAGTAATATAGTTGTCTTTAAGTCACATTTTATTTGGCATTAGTAAATAATTAGGGGTGTCTCAATCTGCTATTGATGTATCAGATTCAAATTTCCGGATTTTTTGATTTTTTTATTTATTTATTTTTTTCTAATTAATTTTTTTATTTAATACTGTAGATATTATGTTGAAGGTTAAAATGTATGTAACCAATCGGTTCATAATAAATGGGTCAGTTCTTCTCATACCTACTGTTGCTGACTATTGTTGTCTGATTGAGTAACATCACTTGATTAAGCCTTTTCTAACATTCCACACTACAAAATAAGTAATTATAATTTTTTTATTAAAGAAAAGAGAGAGAGAGAGAGAGAGAGAGAAAAAAAAAAATAGTATGTATGATTCATGCTGATAACGGATCAATAACGGTATATCGGCCGATACGCAAGGCTGCAATATCAAGATCATATTGGAAAAGAAAAAGTTGTATCGGGACATCCCTATTAATAAGTATGCACATTAACAGATATTGTACATGATATGAGTGATAACACGTGTTCTAAAGGCTATTTTGCACAAAAAGGTGTGCCTTCAGATTTGTACCTGTCCTCTGGTGTGCCTCGGGTACAAAGAGTTTGGGAACCTCTGCTCTAGTGGAATGAAAGCATTAAGAAATAGTGTTACTTCTGCCAAGGAGGTCATTTTTTCACCTGTGTTTATTTATTTGTTTGTTTGTCTGTTAGCAAGATTATGTCAAAAGTACTTAACGGAATTTTGACACATTTTTTGACCAAAGACAGACCTTGCGCAATGGAAGATTCCATAAAATTTTGGAGGAGATCTGGATCAATGTACTGATTTTGATCAGTTTAAAGAATCCAAAAATCCCTGTCTTTCCTCATTGGCAAAATTTCCTAAACTGTATTTCTTGGTTCATACTTTACCGATGTTGGGTTGGTTCCTCAATTACCCAATTCAATAACTATTGTCTTTTTGTGTGTTTTAAGAGTCCTTTAATGTATTTTTGTTGTTTAGTGGGTTTTTTTCCTGTCATTTTGTATGTTTTTTAGATCATTTTATGTTTACTTTGGGAGCTGCACAAAATTAGAGCAAAGGCCACCAGTTGCCCATGTCTTAAATATTTAGCTACATTCTCCTTGACATGTGTATCTTGTATATCTGTCTTTAGGTGCAGATCTTGGTGGTCTGATGGATTTGGAATCCCTGTACCGAGGAGTGGAGCAGAGCATTAACCACACACGAGCAGGACGAGCCCGACGACAAAGCTTGGACAGAGCTTACAACATCGAGGTGCTGCTGGGCGTCGATGACTCAGTGGTTCAGTTTCACGGGAAGGAGCATGTCCAAAAGTACTTGCTCACTCTCATGAACATTGTAAGTAAACACAAAGAGGAGACACGTGGAAGATGTTTGTTTTTGCTCCGTGTATTATATGTATCATCCACGTTTAGTGCCTGTTTTTGATCATGTCAAACTAAACTGACTGAGATTTGAATAACACAGAAATCAAATTGAAAGAGTTGGACACAGACAGACAGACTTAGGCACAAACACAACAAACAGATGAAGATTCAATTCCCTTCCCAAATGTTCATATCCAGCAATCAGCCTCTGGTAATCCTTCCTCCACTGTCTGTATAAGATGAGATTTCATGGCTGTGCCACTGTGCATATGAGAGTACGCTACGCTCTGTGCCAAGGGACGCCATACATGCCAAATCATCTGCTTTTGTGACATGTCACCGCTCATTGTGAACATGCACTACATTGTGCAGAAGCAGCGGTATAGTGCACTACCAACCAGCGCTGTTTACACATGGGGTGTGGATGCTTTAGTTTGTGTGTGTTTTTGTTGATGCTTGTTTTGTGACCCGCTGTGTAAGAAGCTTGTCTGTCACTGTGAGGTGGGTGGAAGTGTAGAGCAACCTATCCAACCACACCTCTCTTCGTCTCAGTTCAGCTCCTTGGAAAGAACAATAGCTGCTGTTTTCTCCTTTCAGCTTTTTGTTAGACAACGTTGGATGAGGGAGCAGTCAGCTCTGTCAGAGCGCCCTCAAATCTGGTGGGAGGAGATGCACACGAGCAGGGAGAGGAGGATTTTAAACACTGCCGTGAAATATAAAGGACGGACTAGCAGATAAACACAAATGAATAAATAAGGGATGCCTCTCGTGTGCAGTGCCAGGGCAGCATTTTTCTTGCGTTGCTCACTTTAGGATAGTGTTCTCTGCTCTGTCAGACACTCTTTTTCTCTTTTTCAGTTTCCTGTATTGTTGCTCCACCCTGATTTTATCCAAAAATGCTCAGCGAGGTGAACACATTTCCAAGTATTGGATCAATGGAACAGTGTGTTGTGGCAGAGTCTGGTGCTAGTGTTCACCTTCATAAACAAGGTTTTAAACATCTGTGTTTTTACCACAAAGTGCTCGTAATGTGTGTGTGGCTCAGCTGTGTCAGTCGGCAGTATTTAAGCAAAGCTTCCCCTCTCAGCTGATGTTCACAGATTCATAATGACATTTCTTGAATGATTTAATTAAGTTTACCACATGTGGAACACACTTTTATGTCTGACAGACAGGTAGGCCTGTTATACGCTGCAGCAGCCCGTGGGAAAGCTCAGGGATGACAATAAAAAAATGACGATACAAAGGAGTGAATAATGCTTGATTCAACATTCCAGCCATCAACGAGCACCCAGGCTAAGTGGTTGAGTCACACCAAGTCAGAAAGATGTACACAGGCCCCATGTGTGCACACCAACACCACAGAGAACATGTCACAGTGCTCCACAGAGTGCACAGATTACAGAGTTGGGCACCGAGAGCTTGTACTACAAAGCTGTATAAGTATATCCAGCATATCTCTACGTTAGCAGCTTCACCTAACCCAGGGGTCGGTAACCTTAAATACTCAAGGAGCCATTTGGACTGTCTCCCACAGAAAAGAAAACACCCGGAGCCACAAAACCCTTTTGACATCTAAAATGAGGATAACGCTGCATTTAATTTTTTTTTTACCTGCATGCTTTGTATAAAAGACTATAGTGTGTTACATTTATGAAATCAATGAACTGCTACAGAGAACACAGAATTGGTGGATACTTACTTTCAGATGAAATAATCAATGTCTATTTGAGTCCTCCTCGTAGGAAATAAAAATCCAAACTTAAATTATCCACCCGCAGCGAACCAAAAATACCTTCTGCTTCTGTGTTACGTCATCATTTTATCGCAGTCAGCTGTCATCCTGAATAAAAAAAAACATATATATATGTAAAATAATAGCTAATTAAAATATTTATTTTACCTGATTAATGTGATTTTTGCTCCTGAACCTCAGCGCACAGCATCTGCAGATCAGGGCTGTAAGACGTCACTTTCATCTTCACACAGACTGTAAGCTGTGATCTGCGATATTTGTTTTTAATATAGTTCATGTTGGAGAAGACCTGCTCACATATGTATATGGATCCGAAGATTGACGGGACTCCAAATGCATACTTTTTCATGTTCATGTAAGTGTCGGAGATGGTATTCCATGTTTTGAACACAACTTTGTCCGGTTTGGGGAGGTTTTCATTATCACTCCATTTGTGATTCTGAGCAAGAATGGCCTTCTGACGGGCAACATTTTCAAGATCAGCTGTCAAGCTTTTCAACTTGGTCACCCATATATCTTTGTCGGTGATGTCGGCCAGTTCCATCTCAAGATTGTGTTGACTTACACCTGCAAATGCAGTCGCATTCAATAGGGATGGATCGATGCTCAGGGGAGTGACAGGGAAGGATAATGTGTTTTTTCCTCTCTGAACTCACAGAATCGTTTCCCAAATGATGTTTGCATTGCGGTGATTGCAGACTGCAAATACTGGGAATTTATCACATTGTGAGTTTGTTTGAACTTTCTCAAAGTGAGGAAGTGACACAGTGTACCTAGCTGTGAATCTCTGGCTAACACTGGCAACTTGCGTTCGAATGCCAAAACCTCTGTCAGCATGTGGAGTGCTGTGCCTCCTTTCCCCTGAAGAGATGTGTTCAACATGTTCAGGTGTGCTGTCGTATCAACCATAAAGTGTAGCTTTTCCAGCCACTCTGGCTGTTCCAGCTCAGGAAAGGTGAGCCCTTTGCTGCCCAGGAAAGTGTTCACCTCTTCCAAACACGCGGCAAAGCATTTCAGCACTTCCCCTCTGGACAGCCACCGGACTTTGTTACGTAGCAGAAGATCAGAATACGCGCTGTCGACCTCATCCAGTAACAAATGGAACTGACGGTGATTTTAAACCTTTTGTCATTATTTTGTTGACAATCTGAATGGCAACATTGATTACTTGTGTGCATTCTGGAGGAAATGTTTGAGCACACAGTGCTTGTTGGTGCAGGATGCAATGAAATGTCAGAATCTTTCTATCCAGCGACTTCTGCAGTAAAGTCACAAAGCCCTCCAGCCCTGCCATCATATACGGTACCCCATCAGTAGCCACAGACACCAGGTGGGTGGTGTTTATTTCTATGGCTCGAAACAATCCAAGACAGCCTCACAGATGTCCTCCCCCCGTGTTTGGCCTTTTAAGGACATCAGTTCAATCATTTCTTTCTGAGAGTTCACATATCGGCAGAACCGCTCTATTTGTTCAATGTCACTTTTGCCTTTGGATTCATCACAGGCGATTGAGTACGCCAAAGCTGATGTCTTTAATTTGCTGTTTGGTGATGTTTTCTGCCATTTTTATAGTTCTGTCTGTCTTTGACACTTTGCATAGAGAGGCATGTCTGATTTTCTGCACAAAGAGGTGTTCTGAAATCTTAATAAATTATTCCTTTATGTATTTTCTATCTGCGAATGGCTTCCTGTGCCTGATTATTACCTGAGCACCCACAAAACTAGCACATGTAGTTGAATTTGTAGACTTTATCCACTTCATGAAGTGATTTTTTCATGAACGGCCTTTTTTCGCTCCTCTCCCTTTGGATATTTTTCAGCAAAGACCGAGTGTTTATTCTCAAAGTGTCTTGCAACATTTGACTTTTTGTTGTTAGCCATTTTCTCACCACATAATAAGCAGACTGGTAAACCAATCTCATCGGCCATGAAAGCAAATTCATCTGCCCACGCAGCATTAAACATTCTGTTTTCTTGAGAAACTTTTCTTTTCTTGGATTTATCCATCATTTACCTACCTGGACGCAAAATGTTCAATAAATCACGCTGCTGCTGGTCTAGGTGTCGGTAAGTCCAGGCTGCCCCATATGTGCCGGGTGTCGCACATTGACGGCTGTGACGCAGACAAAAATATTAAAAATGTTGTATTTTATTGTAACAAGATTACCATAATCTATAAATTAAAAAAAATAATAAAAACAAACAAACTGAAATAAAAATACATTGTAATGAAATAGTCATTATTTATTTTCCAAAGTCACAAAGAGCCACACCAGGAGGATGAAAGAGCCACATGCAGCTCTGGAGCCGCGGGTTGCTGACCCCTGACCTAACCTAACATTCTCCGTCAGATTCTCCTGTGACGGGGCGGAGATTGCAGCGTCAGCTCAATCACAATCACCGAGAAAATGTATAGAGCAATTTATAATTGAGGAATAATTCTTTAAAATTATGAAAAATTTAAATCCATAATTCAGCGCAAAAACAACACTGTTGTGGCAGAAATAGCAGGGGAAAAAAAAGAATTATAGCCAGCGTCGTAGTACAGGACACACCAAATAAATTCCAGAAGTGAGGGCAATAACAGGAAATCCTGCTTTGTAGTACAGGCCCAGAGTGTCTGCAATTCAGGCGCACGCCACCGGATGACGTTCCCTATACTCAGGCAGGTTAATCTTAGTCAACCCTGAATAATGAGGGCGTTTGATTGACCTGAATCAGATGCTCAAAAGTAGCCCCGCCCTCCTTCAGGGAGATCACACTTTGTGTCCACACCTCAGCTTCTAGCCTCTCCGTGCAGGCTGCGCTGCTTTAAATAGGGACCATGGTTGATTGTGATTGAAAGCAGACTTACAGCTGATCATGCAGAGAGAAAAAGCTTAGCTCAGAGATTTAACATTGCATGCTGACGGAAATGTGCAAAAGATTCATGTGGGGGTTTTTTCAGTGTGAAATTTGGAGACAGTGTTATTTGTCAGTTTTGTAGTCTTTAAAAAAAGAAAAAGAGGTGTTACGTGCCCATCACTGCTGAGAGCCCTAACTGCACACAGTGTGTGTGTGTGTGTGCACGTGTGTGTGCTTCCTCTTCTTTGTCTAAGTTTTTAATTGTTTGTTACAGTTTTTTAAAAAAAGCTTTTGTAGAATCTTTATAAAAACTAGTATTTCATGAAATTAAGGTTTTAGAGACGGAAAACGCAGAAATCCCATTCCGAAACAGAGAAAGCAATCGCATCCCTTTTTTGTTTTATTTTTTATGTTATTTAAAATCAGGCCCTGTTTTGGGACAGTATCACACATCTACAGTATGTGCTATTTTCCCCTGGAAAACAGATGATGGCCTGTCTGTGTCAAACAAGTGTAGCAAATAGACAAATAAGTCACATTTCGCTTTTGGATTGAACAATATCACATGAGTTACACAATATCAGAGGATGAAAGGTTGACATTTGGTTCGTATTTCTAAATTTAAGATGTTAGTCATGTGAAATTCTACAGTATTAGTTGTAATAGTCTCCTCCAGTTGTATGTTACATGCATTTTTTGTATTGTTGCACAACTTGTACTTGGCAAAGTTCACATGTTTTCCAGCTTGATCGACTTGAATTATACCACAGTGCTTTCATTGAATTAGCAGTGTACTATTGTCCATGTGGTTAAACAAAGGGTTTTAGTCACTGAGCAATTCTCCCGTAGTGGTCATCATGGAGACGGACTCTGTTGCCAGTGGCAATGTATGTGTCCACCTGTCTTTCTCTCTCTCTCATTAGGAGAGACCTTTACAAAGGCTCCGCAAAGCACTCATAACACTGCCCATGAATATAAATAGTCCTTACTGATAAGGGACGTGTATGTAGGAGCCTCGATGTATCATGTATGTGCATGTTTAATTGTGATGAGGGATATTGTATTGGTGATGCATGTTGTCTGTTTGCGCCTTAATGGATCTGGCATATTACAACCTTTACGTTGGCAAATGCTGTGGGGAAGTAAAATGATGCAGATCACTCACGCCAGTCGTCGGCCAATGCTCTGGCAGGCATGTGTTATAAGTGGCAGGAAGAGGAAATGTAGTACAAGTAATAATAGACACCTTATTAGCTGGAGGTGTCGCAGTTATTAAAGAGTAACTAAACCCCAAACCTACTTTTTTCTGCTGAATACATATGTATTTGGGTATTAGGTAGTGTTGTTTATTAATCCTAGTCCCACTCTTCACATTTTAGTAAAAGTATTTAAATTTTACATATTTAGTTGTAAAATGTCAGATATACTGGCCACTAAGGGTTGAACTACGGGTATTACAATTGAATTTTGCCATTGGCTGAGACGGATTCTTTGGATTCCCCTGCATCATCAACTTTCACTGTTGGCCCCGCCCCTCCGATAAAAGCTGAGAGGAGGGAGGAGGGTTTCCTCCCAGAAGTCCACTGTGTTCCGTGTTCAGTGATGTTTTTGACTCTGTGCTTCTATAAAGAGCAGATTCTGTTTGAATCAGAGGGTTCATCAATCTGTGTGTGTATTTACAGACACACATATGCTATGAATGTAGTCCCGTCTGTCTCTGCGTGTGCGTAGACGTGTGTTCGTCTTATCGCTGTGTGCGCGAGGTGGTGGGAGAGCAGGGCTGTTTGCCCCTGAGTGGTGTCTGTAAGGCTGTGTGTGAGCTTCACGTCGTGATTGTGTGTGCCTGTGGTTGTAGTGACACATGATTTCAGCTTATGAACTCACTACGTGTGTGTGTGTCTGTGTATAGACACATCATTGTGTGTATTCCTGTCTGTCTCTGCGCACAGCAGTGTGGGCTGATGAGGCATTTTTTGAATTTCCCTCCTCGTGGCAGGTTAGCAGAAAGCAGGGGTTTAGTTACTCTTTAAATAGAGCTGTCAAAAATAAGAATCAAAAGAATGAAAAATAAATCTGGGTCTTGATTTTAATTATTATTGTATGTTTAGGCACTTAATTAGTAGTAAGAAAAGCAGTTTTTTTTTTTCTTTTTTAAAAAGTGTCAAAGGTATAAAACATGACAGCTTAATCCATTTTGATTACTCCGTTTGTCAGTGTATTTTTTTTTAATAATAATAATAATTATTATTATTATTATTATTATTATTATTATTATTATTATTATTTATCTTGTTTAATGTATATTTGAAAATTGGGTTAATTAAAAATCAAGCTTTTTAAATCAGCTTTATATCACTACTACATTTTATAATAATATTTACTGTAATGTAAAGCATGGTTCATATGAATGCTTTCCTTTGTAATGCATGTAAACAAAGACGATCACAGTAAACTTTAGTGTATAATGCCAAAGCCTGAAAGCGCTGAGTTCCAGACGAACTGTCAGTGAGCAGTGAGGGATTGATTCATGTCCTGTGTGGGTATCAGTAACAGCAGTGCCTAGACAAAAGCATCCCTGTGGTGCTTTTCATACACTCATTAGGGTTTCCTATATCAGGTTTGTGCTGATGAATTTATTGAAAAACCAAAAGAACCTAAAATGTTTATGGCCTTTTATCAATAACATGCCGCTATTAGTTTGAGACAAATAAGTGTATATTTTATTACATCATAATTTTTTAAACAAATATACAATAAGTAATGTTGCTCACACGTCCAGCATCCAAGTGCTGTCACATTTGATTTTGCCTCGTTATTTCAATTTCAACTTTGCTATTCAGTTTGTTCAGCAACAACATCACTGATTAAGTGTTATGTATACACTTCATTTTAATCTTCTAACAAAAAATTACTTATTTTTGGTCTTACTTTGGCAATCAGAATAGTTTTTCTAGTTTTTTTAACACATTTAGTTGAAGAAATCTGGAGAAGTTACTTTTATTTAGACTTTTGAAGCATTATTATCCTCATGTCATTACTGTAAGACCAGTGTCTATCTCATGAAGGCCATCACATGAACCCCCCTCTCCTTTGACCTTATGACCTATACTCACACTCAACCCAAGTGTCGTCAGGTACGCTGTCTTTTGACACATACATCATCACTTTGATATACAATATATGCGTAGCGCACAGTGTTGCCAGGTTGGCTCAGTTTCTGCCGAATTTGGCTTCTTTAGAACATGTTGGGCTTGATTAAATAGCATTGGGTGGATTGATGAAATGTGGGCTCTTTTAGTTTTAGGTAATATCTCAAAGAAACTGTGCACAAAATAGTTGCCAATATCTGGCAAAAAAATAAATAATATGCTAAATGTACACCTTTCAATAGGCTCTTGTGTCCTCTCAATCATATCATGATTTTATAAACAATGGTTAAGCAAGTGTCACAGTGAGATAGTATATGTTACTGCTAATTATAATCACCAAACAGGCTTTAGATTTAAAGGGCCCATGTTAAGCTAAATTAACATTCCTGTGCTTTAAACATGATAAAAGTGTTATTAGGGCTTCATACACATGCCCAAAGTGTTTTTTTCATTGATTCCCTCAATCGTTAGTTAGAGGGTGATTTGCTCCTTTCTTACTACAGGGTGAGCACAAACACCTCGCTACAATTTGATGACGCGCTCCCACTTTGATGACAAATTTGACGCGGCACTGAGCTGGTGAAGCCGTGCCTCCAGGAAGCTCTCTGCCGTGATTGACATGTAAACAGACACGGCCACCAAGTTGAGGATTTCAGTGTCCTTCGCACAGTGCTATGTATGTATTTTCTACAGTCTATGTATGTACCGGTGAATGCCCCGCCCCCACGCTCTGTCTCGTGTTTATAAAGCAGCATGAGCTCGGCTACGGAGTGGGTGGGAGGAGGGCGGGCCGTCCTCTGGCCCTACGTCACCGTGCGGGGAGGAGGAAGTCAGTGTCCCGTCTATAGACACGCCCACTCATGAATATGCATAAGTAGGCCACAAATCAGCCTGTTTGTGTAGAATTGATCAGAAAGTGACTTTTCAGAGGCTAAAACTCTGGAAAACAGGCGAGTTTGGGAAAATAAACCTCAAATACTATGTTTTTTGGGGTTCTTAAAACAAATGGATATGGATGAAAAATAGCATGATATGGGACCTTTAAACACACTATGGTGCGCTGGCCCTGAAGGGTCTTTGCATTGAAGCTTGGAGTTCACTAAGGATGTTGGCGTGTAAACATTTACACGTGTACACATTGAAAGCATTCTAGTCAACTGCTTAAAAACTAGTTGTTTATTTGTTTGTTTTTAAGTTATGTAATAATGTATCAGCAGCATGTGTTTTAGATAAATGTACGTGTGATAAATACAGGGTCCCCATGGTCATAAAATTCCTGTTTTGGAAAAGTTTTGGGAAATAAAACCTATTTTAATATTGATGTTTTTATTTATTATTACTATGGGATGTTAAGCAAGTCCCTTAACCATAACACCTTGTGTTGTATATCGCTTTAGATGAAAGTCTGCTGTATGAAATTATAATCGTATAATTAAAACAAATTAGAAAAATTTTATTGGAGATGTTTGTAAAACTAATGTGATCATATCTACTGATGGTTACATGACTGTTCCATTTGTAAAAAGAAGAAGTCAAAGCTTTACTTATTTGTATTCAGTAATAGGTGGATATCCTCTCATTCTCATCAATGTGAGGACCTGAAAATGTTAAATATAAGAGCTGATGACTGATTTATTATTTGATCGTTCATTTTGTTCCCTTTTGTATATTGATCTTTGATCACATTGATCCTAATGTTACTGCCTCTTGGACTCTTGACTGTCCAAAATGTGTGTTGTTTGGTGCTTTCAACTAAATAACTTGGCGATGTCACACTGAAAAAAACTCAATGAGCACTGGAATCAGTGTGATTTGCTTCCTTTGGTTCGTCACTGAGAATATATTTTAATGCTCAGCAGTGTTCAGCTGCTGAACTATATGTTTATGTCTATATGTTTCCTGCCTTGTGGCTAATGTGAGCTAGGAATGGGCCGCAGACCCTTGCAACCCTGAGAGCAGGAGCAAGTGTGTATAAAAAATGGATGGATAGTTTTAGTATTTAGGAGGATTTTTGTTTGAATTAATTATTTGAAATTTCTAACCATTTCATCATCATTTTTGTCTTCTAACCTTAGTTTCCATTTAGACGTATTCTAATTTGTGGGGAGGGAGTAAAGATTTTTATTTTGTTTTAAAATGAACATGAAATTAAGAATGATTAGCTGAGTTAAATGGTACCAAAAAAAAATAAAAAATACTGGTGGTAGAAAATCCAGAGCCTGTGTTAAAGTTATTAGCTACTGAACATAGTGTTCAGGTTTTCCAGCATGCGTGAGTCTTCCATGCATCTGCAGTTGTGCATTAGTGGGCAGGTGTCTCATTAAAGTGGTACGAGCAATGTTGGGGTCACCTGGAAGTCAACCATCCCTAATTGGCTCAACAGTTGTCAAGGAAACCCACAAGATATACCTTAGTGTCCATAGCTGTCGGAGACAAACACAGCTCACACCCACAAAGCCACCGTGTGTCCCAGACTCACACGTTTTCCACAATAACCAGGAAGGGAGACAAACAATCCAGCAGGACACACACATACTTTCTCCAGAACCTTCTCCTGCATCCCTCAGCTAATAAACTCACCTGTCCAAAGTTACTGTGTTTGACGACAGACGGATAATACTTTACACATTGTGATGTAAAGCTTTCTGCAATAAAACATTTCTTCTTAATTCTTTGTTATCCTCCAGAATTTAGATGCATGATCACATTGAGTGTGCATTTTTTTTTTTTTTGGAGTCAGTGTCTGTGTGTGTTAGCCTGGTGGTGAACTCGTAAATTGTAGGTGTAGTGTTCCTCCTCATTTTTAAAATGATATTAGCTCTCCTATTGGAGAACAGATTGGAGGGAAATAACTGCTCTATCTACGTTGTCTACGGTGGCTGGGAAGTGTCAGGTGAATGCATTTACAGAAACGAACACAAATGCAAACAGGTCACAACACGAATGCAAACCGGCCACAACGGAAGTGTTTCTGACGGACCGGTATTACAGACGTACGGGTATTATGATATGATAGCCTGATATGAAAAATATAAGAGTATCCTAATCAACTTTCACTTACTTTCATACGCGTTTCGATGTCTTCTTCTTGTTCTTCTCTGTTCTGGTGGGTTAAAAACATCCGCCAGAAACGTGTCCGTCTGTAATACCGGTCCGTCGGAAACACTTCCGTTGTGGCCATTTTGCATTCGTGTTGTGACCTTTTTGCGTTTGTGTTCATTTCTTTAAATGCATTCACCTGACACTTCCCAGCCACCGGGTTTTCCGCAACGGAAGTGTTTCCGACGGACCGGTATCACAGACGGACACGTTTCTGGCAGATGTTTTTAACCCACCAGAACAGTTAAGAACAAGAAGAAGACATCGAAACGCGTATGAAAGTAAGTGAAAGTTGATTAGGATACTCTTATATTTTTCATATCAGGCTATCATATTATAATACTGTCCGTCTGTAATACCGGTCCGTCGGAAGCACTTCCGTTGTGGCCGGTTTGCATTCGTGTTGTGACCTTTTTGCATTTGTGTTCATTTCTTTAAATGCATTCACCTGACAATATTTGTTTAAATATTTGCATTTTTCATGGTTTGATAGGACAGCACATTTTTTAACAGCCTTGTTTTTGGCAAAGAATGTACATAGTGTCTTGATAATTATAAAATAATAATAATAATAATATGCTTCATTTAAAAATGCTTCTCCAGAAACTCAAAGAAACAACAAAAGCAAGTACAGTGATGAAAAAAAAAGAAATATAAATCAGAAAAAAAGAAAGGACATCTGAACTTCATTCATGAAATCAGTTATTTATTATTTTATTAATTGTTGATTTATATTGTTTTATTTTGGATTTTTACTTTATTCATTAAAGCAGAATTTCATGGTAAAGTTCTTGCTTTTTGCATTTCCTACGCTGTCTGGGTACATTTAAACACTGTTTTAAACAAGCTTTCATCTACATTTGAAAAACGAATTTACTAAAGTGTTATTGTTGCTTTTTTCCCACAATACTTAGCAACCATAAGTTTATTTGTATTTAGTCTACTTTTCATATATGTCAATTGCTACATCAATCATTTTTATCAGATAAAATCATGTAGTGTAGGCCTCATTGATCAATAAATCGAAAATAATTTGCTCAAAAGAAGAAAAAAATTGACGCTTTAAAGTTCATAAACAAGTGTGAATTAATGAGAGGCTCTGATGAAAAGCATTAGCCAAGAAAATGATCATATAGCATTACTATCTGTGTCACCACGGAGTAGCTGAGCATCAGCATTAAGACTGAACTGCATGAGTTGCCCTAAAGCACAACCTATCCTATACTATTTTATGGCTTTGTTTAACAAATGCCAATACCATTAACGGCACTGATTTACCTAATCATTATCTTCTTTAATCTTTAAAAGTTGCACTAACTTTCATGGTCAAATTAAATCACTTGCACAAAGGATTGACAAATACCTACAGAATGCTGGAATCCTGCATGGCTGCTTTGTTGTTTTATGTGAATGGGAGAACGTGAATAACAAAGTAAAGCACTTCATAGTGTTATTGTGTTCATAAAAACTCTACTTAGAAACAGCTCTAACTCTATTACTGAGACACTGTTCATCTGGTTTCATGGCATATCTAAGCAAACACATTGCTCTCATTTGAGCAGTTTTGAGCAGAAAAAGGCCCTGTACACGCTGAGTCAGATATATCATAGACTGCATCAGTTTATTTACTAATCACATGGATCATTTAATCTGTTTTACAATAGTTGATAGTTGTTTTTTTATTCACATGTATTCTTCATATTATTGTTCATATTGTTTTTTTTGAGAATTTTTGACTATTTGGAGAACTTGCTATGATAGCTTGCAGCACTGCCTTTGAAACAACTTGTTGTGGTTAATTGCTTTTTTAAAGAATTTTCAAAGATTTTGATAATTCGATCACAAGACAAATAGAAAGAATAAGGATCATTGCCTTCCATGGTCCTTATTCAGTGGTCAGACTCTCTCTGTACTTCCTGTGCTATGCTTATCCCTTCACTCCCTCTTATACCTCTGTCTTGATAAATGTGATTTAGTTTTTTTGCCTTATCTATGAGTTTGTGCCTGTGTGTGGATGTGCAGCACGTCCATCAGACATCTCATTATGTCTGTCTGTTTTTACATCCCTTTGCCTCATTAGGCACAGCACACAGCCCCTGAGGACAGCAGGCCTGAACTGCAGTGCCAATTTACTCTCTGTGTGTGTGTGTGTGTGTGTGTGTGTGTGTGTGTGTGTGTGTGTGTGTGTGTGTGTGTGCGTGTGCGTGGTCTCTCTTGTCATTCTTTACATTGTTTCCTTGCATTAGGCCTTTTTTTTTTCCATTCGCTACATCTTCTTCATCTGTTTTCTTCCACTCATGGGAAACTTTAGTTCTCTCCACAAATGTTGGTCCATTCTCCTGTGACTAAATCTCTCCCGTCACTGTAGGGAGGGTGGAAACTTTAGCCAACTCACATATTTATTTTTTTTTGTCTTGTTTACTCGTTTTCTAATGAGAATTCAGATTCATCATTAATTGTTTAACAGTCGGTCGTAAATTTTAATCATGTTTTGTCACCCACGAGTAGAAAAGAACCAACTTTAAGCCGTTCTCACGTCTTTAATAGGTAATAATGTGGTTTTCAAGGTAAAGGAACAGATAGGATGGTGTGAAATGAGGAATAGAAGCTAGTTTGGACCCAGGTGCAAAGACTGGAAAGACTCACAGCCAGGAATGCTTTGGAGCTGAGGAAAATGTTTGAGTCCAACAGAAATATCAGTAAAATCATTCCAGAATAGAGAGGGAACCAAAGCACCGTTATGCAAAAAGTCTGCATAAACAGTCAAAGAAAACGAGTAATTCCACACTGAACTGAAACTAATAGATAAACAACGTAGATGTACCTAAATAGTGCATTTACTGTACTCTACGGGCGACTGTGGCTCAGGTAGTAGAGGGGTCGTCTTCTGATCAAGAGGTTGGGAGTTTGAGCCCAATCTATGCGTTGAAGTGTCCTTGGGCAAGACACTGAACACTAAGTTGCTCCCAGTGGTTGACCAGTGCCTTGCATGGCAGCTCAGTCCCATTGGTGTGTGAATGATATTGTAAAGCACTTTGAGACTCCTTCGGTGTAGGCATAAAAGCACTATATAAATCAAGTCCATTTACAATATAAGGCAGACAGCAACATAAAAATAACTAAAAGGACAACAGCTGGACTTAAACCAATAGTCTTTTGTCATTAACACTAATGTTTTCTTTCAACTGAAAAAGACAAAAATCCAAATGATTGATTACAAAAAAGTCCTACAGGGACAACCTTGATGAATACAACAAGCTTGAATAACAGATAAAAGGTATTTTTGATTGAATTAAGAAAAAGTATAATTATATATATAAAGCATTTTAAATATGATATTATTAAATAAATACTGAATGGAACACACACATCTGCATAGTGATAACATTGTTTTTTTTAAGTGCAGCAGAGAAAAACATTCTTTAGTCATAAGGTCTATGAATAAAACCTCAGACTAAATGTGTCTCTTTGAGTAAATGTGGAACAAACAGTGTAAGTTAATATTTAAAGCCTTAATATTTGACAGTAAAACCTCTTTTTTTCTGTCTTATACTCAGTGAGCAAGCTTTACACTATAAATTCAGTTTCATTTGATTTATCATCCACCAACAATATTTTGTCTGCTTTCTATAGTTCAGGATTATGGCAGACTTGAGTCAATGAAAGCCTAATGAGTGTTCAGATAGAGGTTATCAAGTTGCAAGGCAATTGCTGGCAACCTAACAAAATATCCAGATCAATGGCATTGCATCAACTCATTACAAATTATTATCAGATGATTTCTGTATTTATCCCAGGGGGGCTATTGCATTTTTTTAAGGATGCTCCAGAAATGAAGAAAAGAAAAAAAAACACTAAACCAAAGAAAAGAAAAGAAAAGACTGTTAATTAAATAGATGTTAAATACAAGT
The DNA here is from genome assembly GCF_900634775.1 of Gouania willdenowi. NCBI lineage: Eukaryota > Metazoa > Chordata > Actinopteri > Blenniiformes > Gobiesocidae > Gouania > Gouania willdenowi. The sequence continues at coordinate 18,653,249 of NC_041053.1, forward strand.
GCACTTTAATAAAGTTAAATAAAATACAAGTATAGTATAGAGGTCCATCGATTTAGCGGGCCGATATATGGACTTTTTTCAAGTTCGGCAAAAAAAATGTTATTTTTTCTTTTTTTTACCCAATAGCCCTCCATAAGGAAGGGTTAGAAACACTTTATTATAGGGAGAATATAAAAAGAGAGTTTTACTTGGTTATGTACGAGTATATTTAAAGTTCAATAAATGTTAAGAGTTCTATTGGTGTTTTTGATCTAATTTATAATATATACATTTATATCATATGGGTGCTTCAATTGTCCTTCATAATCAATGTGCTTTAAAAAAAAAATGTATATCTGCCTCAAATATCAGCTTCTAAAATCAGCTTTAGATATCGTCCATTGATTTTTTTTTTTTTTTAAAAACCTTTTCTGCTTTCTCACTAAAATGTGCAGGTAGGTCTTCACAGAAATTTTGTCACTGTTTGTTGAAGGAACCAATATATTGTTCACTGGAATATTGCACTATAATGGTGACACTTAGGGATGTAACGATTCACTCAACTCCCGTTACGATTCAATTCACGATACGATTCTCTTGCGATTTATTTTACAAAATGGGACTGTAGAAAAATGATCACTGAAAAATATTCCTTTATTTTTTTGGGGGAAAAAAACTATACTGTTTCCCTTTTATTTTTCATTGTCAAAAGAATCCCTTGATAAACTATTCAAAACAATTCAATTTAACTAAAAATGAATGAAATAAATAAAGGAATAATACAAATGAAGAAGAAGCTTATTAATTTAAATTCTGGTTCTATAGTAAACAATGCAAAACTGCATAATAGTTATTTTTAAAAGTGCAACTGAAAATTTAATTTGTGCCTTAACAATTGGAAAAGTAATTTCACTGATTTACGTCAGATGTTTGTTTGGACCAGCAGAGGGCGCTGGTAACGCAGTGGTCGGTTGGCATGCAGAAATTCTAGCAGTGAAGAAAAGATGCTATGCTAGCAGACAGAGCTAATAGAAAAATGTGACTGTACAGATATTCACGTAATATTACAGATATTCTTTTGGTGCTAAAGGGGTAAGGAATCATTTATGAACATGTTTAAAAGTAGAAGGTGGCCAGAAAGAAAGTATTAGCAGATTTCGCCCGCCGCCAACACTTCTAGATAGCCCTCTGCTGGTTAAAAAAAGTACTGTGATTCAATTTTCACAGTATCGATGTGAATCGTGATACCTATGAATCGATTTTTAACTGCGTTATGATTAATCGTTACATCCCTAGTGTCACTGGTAAGAAAGACCCTATTTTTTGTTGCACTAAAATAATGTCACTGTTCATAGGACACTTCTTAAATTTATTGTCTTTCCGAGATATGAAATAAAAATTTCAGTTTTTCACTTTTTTTCTTGTTATGTCATAGATTATCATCGATTGATTTCTGACCAATATATTGATAATCGCAGTATTGTCATGTAGTGAGAGATAATCGTTATTGTGAGCTTTGTATTGCGTATTGTATCGTGAGGTACCCAGATGTTCCCACCTCTAGGCATTGGCAGGTACGATTCCCTGCGGTGTTCTGTTGAGCACCGTGGATGGATCAGCCTTTATTTGTTTATTTGACCATTAGGTGTCTTTATGTCTGCTGCTAAGACTGCTTTCTCCATTTTTGTGTATGTGTGCGTATTTCTTTGTGACCCCAGGTGAATGAGATCTACCACGACCAGTCACTGGGAGCCAAAATCAACGTGGTGCTGGTGCGAATCATCATGCTGGGATATGGCAAGGTAAAACCTTAAAAGTCGTAGGTTGTACTGAAAAGCCATCTGAAAGGCAATTCCTGGAAAGCTGATGTGTTTCTGTTAGCACGGCCTTTGATACTAGAGTCTTTTACCACAATAGCTTCAAGGAGATCCAGGGAGTGCCAGCCAAGTCACACACACACTTATAAGCAAACACACACACACACACACACACACACACACACACACACACACACACACACACATCTGCACATGCTGATGCCCAGAGCCTGTTATTCCAGTGGACTGAGCAAAAGAGGAACTAAAAGCATGCAGAGTCTCAGGAGAGTGTTTTCAAGTCGCACGCCTTCACAGTCGAGCACCAAAGCACACACAGAAACTCCTGCCGTTATGCAATTGGCAATCCTCCCTATAGGCTGCAGCATGGAATCATGGGAAGCCCGGGCAATGGTAAACAATCAATGATAGCCCTTCGTCATTCAGAAAGATGGAACACGGACAGGGCATCCTTCCCTCATGGCTGTAACTTGATCAGCACATCCGTGCTGAAGAGTGGAGGGCTTGGTAATAGTCAGCAGTGGCTGAAATGATCAAGGGTTATCCCCCCCCCACAACCCAGCCCCTCCCACTCCCCGCGACCAGTGCTACGCTTAATTTCACTGATAGCCTGGTGCTCTGATGCACTTATGTTGCTGTTTCCTTATCTGTTCCTGTCCTTCCTCTGCATGTCTACAGTCCCTGTGGAATCTTGAAAACTCTTTCTCTCTCTCTCTCTCTCTCGCTCTCTCTCTCTCTCTCTCACACACACACCACTACATTCCATTGGTCATTCCGGGCCAGCTCTATTGCAGCTCCAGCCAAAGCTCCGGCTGTCCATCATCCCCAATTACTGTGGCAACAGCGCTGTACCCAGACAGGCTGCAGATTTGCTATGTGACCCTGAATGCACACACATGCACACACACACACACACACACACATACACTCACATTTAAACAAAACACCCCCTTATTTTATACACATTCCCAAAAAAATGTAAAATCTAGACTGAGATTCATACAGCCAGTGAGGAACTTTAGAAATCACACACATGTCCATTTGGCTCGGCTATCTTTAACCATGGTTTGGGTGTACTGCTGCAAACTACACTCTTCATACTCCGTCATGTGTGTAGAGGCAGGCCATATGTCTTTGGTGCAGATCAGTCAGTCACACTGCATGTAGCTGATTGAGCTGTGCATTGTGCATGTGATGAAAGCAGTAGAAAAAAAGGTGTTTTCATGAAAAAGCAATAGGATATAATATGTCCGGATGTAAGTAGCAAAGCTAGAGAGGAGGGAGAATACATTTAAATATTGGCTACTGGTATTGGAGTCGATTTTTAATCACGAGCTGTAATTGAATAATTGGATGTGTTTGAGTTAATAGTGCATTAGTTGGCACTACTTTGATTAGTTTCATGTTCAGCACTAATATCATCAGTCTTGAATCTACTGCTTATTAGGTAATTATTTTGGCATTCCTATCAATGTGTTTGTTACAAGATCCGATGATAACATTGTGATAGTGCCCCCTGCTGGGTTGAATAAATTGCTTTTCTGGAAAAAAAACATTTGATTTTACGCTGTTTAAGCCTGTATTGTTTCAATATTTTTTTCAATTTGTTATCTGCTTCTGTTTATTTGTCTGTGTGTTTGTGTGTGTGCAGTCCATGAGTCTGATTGAACTGGGGAATCCGTCCCAGAGCCTGGAGAATGTGTGTCGCTGGGCCTTTTTGCAGCAGAAGCAAGACACTGGGGATGCTGAGTATCACGACCATGCCATTTTCCTGACACGACAAGAATTCGGCCCCACCGGCATGCAGGGTATTCAAGGACACAATCTAAGCTTTCATAGTTTTGCTCATCGTGCATACACCCCACAATGCACACTCGCCTTCTTAAAACCTAAAAGGCCCTAAACTCTAAAAGACAAAGAGAAAAGTGTGTTTTCCCTTTTAGTTTCCCTCATATAGCAGCACGGTGCCCTGTGGCTTTGGTGGTTTTCTGTGCAGCAGAGTACAGGCTAACACTCGGGCCCAGGGGAGAGGCCTCTAAAGGCAGTGGCCCAGCTATGCAGAAGCCCTTCAGCTGCCCTTGGGCTCAGCCTTCAGCAGCAGAAAATCAATAGCCAGAGAAGGGCCAGCCACAGCTTCTCAATTAAAAGCAGTACAGTACCGATGAGCACAGTGGGAGATGAAGACAAGAACGTGCATCTTCGGGTTAGGATTAGTTGCACAAAGTAGAATAGTTTGAATTTCATTGAGGCTTTAATCTGATAAATTGTCCATGAATTTGATCAGTTGAATAAAAATTGAACTGAATGAATTTACTGTATAAGCAGGTAGAATAAATGTACTAGATTTAATAATTGCCTCTTTTTTTTTTAAGGTTATGCTCCAGTGACGGGTATGTGCCATCCAGTAAGGAGCTGCACACTGAATCACGAGGATGGCTTTTCCTCTGCGTTTGTGGTTGCACATGAGACAGGACATGTGTAAGTCTGCTGTAAAGCTGCATTAAAGCCACACCAAATAAACAAATGTTTAATAACAATTCATTTAAAGTTTCTACCTACAATATTTTTTCATCAGATAAATCAATTGTTAAGACCTCGATCAATAAATCGAAGATGTAAAAGGTTGAAATTGTTGCTTGAAAGTTTGTTTTCATCTCCACCGTAAACATTTAGTTTGTTGACTTTTTTATGCGTTGCATTGTGGGATGTGGGGTCCCGGAGAGGTGTTTTTACTTCACAAAAAAGGTGTCAATCTTGTCTTCCTTGTCTGGCTAAAAAGCAAGAAATATAAAGTAAATAATAAAGTAAAAACTCTTCTAAGCATCTGTTTACTGGACTTCACTTCCCACAATACAAATGTCAACAAACGGACTGTTTACGGTGGGGATGAAAACAAACTTTCAAGCTGAAATTTCGACCTTTTTCCTTTATTTTTGGAGTACGTGTTGTTCGATTCATTGATGTATGAGGCAAACACTTGGATTTTATGTAATGCAAAATTATCATGGGTTGCAGCTTTGATTTTAAGTCCTGACTTTTCTTTTTTGTTTATCTTCTGTCACCACCTCTCTGTGGGTAGACTGGGAATGGAGCATGATGGCCAAGGAAATCGCTGTGGAGACGAGGTACACATGGGGAGCATCATGGCTCCACTGGTGCAAGCTGCCTTCCACCGCTTCCACTGGTCTAGATGTAGCATGCAGGAGCTGGGACGATACCTCCAGTGAGTTTTTTCTCCAAGATTCGAATGTAAACATACATGTGTACATGTATCGATAGAGAGGGCTAGTTCAAAACATGTCCATTTTTCCTCTCTTGCAGCTCTTATGACTGTCTTCGTGACGATCCCTTTGACCACAACTGGCCATCACTGCCTCAGCTTCCTGGTTTGCACTATTCTATGAATGAGCAGTGTCGCTTTGACTTCGGAGTGGGCTACACAATGTGCACTGCGGTAAGAGATCACCGTAGTCCATCAGTCACTATGAGCTAATATAGATAGATCACTAAGCCTTCCTCTCTGCACTAACATCCTAATGCCAACCTCTGCAACACAAGTGAACTTTAGTTCTACTTTAGATTTGGGATAAACTCAGCTTTCAGTTTATTCAGGATTTACGGAAAATTACGGGAACATCTTTGTGGGAACAACTGAGGTCCAAAGGCTATAACATACACAGCTATTCACGTTCTTCTGATGTCCTCTGTTTCCTCTCCCGGCCACTGGTGGGATTGACATCTTGCTTAAAAGCAGGTAATTGGTTTTGCTAGCTATTCCTTTTCTTTTTTTTCTTTTCGATCAGAATGATAATACTTTTTCATTTACAGCAGCACTACAGTTGTCTTGACACCACAGTGCCTTTACATGAAGCTGTTAGAAACAGTAAATATATAGAAACATGACAGGCAGCTGCAGCGAGTTGCCAGAGCAAATCTTTAGCTTCCTTCGTCACCCTCACCAAGTGTATGACTGTGAAGCCACTGTGGCAGATGCTTGACTGACGGCTTGTTCACGGGCTTTGCACGCATTGCTAGATTACCCTCTATTCTCTTGTCAAACTCATTCCCCTCAGCTACAAAAGGCGGGCCAATCAGGAGCACAGGTAAGGTAACCCCGCCTCCTGAAGGACGTGTGGCAGGTCTTTGTTTCCTATTTGTCCTCTGGAGTTGTAACTGTCTGTAATGTTGCTCCCTCTTTATTTTTTTTGTACTGTACCTTGTTTCTCTGTTGTGCTCATTGCTATCGTACGTTGGTCTGCAGGATTCTAAAATGCTTTCTTTATAGCCTGAGTGCCTCTAAAATCCTTACAACGTCATCACTGTTAGTTTAATGGTTCACTGGCTGTACTACAGTAATGCAGTCCAGAAGTTGAACTCTAATATCCACGTGTCCTCTCCTGCAAATCTGTGTTCAAGCACTACAGGTCCAGCAGGAAGAGCCCCATTTTACTGGCACTCCCATTAATATAAACGAGTGGAAAAGGTTAGAGTGATGTATTTCCCATCCAAGGGGAAAGAGGCCAGCTCAAACAGAAGCTGTTTTTCCATGTTTTACGTCAGCTTTTAGGATCCTCCAGTCTGATGTAACTGGTGATTACCTACCACAGTCTGGCCGTTGACTGAGACTCACCCTCTGACCTGTAAAGGTCTCGGAGGGTCATGGTGGGTATGGAATGCTGTGGAAAGGAGGGAGGAGGGCACGCCCACACAGACACACGACTGCTGGTCAAGCTACTGGTGTCAGTATTTATGGATCATATCATACAAGGAAGAGAATTCGGTCCTTTAAATGTGTCTGGTAGCTTTTGAAAGCTCACTGAGACCTCTTCACCTTTTGGCTTCTGAACCCTTTGCCCTCTGACCTCCCCTCTGACACAATCAGGCTGTGTCATTATGAGAACCATTGGTTGAGTTTGCATGAGTGGCTGTGTGTTTCATTGGAGTGCAGTGGCTCAGCAGTGGTACAATGTGTTTTTTTTTTCAGGTAAAGTACTGTTGTGGCTTTCATTGTTGTTGTATCTATCGACCCATTTTTACTTTTGTTACCTTTTTTAAAGAGTAACTAAACCCCAAAACCAAAAGTGGTGCTGTTGATTGATCCTGGTTGAACTTTCAACATTTTAGTCAAAGTATTTACATTTTTGGCATATTTAGTAGTAAAATGTCAGTGACTGCCCTCTATGGGTTGAAACTTGGCTATTACAATTGATTCTTGCTATTAGCAGAGAACAAGATCATGTGATGTTTTGGGACCATCTTGCATCACAAACAAGCACTGTTAGCCCCTCCCCTTTTATAAAAAACTAGCACATGTAGACTCGACAATCTGTGGTGAGTATGTTGGACTGAGAGAAGAGTGAATAGAGGTATATTGAGTAATGAATAGCTAGTTAACATAGCATAGATTGCTCATTGGAGATTTTATAGTTTAGACTGGGTGTGTCTTAACTGCTCCAAAAGCCCCGCCCATAATCAAGGTTTTTTAGATATCCTTCCTTGTGGCAGGTCAGCAGAAAGCAGGGGTTTAGTTAATCTTTAAGTGTGAAGTCTAAGCCCAGCCTCTTAGTGAACATGGGTCTATACCGTACACTTTTGTCTCATAAGAGAGAGCAGCTGGCTCTTAGTGTTGGTCTTTTTTTGTGTTCTTAGTATCGCACATTTGACCCATGCAAGCAGCTGTGGTGTAGCCATCCAGATAATCCATTCTTCTGCAAGACCAAAAAAGGACCACCCATAGATGGCACTATGTGTGGGAATGGGAAGGTATTAAACTACAACACATTCTGTCAAATATAACTGAAACTCACTTTTCATTCCAAAAGTAACTTGTTTGATAACTTTGTTGGCCTACGCAGCATTGCTTCAAAGGTCACTGCATCTGGTTAACCCCTGACATCATAAAGCAAGATGGAAACTGGGGTTTGTGGAGTGAGTTTGGCCAGTGCTCTCGCACCTGCGGCGGTGGAGTACAGTTTCGCACACGTGACTGTGACAATCCAAGGTAAAGATTTACCAGAGAGTGCACGCTGATTTTGATGAACGCACCCTTACCCTAATTACTCCAATAAAAATGTTCAACCTATATCTATACATAGACCAGCTAACGGAGGCCGGACCTGCATGGGATCTACTTACCAATTCCAGATGTGCAACACCAACGAGTGTGAAGACATCTATAGCGATCCTCGAGAGGAGCAATGTCACGGCTGGGAGCATCGCTACGAACTCCACAACAACAAGCACCTCTGGCTGCCTTATGAACACCCTGACTGTGAGTGAACGTCTCAATACAGAGAGAAATGACCTTCTATAGCTAAAGTTAATGTGTACAATACGCAGTCTGCTTAAGGTTTTGGAGGACAAGAGTTCTGACAAGGTTATTGATCCTACAAGTCAACAGTGCTCATTTTGTCGACTCAAACATTTGGTCAACCACATTTTTATAAGTGGCAATAGACTATTACTATATGTGAGGAAAATGCGTATTAAGTAAAACTATATCAATATATAATTACATTTTTGTCTACTAAAAACTATAATTTTGTCATACGGGACAAGATCCAATCAGAGCCCGTTAATATGTTGTCTTACGTATTGATTACATCAAATTTGTGTGTATTTACACAAAGTAATACTATCTAATATCAGGTTGATAAATGGGAATTGAACTCTTATTTCTTACTGTCATTTAGTTGACTAAAACTTGACTATAACCGAAATAGCCCCGATGACTACACTTTGACCAAAACAAAGTAGCATTTTAGTCAAAAGACTACGACTAAAACTGAATCAAATTTTGCTGTCAAAATTAACACTGCAAGTCAGATAAACATTTTACAAATCACTCATTTGCACGACTGATATTGCTCTGGAACTACTTGCTGGACATCTCCTACTGATGATCATGTGATTCCAAATAAAGATGATAAAAACCTAGTCTGTTCATAAAGTAATGCCAAACCCAATTTTGTAGGAATTCCTAAATTGACCACGACACCTCATTCTTTGAGATCTGTTACTTGCTTCTTTATTAAGATTTCAAAAGTTGTTTCAAATCAGTTTAAAAGCTGTTGCTAAGTTGCTGTATTCAGTGTGAAATTGGATATCAAAGATTTATATTGCTGTAAACATTTTGGGGCAGATTTACTAAGATCTCAAATGAAGGCTACAAAATGTCTCGTGTGCTCAAATACTTAGAGACATTGTTTCCTTACCTTCTGTGGGAGATTAGGATTTCAGCACAAATCAGTGCTCATGCAGACATGGTTGAGATCGCTCTATTTAAATTAATATTTTAGACTTGTTAAGTGTTCAACATGGAGAATGTAGGACAGTTGAGTGGGCGACATCGCAAAATGAACTGCATTGAGTTATAATAATAATAATTAAAGCTAGGGTTGGCAATTTCCTCCAAATACACTTTTTAAGTATTTGGTTGAAATTTTCTTTATGTCCTGACAGAAAATAAGATCCCATGTGCTCTGAAAAAGGAACGAAGAAAATCTGTCATTTGTAGCAGCTGTAAACTTGTAATAACTTCGACCAATGGAAAAAAAACAAACCATTTTTTTATTTTTTTTTAACCAATCACGTCTCCCTGCTCGTTCTCGATTCCTCGCATGTACGAGCTCACACTGAAAGCGCGTCACCTCTGACAGAGTTAAAACAGAGTTTTTGGTCACGTTTTTTAACATATATAATGGTAAAGTTTAGTGTTCACTTACTGCTGAATGAGACAACAAAGTTTCTACACAATACAAGCGATGAGCTGAGCTCCTCTTCTGCAGCAGCTGTGCGCATGCATGTGAGTGAGACGGAGCACAGAGGGGAGGGGCGAGGGGGGTAAAGGCGGAGCCATCTGGGAAGCTACATTCAAAATCATGCTAGCTTTTGAAAATCGCCTACCCTACCTTTAAGTCTTTTTGCCATATACTGTATGTACATCTACATACATGAAATTTGTTCTCTGCATTTAACCCATCCCTGAGGAGCAGTGGGCAGCCACAGTGTGTCTGTTCAACATTCTTTGAACGTTCTTTTTCGTTCCCTCTGCGTCTTCTCCTTGCAATGTTCACTGCAGCCATCACTGTGTAAAGCTGTGACGATCACCACCTGCCTGTGGGATGTGCTAAATTTGCAAGAACAGTTGAAGGTTTGATAAATTGAATTGCGCCTGCTACATACATTATATTTTTCATTTTCTCCTCCAAATGTTTAGCGCATTGCAGCTGATCCACCCACACTAGTGCATATTCATCAGGTGCAAACACGCTAAATGGATTAGAGTGTTATATTTCATACTTTACTGATACAATCCTGATTGTGTGGGGTTAGTAGATGCCACACAACTTCTATCAGCGCACACGTGACATTTGAGCTTTTTTACATCTGCCCCTTAGTGAGTAGTAAGACACTATTTCAAATTGTTTATAGAAGTAAAAATCCAAACTTAGAGAGCAAACACACTTTGTATGCAGCTGGAGGCCAAAAGGTTTGTATATACAGTGTAGGTTGTGTTCACTTATGGTGTCCGACATCTGGCCATCCCGCTGGGACTGAGTGCAACTTTAGCTCTGGTGTATGCCTACACCCTCCAATAAAAACAAGCCACAACTTTGAAAATGCTTTAAAATCCATTCCCTTTGAACTTGGTGCTTTTTCTTTCCCTCCCGTTGACTGTGTCTGTGGAACCTCCCTCAAACCATCCCCCGAATATGTAAAAGCTATTTGAGAATGTTCCACCTACACAGTGTGTATATTGTGTAGGTGGAGCTGTTACTCTCACTATGTCTCCAAGTGGATACGTCTTCTATCTTTTTATGTGCTAAATCACCCGGTTAAGCCAGAGCAAAAAGTGCTGAGATGTCGCTGCTAGCTAAACGAATGTCATGCTACGCCGCCGCGGTTAGCTAAGATGGACCAAATTGAATAGGTTTTTTTCTTCATTTGATTTATTTCTGAACACATTTGTGCATGTGTGTGTTTTTGTGTGTGTATTTAGATACTGAGGCATAGATTGTGTTTGCTCCGAGTGTGGAATTGTTCGATTTCTTTAATACATTTGTGCTATTATGCATCCGATCATTTTATCTAATAAATGTAAAAAATGTATGCTTGTTGAAATAGAGTAGGTTGATACCTCTGCAACGTTTCTGCCATCCCCTTTGTCATTTAAGATATAAAAATGTATTAAGCAATAAATAAAAAATATTTTCTTTATTTTTTAATAATGACATTTTTTATTTATTGTAATATGTAGACCTACCGTAGTATAATGCTTAATGCTTTTATATAAATTTGAATGAGAATTTAACATTTTTTTTAAGACCTGGATTCAGAACAACTATGTTGTAAAAACTAATGAAACTGAAGTATTAGTTCTCCAATTTTTATTTAATCTACTACATTTTATTAATAGGATTGATGAACGGATTAGTTAATCATTCTAAATAATCTATCAGTATCCTTCTTCTTTTACAAGTAGTTTTAGCAATAGTAAGAACATGTATGGGGTCATTTTGTTGAAGTCGAACAAAACAATGAAACGTCCTAAACATGATTCATGGTCACCAACGCATCTTACGATTGCAACTGCGGAACAAGTGACATTGCCGTATGAATTGTCACTTTTATTCAGTTTTTAGTTACTTGATTCAAGGCTGATGTGATTTTTATATTGATTTATATTTATATTTTATATTACTACACTTATTGCATCAAAAAGTCTGTTTATCTAAAAATAAATGATTATTTAAACTACATTTAATCTTGTCTGTCTTAAGAAATGGCCAAATGTGACTGTGAACAGATGGATGACATACTGTATATTAATACATGTTGAATGATTTATTCTGCAATTCTGTCACTTACACCTCAGTTTATGCATGTACACCTTTCGCAGCTTTCATGGCCGTTATGCATATTACTGAAAAAGTCAACCAAACTGTTGTTGCTGAAAGTGACAAAAATGGCCTCAATTAATTTCAACAGAAGTCTGTCTGCCGCCTGTTTATTGTGTCAAAGCTTTGCAAGACAAGGTCTCTGGATTGTGGCCATGTGTAATAATTGTGATGCAGTGGGAGTGTTCCTTCTCACTGGGATCATCTGCCAGGTTTTGTCTCTGGGGGCTTGTATAGTTGTAGTATGACTCACTCGAACAAACACAATGACAAATAGTGTTACGCTGACTCATGGAATGCTCATTCAGATTCACAATAATCACAAGTTAGTTGTAAACGACAAAGCATCAAGTTCAATTACGAGCTTTTGTAAAGCTGTAAATGTCCCGTTGAAAGGGTTTTTGTCTTGGTTTTGTGTTTGTTGTGTAGCTAACAAACGTTGCCACCTGCACTGCCAATCTAAGGAGACGCGAGATGTGGTCTTCATGCAGAGAATGGTCCAGGATGGAACGCGGTGCTCCTACAAAGACCCACACAGTGTGTGTGTGCGAGGGGAGTGTGAGGTCAGTAGTGCAAGGGAAAAAAACTTGGACATGATACAGATCAGGGGCCACCAACCTTTCTGCAGTGTAAGCTACCTCAAAGGTATTGAAGGGCTACTTCTTAAATACGACATTTTCATGGTTTCACTTTAATTAAAAGGTTAGATAATAAGAGAAACTAGCAGTCACTTAAAAAGGTAAGAAATGTTTCAACATGCAACACTTTTTTATTCTTAATTAATGCAATTGTTTCATTTATTTCATTTCAGAGGAAGTCTTCATGTTCCTATTAACTAGCCACTAACTAACAACTTTTTAACTAAACGCTAAAAAAAAAAAAATTAAATATAACAATTTTTTATATTTCAGAAAAACACACACTTTGCATTAAAAAATAAATTGTATCAAAATCGGCAGCTTCTTTAGCAAATTCCTATCTGCAACATTGACCTCAATGTCTCAGTGAAAATAAACATGTAAAGATGCTTAATTTAATACAAAAACCTATCGAGTTCAGCATGTACTCTATTAAAGCTCTGACTACATCTGCCACCTGTATTTATCTCTGTTAGTTTGAAGCCTGGCAATTATATCAGATTTTAGATAACGCTCATTAGTTAATAGTGATCTTGTTAAAAGAGTCCTGAGGCCATACCAGCCTGTCATTGCCCAATCTCATTAGATCTCTGAAGCTGGGTCTGGTTAGTAGTTGGATGGGAGACCACTGAGAATTCCAGGTGCCACAGTGGGAGACAGTCGCTCCAGTTTTATCTGTCATTGTGTCATTCGGCAAGACACTTCACCTACATTGCCTAGTATGAATGTAGTGTGTGAGTGAGTGGTGGTGGTGGTGGTGGTCGGAGGGGCCGAAGGCGCACTATGGCAGCCTCGCTTCCGTCAGTCTGCCCCAGAGCAGCTGTGGCTACGATAGTAGTTTACCACCACTAAGTGTGGAGTGAAAGAATAATGCCTTAATTCTGTAAAGCGACTTTGAGTGTCTATGAGAAAGCACTGTATAAAATCCAATGCATTATTATTATTATTATTATTATTATTATTATTATTATTATTATTATTACCATGTTGGTGACCCCTGATACAGATGATACATCCAGTCCAGATGTGTCCAACTGTCTGTCTTTGTCCACAGAAAGTGGGATGTGACGCTGTGGTCGGCTCCTCAAAGCAGGAGGACAAGTGTGGAGTATGTGGAGGCGACAACTCCAGCTGCAAAACTGTCAAAGACACAATCACACGAACTGCCAAGCGACAAGGTATACACACCAACCTTCATTCACTCACATATGTTGGTTTGGTGTTTTTCTGGTAGGAGAGTAAAGAGGAATAAAGACTACTTGTTAAATTGAGTATGTTTAGATAAACAGTGACCTCTAGAGGAAAGAAGGTAACACTTGCACTGCCTCAGTGAACTGCGCGCTCGTGTTTCTCTTTGAGTTTTGCCAAGTAGTTACGTCAAACCTAACTTTATAAGCACTCTCATTACCTCACCCTTGTGGCTGAGACAGATCCTCATTCCATCATACACGTTCTCAGGCTCTTGTGGTTGTTTATAGCCAAAAACTGTCTGCAGACATTTCCACTCCTGAATAAGGAATTTTAATAGTGGGCAATCTGTGGCTTTGTGTCAGGAAACTCTCAAAGCAGCTTTATTGGCATCTTTGAGTTGATTATGGAACCATAACCCAAATATGTGTTTTCTTTTCAGGTTTTCTCAAAGTTCTTGAAATTCCCAGAGGAGCGAGACACCTGCTGATCCAAGAGCTCAAAGCGACCTCACACACCATAGGTAGGTTCACACTGTTTCTCTCATTGGTGTTTGTCAGTCTGTTTTTAGATACATGTAGCCACTATGACTTTTTTTGTGAACCCACAGCTGTTAAAAGTATAGCATCAGGACTGTTTTTCTTAAACGGAGAAAGCCAATACCCAGAAAGCCGCTCGGTCATAGAAAAGGGAGTGGAGTGGGAATATGAGAATGACAATGACAAGGAGACCCTTCAAACCACCGGCCCACTCAGACATGGAATACAAATCATGGTACAAAGTGACAAATATAACACTATTACTGATTTTGTAGGCATGCAAGTATTTGCTGAAGTCTACCACTGATGTGTTTAGATGAAGCTGCACGGCGATGAAGATGTGAGTCTCTCCTATAAGTACATGATGAATATGGACAGTGAATCTGCCTTTTTGGACAACATGCTGGTGGAGGACAGTGCTTATGAATGGGCCCCGAAGAAGTGGTCCTACTGCTCCAAGGCTTGTGGTGGAGGTACCGAAATGTTGTTCAATCTGTCCTGGTGCTGAAGTTGTGTGTGCCTGTTTTGTTTTTGGTGCTTTCATGTTTTTTTGTGTAATGCATGATTTCATCTGTTCTAGGGAAGCAGTACCTACGCTATGGCTGCAGAAAGAAAGATGACAGCAAGATGGTTCATAAGAGTTACTGTAACAAGTCCAACATAAAACCGAGGGGAGACACAAGAGACTGCAACCAGAAGCCTTGTCCCCCTCCCATGTATGTGTGTTTGACTTCAGATGCCAATGATTAAACTGGGATTTAAACAGTTTTTCTATTTTTCTATTGCATTTTTTTTTGATTCACTGTTTTGGTATTGTGTCGTATTTAAATTGCTGTGTTGTGTTTATTTTCAGTTGGGTGACAGGGGAGTGGCAGAACTGCAGCAAACCATGTGGAAAGACAGGGTTGCAAGTCCGCTCGGTCAGCTGTGTCCAGCCTTCAGATGACAACACCACCCGCTCCATCCACAATAAACACTGCAACGACAACCGCCCTGAAAGCAGAAGACCCTGCAATCGACACCCTTGCCCCACCCAGTGGAGGGTGGGACCGTGGTCACAGGTATGACAATGTTTGATAAATGAGTTACAGGGAAGAAGAATGATGGGAATTTGGTTCAACAATAAGAGGAGCTTGATGGGTTTTTTGTAAACGTGTTTGTTTGATTGCTTTACAACATGTGAATTACACACCCTAATCTGCCATCATATGTCCATTGTAATGGTATACCTCTCCCTTTTGTGTGTCAGTGAGCAGTAACAGGTTGTGGAACAGTTTGTGTGTTGAAATAAAAAAAAAAATGTCTGAATTCAAAGCAATTTAAACAGAAAAACATTAAGTTTCTCTTCTCAAAACATAAGTGTTGTAAATAGGTGTGTATATAATGTACTTGTGTATGTGTGGACCGATAAATGTATAGATATATCAATTCATTATGTATATATGTATATTTTTAGTTTTATTAGGTGTCTATTATAAGATTATCTGTTTAGTACTAGATATTACAAGGGGCAGGATCATATAAGTTTATACTAACATGTATTAGCTTCACAGGCAGGATTTTGTAACCATTTGTTCTCTCTTTGCCTTGTTTGATTTTTTTTTTTTTTATCATTATTATCATAATTTTTTTCATTGTGGTAGATACACTGCTGCTGTGTTCATGTCCGAAATAAAATAAAACCAATCAATCAAATATTGCATGCTTCAATTTCAAAATAAAAGCCAGGAGAGGAAACCTAACCACAGAAACTTTCTTATGCCATATATTCAATATTAAAATACTTTGTTTAATTGTCTTGTTGGATGAAAAATAAAACCTTTAGTTTATATCTATATTTTTATCAGAGTTTTTCTAATTGCTCTGGAAACTGTCAAAGAATCATTAGTTCAGCCATTATAAGCGTGATGAATAACCTTTAACGAAGATGATTGAGTCTTCGGTTAAAGGTATTTAGAATTTTCTGAATGAAGAGAGGATTCCTAGAAATTACAATTACATATATACTTGAATAATTATTTCGTGTTCTTCAAACATTGGCATTTGTACATTATTATGTGATGAAAGAGCTTTATATTTTGTGTAAAAGGCCTGACGGATGATATGTGTTGTGTGCCCAGTGCTCAGTAACATGTGGTAACGGGACGCAGCAAAGGCAGGCTTTGTGCCACACCAGGGATAACACCATCGGCCTGTGTTTGGACAGTAAACCAGAGACCATAAGAATGTGTCGCCAGGACCCGTGTCCCAGTAAGTGCTTAGCTAACACTTCCACAATGAAATGTTATTTAATAATATCCACACCGTGTGTATCTACAGTGTAAAGACGAAAATGTAAATGCAAGATAAAAGAGAAGTATTGCAATGGCTGATATTGTGATAGCAGTCTTTGTTTTAAACAGGAATCAATCATCTGTGAATGATGCTAACCTTTCAAAGCTAATGCTGCTAGGTTGTTGTAAACAGAAGTGTAAAGAGAACTGATATATCCTACTTTTGTTTATTTTTTGTAATAAATCTCGCCACGTTTCCCTTGCCTACAGTGAACATCTCATGTATAAACTTAAAAAGGAAGAGACCAAATCTACCACAATTTGGAACTTAATTTCTTTTCCATAAAGGCATCTGTATAAAATGAAAGGTTTGTCAAAATGTACAATTCTTTTTTTCAACTAAATAACATCAATTCAATTCAAAATAAATAAATTCTTATGCTCTATGTACAGGAAAAACCACAACCTGAACCACAGAAAATGGCTTGGTGTTGATCTGAAATAATACGACTAAGAACATATAGATTATGTTAAACCTGAGGTCAGCAGCTAATGAAGAGACCATGAAATGGAAATAAAAAAATAATCAATTAAAAAATAATAATTCACTCAGACACGGTTGGGTGTAGAAATGTAATGAATGACTTTACTTCTTTTAAAATGGACTTAAAGGCACACTGTAGACTTTTTGACCTGAAGAGTTGACCCATATGAGTTATTTTCAATGATTCCTCAGGCCGATATACAGTGCTTGACAGTATCAATGCTCCGAGCGGGGCTTCCCTCTTGAAATACCGACCAAGTTTGGAGAGACGGACCGTCTTTGGCCAGGTCATGTGACCTGGAGAATGCCCGGCAATCACGTGACCACAGGCTCTGATATACTCATTGAGTTAAGTCTTTTGCTACTACTTTTCCTCCTGTTCGATTCCTGGTCATGGCCGAGGCAAGCAAAAAGTTTATAACTGCTTCTGAGGATACTAAAAAGACG
Source organism: Gouania willdenowi (assembly GCF_900634775.1). NCBI lineage: Eukaryota > Metazoa > Chordata > Actinopteri > Blenniiformes > Gobiesocidae > Gouania > Gouania willdenowi. Next base: position 18,670,591 of record NC_041053.1, read on the forward strand.
CGCCTAGACCCGGCCCCCTCCTCTGACCCGCCCGGCACCGGTTACAGCATTGCGCACGCTAGATCCCCCGTCCGCCCAGACCCTGGCCGCCTCGCCAACTTCCGGCAAAGGGGGCCGACGACGGTGACGAGGCTAGTGGGAGAGCGCCACCAACGCGGCGAGGAGGGCGGAGCGGCGGGGAGTGGAGGTCGGCGGCGGCGGCTGCTCCTTCACCCGCGGCGGGAGCCCAGCCCCGCTTCGCACCCCAGCCTGACCGACCCAGCCCTTAGAGCCAGTCCTTATCCCGAAGTTACATTTCAACTACTGTCTGCAAAGACAAGGGAGGCTGGCCCAACTGACTGTTCGTTGATTTTTGCGACAGTGCTGCGGTGCTTGTGGCCACTAGGGGGCGCTTGACGTGAAAGTTACAGGTCTAGCTCCCCTAGTAGCCAAAAGTTACACAGTGTGCCTTTAAGTACAAGTAAACTACTGATTTTGAAATATACTAAAAAAAGTAAAACTACCCATAAAAGCAACTCAATTACAGTAACGTGATCAGTTACTTTCACCTCTGGTTATAAATGAAGTAGACAGATGAATGTCACCAATATCTGTAAAAAGGCAAATCATTTGTTGATAAGGAGCTGTCCTGTAGCTAACATGAACATGTTTATTGTTTCATTGCAGAGGGCTCCTCTGACCTCAGCAAGAACAGCAACATTCTGATTCATTGGATGCAGAATCCCAACTTCCCCAAGATGTCCTCACGTAAACCCTCCCTCTATAGTTCCCAGCCTGGCCTTCACAGTGGCAACCGCAGCTACATGTCTGTCCTCTGCTGGGCCCTGCCCATTTCTGTCCTCCTGTCTCTGCAGGGCCGTCCTCGGCTGGCGCCCTGACCCGCCCTTCCTCAGCGCCTCGTGCCTGTGCCCACGCCTTTGAGCGAGTGGCAAAGCTTTTGCTTCTCTTTGGGGGGGATTGTTGTCTCTCTCTGTGTCTGAGACGACTCTGACTGAGGGAGGTCTCTGGCTCCTGTGTGTGCTAGTTGGTTCTCTCTTGCTCTGTCTCTCTATTTCTCTCTCTCCTTTGTGGAGCATTGTGTTGTGACCGCTGGCCAGTCGAATACTCAAAAGATCAACAAAAAAAAAAATCATGTGAAAAGGATTCAAGATGGCAGGGCAAACAGGTTTTCATTGGCACCTCCCAGGGTGTGCCGAGGAGTTGTTCATGTGCGAGGGACACCCTCAGCGTTTGACGGCCATGTTTTGCGCGAGCTAGCTGCGTGTTGTCATGGGTTACCACTTCTGAAATGCAGCTGCGCTTTTTTCTTTTTGTAGCGCATTGTCAGTGTGGGGAAAAACAGGTGTGAAAATAATAGAGAAGATATATAAATATCTATATGACGAAAAATATCTATTAAAAAAAAATGAAAGCTTTATCGTGAATGTGATCTGAGGACATCTTTACTAAAGTGCTCATCTTACATCCTGGTTTCATTCAGGGATGAGAACGGCGTCTCATTCTACGTTCCACTCTCAGATTGACAGGAACTCAGCACAGGGACAGGAAGTGACATGAGTAAACAGTATAACTAATTAGGGAGGGAACTGTGAGGTGAAGTAAAGCTAAATAAAATTTCAAAATTAAAAAAACAGGGTAGTCTGACCACTTAAGGTTGCTTCCCATTTCACCTCATCATCAGCCATCCTCTCTTTGACTGTTACACAAAAGTTCAATAAATGCAGCTTATTTGTGCTTGCAGACTTTAATCAAATACACCTATAAATATATTTGTATTTATATATATCAACAAATCTAAATCTATATGAGTAACAATAATATTAATAATGTTTTACCATGAATAAGCTGTAGCTTATTTGCCTAAAACCTTTGGACTGCTATTGATCGCTTAGATCCTTGACTGTTATGTGTATTTTTTTATTGATTTTACATGAAAACAGATGAATATTTAATAAAGGTAAAGTGTTTCGGGGGAAGGGATTAGACTTATATTATGCAGGACAGGTCAGTTCGTTGCCTCTCCATTCTCTCAGATGGATCAGTGGTTTACTGTCTCTTCTTGTTTTCTTTGAGGATTGGATCACGTTTCGTCATGCACATTAGCATACATCACTCGTATGTTGGTATATAAATGTGTGTGAGACCTCTGGTGCAACTCTGTATCTCTATATAAATGTGTGCAACAGATGAGGAACGTTTGTGTGTGCGTGTGAAATATCAAATGAAAGACACCAGTCTTGTCCATACCAGTGTTACTTGTGTGAATGTGAACGTTTTTACATTCGGGCTTTTACACATTGCTATCAGATACAGAAATACCTCATAAACTTAAATTTTAGAGCGTCTGGTGAACTCATTCTTGTTTTTCTTTTCTTTCTTTTTTTTTCGATTAAACACATGAACAATGCCTTATCTTGGATTGAATGTAATGGCATTTATCTGTGAAAGAGATGGCTTTACTCACTGAAAGTTTCACTTGGAATAGAGGCAGCTTCAAACCAACTCAACACACTCTCACCCGCCATCCATCAGACCTATCAAGGTGACGTTGGACCAGTGTCCAACTGCTGCGAAGGGTTTACATGGGGCCAAGGGTACTGACACTTACGGCTTCTAAGGGGAAAAAAAGGGACACTTCAGACTTGTCATTGTATTGTGATCACATATTTCTGTTGTGACTATGTAGCGAGCTATCCAAGGTTTCCTTCTGCTGGAGTTGGACTGTATGAGACCAAGCCAGACCTAGCAGTGCGATACTGTATATAACATTGGTGTTGACTGTATTTAATAATGTTCATGACTGTTATCTTCTTCTATAATATTCTATACTATGGGTAACTGTTTTGTGGCTTCACTGGCCTGCTGCGTGGGGCTGGCTAACGTTTGGCTAACGTTGAAGAAACATTTCAGATGGACTACGTGCACTGCGTCTATATGCACTTTGATTTATCAGGGAAATTTTATTAATGTTTTGTAAATGTTTCATATGACACTTAACGTGCCATCCCAGTTTATACATCATCATGGAAATTCTGTATTTTGTTTAAACAACAAATATAATTTATGTACTTCATGTTCTTATTTTTAATCAATGAACAGATTGACTGGTTGATTTACAAGTAATCAAGTGTTTTACCAAAGTGACTGTGAACTTGTAACTTTCGATACAGTTGAATTATTTTTCTTAAGAGAAAAAAAAAATCTATATATTGAGCAGGGAGTTTGGGGGGCATACATCTCATTGTTTCAGTTCCTGTCATTCTCAACAGCAGAGTTGTCTCAATAAAAATGTTTTAAAAAGTGCAATTTTTCTAATCACTTGTTGAACACAAAATGTCGGATGTTGCATTGGGAGTATCGGTGATTAGAAATTGAAGGATGTTTGAAGTAAAGGTCGAGATTAAAGCAGGTTTAGCAGGAGAACACGATTATCGTAGATGTATTTTTACGTAAATGAATAGTTTCAGCCTAAAATAACGTAGTCACATGTTCAACACAACACTTCCAACCCTTCTGTTTCCCTTTCAGTTACTCTGCACGAATGCACAGTTCGTGGTGTTTTGGCCTGTTTCCTCTTCCTACCAAAATCTTCTGCTAACAGTCTGGCTTCCTTTCTTCGCATAATATAGAACCAGTACAAACACAAACATACACCCACACATAGTATGTGTATGTAAGCTATTATGCACTATCAGATTAGTTTAGATCTTTTCACCTCATCGCTGTCTCAGTTCAATGTTTTCTCTTTTGCAGGTCGGCGTTGTCATGGAGACCGCTCTGTGTTATGTCGTCTGGATGTGGTGAAGCGCTACTGCTCTCTACTGGAGTACCAGCGCATTTGCTGTAAATCTTGCACCAATGTGACTGTCACAGAGCGTGTATCCAACACCGCCTCCAGAACCACGCCTTTTTCCTCCATCAGCACTACAGTTACAGCTTCCCCACCCAGTATGAGCACTCTGAGCTCTGACGCTAGCACACTACAATCCATCAAAGCTGACATCACCACTATTATTTCTACCTCTACCTGGTCCACCTCTCATCCACATCCTTTCCTAACCGATCATTCCCCGCCAACTTTAATTACATCTACATCCACTTTCACGACTCATCAACCGTTTTCCACCATCAGTCTTCTCTCCCCTACCACTTCTCCAGTGACATTAAAACCAGTTTCTACAACCTTTCCCAGTCTTAGCACCCATCCTTTGCTTTTGTCTACATCTCACATTATGAAAAGTACAGACGCACCAATGCAAATCCCTACACAGAGTCCATCAGCATCTGGAATCACAGCTACCGCAGACTTTATAGCAAACACTACGAAAACAGATGTTGTTCAACCAACTAACCCAGAGAATGTCCTGCCAAAGAAAACCCAAAAAGCGAAGGTCAATCCTACAAAAGACTCCACTCTCAAAAAGACTCCTGTCCACACTAGTCCCAAAAAGAACCCAGCAGTAAAAACAACTCCCAAGAAGAAGCCAACGGTAAAGACAACTCCAAAAAAGAAGCCACCAGTAAAAACAACTCCCAAAAACAAATCACCAACAGTAAAAACTACACCAAAAAAGACTAGTCTATCTAAGACTTCTCCAAAAAAGATTAGTAAAGCTGAGGCCCTTTCCAATAAGCACACCTCTATTCAGAAGCCTGTTCCAGAAAATACAAATTCGTCAAAAACTGCTCAAAAGACTGCTCTTAAAGAACCCCCGGTAAAAACCAAGGTTGAGAAGGTTCTTCCACCAAAAAACCCCAAAAAGAATATTGCACCAAAATCTCCTGCCAAAGAGAAACAGTTACCAAAGTCACAAATCCAGAAGAACCTGAAAAACAAATCCAATGTTACCTTAAACTCACAGGCCAAAAAAAATCCAGACAAAACAAACATGAAAAAGATCATTTTAAATGATAAAATATCTCAAATATCTTCATCTAACAGCACAACTCTCGCTCCATATACCAGCAAAGAGCCCTCAAGAGGGGACCCTCCCTCCACTGCTTCTTCTCACATTAATAGTTACAGTACAGCAAATTTGCCTTTATACAACTCTCAAACTAATGGTTTGCAAATCAGTAACAGCACACTGAGTGTAGAGGAAGATCTAAAACTTGTCACTATACCTACTACTCTCAGTGATCTCATCACACCTTCTGGAAACATGAATGCTGATGATTTATCTATTTCGAGTGGAACAATGCCATATAGTAACACTGCAATGACAAGCAGTGGTGATCTTGCAGTAACCAGTGGGACCATTCTCAGTGGTGATGACATCACAATGGTCAGCGATACCACTGTGTTGGACGACAGTCTAACCATGATTATCCCGACCATAAACACAGAGGATATGACAGAGCTTATCTCCTCACCCTGGTTGGACTTTTCTGAATACATCCCAGTAAATTTCCCTTTGGCTACGACAACTTCTGACAAGATCAGTTCTACAACAGTTATCCCAGAAACACTTCAGACCACCAGTCCTTCTATTGCTGAGCCTCAACAAGAAGCCGAGCAAGACATTGAGGACAACTCTGTTGAAATCTTGGACACCAGGATGAGCCACTCTGACGACATCTCTCAGAACAACCTGATCTCCAAGCGACGAGTCAACCTGAGAGAAAAAACCAAGAACAGACGCATTCAGGAGCTACTAGCAGAGAAGCGAAACTTTCTTCTCAGAATGAAGAGAGGTCACATGCCAACATAGACCAAGAGTTTTCTTTTCTCTTATAGAGATGAACATCTATGCTATCAATGCCTTCCAAACTTCCTCAACATGTGCCATCATCATTTAAACGAAACTAAATCAGACAGTCAGATGAAAATGTGGACTGCCATTGGGAGCAACAAGGCCTTTGTCTGATGTTTGAACAGTTGTTTCAAATTAGGAAAAATCCTTTGAGAGAACAGACTGTTGCAGATTTGAGGTGTTAGCAAACACAATAATGGGAAACAGAAGGGAAGGAGAGTGTGTACGCAGTCTGATCAGCTGTCGACGAAACCAAGCTTCCATCCCTGTAAACCTTGTTAAGGGACTCTCTGATTATGTAGATAATATATAATATTGTTTGTACAGGTACTTTGAGAGCAACAACCTGCCACCTCCAATCCAAATCTCTATCCCCATGAGCTTATATTTCCCAGCCAATGACTGCAGCTTTCCAACAGGAATCTGTCCTGTAATAAAAGCTGGTAGAGGTTTTCTCTGCCCCAGAAACTGTTATCAAGCTGCAACAAAACTTCAGAGGGTCAACGTTTCATTCATTTCATTGCAGAGTGAAAGTTTACATTTGTTGGATTTAATTAGTATTTCCTCTTCCAAATATATAGTATATATAGTATAAATATTTGATTTATACAGGCATATAGTGCTTGTTTTTTTCTGTGTTGCTAAAGTGATGGCCCACACGTGTTCATTGATGTAGAAATTACATTAAAAGAATAATCAAGACTGAATATTTTGAAATGTATCCATAAAAAGCTTTAAGGGCATTATTGCTAAGATTGTTTGAATGTTTGTATATCAGTAATTTGCAGCAACTGCAAAGCACATATTTTTAAACTGTACATTATCTGTACATATAAAGAAGAAGTAAATGTTTAATATTTATTAAAATTTAACAGCCTGTGGTATTTTGCAACCTGTGAGTGTTGTGTTTTTTACAGATGCATTTCTTCTTCCCATCAAGAAGTAATGCTTCTGTTTGTACATAGAGGGGGACAGAGATCACTGAGGATTTTCTTGACTTGTATGTGACATTTACCTGAAACCTACCTCTCAGTTGTCTCAGTCTGATGATAAAATTAGATGCACAAGTGGGTTTCGAAGAAAATGTGCACTTTAAAGGCCAGATCTCAAGTATTAACTGTGAAGATATGCCATGAATAACTAAAATATGAATGGGACTGTGACCACTGAAGTACAAAGGTTTGCTTTAAGATACTCGGATGATAGAGCATTTTTAACAAAACCAAAATAAAAACAAAGCTACAACAAGTCTGTTGTTTTCCTCAGACCGCATCAAAAGAAAATAGTTTTTGATTTAATCACCTCATTAGACAAGCTTTTATAAATACAAAATGTCTCAATCTCAGAACAATATGTATGCCATTGAAATTTTATTTTGACTTTAATAGTATCCAATTTGGACTGCAGCAGAATGTAAAAATAACAGAAAAAACAATAATTACAGTTTTCCTGGGCTTATATCACATGCTGCTGGCAGTCATTTTAATGTGAAATTGTTGAAAGAACTCTCAATTTTTCCAAAATCTTAAATTTTTCCTGAAATTATTCCTCAACATTTGCCTAAATTAAACAACAATTGTTCACAAAATCAAGAACATTTTAAAAGAATATCCTGCAGGGACTGATCTGTCACTATTTGTTTGGATAATATCAGTGTCTTACATATTTCATACATTATTTACATGTTGAAAGTGCAAACAGTGTTGAAATGACCTGTTTTCTCCACCTAACAACTGCGTCCCCACATGTGATCAAACTGTATTTGGCCCCTGAACTAAAATAAGTTTGTCACCTGTGAAGAAAGGCTAGAAAAAACTCTTTCTGCTGAAATCAAAGCACACAACAGAAAGTTTGAGACATGGACTGGATTCCACAGATATTTTTGTAGCACTTCCACAAATTGCAGTAGCAGGCAGATACCAAAGCACATCTTGAAAGATTAGTGTGAAGCCGTTTTAGCAGTAAATAGGTAGTGTTTACAATATATCACTGTGTTGTTTATTAATTAGTTTGAAAAATAACAGTGTTTTTTAAGACTATTCCATTTTATGAGAAATGAACCTCAGGCTCAGCAGTCACATTCATTCCAAATATTAACATCCTCTGTGTTAATTTCATTTTTTTTTTTAAAGCTGCAGTATGTAGAATTGTGAGACTTGCATGGAATCAACCACACTCCCCCCTCGCTGTTTCAAATTCACCAGCATCCTTGTGAATGTATACAACTGTGGAGTTCTCTGCGACTTTTTTCTCAATAGAGACTAACAAATGTAGGGACATTATCTTGTGTTATTGGAGAATTTTCTGATGTTTTAGAGAAATGAAAGCTGTATCAATCTATAGTTACTGTCCTCAAAAGTAGCGACCGGCAGCTGCTGCTGGTCAGAGCAGACCCACACCACTCCGCATTCATACTGCATATGTATTTCACACGTTTTCTCCACCTTGGATATGCTTCTCTTAGGTTTACACACAATTTATTTCATCTCTTATCACTCTACCTCTGACACCAGTATGTGGGGCACTTTGAGTCCAGACGGACCTCCGTAAAGTCCGTTCTGCCTAAATATGTTTGCGCCTTTAGAAGGTTGCTTCTCCATGTCGGTCTTCCTTTTTCCACTTGCTTTGCCATGTAACTGTTGTGTCTAACATCGCAATGGAGACTTCTCTTGCTGGAATGTCCACCATTGCACTTTACAACTTCAGTTTTGGACGAACGCGCATTGACTTTAATTGGGCAGCCAGTAGTAACACCCAGTGACAGGCCTTGACCACTAGGGTTGGGTAGGCACGTTGCAAATCAAGGCCATCAATGACAATTTCATATGTTTCTGCCGGCAAGTGTTAATCAAACAAAATCAACATCGTAAAACACCATTACAGAAACATAAGAAATTATTCAATATAGCCTCCATACTCTCCCAACAAGATATATCTCTTGACACGGCAGTGCATTCCGTTGTTTGTGTTGGAAACACAGAATCAAGGAGAAAATAACAACAACTCAGAACAGCCTCAGTTAGGAGCATCCACAAAGCTAATCCTTCATTTTGTACCATTGATTGTAGAAAGTACCAACAATTTTCTGACCTTTCCTTTGCTGAAGGTCTGGTAGCTCAGGTGTTGGTCTCCCATCTTATAAAAACGAATTTTTCCTCAAAAGAAAGTTTCTTTATCATCTGTAGCACTGTCATCCTGACTGTAGTGTTATCCCACCCACTAGCTAGAGAAAGTCGCAGCTGTAGCAGCCACGCTGGATCAATTCACTAACGCACTGTGAACTTACGTATAGCATTTAGCATCGCGCGGTTACGTCTAAAGGCAGCGTAGAACGGTTTTCATATTGGGGAACTGACTGCGCAAACACATAAAACACTCTATGGGAAGAGAGGCAGAGCAGCAATGTGCTTTTGGAAGAGGGTGTGGCCTCCTCCTGCCTTACAGCAGAGTGAGACTGTGCAGCCGTACCAGGAAATAGTGCGGTTTAGTCAAATGGTCTATGAAATGCACCAAATGCACACTTTCAAACTTATAGGCTATTGAAAATTGAAAAATAAAAAATTTATAATTATATTATAATTAAAACAAATAATCAAAATATCAATTCACCCTTGGGTAGGCACTGGTGACACCCCATAACAGCTCATGGATCACTCTGTAGAAAGATCTCTGATTGGCTGAAAAGTAGCGTCATGCTCAAAGGCAAAGAAGGGAGAAATCAGTTGTTGCTGAACATTAGCTTTGTTTTTTGTGTTTCTTTTGAACATTTTTTTAGCTACTTATACAACATACAGTGACCAGATTCATTTGATTTCCAAAATAAAGACATCGTACCCTAACCTTACTCAAAAGTTAAATTACGTGATCATTTTGATAGCACGGGATAGAAAAAAATCTAGCGTCTCTCCAACCAACACATCCATCCATTCATTTTCTGACCTGCTTGCTTCTTTTTTCAGGAGGTCTGCTGGTGCCTATCTCTAGCTCTCATTGGGCATTAGGTGGGGGTACACCCTGGACAGGGTCCAACCAACACACATTGAAGAAACCTTTTGACTCCCGGTTTTATTGAAAATCAATACAAATTCAGTGAACACACAGAATAAATAAATGTGATATTAAGAAGCTTCTCTCATGACCCTAACGATTGGAAAGCAGAACCAGGGCTCTGTGACTTCCGCTTAAAAGCAAACCTAATGTAAGTGTTGTTTAAATTACTTACACTTAAAGACATGAATATTTTTGTTGCAAAAGTTGAATTTTTTTTTTTTTTGAAAATGATTATGTGAAAATGTTACTATTTTTTTCTAAATAAGATGCATTTATTTTGCTATGAAGGGCAATTTTATTTATCTTCTTTTTGATATACCACTATTATTGCAAGGTTTAGTATGAGAGTCTGCAAGATTTGCATTCACCCAGACATACAAGAGACTTTGACTGAGCCATCTGCAGCAAAATAATAAAATATCACTTCTTACAAAGTATGACTCCAGGGTTCGACATCAAGGCCGAAAGCTATAAATAAACCACAATGGCTTATCTGTGATGAATTTACTTGTTAATCATACAACCATCAGTGTGTGTGTGTGTCTGTGTGTGTGTGTGTGTGTGTGTGTGTGTGTGTGTGTGTGTGTGTGTGTGTGTGTGTGTGTGTTGCAGCCACAACTAAAAGCTATCATGTGCTTGTCATTAAAGCATGATGTTATCTCCCTGGCTCCTCCTTCACATCTCAGTCTTGTGTCAGTTACATGTTGATGAATGCAGACAGTGTGATGCCCGGCAGCCTGTTGAGTATTAGTGAAACGGGTCATGTGCATCTGTGTGACAAGTATCCATTTGGCTCCTTGTGATTTGCGTGTTACAAATTTGCAAAAAAAAAAACCTTTTTATAGGTGGAATGCAAAAAAGCCAAACGGTCGCCATCTGATTCATCAGAGGCCACCATGACCCACATACCCACAGACACACACACTAAATGAAGAATATGAAGCCTGTCGAGTTCAAAATATATCAAAACAAGTGAAGAAATCACAGTATTTGTTTAGCTGTCTAATTTTTCATAATAAGGAGGATAATTTGATCAACAGAAGTAAAGGTTTGGTTGAAAATGAAATGTCTATAATATTTTTTATTTTTTAAAACACATTTCACAACCTCAGTTTTAAACTTGCCCTGGCTTAATAAAATTACTCTACAATGTAGATTGTTTTTTTTAAATTTTTTTATTGCTCATTCATTTTAGTTTAGTTACTGCTGCAACAGTAAAAAGGGTAAATAACAATGTGAACATATTGTACCTGCATGCATAAATACATACCTACATACACATATACTTATAAAGACATCTACTTACAGTATATATACCTATACTCTATTATACCTACATACATTTCATATATACATTAGAGCCGTCAAAAACACTGAAAATCAGACATCGGTCAATAGCATCAAAGCCAGACACCAGGCATACACATATATATATATATATGTATATGTATATATGTTAGTTTCAGAACTATTCCAAAGCACTAGAAAAAAAATGTGGATGGGTCTTGAATATATGGTTTGACATTTCAATGAAGCATTAACATGTTAAATTTTCAGGACCCAGGCTTACTTATACAGACAAAATATGACAGGTACTGTATGTACAGGTACAGACCTAGTTTATGGAAAGTCATGGCGTAAAATACAAGTAAAAACATTATGTTGTTGACAAACAGAGAGCTAGATACTCACTCCCATTTCGCAGTATTCAGTGAGATTGGACTGTCACAGTGAGGCTCTCGGCTCTCTGCTTTACTGCACGTCTCGTTTCACCATTTCAACAGGAAATGTTCACATTTTGCAATGTCAAAAAAAATTTTTTTTAAATCTGTTGAAATAATGTTAAAAAAAAAAGAAAATAAATAAATCAGAGGACAAATGTCAAAGTTAAATTTATATTTATATACTGTAGTAAATTGTTTTTCTATGATCAAGATGTGCGGCTCTTCCTTCCCGGCCTCCATGCCTCGCTAAAGATGGCTAATTGTCCTTACATAAAAGAACACACACTGTTTAGGTTGCTTTATAACTCATGTACATAGATATCATTAAAACAATTTTCTAAATACAAATTGAATGTGGTAGGCTCAGTTCTTTCCCTGTTTATCTGTTTTGTTTGCTGCGAAGCTAATCCAAGCAGCCCTGTGATACACACACTGGCAGCCTTATTTTCAGGAGGGTTTACTCTGGTTTACACACAATGTTATTTTTAGATTGTCTCCGTGACCCTGTGAGCATGTGCAGGATACAAGACAATCATTTTTAGCCATCTTAGTAAATTGACAGAATGATAGGTTTCAAGTCATACTATATGTTAGGTTGGGTAATGAGACAACAGTCCACTTGATATATAATTTAGTTAAAGATTTTATCATAAAATGATCTAAAAAAAAATGTGTGTATGCAATTTCTTTTAAATCCTTCTTCTTTTTTCCACTGTTCCCTGAAGTGACCTCATATTCCCCCAGGCGACATGAACACCATTTCAATTTGAATCAACCACAGGGAGATTGGAGAGCCTTGTTGCCTTGTTCATATAAAGAATCATTTAGTAAGAACATACAGGGCTTTATGATGTAATTCAATTGATCTCAACAACATTTCATTGTGTGTTAAGGCCATGAGCGTTAAGATTAGCTCATGGTTTGAGATTCAATAGTGACTTTTGAAAATTGTTATTTCAATGGAAAGAAATCTTGTGCTTTTATTTGAAGATGATATATAGGTAGTAATCATTTTGTAACTGATTGTGGCAGTTATCAGTGATCCTGATATTTTAATCAAAACTGTTCTAAGTGGACACTGAATATTTTCTCCTTTTCTTGGCTTTATAGTATAGGCTTTAGAAATCGAGGAGTATGATACTGGATTTCGGCCAATCTTGAAGTTTTAAGGCTGGCATTATGCTATCATTAGCATGAATAAGGTGTCATGAAGGCTGTCATTAAGTGTCGTTCATTCAATTATGGCACCTTTGGAGCTATGTTGTCATTTTTTGGGTTAGGTGGAGAGATCTAGGTTAGGTACGATTAGGGTTAAGGTTAGGATTAGGGGTGAGGTTAATGAAGAGTTAGGGTTAGGGTGAGGAACGGCACTTAATGACAGCCTTCATCGCATAATATGCCTTTATGTATAAAACTTCAAATAAAGTGTTATAGATCTTTCTACAAACAGAGTGCTCCATGAGCTGTTTTGAGTGTTACTATTGTCTGATCGACTGAAGTTGATGCGCGTTCACGTACCATTGATAGTAAAAGTGCAATGGTGAGCGTTCCAGCAGAAGTCCCCATCCCAGCGTAAAGCACAACGGTTACACGGTAAAGCAAGTGGAAAAAGGAAGACTGACATGGAGAAGCAACAGTCTGAAGTCCCTAACATATTCGGGCGCAACAGACTCACGGGAGTCCCTCTTACTCGGTATGTGGGGTGGACTCACAGTGGACCGTGCACAGTCTGCCCCGTATACCCCATATACCGAGTCAGAGGGAGAGTGATTACAGACGGGATAAGTTGCTTGTAAACCTAAGAGAATCATATCCAAGGTGGAGAGAACATGTACAATTCACTTGCAGTGTGGTCGTGGAGTGTCTGCTCTGCTGGAATTGCTGTGGCTGCTTGTGTGTGAGCTTTGTGGTAGAGGAGTGGCTGGGAGCCTCTTACTGTCCTCACAGCTGAGAGCGATACATGCTGTCATGTCTGTAAAACATCAGAAAAATCTCCAATAACACGAGATAAATTTCCTGGATTTGTCACTAATCTTTATTGAAAAAAAGGTGCAAAGAGCTCCACAGTTGTGTGTGTTCACGTGCATAGCGGTACGGAACGAAAGGTTTTGAAACAGGAAGGGGAGGGGCGAGCTAGGTTGCTTCTATACAAGTCTCATGATTCTACATACTGCAGCTTTAATAACAATACAGTAGATTCAAATGTGTGGGCACCAAAATGTTTTATTTTTTTGAGAAATCGTGATAAAATACGCATTCCGATCTGGATAATTTTGAGATTTCTGGATTTTTGAGATGGGTTTAATTATGGGATATTTCATGGTGTAAGGTTTTGGTTAAAATGTTGTCAAAGTCTGTTGAGTATTTTTGACATAATCCTGCGAACAGACAAATAAACAAGTCTTTGGCGGCGGTAATGGGCTACATTCTTCTTTGGTCTGTATATAGAGAAAAGACAATTTCCTCTCTTCTTCTGTCCTTATTTCACATCTCTCTCCCTCATCATACATCACTTTCCATCTCCTTTCTCTTTGTTTTCTTCCTCGGCTTTTCTTCTCCATCGATTCTGGCAGTCAGAAACAGTGGTGGAGCTGAGGAAATGGATGCTGTGACTATTTTTAGAGTCAAGGAAGGAGGGCAAACCAAAAGTGAGAGAGGGAGAGCAGTAGAGAGTGAGAGAGGAGGAGGTGTGCGAGGAGAAGATAAATCTGCATGCTGCCTCTGTTTCTGCTCCGAGACAGGAGGAGCTGCATCCAAAGACAGGGAGCACTGCTAGATGGAAACACAGGATCTGGTGCAGAAATCGTAAAGACTGGACGGAAAACAGAACATCTGGAGGAAAATCAGGAGCATCTCTTAAAGCAGGTGAGATTGGAACCAAATCGAATTGAAGACACATGTTTACTGAAAATGCATAGGAGGAAAACACAGTGCATGCTTGTTTTTTGCGCCAGCCATGAAACTGTTTATAGCTGCTGGAAGCTGAAGGTGTGCTCTAAATTTAGCAATGGTTACACTTTGGGAGAAACTGAGAGAGGCTGGCATTTTGAATTTGAACTATTTTTGGCATGGAGATGTGGGACTAAACTGAATTGTGATTTATATGTATGGATATAAAAATAAGCGCTTGGATAAGAAAATGCCGAGCGACCCTCTGTGGCTGTACACTTGGTGGACGTGACATTTATAATAGTTGTGTATTTATGCAGCCACTCACTTTGCCTTACTGTGGTTGTTTATATATAGGGCTGTTCACACGGCCACTCCAAAGCAAGCAGAAGGTGATTCCTGAAATGGAAAATATCAGACAGGAAACGAAACCACACATGCTGCATTTATGTAATTTAGCAATTGCCCAATACATACAATACTTGTTTGTTTTTTTAAGGAAATGTGCTACACAGACTCATAAAATAAATAAATAAAATATGAATAATGTCTAAATATGTGTACTATTGAAAAATACCAGTACTCAATTTTATAATTTATTTTAATTACTGGTAAATGAATATTGGAGCAAATTAATTTTATCTCCAAATTTAGATTTGTGAGTTGTTTTTATTCACAGAATTTATCTCTGCTGTGCAGATACAATCAAACATCGCAAACAAGCAGCAACCATTTTATGTCCAGCTGCTCCTTCATTTATAGCCACAGCACTAAGAGGAAAACCATATTAGATGCAGGTGGTTTAAATAGAACAATCCAATTGTTAAGAGATGTATTGTATTTACAGTAAAATGTGATTAATGAGCTATAAATAAGGTCAAAATAAGTATTTTGATGATTCATTACTCCTTGTTTATCACTTAGAAATGAGGCCACGATCCAAGCCGCTGTCCAAGAAGAGACTCATGCTGCCCACGATCAGAGAGGGCACTGAGGAGACGCTGAGGGATTTCAATGAAGCAAACTCACTCCACAGTCACAGCCATGCTGTCTCCTCAGAGGACTACCTCCTCTCTATCTGCCATCTGGCACATCCCACCTTTGCCACCAGGGGTGTGTCCTTCAACGACATCAACACAAAGCAGCAGAGGCTGAATTTGTCACGCCACAGCGCCATCACTTTACCTTTAAAAGCAGGAGGGCAAAGCACTGATGTGCACCCCGAGGGACAAGAACTTCAAGGCAGGCTGATGTTTGGCCATTCTGACCCTCTGGAGCATCTGTATGGATATCACAGTGACTCATCAGGGTTCTTGGGAAGTGTGGGCAAGGCCTTTGAGGAGGGAAGGCTTACCAAGCAGCGAGAGAGAATCAGGGGGAGCCAGTCTCTCAACAGGACCAACAGCATCCCTGGCGCCTCAAGTCCAAACTTCACCTCCCAACGCAAGAGCAGCTGCCCTCAACTACTTATCAATACTACCAATTCAAATTCAAATGTCTCTGCAGTAAACAGCACATCTAAGCTGGAGGTGAGGATGGTTTGTCCAGCAGACGTTGACAATCCAGCCCAGAAACAGTCCCTCGTCTCTCAGTGGATCTCCGAGTGCAGGTCAGCATGGAGAGAGGCCCGGGTTCGAGCCTGCATGCTGCCTGCCATCGCTGAAATATAAACTTTATCGTTGAGTATCTTTGCATGAGACACTACCATTAGGAGCAAACTATGGATACATGTTTCAAAGTGAACATTCCATCTGTGATGTTGTGTTTACTGCTGTGACACTATTTAATTGTGTAATGTGGTGAAAAATCAATGAAATATTTTTTTATATCTTCATGGGTGTTGAGAATGAAATGAAAATAAAGAAAGTGATCTTTCGATACTCTCAGAGTGTGTGACCAGTGTTTTTCTCTGAGCTCCTGTCGGTGTTTTTCTCGCTTGTGTAAATCCCTCAGTAAAGAACCTCGCTCTCAACTCTGCCTGTGCCCAGAGCTGCTGTGGTATCCATGGTAACCACCATGGGATCCTGCACAGGAAAACACTAGTTAGGCGGAGTACAGGCTGAGCCACGATAATATGGCTCAACCACACAGAGATGTTAACATGTGATGGTAGTCCACGTATATTAGAAGAAAGGAAAGAAGACACAATCAAATAATGATGATGACTACTTTAATGATAATGAAGATTAAGGTCATATCACATGTTTCTATTCAACATCATTATCCTAATATACAATGGTTTCGTAATATAAATGAATATCATTGACTTGATTAGTCAGTGGTTAACCATTTATTGCCTATCTAGTCTCACAAACAGCACAAAGATTACACTTTAATCTTGAGATGCTATCTGTGTGTTATATTCCAATGTGGATCCAAACCTTTCAGCTAATTCACAACTTATTTAATTAGCCAACTAGCATTTTAAAAGCCACATATGATGAATAAACAATGAAGGATGTGCACGTCGCCCGGATTGGCACAACCGGGGCCCCACCCTGGAGCCAGGCCATCCCGTAAAGATGATGTGGGCACGCCCCCCTTAGGCTCACCACCCGCAAGAGGGATTGTATAGGGCCGGTTGAGATGTGGATCGGGCGGCACTCCAATTGCAGGAGCCTTGGAGACCTGATCCCCAACTACAGAAGCTGGCTTTAGGGATGTGGAACATCACCTCTCTGGTGGAAAAGGAGCCTGAGCTTGGGTTCAAGGTTGAAAAGTTTCAACCAGATATAGTCTGCCTCACCTCAACACATAGCAAGGGCTCTGGAACCAGTCTTCTGGAGACGGGTTGGACTCTCTTCCACTCTGGAGTTGCCAATGGTGAGAGGCGCCAGGCTGGGGTGGCAATACTTCTTGTCCCCCGCCTGTACGTTGGAGTTTACTCTCAAAAAACACTTCCAATTCCAATCCCAATGTATTTATAAAACCCATTTAAACACAAACAAGGTTTGACAAAAGGGCTGTACAATAAAACTATAGGTTATTTGCATAACCCCGGTTCTCTGAATAATATGAGTGAGATGTCTCAGTATGGATATACGCCTCATATCTCAGAAGCCCAATCTCAGTGCGCCAATCCTGATTGACTGGTGAAATGTATTCATCCACAGCAGGTAGTCCTTCCTATAAGTAGGGGCGGAGAATGCTGTGAACGGCACCGAATGCAGGGATAAACCCAGAAAGACTATCTCCTGTACTAGCACCACCATGCTCTTTTCCATGATTGTCACAAAACCTAGGTCGCCTAGGTGACAAAACAGAATACACATGTGAGTTCTGGCCTCCGTCTCAGACTGTGCCAAAAGAGACCAGTCGTCCAGATATGTGGCCAAGCGGATGCCCTACCATCTCAGCGTGGCCACCGGCGCTTCCTTGGGCTCAGTGAAAGGCCTTGATGTCAACAGTTTATGATAAATGTCATGCATAAAAGGAAGTGTTTATAAATTACGTAAAAGTGTGCATTCTTTTTTGTCAGAAATGTTTTTGAAAACAATTAAGAATGTTCAGATCTTCCACTTTTTGCTAATGATGATATCTTTAAAAAAAAAAAAAAAAAAAAAAGCTTTTGCTGCTTTGACATATTGGACTAAAGGCACTAGAGGGCACACTTATGTCTTCAAACAGTAACTACTTCACATAACCAACTCCTTATCACATCTATTACTGTTTTATATTGACTTTGAGCAAATTCAAAAAGCCGTATTCTGTATTCTGTTACATGATAACATATTTTATAATTTAGTATTCAGCTAAAACTTTTATTTGGGAAGAAAATCTCCAAACAAAACTTTAGCAATATAAAGAAGCAGACGCAGAAAATGAAAATAATAATAATTCAGCAGGACTGAAATATTCATACTTATGCAAAGTTTAGCTGCAACGAATGAGGATTTGGGGATTTTAGGATGCTATCTTTGAACATCAGGTTTGTTTGCTGCCTGCCTGATCATCCTTGTCCCGACATTTGTGATTTAGGTGTACGTACAGTATATCCTGTTTAAATCTCCCCAAAGCAGTGACAATAGTGATGTGCTTTAAAACAGAGATTCTTAGCAGTAGGTCACTACCTGTTTTCAGTGGTTTGTTTGCTCGCGCTCCCCCGGCGTCCCCCACTTGGCCAAAAGTAGCTGCCACGTTTTAACATGGAAAGAAACTAAACAAATAACCAAAGCTCTGGTTCTGTCATATCTTGACTATTGCTCAGTAGTGTAATCAAATGCTGCAGCTGGGGTGTCAAAAGGGTTACAGACCGTACAAAACCGAGCTGCTCGACTGGTGTTACGCTGCGATTATGGAACCAGCACCAAAGTCATGCTGAATCACCTTAAGTGGTTGTTAGTAAAAAAAAAAAATGATTATTGTATTCAGTCTTTCTTCAAAGATATAATAGCATCAAAGCGGCCTAGAATTATTTACCAGAGACTCTTATTTAGCAATGATAAACACAGCTATCCTACTAAACACACCACAGTGGGGAAATTTGTTTTACCAAAAGTACAATCAGACAGTGCTAAGATAATGTTTATGTACAGAGCAATGCATGTCTGGAACATGCAACCAGAAAATCTAACTCTGGCAGTAAACACAAAAACATTTAAATTGGTAATGAAACAATTTCTACGAAGTAAAACTGAATTGAACTGAAGATATACTGTATTAACTATGGCTGGAGGTTTGATACATAATTGTTCTATTATGCCAAGAATGTGTTGATGATATATTGTGATACAATATATTGTATACATCGTTATCTGTCTTTTTGTGACTTAATGTATTTTTTTATATGTGG